>NC_143397.1:249837428-250486595 GCF_052110815.1 Crocodylus siamensis
AGCAGGGCAGGGTGGCACTTCGGAGATTAACTTGTTCACAGAAAAATGAGCTTTGGTAGGCAACAATCTACTTTGTTAGAAACAGTTAGTCTCAAAGGTGGCACCCTGACCTACCTTCTGCTTAACTTCAGACAAACATGGATAACCACCTCTTCACTCAAGTTTTTGAGAATCCTTATCTTATATTTGTGGCTTATTCTCTTCTCATCTTCTCTCAATGGAGAAAAAAAAATGTGTATGCAATTCATTATTTTGTTTTGGTTTTTTTAATGTGCACAGTGCTTTGAGTTAAAGAAGGCAGACTGAAGTAATGCCTCTGGTATTTAAAAGAGGAGGAAATGATGTTTGTGACAGTCCCTGCTGGGTAGGGTTTGGCCATGACCTCAAATTGGGCTCAAGAAGCTGTGTCACCTAAACAGAGAAGCTTCTGTCCTTATACAAGCAGGGTCTACCTCTAAGAAAGGAGGTCTTTACAAATACCAGCCTTCAACCTGGACTTTTAGGTGATCTGTTGGATATTCTGTGTCAAGACAATCATCGTCTTAATACATATGAAAGGAGCAGATTGCATAGGAAAACTGAATTAAATGTAATTATGTGGATTGCAAAAGTTTTGTTGGGTCATTGGCGTTGCTTGCTTAGGAAAGGACTTTTAACTAGGGCAGTAAATATATGCATTTATATGGTGGCCAACCCAAAAATTGAAGGGAAAAAAATCAGTTCAGATGCACCTAACCTTTCCAGATTAACTTCCTAACCAAGAGTCTTCAGCATCCTTCCCTGAACGAATTAACATTTAAGCATTGTATATAAAATGAAGAAACTGAAAAAGGAGAGACTGAGCGAGTCTCCTCCACCTCAGAATAGTTCATCTGAGTCTTTCACACACTGGGAGAACCCCTACATATGGGTCTATAAAAATACTCCAGGGTGGATCTTCTTCAGTCACTCCTCTGAGCTGTTCTACTTGGTAGAAAACAAATCATATTAACTAAGTCACAACCCAAATGACTCAATCTCCTGGTAGGCAGGACACTTGGCTGGAAGGCAGGCAGCCTGCGTTCTACTTCAAGCTGTGGTGCATGTTTAAGAATATAAAATTGGACTGTATCAAGAGAAAAGCCTGGGAGAACCTTTATTCCACACAGATTACTTTGTTACTATGTCTTGAATTGCTTAGAATGGTCTTACATACTGGGTGTATTTACATGAGATGCTTAACTTTGCTCTAGCAGAGTTTGCTGCTAAGTAAGCATGTGCATGTACACGTGCACATATTTACTTCACACTACACTGCCTTAATACTGAAAAATATTGCTACCTGCAAAGGCAAGTAGCAAATTTACTTGGCATTAGTAACGGCACCATAGCACTCACATAGGTGCCTGCCCAGGAGCAAAATCTGCTTCCAGTCAGCCATCCACCATGGGAGATTGCTCCCTGGCCCTGGGAGCTACCTGCTGCCAGGGCAGGCTTCACCACAAGAGCCTGGGAGGGGACTATGTCCCCTTGCCCTGACAACTGGGAGCTCCAAACCCCCTGCTCTGAGATCACAGTCAGGGAGCAGGGACTGAGAGATCTTTATCTCCCAGTCCTGGCTCTGCCATTGTGATTGGGTAGCAGGCCTCTGGGAGATGCTTATTTCGCAGCCTAGGCTCTATGGTTGTGGGGCTCAGGCTGGGAGACCCTTATCTCCCACAGTTGTGGAGTTGGTATTGGGAGCTCCTTGGTGTTGGTAGCTGGGGAGCTTGTTCCCTTCCCAGCTCCATGCTCATGGATCTGAGCAGGAAACAAGCTCTCCAGCCCCAATTCTGCATGCCTGGGTTACCGCAATCACGGAGCAGGGGCTGGGAGCTCATTGCATGGGGATAGTTCCTTGCCCAGCCCCATCCAGCCCTGGGCTGCACATACAGACATCCCCGTGCAGCCTGGGGCTGGCTGGGAACTTTCCCAGTTATGGGCAGGTCCCAGCCCCATGCCCAATTCAGGTGATCAAGGCACAGGGTTTGGAAAGAGCTGCAAGGGTGGAGTAGGTCCCAGCTCCCTGCCTCAATTTGCCAGTGGGGCAGCTAGAAGCAAACTAGCTGCCCCACTGGCAGCTCAGGGCAGGGGGCTCGGATCTGTCCCTCCCCTGCAGCTCTTTCCAAACTGCATGCCACTAATTGGGGAGCCAGAGCCAGGAGGTCCCTGCTGGTGGGGCAAGGGGACTTTGCCACCTCCCCAGAAGCTGGCAGTCCCCTCGGGCCAGTAGACAGCTGTCTCCTTGCCTGGTTCTCCCTGCCAGCCCCTGGGCTAGGACCCAGGGGGAGCCTGGAGGTCCCCGCAGTGACAGCAGGGGCCCATTACTGGGCTGCAGGGACTTGGTTGTAAATCTTCTCCCTAATCCCTTCATGTGTAGACACCTACCCAAAACCCCTTACTGTGCAGTAGTTTACTGCACAGTAAATCCAGGCTGGAGTAAATGCATGTGTAGACACATCCTTTATTACATGGCCCATGGTAATTGTTTTCATTTAAATTAATCAGTTTTGTTATTAAAATTGTCATTAAGTCACGTGGGCTTACGTTTTGAAAAGCACTCACTAATTTTCAGCGACCACTATGTTTTGATGCTCATCTTGAAGCACTGTAAAGGGGCCTTACTTTTTGAGGTGACCACCCTCCACAGCTCCTTTTACAGTTAGTGGAAAATATGGGTGACCAACCTTTGGAAATCACATTCTCGGTGTCTCAACCCAAAGGGAGAGACATCTGAAATTACTGGATGCTCTAGAAAATGTTAGCCATGAGGGGGATCCTCAGCCAGGGTCAGCTGGTAGATCTTGGACTTCAGTGGAACAATATGGATGTGTCAATTGGGAAGTTGGCCCGCAGAGTATTTTTACTGTACAGTGAAGCCCTTGAGTGACTTTTAAATAAGTTCCTTACCCTTATTCCTTCAAGGCAGTAATGTTTAAAGAAAAGGATCGAACATTAATAGCAGCAAAGCTATTTTATGAAACCCCAGTGGTTTTTCTTGACATTCTTATTACAGGAAAATTGCTTATAACATAGGGCCGTGTTTATAGAGGAAGAGGTGCTTAATAATATTTCCACACGCAATTCATAAAGTTCAGAGGGAGCCTCACAGGAACTAGTTATTTTGATTATGTTTGGTACATGTAGTACACTTCTCTTTTCTTGTATTTTTAGATTTGTTGCTGTGACCCCAAAGTGGTGCATGACACTGATAATGTAAAACAGAGAGTATACTTATCTTGTTTGATTTCTGTATACTACTCCCTCTTGGATACTAACACTGAGGAAATCTCATGTCCTGTAATCCTGCTGCTTTGATAGAGGGAAAGCATAGTGCCTATTTCCTCTATTGCTAGTGGCTCTCAGTGTTTGAGGAGGAAGAAAAGAATGGTCTGATACTTGATAAGAAGAGTGGTTTTTTTTCTAGGAAAGGGCCAGATTCAACACAATGCCTAAGCTTTAGTGGGCCCTAAGCATGTGCTTGATTGCTTTTCTGAGTTGGGGGCCTACTTTTGGTTTATAATTTGAAGAGCATTTTTCAAAGCAAAATATAATGAGAAGTATTGGTTAAAATGGTTTGTCCCTGAAACAGTTTGCATAGGCAAAATTCAGCTAATTTCACAGTCATTGCACTTGAGTCTTTGAATGTAGCTACAAAGGGGGATTTGTTCCCCCACAAATCCCCCTGTCACGGTCTCATTTGAGAGCTAGTCACAAATGACTCAACCAAAGGAAGCTTTCACTCACTCTAACACTGGTAAGTGCATACAGCTTCTTGTCTTTACAGGGAACCACCTGCTAGGTTGATTTGATAGACGTTTTTTCCATATTCAAACTTTTGTATGTTATAAAAATGCTTTCAGTTTGCAACACCTTTGGCAGCCAATAACCAATCCTCAGAATAAACATACCTTACAGAATAAGATACCAAGGAAGGAAAGTTAGCATCCAGTTCCTCCAAGGTGTGTGGACAGAGAAATAGTTTTGAAGCCGTAACCTACCTAAGGTTATGTGACAAGCCTCTTCAAGAGCTAGGGGTAGACCTGAGGACAATTTAGTTTCGTGACTGCTGCTTAATCCCCTGAATGCTTTGCAGGTCACATGTTTTGCCCCTAAATTTACCTTTGAGAAAATTACATTGTGAAGAATACCAGTTTACCCTGAATGGATTCAATTTCACATGTGCAGCTTCTCAAGAGAAAGTCCTAACTCAGTGGTTCTCAATCTTTTTAAATGCAATACACCCCTATAAATCTAACTTACTTATTCCAGTGCTTCTCTCCTTGCAGAGGTGTTAGTCATTGTGGGTGGGAAAATGACCAGGCAGAGACTGAGCCTTAGCCTAAACTTATCTGCATATCTCCTCACACCTTGTAGTACCCTACAAAGGGCCCCTGGTTGAGATCATTGCCTTAACAAGTAGCAAGCTATAGGAGCGTCTGCGTGTGGACACCCTTTACACATCTTATTGAAGCTGGGCCACTTGGAAGAAAGAAGTATGAGTGCCATGAGCCTTGCGGTAGGGCCAGTAGGAGGAAGCCTGATCATGCAGCTTGGTAGCCAGGGGATGTGGGCTTAATCCTGGGTCTGGTTCTTAATCATGGATTTCATTTTAGACAGTCATTTCTCTAAGAAAAGAAAAGAAGACAGAATGCTCTAACAGACCTTGAGAAAAACGTTCCCAGTCACCCCATTTCAAACATCCCCTAACCTTGCCCAACTTATCATCAGAAATAAACTCTGCTGGTCAACGGGCACCTAATCAGACCCACCCCTGCCTTAACAAAAAATGCAAGACCTCTCACCACATATCTATTGTCACAACAGTCAACACTTCCCACAACAAAACCATCAAAATCTATGGAGCATACACTCATAGCAACAATATGCATGAAAGGACACAAAAACTGTAAAGCAGAATACACGATCACCAAAAAAGATAAAGGACAGAGACAGAAGAGCACAGGTAAAATACCATTTTTAACAGAAAAATCACTTTCTGATCTCTCAGTTCTTGTGCTCAGAGGAAACCTACCCAACAGCCTTACAAGAGGAGCATGGAAATAGATATGCATTAGCCTGTTGGATACCAAGTACCAGGGACTTACCATGAACAAGGTGCTCTGGACAGCTACCAGAGGACTGGAAAAGGGCCAATGCGGACCGCATTTTCAAAAAAGGAAGGAAAGAGTACCCAAGAAACTATAGGAGCGTTTGTCTTACCTTGGTCCTGGGGAAGCTCTTTGAGAAAATTATCCAGGAGCACATCTGTAAGGGACCAGCAGGGGAGATCATGGTTAGGGGCAACCAACAGGGGTTCATTAGAGGCAGGTCCTGTCAGACCAACCTGGTGGCCTTCTACGACCAGGTCGCAAAATCCTTAGACACAGGTGTTGCAGTGGATAAAGACTTTCTGGACTTTAAGAAGTCCTTTGACACTGTCTCTCACCCCATTCTCATTAAAAAATAAGGCAACTGGCGTTGATGCCTACATAGTCAGATGGGTCACAAATTGGCTGGAGGGCCGCATCCAAAGTGGTGGTGGATGGGTCATTTTCTCCCTGGAGAGATGTGGGCAGGGGGGTACCCCAGGGCTCGGTCCGAGGACCTGTGCTGTTTAACATCTTCATCAGCGAGTTGGATGAGGGGGTGAAAATTCGTGGATGACACTAAGATGTGGGGAGAGGTGGGCACGCTAGAAGGGAGGGACAGGCTACAACTAGATCTGGACAGGTAACAGGGGTGGGCAGATGAGAAGAGGATGGGATTCAACACTGACAAGTGCAAGGTGATGCACCTGGGGTGGAAGAACCAGCACCATACCTGCAGGCTGGGGAGCTCCCTTCTCATCAGCACAGAGGTAGAAAAGGATTTTGGAGTCATTATTGATTCCAAGATGAATATGGGCTGCCAATGTGAGAACGTGGTCAGTAAGGCTAACTGCACCTTGTCCTGCATCCACATATGCATCTCGAGCAGGTCCAAGGAGGTGATCCTTCCCCTTTATGCAACACTGGTCAGACCACAGTTAGAGTACCGTGTCCAGTTCTGGGTGCCGCACGTTAGGAGGGATGTGGCCAGCATCAAGATGGTCCAAAGGAGGGCCACTCACATGATTAGGGGGCAGCAGGGCAGGCCCTACAAAGAGAGGCTATGGGACCTGTATCTGTTCAGCCTCCACAAGAGAAGGCTGAGAGGGGATCTGGTGGCCAGTGGTAAAGTTACCAGGGGGTATCTGCAGGGAACGGGAGAGTCCCTGTTCCCCTGGGCACTACCAGAAGTAACTGGAAATAATAGCCACAAGTTGATGGAGAGTATATTCAGGCTAGACATCAGGAAGCACTATTTCACTGTCAGGGCGGCTACGATCTGGAACCAACTTCCAAGGGAAGCCGTGCTCGCTCCTACCCTGAGGGTCTTCAAAACGAGGCTAGATAATCACCTAGCCAGGGTCGTCTGACCCCTGCATTCTTTCCTGGGGGGTCGGACTTGATGCTCTGCTCAGGTTCCTTCTGACCCTACCTACTGTGAAACTATGAAACAATGACCTCATGATCTATTATAATCTACCTGATACGCCCTACCTCTGCACTTTACAGGTGATAACACTCCTGAGCAACTTGTTCTTCCATTATCTGCATCCCCCTTGCCAATTGGCTACCTGATAAAATTCTCTTATATCATGTTTTTGTCTACCAATGGAGTTTATACAAGCTTTGTTCCACTTACTACTACACTCTGCTTTGTTCGCTTCTCTCCCGGAAATCTAAAGAAGGATACTGTGATACCTGACAGCTTGCCTGTGTCTATCCCAACCATGCAGTTGGTCCAATAAAAGCTATCACCCACAAGAATCCTTGCCAGCATGCTAAGACACAAAGTCCAAGTCATGCCTCATTTTCTTTGTTTTCCTTTCAGCTTCATGACAATATTGGTAGCTTTCTTGGAGTATCTAGCTGCTTTTTTCCAAACACTGTATAAATAGTTCAAGCACCTGGATGGCCAGGGACAGGGTAAGGGGAGCAAATGCCAAAATGTTAGGTATTGTGATGCCTACTTTTTAAGCAACTTAGTCTTTTATTGGGCCTACCCCTTAATTCACAATGGACAAACTGAATCCCACTGAAATACTTAACTTCAAGCATACATTTAAGTCATATTAACATAAATAGGACTTTAAATATAGATTCACTGTTGCACTGAATACACGTCTTTAAATACAGGCTTAAACATGTTTTTTTAGAGCCTGACCCTTACATCATTTGAATCATAGAGGCTTTGTTATAGATTTCAATAGTGACAGGATTAAGCCCTTATATCAGCCCATAGATTGCTCTTGTACATCATGGTTGCTTCCTCAACAGTCTTTCCTTTAAAAAGTGCCTCGTTTACAAAGCAGCTGATATATCCCAATAGGTCCTTTTTTGTCTCTCATCTTCATGAATCATTTGATCACATATTTCACTGAACTCTAATTACAAATCAGTTCCTTCCAAATATCAGCTTTAAAACCAGAAACTGCATCTAAATCAAACCTCACAAAATCAGATTTATAATGTTTTGCAATTATTTTTTGTCTCCAGGATGCTGTGTTCTCATTAACTAAAATATTTTTTTCTTAATTCCCAGTTCTAATGCCAACCCTATTTGATGATGATTTATTCTTCTCCCCTTTCAGAAATATTAATGGAATTCATGTCTATCTGTTGTTCAGGTCATTTACATGGACAAATGAGATTTCAGCTCTCTTATAGTACCTCTTGATACAGACCAATAAAAATGCTCTCCAAATGCCATAAAGTTTTTGATTTGTGTTTGCAATACAGAGGATATGAAAAAGTTATTTAGCATTTTTGGAACATTATAATCATCTCAGATAACTCTTGTTTACAGACTGCATGAATGCCAGAAGTGATTTACAATGCAATGCTCATCATAGAGAAACTTCTCTTATTATTATTCAAAGGTGTGGGGGGGACACCCAAGAACGTGTATTACATTCTTATGTTTTTAAGATGAATAAAAAATGGAAGTTATTGATTCATTTTTATATAACAGAAACTCATAGGAGACACAATAGTCTTTTGCAATAAAGAAGATCAAAATTAAGGGCCAGGAT
Source organism: Crocodylus siamensis (assembly GCF_052110815.1). Classification (NCBI taxonomy): domain Eukaryota; kingdom Metazoa; phylum Chordata; order Crocodylia; family Crocodylidae; genus Crocodylus; species Crocodylus siamensis. Next base: position 249,845,566 of record NC_143397.1, read on the forward strand.
TTAGTGAATGTAATTTAGTGTAGTGCTATTAAATTTGGTGGTATTATCCTGATTTACATTGGCTGAGCATCTTATACTAAAACTGTGCCAAAGTTAACCACAACAAATCTAAATTTAAAAACATATCTTGTGATTTTGAGGGGTCACCTTAAAGAGACTTGATATCCAGAATGAGTTGATCTCATACTCATTGCAAATGAAACCTTTTAAGGCGCCACTTTTTGGTCCATCAGAAGGTGAGGTACTGAAAAACCACTAACATTTCCTTTTGGCTCTCCCATGACCTAAGCTGACTGATAGTCTTTGAAAGCCTTTTGACTATAAAAATTGCAGTCTTCACAAGGGGATTGATCCAATGTTTGGTGAATTCAATGGTAAGCCAAGCCCCACATCCATTTTGGTGTCGTTGGACGTAGCTCTGGTGTTTAAAGGAGAATGACAGGGCAATAATATACAATGTCATCTTCTGAGAGAATGACTTCAGAACATTCTTTGGGAATAAGAGCTATGTTTTTCTCAAAATACAATCAGCGTTTTTATTTTTAGGTTTCTTGATTTTTGATTAATAAGAGCTTTTAAACCGAGTAGTATTGTGCTTTACATTTTAATTCAGAAATCATGAAAAAGTCAAAGAAAAACTTAGTCAAAATGCAGGAGTTTTGTTTGGTAATGGTTAAAGTCACTTAGAAGCTACTAAATTTAATTTGGGGCCTTGTTGTATGGTAAGTTTAGGCAGCTTCTGGAGCTCTTAACCCCTTGACTGGCTGCATGTTAACTTTTAAGTGGCTTGAAGCACTTATTATTCATTTTAGAGTTACACCATTCTAGGGCAGGATTATCTCCAATGCCAAGAGCCTCATAGGGTGCATCCAGATAAGCCCACACATGCTTCTTGCAGGGTCTCAAACCTGCACATGCAGGAACAAGAAAATGTTCCACACTTTGCAAGTTTGCAACTTGGGGCCAAAATTAGACCCCGGATATCCAGGGGTCAAAAAAACCTGCACAGAAAAACCATGGGGCAGGGCAGAGGTTGGATGCCAGGGAGTGTCTATGGTTGGCCCTCGCCCTGGTGCTGAAGCACACTGCCTGTCTATGAGGGCAGGCAGCGTGTCAGCAGCAGGGAGGCGGACCCAGGCTCCACTACCAGTAAGGGGTCAGGGGGCTGGAAGAGTGGGAAGGGGACCATGGGGAGGACGCCTGCTGGCCTTGCCTGCTTCCCCAGCCCCCTGACCACTTCCCTACCCAGCCTGACCCCCGCCTGCCCTCTGAGCCCCCCTGATCCCTTCCCTGCCTGGCCCTATCTCCCCTGAGCTCCCCAAGCTCCACAATCCCTGCCTCCCCTCCCCTGCATCATGGGAGAGAAAACAAACAAACAACACCTCCCCCCAGCACTTTCCAGTCATTCCACCTTCCATTTGGGTCACTGGGGCCCCCTGCACAGCACGGAGCAGGGTGACAGCCCCAGTGGCCCCAGACCAGGCCCTCACTGCTCTGTGATGCCTGGGGGGACTCTGTCAGGAGCCTCTGGAGCTCCCCCAGGTGGGGCAGTCATTGGGGCGCCTAGGGAAATGGGGGGGCTGGGTGTGGCAGCCATTGGGGGGCTGAGGGAGCAAGCAGGGGTGGTCCATGTGGGCCCTGCAGGGGGGCCGTGGCCCCTGCTGGGGGGCGGTAGCCTCTGTTGGGCGGCCATAGCCCCTGTGGGAACACCAGAATTTCTGCTAGGGAGGCCTATGGAAGGACCCTGCCTGCTCAGAGCTGGCATCTTGGATCCAGATGAAGGTGGCTGACCTCCTGGCCAACTGGGGCCAGGAGGACATGCTTTGACAGTTCAAAGCAGGTCACCACACCAGGAACATCTTCCAGTCAATAGCTGCCCAGATGGCCAGGCAGGGGTACACATGGCAGTAGTGCTGCACAAAGGCCAACCCTGCAGCCACAGCCCACTGACACCTGTCCCAGAGGGGCAGATGCCTCTCCTGGCTGTACAGTCCTCCTCCAAGTCTGACAGGTGCACAGCAGGTCACAATGAGGTAGAAGCCCCCACTGCAAGACTTCTGCAATGGGTAAAAGGTGCAGGGAGCTCTCAGGGCTGCTTCAGCAGTCCAGCTGGCACAAGGCGTAGTGTCCCCAGGTACCAATTGCCTGGGCCCCAGAAGCTCCTGAGAGCAAGTAGCCCTGAGCTACTTGACAGGGCAGCTTTTTGTATGGATGGGGCCAGGACAGGGCAGCTTTTTATACTCCTGGCTGCAGACTTGGGAGGAGCCAGGCAAGGTTATTTTGCTCTAAGTGGCACAGTTTGCTCCACAACAAAGTGCATGTCTGGGCACATATGCTGAGGAAAAAAGTCCCAGCTCAAATCTGCACCACTTCTATTTGAGCTGCTGCAAGCACACATGCTTGCTTGTGTGGATGCACCCATAGTCACCTCTGATCTAGTCAGTATTATTCCTGGCAGTACCATTGGTGCCTACATGGATACTCAGGAAGCGGTATTGGTGCAAAGGATGGATGAACCTTGGCAGACTCTGTGATGTCCTGAGTTTGGGCTTCAGATAGGCAGCACACCTCCTGGGCCCACAAATCTAGACAACAGATTGGTGTCTCTGTCTTCCAAAGGGAGTCACCAACCACCACCACTACTCTTCTCTTCCTTCTTTTTGCAGTGGTCTTGAAGCCCCTGTCCTTGGGGTCTTGCACTTCCTGCTGTCTTGGCTGCTGCTTCTTCTGCCTCATGCTTACAGATGTCATCTCCTCTGCCTTGTCCTCCGAAGTTCCACTGCAGACTGATTGAAAGCAGTTGCTGACTTCAGTCTTCTCCTCTTCAATTCTGGGAGCCCTCCTTCAAGTAGTCACATGCTACTTCTCCTCATTGCTTTTTGGCCCCTCCAGTATCAGCCTTTCATAACTGTTGTCCAAGTAATCTTTTGGGTCTCACATGCAATACACCATGAATACCTGTGCTTAGAATCTAGGAATCTTCTCCTCCAGGGCTTACTTTTCATGCAGATAACCTCTGGGAGGAACACAAACATGATGTGTGTCACACAAGTCACAACAGTTGACCCCCTTTGTGCCTCCTTTACTCCCTAAACACATCTATGCTATAAGGATAAAAAAAAATTTAAAAGGTCAAGGAGAAGGCAGGGGGAGGATAAATCATAATGCACACAAAGCACCCACACCAAGGTCCTTGCCTATGCTCCTGTCCACACACATGCACAAATATGCACAGAGTGTCCTCTTCCCTGGCTGCCTCCTGGGCAAATTCCCAAGGCAAACTCCTTCTCTTTTTACTGCTCAGGGCAAACTCCTTCTCAGTTTGCTAAAGGCTGCTTTTTTATAAGGCTGCCTCCCCTTGCTCTACTGCTCAGTTACCTAAACCATCCTCACCCAGATTCCCACTCAGTCACTCCAGAAGTGTGAAGAGAAGGAAGGTGGGAAGAGAGAAAAAGAGATAGAGAGAGAAAGAAATAAGCAGCTACATACAATGGGGGGGGGGACCCCAAACACACACCAGACACTAGGTAAGCATTCTAGCATCAGTCAGTCACACAAAGTCACTAGTGCAAGCTTGACCAAAGTGTGCCCCCAGAGGTTGGGGGGTCATGGCAACTGTCTGAAGGTGGTGGTGTTGGTGGCGAGTGGGGCCCACCTACTGGCAGCCACAGTGATGTCAGCGGCAAGGGTGGGCCAAGCAGGGACTACCCACAGGCTTCTGCAATGGACAGCAGGGTGGAGGGTGGCGAGCAGTGGACAGGAAGTTGGGACTGCCCACAGCCACTGTCCGTACAGTCAGTGGTCGTGAGTGGAGAGCGGGGACTACCTGCAGCCACCAGTGTTTGTGTCAGCAGCAAGCGGGGACAGTGACTGCCCGGAGAAGCCAGCAGCAGCTTCAGTGACGGCTAATCTCAAGGGGGGCACATGCCCCCCCATGACCTCCCAACTCATCTCCTATGAGCACAACAAAATCCTCTTGAAGGCAGTCCGACTCCTGAGCGGTTTATCCCACTGCCACTGCTCTCTGCTTACTGAGCTCAGCTCTACTCAGCTTTAGATTGGTTTGTGTTTATTGCGCCCCACTTGGGCAGAAGTCTTGAAAAACGAATAAGCTTATTGCTACATGTAGTCAAGATAGACTCCCTTGAGTTTAAATAGTAGGAGTCTATGTTCTTGGTGCCTGAAGGACAGGGCTCTATTTCCTGGGTGCATAAAATCTCTCTCTAAATTCTACTGCTGTCTGCAGCATAGAGTTCATACCCAAAAACACTGGAATGAATCAATTTCTTACTACACGTCTATACAGCATCTACCACATTAAGACCCTAACTCTGTTTTGAACCAGTTGACCTGACTGTAATATATATATATATACATATATATATATATAAATATATATGTTATAATGAAGTGATGAGACAGATGCATTGGCCATGCCTGCATAATATTAGACATAAACGATAAAGCACATGTAGCCTTGTTAAATTTTGTAAACTTACATATCAGAAATTAAACTAATATAACTTTTTCTATGGTACAGAGAAAATTGGAAATAGCTGGGCATCTTTTCTTGGAAATCAATGGTTTACTTCATACATATAGACTTAATATTATAAATTGCTGTTTTAGACTGAAGATGCTTATGCATGCCTGAGGCTCTGCAAATATAATTAAAAGATGCTTGGGTCACTCAGCTTGCTGCTTAATCCTTAGGGCTTGGAGGCTCTTCTCTTAGAGAAATGGCTTTGATACAAGGACGAGGAAGCAGCACTTAATTTCTTGTGCACTGCAGCAGATTCTACTCCTAGCTTCCAAACAAAAGGCTTTGTGTACTGCAATGTGGAAGCACCCAGGAGTATTTAGGTAATGGCTTTAAGGCCAGCAAAGAGATTTACACGTGGAGCATATGCAGGCATCACAGAGATTTTCTTGAACTTTAACTGGCTTGCGTGGAAAATAGAGCATCTTGCAAAGTGCGGCACCAGGAGTTATTCTCAGCTGAATAAATCAGCTCATTTCCACCCCAAAAAACAAAGTATGTCTGAAGAGAATGTTATCCATGATGAAAAGGTCATTTATACCAGGCAGCTTATCAACAGCTTCAAAAATGTGGGGGAACTCATATGTTGCCAGCACATTTGCTTTGGAGCTGCCAAGTACACAGAGGATATTACAGGAAGATATTATTCTGTGTCTTAATTGTAATTGCCAGCTGAAGAGGAGGAGAAGGAAACAGGATACAGCGAGAAAGTCCCATCGTGTCTCAGGAAATAAACCTAACATGTTTCTGCAAGGGGAGGCTTGCACATGGCTTCCTTCAACACAATATCTGCGCATTTCACAGATGAAGGAATGCATCCTCACAATGCCCCCATGTGGTAGGGAAGTACCATTACTCTCAAGCAACAAATGGAAAACATTTCAATGGGATTGCTCCGCTATCTGAATTTAGGTGTGCCAAATCAGGGTCAAAGATTAACAGGTGAGTTTTCACAAAGGCTTAGACCCCCAAATAGAGAAGCAGCTGCACATCCCGTCTGATAAGCGGAGTCCAGGTTCTAGGACCAAGTTCACTCAGCTTCCTATTGCAGAGCTGGAGGCAGGGCTGAGCATTGTTAAAAGATCATCTTTCTCTCTTAGAACAAGCTACCAGAAAGTGCATGTTCTCTGCCGTGCAATGGGGTCTCTAAAAGAAGGACCAACAGCACATCTTCATTTCTTCCAGGACCCAAAACGAAGACCCGGAAGTGGTTGTCTCTCGCAGCTACCTGTCTTGCACACACACTCACATTGCTGAAATTCTCACTTCTCGGGGCAACAACTTTACCTGGCTGCTCAACCCCCAAACTCACCAAGGACTGTGGGAAAGTTTCATGTAGTCGGGTTTCCACATGTCCCTGGCTAAAGCAGAGATCCAGCTGGATGTCCTAACTTGAACTTTCCCACCTATAAGTGTATCAGGGGTGACCACCAGTGTCTTGGGAAACGTTTGTTCACCAGAGTGCCCCAAGGGATGACGAGGTCGAACGGTCACAAACTCCTGCAAGACCGTTTCAGGCTGGACATAAGGAAGAATTTCTTTACTGTCCGAGCCTCCAAGGTCTGGAACAGTCTGCCAGCGGAGGTGGTTCAAGCACCCACATTGAACACCTTCAAGAGCAAACTGGATCCCTATCTTGCTGGGATCCTATGACCCCAGCTGACTTCCTGCCCCTCGGGCGGGGTCCGGACTTGATGATCTTCCGAGGTCCCTTCCAGCCCTAATGTCTATGAAATCTATGAATACACTTCAGCAAAGAATGATGGGGTGGCTGCATCCCTCCTTTACCCCACTTACTACCTATAGAGAAAATGTGGTCTCTCAAATGAAAAGGCTTTGCTGACTGCTCCCTGTTCAGCAGCTCATTTTGGTACCCATGGTCCCTGCATTCCCTCTGCACCTTCCATTCTTCCATTCTTCCCTTCAAGAGCAACCAAGAAGCAACTTCTTTTCCTGGAAGCAAATGCCTTTTCCCCAAACATTTCAGTTCATTCATGACTGAGCAATCTCAGCCACCAGCCACATGTGGGCAAGTCAGGGCATTTAGCTTTTCTTTCAGACTTGTTTTCTATCCTCCCACAAGGCATCCAGTACCAAGCACCTAAGCAGACAGACATTTGGGGCTCCAGGGATGGGCTTTTCCCTCTGAAACCTCTAATCTTATGAAACTGCCACATTTGTTTTGCAAAAGAAGGAGCAACATTTCTGACCAAATAGAGAAATAAGAGCAAAATGCCTGAATGACTAACACAGATGTTGTAACATCCACTTGTGACAATAGAAAGGCACTTTGTTTCTGCCCTAAAGGAACAGACTTCATAAAAAAACTGTTTACAACCATTGAAAAATAAATGTACCATTTCCCTCTACTTAATAAACAACATCAGCAAATCCATACATAAAGGACTGAACCCACTACTGCAGCTGCTGGTTCAGCTAAAAGGAAGGTCCTTACATGATGGGAGCTCAGTGTGCAGTCCCAGAAAGGAGCTTGGAGCACACAGGAGGGTCCTACGCCTTGTAGTCTGGGAAGTCTAGGTGGAATGAATGAGGTGGAGTCAGACACACCATATAGAGAGTTGGCCCCAAGCAGCCACGGAGAAAAGATGTAACCAGGTGGCCCCAAATATGCAAGTTTGTCAGTGACAAGATGAGCTTTCACAGTGACTTAGGATCATTGTGAATAAGAACTTCAATGTCATTTATGAGACATGATCCTTTGGAAAAACCCTTTGAAGGACCCAGAAAAAAAGGCTGTGCTTCATTCTTCTCCACATGGGAGTAGCTTATGGGAAACTTAATTTAAAATGACAAACCGGACAACCCACAATAAAGCACGGTCTTGTGTATACTACAGGCCAGCTTTTTCTCCCCAAGAATGCCTAGTTATTATACTTAGGGATTACAGCATGCTTACATGTATGTGGTTTTATGCATACAGAAAACTAAACAAAATATTAACCTGTCATCACAACATAGACAGTTGTCATCCCTATTTATATGCAGGGAAACACAAGATGCTGAGAGGATGGAAGTTGGCCAAGGCATACAGCTGGTCCAGAATAAAGCCAAGGGAGAAATCCAAGAGCAGAAGGCTCCAAACTCCATCTCCCAAAGGGCTTTCTTTGTGTATTCTTCTCATATGTTTTTCCATGCCTACTTGTCTATCTAGAAGTGTTGCCTAAGATCCATTTGGCCTCAAAGAAACCCCAACTTATCTACTACCTATTCCAAGCAACTGCAGGCAGACTCAGGGGACTGATCCCATTGTCCCTGTGGTGGTGCATAGCTCTCTTTTTCATTACATGGCTCCAGAGGTGCATCCTACTCCACCCCAGAGGTGCTACACTCTCCATGTTGTGATCGTGCTGGAATCCATCTTGCTTCTGATGTTTAAGCATGGTGTTATTCTTATTCTCAGGATTTAAGGTGTGAATATTGAGGCATCTACCCCAACCAGCACATCGTCCTGACACTGTGACTTTAGTACATAGTAAAGGGGTCCTCGTCTTCCAGTAATCCAGTGGCTGGAGCACATGCCCAGGACATGTGCAAGTGGGTCTTTTCCCAGACTGCCTTTTGTCAGAGAGTTAGGACCATTACTAGCTCTTCAGGCAGTTTTATTGTCCACAAAAAAGATTCAGTGTCAGAGAAAACAAACTAAAATCCTCTGTCCTCTCCAAACGTTAGAGGAAGATCTGCTTTTCACTCTGGCTTCTTCCCCAGAGCAGCTTGGCTTCCTTCACAGGTGGTTTCTCACTTTTCTGCATACTTGCATTATTGCTCTCAATCTCTTTCTGTTCTGGGGTGGGGGCTTTAAAAACCACTAGTAAGACCTTCATTATCAGAAGACCCCACATTTGAAGGTCCTTAACAGGGCTAGTTGCCCCTTCTTCAAGTGACAAAATGCACAGTTACAACATGGCAAACCTGGATTTCAGTCCCACCAATTTCTACAGCCAAGTAGAGAGCCCTACAGCCCAGGGCAGGCCTGGCTGAAATCACCCTCTGTACCTCTTGTTGTCTGCTGAAGATGCCTCAAGAAGAAAAGATGATTGGGGAAAGAAGGAGAGCTAGTGAAATTCAGCCTAATTCAGGGTCTCGGGGAAGCAAGCAGTATTGTAGGGGAGAGGGAACCTGGATTCTGGTCTCAGTTCCCAAGTCTATTTACGCATTCATTCAGTGATTTTTTAATTCAAAATGAATTGTTTATACTGATGTGAATATGCAGTAACGTCACTGTAAATAATAGCATTATTTCTGGATTGCACTTTGTTAACAGAGATCAAGTTCTAGCCCAGTGGAGTGATCTGAAATAAAAACATCCCTAGTAATTGCTATGGATGCGCCACTCCTTTTTGTAAGATGGGCAAATTGTGAGACATGTCATGGGAGAAATGTGATTTCAGAGGTGACTGGGCAGTGGAGAGACTATGCTGGTGTCGCATATGGTGGGGTGGGTTAGTGACAGAGGGGTGGAGAATGCTGAAGGTGGTATATGTGGGAGCTGCATTTTCCTGAAAAGAAAGTCAGAAGCCTTGAGGTTTCCTATTTCATTCCCTTTTTCATAACACAGCCTCACACTCGTTCCTGTTCAGCGTTGTGGATAATGTCTTCCAAACGATTATATTATTTTATTTAAAAAGTCATAAGCAATAGGGGTGTGTGAAATGGGCCATATTCTATTCGGATATGGATTCAGCCTGAATCAGGGATAGTGATTCGATTAGTTGATTTGGATCATTGTCTCTAATTTGATTTGGCTGAATTCGAATCTGAAGATTTGATGCTAATTCAGAGAATCATCGATTCAGCCATAGGCACAGCTTTAAACATTTTTTCTACATACCTCGAGGTATCAGGCACAGTTCATGAATGCCTTGATGCTGAGATGGATGGAGCATTTCACAGGAGCATTGGGGGGGAGGGAGGCGCATGCTCAGTGGTGAAGTACTTCCGGTCCACTTCTGGGTCCACCAAGGAGTGTGTGGGGGACACCCCTGCGCCCCTCTGGCTCAGCAGTTGGCTGCAGGGGGACTCCAGGTGCCTCCCCAGAACCAGGAGGCACCAGTCATCAATCCAAGGGGAGTACGGTGGGGGGGCCGCCTGTGCACTCCCCAGCAGACCCGGATGTGGACCAGAAGTCTACTTTCAAGGTCTGCTGCCGAGCGTGCTGGGGACACCTGCACTCCTGTGGGATGCTCCATGCGCCCCAGCATTGCAGCATTCATGAGCCACCTGGTACCCTGAGGTGTGTAGAAAAAACATTGAAAGCTGTGTCTATGTCTGAATCTCTGAATCTTTCTGAATCTCTCTGAATCAATTCAGAGGGTTGCAGTTTGATTCGGAGAGATTAAAGGATCTCCTGATTCAATTTGTATTTGGAGATTTGGCTACTGAATCAGGCCAAATCTCCACCAAATCGAATCAGGGACTGAAGCTTCGCACAGCCCTAATCAGCAGCATTGGGATTTCTCAGGGCAGTGCTGCCTCACTGGATGGATGGAACAAGCTCCTTGCTTATTCTACTTCTGGCCCTATGAATAGTGTCTGTTTAAGTTGGTGCACTGACCAGCCTTGAGGGACGGTTGGGGAGGGCACTTTCAGACCTACCTAGCTTTTGATCTAGTGACTTGGATATTCCTTTAGTACCTGAGAGATGTGGGTTTATGTCCTCCCAGTGTGCAGTGGGCCAAGAACCCAGGTTTCCCCATATCCTGGACAATGCCTTAAGTAGTACAGTATTGGACAAAAGCATGGTAGTACCTACACTATGCTGCTTGTAGTTTTGTATTTCTCTGACTAAGGGCTCAGGGACTTTTTCAACATTTATGGTCTGAAATCGTTCCACAGCAGAGCATAAATGGAGTTAGACATCCATATGGCCATTGTGGATAACTTCTGAGCATGAGCAACAGACCAAGTCTGAACACACTGGGAAGCTTTCACACAAAGCTAGAGATGGCTCAGAAATCCAGACACTGAGGGGAACTCAGGCTGTTGCACAGGTTGAAATAGAATCACGTTTTATCACTTAGACACTGAAAGGCTACATAAATGACACTTAGACATCTTTGAGGCAAAACTGGATCTGGGCAATTGTTCTTATTCCATTCATGTGTGCATGACAGATGGAACGCTTTTATAAGTAGCTTTCAAACTGGGTTTGGATTCTCACAGTGGTCATTGGTGAGTGACGAATTGCCCAAGAGAGGTTATGTGGTTTTCTTGCTATGAAAACAGTTTGCTATGTGTTTAGCTAAAAGTTCCTTTATTTAGTAGGGAAGAACACATGCCTTCCTGGTATAAATTGCTGAAAGAAGTTCTAAAACCTCTGTTATGATGGACTAGCAAAATGCCTGTCATGAATGAATGAATGAAGGAGGGCGGGGGCAGGGATGGAGACCAGCATTTGGTCCAGCTCCTGCCCCCTCCCCTACCACCACTCTGGGTCCTGCCCCGTTCCCCTCCCCTGCTGCTGCTCTGGGTCTTGCCCTTCTTCCCCTGCCCTCCTGCTACCTCTCTGCTACCCTATTCCCCCTAATACTTTGGATCCAGTCCCACTCCACACCCACTCCCTGCCACTCTGTTCGTAATGGAGCATGGTGTATGGCTGCATGGGAGCGGGGTAGTGCACAGCTGCAAGGCATGGCATGGGGAGTGACCATGGCATGGGGAGCACTCAGTGGCTGTGTGGCAGGGGAAGTGGCCCCAGAGTGTAGCACAGGGCATATGCGGGGGGGGTGGCAAATGGCTGCAGGGCGGGGTGTGGTGTAAGGAGTGGCCAGAGTGCTGGGAGCAGGGGAAGTGGTGGGCAGGGGGGCATGGTGTATTGTGGGGGGGGGTGCATGGCTGTGGGGCATGGCATGGGGAGCGGCCAGAGTGGGGTGAACACCCACTGGCTGTGGCCACATGGTGTTGGGCTGTGCGATGTGGCACAGGGTGCGTGGGGGGGGCATGGTGTGTGGCTTCACAGGAGGGGTGCTGCACAGCCATGGAACATGGCATGGGGAATGGCCACATCTAAGTGAGCACCTGCTGGCTGCATCCGTGTAGTGTGGGGAGCAGCCCCGGGGTGTGACCCAGGGCCCATGGGGGGGAGCACGGTGCACAAAGGAGCTGTCAGAGAAGATGCAGGGAGTGGACATGTAGGGAGGGGAGCTTCCCTGGGCTGTGGCACAGACTATGCAGGAGGGCGTGGCAGGTGGGGAGGTGGTGCGCAGCCGGGGAGCATGGCATGGGGAGCACCCTCCAACTGTGGCCACATGGCATGGGGTGCGGCCCTCGCGTGTGGAGAGGGGGCATGCAGGGGGCGTGGCTTGCAGCCATGTAAGTGTGTAGCATGAGGGGGTACATGGTCATGTGGGCGGGGCACAGGGTGCTGCACAGGGTTCAGCCACACAGGGGGTTCACCCCACCCTGTGGCCGCATGGTGCCATACTCCCCCTGCCCATTTGCCATGTGGTACCCTGTGGGTGTGCACCGGGCCCAGCATGACCATGTGTCATGCCCTCCTACATGGGCACAAGCCACGGCCCCATGTACGGTGGCAATCCATGCCCCCTGCACGCCCCACTGTGCCCTGCAGCCAGGAGCACAGCCTGGACTCGACTGCCTCCACCTGTGTCTGCCTGTCAGCAAGGCTCCAAGCGGTGCATGTGCAGTTGGCCTAGAGCATTACAGACAGACACAGACACACAGCCAGAAGTGCTGCATGCTGTGGACTGGAAGGGAGGGCTGCTCTAGCACCCCCCAGCTTCTAGCCTGAGCCACTGCAGGCACGTGCCTGCGTTTCTGGGATCTCCGTCCAGTTACAAAACTGAATTAGCCTAGCTGGGTTAGACTAACCTGAAAAGATTGAATCATTTCAGTGTCAGGCTTTTTGAACGTCTGTCCCTAGTCAAGATGACCATTGTAGTCCCTTCTGGCCTTCATGGGCAAGAGCCCTACTGTGTGTACATCAACATAGCTTCACTGATAGCAGTGAAGCTGAACTGGTTTACCCCAGCTGAGAGCCAGGCCCTCTGCTTCTACAGCAGTGCACAAAGAGCTTAGTTAGTGGATTTTTCACTTTTCATATCCACGCTTTGAAGCTAACAGATGGAATATGATTTTTTGATTGCAATTACTATGAACTAAAAATAACAACTCTTAAATTGACAGCGAGGAGAGAGAAAGATATGACCAAAAGAAAGTAAGATAATACTCTGGAAGACGACTGGAAGCTGAAATGGACAGAGATGACCCAACATGCAAAATAATCAGAACTGGCACATGATATATTGATTATGCCCTGTCACATGAGAGACCCTCAGCTAGTTGAAATGCAACAATGAAAAGTAGTATTTGTATCTGTCTAGACCTTGGCATTTTGAAATCAAACATATTTTTCCTTTAAAGCTATTACTTCTTCCACACAAAGAAGTGTCTGGCTTTTTCTTGGCAGGCAGGCCGGGTAGAAAGTGCATGATTTCACCCAGCAGCTGAAGAAGCTGTGGATTATACTATTGATCCGCAAAGATAACTTGGAGGGCCAGCAGAATGCCTGACGGATTGCAGAGGCATGCCAAATCTGCATGTGCACTCATGGGTGCATAGCAAGATATTGCAAGAATAGGAAAAAGGCCACTTTTATCACTTCATTTATCACTATTAATGCAGCTCAGCTTTGTTTGCGTTAAATGCTCAGTTACTCTTTTGTGAGTCTACCTTCTTTTATAGCTCATTTGATCATGTTGGTATTCATACTTCTCAGGCAACCAAATAGAAGTCAGCTTTGAATTAATATATCCAAAGGAATATAATCCAACTGTATGCATACACAGGGATGGGTAGACAGGTAAGTAAAAGCTCTGAGAGCTCAGTGATTTGCACACTTGCCCAGGAGACCTCCCTTTTAGACCCTTAAACAAAAACCACTAAATTTTTCCCGGAGGGGTTTTGAACCTGTGTCATTCTGACTTCTTAGCACAATGCTCTAACTCAAGGGCTGTCAATCTGGGGGGCTTCCAGTTTTGGTGGTGCACGCTGTGCATGAGCACAAGGGACCCCCACCCTGTCTCGCTCCGCTCATCGACCTGGGGACTCCCTGCTTCTCCGCCGGCCGCCTGGGTACACGGACCAAAAAAGGTTGAAAACCCCTGGTCTAGCTATAGATTTTTCAGCTGCTCTTGTGGCTGCCATTCTTTTGGGGCAGCCAGCAAAGGGAGATACAAAAGTGACAGGCTACAGCATAGGACTCTCAGTGAGCTAAATACAGGTGTAGAAGAGAGTAGGTCCCAGTTTCGAGCTTGGAGCTTTGTCCTAACAGGACAGATGTTACCACCCTCTATTGTTCTCTATCTCATAGATTTCATAGATTTCATAGACATTAGGGCTGGAAGGGACCTCGGGAGATCATCGAGTCCAGCCCCCTGCCCAAAGGGCAGGAAGTCAGCTGGGGTCATAGGATCCCAGCAAGATAAGCATCCAATTTGCTCTTGAAGGTGTTCAATGTAGGTGCTTGAACCACCTCCGATGGCAGGCTGTTCCAGACCTTGGGGGCTCGGGCAGTAAAGAAAATCTTCCTTATGTCCAGCTTGAAGCAGTCTTGCAGGAGTTTGTGACCATTCGACCTCGTCATCCCTTGGGGCGCTCTGGTGAACAAACGCTCCCCCAGATCCTGGTGGTCACCCTTGACAAACTTACAGGAGGCCATCAGATCACCCCTGAGCCTGCGCTTTTCCAGGCTAAAGAGTCCCATGGCTCTCAGCCTGTCATCGTAAGATCTGTTTTCCTGACCTCTGATCAGGTGCGTGGCTCTCCTCTGGACTCTCTCAAGCTGGTCCACATCCTTTTTGAATTGTAGAGCCCAAAACTGGACGCAGTACTCCAGCTGCGGCCTCACCAAGGCTGAGTACAAGGGGAGAATGACGTCCCAGGATTTGCTCGAGAAGCATCTATGGATGCACGCCAGCATTTTGGTCGCTTTACTAGCCGCAGCATCGCATTGCAGGCTCATGTTCATCTTGTGGTCAATGATGACCCCCATGTCTTTTTCTTCTGTAGTGCTAACCAACGTAGCACTGCCGAGCCTATAAGGGTGCTGCAGGTTTTTCCTCCCAAGGTGGAGAACCTTGCATTTTTCGGTGTTAAACACCATGAGGTTCTCGTCTGCCCATTTGCTGAGCCTGTCCAGGTCAGCCTGGATCACCCACCTATCTTCTGGCGTGGATGCTTTGCCCCAAAGTTTGGTGTCATTGGCGAACTTGGCCAGTCCACTCCTGACTCCAATGTCCACATCGTTAATGAAGATGTTGAACAGTATGGGTCCCAGGACAGAGCCTTGAGGGACCCCACTGGTCACAGGGCACCATGATGAGTGACTGCCATCAATCACAACCCTCTGGGTCCGACCACGGAGCCAATTTCCCAGCCAGCGGATCGTGGTGGAGCCAAGGCCACAACTGGCCAGTTTGGCCAAGAGGTGATCATGGGATACCAGATCAAAAGCCTTTTTGAAGTCAAGATATATGACATCAATCTCTTCTCCCTTGTCCAGGTGATAGGTCACCTGGTCATAGAAGGAAATGAGATTGGTCAAACAAGACCTACCCGCAACAAACCCGTGCTGGCTATCCCTTAGGATGTTAGCCTGGGCCAGTCCCTCAAGGATGGCCTCCTTAATAAACTTTTCTAAGATCTTCCCCAGGATAGAAGTCAGGCTAATGGGCCTGTAGTTAGCCGGATCCACTCTCCTCCCTTTCCTGAAGATCGGCACCACATTGGCCTTCTTCCAGTCTTCGGGCACTACACCAGAGCGCCAGGAGTTTTCAAAGATCCGTGCCAGGGGCTGGGCTATGACGCTCGCCAGCTCCTTGAGTACCCTGGGGTGCAGATTGTCAGGGCCGGTTGACTTGAAGGTATCCAGCTTCTCAAGGTGTTCCTTCATGAGGTCAGCATTTATGGAGGGTAGGGGATCCCCCTCACCCAGATTTCCCTGTCCCATAGCAGGCATGGGCATCCCATGGGACTGATGAAAGACTGACGCAAAGTACCTATTTAATAGGTTGGCTTTTTCCTGGGTGTCAGTTTTCAGTTGCCCCATCTGGTTTAGCAGGGGTCCAACGTTGCCCTTGCTTTTCCTCCAGCTCCCCACATATCTGAAAAAGGACTTTTTGTTGTCCTTGATGCCTGAAGCTAGTTGGAGTTCAGTTGCAGCCTTGGCTTTCCTGGTTTGGTCCCTGCAGGACCGGACCAGCGCAGAGTAATCCTCCTTGGAGGTGAATCCCATCCTCCATCCTTTGTAGGCTTTCCTTTTTAGCCACAGGAGGTCCGCTAGGTCTCTGACTTTTGAATACAAGTTTCAATTACTCAGATTCCAGAGTAGTGTTAGATTACCTATGGTATGGTGGTGAGATCATTGTGCTGGGAAGCCCGTGAGCTGCAATTGCAACCCTTTGGGGGTGGTTTTGACTGCAGGTCCCTGCCCACACCCCATTGTGGGTGTGGACGCTCCATTCACCACCAGCCGCCATCTGCAGGCCGCCCAAAGGGACTGGCGGCATTGCCGCGCTACAATCGAGGACATCAAATAGTCCCTGTAAGGAACAAGCATTAGCACTCCTGAGCTACTGGGGCTAACCCATGGGAAGTTCCCCTGCTTTTTCCGGGACTTATGCTTCCCAGCACCTAATGTGTAGCCTAGCATGTATTTTCAGTCTACACATATATGTTTGTACGTGTCTCACTTCAGGAAAGTGGCCAAAGCACTATTTACAAAGCTAGAGAATTGCCATTTTGAAGTGGAAATGGCAATAAAATGTGGCCCCTAGTGTCCTTGATGAGGGCTGTTGCACAGCAAAACCTGTATCAATGCTGAAAAATCACAGTTACGTACAATAGATGTCAACTGATAATTGATTCAGCGTGAGTGTAGAGAGAGATTTTAAAAAATGGTACTTTGGTGTGCATACACAGAGACACACAGAGATATCATGCCACTAGACATTGAGAAAACTGTCCCTTTTCTAATCCATTATGGTCCAAGTGAACCTGGATGTTAGGTCTGATCTAAGTGCCACAGAAATCACTCAAAAGACTCACATTGATGTGAATGGCCTTTTTGATAAGACCACTATGAACGTTCAGGTTTTGGC
Source organism: Crocodylus siamensis (assembly GCF_052110815.1). Taxonomy (NCBI): domain Eukaryota; kingdom Metazoa; phylum Chordata; order Crocodylia; family Crocodylidae; genus Crocodylus; species Crocodylus siamensis. Next base: position 249,862,243 of record NC_143397.1, read on the forward strand.
AACCTGTTCCAGTATATAATGATATTTTGGAGGAAGTTCAAAGAACAAACTGGTTGGGAGGCTGGAGGGTTTGACTGATGAGGCAAGATTAAATTCAATACATGGGGGGTTTTTTTGCCTGGGGATAACTGAAGGAGGACATTTTTTTACAAATATTTGAATGGTCTAAGCTCCTGTAAAGGAAAGGAGGGATTTAATATTATGACAAGAGATAAAAGCTTGAGTAATGGTGTGAGGTTAGGACACAGAGTGAATATCAGGAAAATAATTTCTTCTGAGATGAACTATTCTGTAGCATTACTGCCCAAAAGATTCCCTTCCTGCTCTCAACAGTATAACTCGGGATGGTGAGAAGGACACTCGCCCAAGTTGGGACAGGTGTCAGCATCACCTCCTATTGCTGTGAAGTCTGTATCTCAGCAGCAAGAGCAGCTCCATGGCTGACCTGTGCTAGGAGCTCCAAAACAATCCCAGAAACTGAAGTACCCCCAGGGCCAAATTAACCCTTCAGTGGGTCCTAGCCAAACAAACTTGTAGGCCCCTACTTAATAATGTATATTTATATTACTTTTTTCACTTCATAATTATAATATGTAAAATAAGCACAGCTGGGCCCCTTCTTCACTTCGGGCCGTAGGCACGTGCCTAGTTTGCCTATGCATGAATCCAGCCCTGAGTAACCCCAATACATTAATCTACCAGTCACTTAAAAATCTAGGTCCAAGACTATTGGTTTTAAAAAATAAAAGTTGCTGCTTTAAGAACAACAGATAGGGTGGATAAAGCATGCATCAGCAGTGCTATCAGAAGCTCAGACAGGGACTGCTTAGGAGTTTCTGGATGGGTAAAGCTGCTGTGCTTCCCCCTGCCTTGGTCTTAGCGTCACGTGCCTCTTCTGTCTGTCAGAACCACGGCCTCCTGCCATGCTCCCTCAGGGTTTGCCCAGGGTGCAACTCTGCTCTGATTTTTCACGTTACAAAGGGACCTAAGCTCCTAAAGAAGTAACTGAAACCCAGTTGCTTTGCATATTTCAAAGTGTTCATATTCAGTGGGGATCAACTCCTTGCATTGGAGTACTTGAAAAATCTAAAATCCCTTTTTAGCTTTAGAATTGAGAATGGTCTCCGGCATTTTAAGACAGAAAATTTTAAAATATAAAACCAGAGCGAAAGAGAGTGAGAGATAGGTATAGATATATATAGGTAAGTGTGTGTGTGTAGTTATTTCCGGGGTTTTATAGTTGAATACCCTTTTCCTTAAGTAAACTACCCACTTGATTGGCTATGCAGATTGTGAACGCCTGGTTTATATCATGAAAAAGAGTCATTTGAAATAATTAATACAGCAGTTAGGCACTGAATGTAAAAGTTGTGCTATCCTCTGTCGCAGCAAGCTGTCTGGTGCAAGTCCACTGACGTCACTGTAAAGTTTCACTGCTCAGCATTTACCAACTGTTGTGTTTTTTTCCAGAAAAAAATGTTAAGAAATCCTTGGTTTTCAACTAGACAATCAGACGATTGTCTCCTGAAAAGGGGGAAACAATCCAAACAAGCTAAATAACAGGTTACAGATTTTTGGAGGAAATGTAAATGTGGCATTTATTAAAAAAAAAATGTCCAAAAATTCCCATGAATGGTTGGTCCCCCCACCCTTCTTTCCACCAGCCAACAATAACCTGATCACAAAGGCATTTCAAGTCTGATTATTTGCAACCAATCATGTGTAACTCTGAGCCTATTTTAGGGCATCCAAGAGTGTGAATTGAAAGTGTAGCCCACTGGTGAATGTTGATGACAGGGCTATTCCAACCCCTAGCAGATATAAAGTTGTTACAGCTCCCAGTTGCAGAAGCTTGACTTGTCAGCTCATGCTGTAACATCTTGTACATTTGGATCTGGACATCCTCGGTTCAAACCTTGTGGAGTGTGGCCTAGGTGTGAACTCCCTTGAATATACTAGATGGTCCCTTGCCATCCTCTGTTCCTAAGGGCATTCCTTTACCACTTCTAACCAAGTTAAGCAGCACTGTTGTGGAAACATATCTCATTCATTCCCTCCTGCAACATAGCCATCATTTAAGTAGCATTACCCAAAAACCCTGAGAGCAATGCTGGGCTTGCTGTGCTGTATTCTGGGAGAAGGCATTTGGTATTCATTGAACAGGAGGGAGTGAGCAAGGCATGGTTTAAACCTCTCTAGGGCATCTCCAGGTCATGCTTCAAGTTTTCTACGACAGTGGGAAACCAAATTAAGACAATAGGAACACTGGGACTCTTACATAGAGACATGATCCCAGGGGCTGGGGCTTCAAGAAGGCTTCCCTGGCCCGGTCTGAAGGCAAATAAGGGTAAGGAGACAAAGGTGATTTAAGTCAACCTGGACCAAGGTTTGCCAGTTCAGAGTAGAGCCCCCCAAAGGCTAGCTGAATTGGGAAGATAGCTAAAAGGGAACAAACACAATCTGGAAAGAAAATTGCACTTCAAAGCCATGTTCTGATCCCAGTAAGGTTTTAAGAAAACAAATGTATGAAATGCGAAATATCAAAGGAAGAAAATAATTGGGGTTTTGCCACCCACTCATCTGTTACTATAAAATAAATCATAAGCAGGAATTCAGCTCCTGCCAGCATCCTTTTGTCTTCAGCTTTCTTGTTTCGAGCTAAGACACAATAAACAACAGGAGGTAGAATTTGAGTCTTGGGGAAGCAGGGAGCTCGGTGGTCTTTACAGAGCAGGGCAGAGGGGTGCTCGGCCCCTCCCCATGTATTTCTAGGTGTCTTGTGCCCAGTTATGACCCTTAGCAACATTGGTTGGTTGAGTCCCATGCCACCCCTAAAGCAAGAAGGACCTCCTGGGTAGCAATAGACATTCAAAAAGCCCAAGGAAGAATCAGCATTATGCAGTTTTTTGTAAGCAGCACAGTTTAGATCGGTAGTGCACAGAACATGTTTGCCCTTTGGTGAGGGGTCATGCAGGCTGCCTGTGCAGGCCTAGGCCAGCTACTAGGGCCAGGTCGGGGGCACTGCTGCAGGCCTCCCAGCATGCCCTGCAGGTTTCCCAGGCTGCCAGAGATTGCTGAGTGCAGACGAGTGCCCAGGCCACCCCGGACTGGTTGCCAGTCAAGAGTGACCATGCCCCCAAACCCTCTGCCATGCTATCTGTCATCCGCAGGCACCTGAGAGCCACAGACACAGGTGACAGGATTGGGGAAGGGAGGCATTTATTTTCCCATTCATAAGTCTCAGCACCGGGGCACCTGCGTCATCAGGCCATGTCTCCGCACCCGGCCATGCAGCGCCAGACACAGAGCCCAGGAGAGCCCCTGTGCTTGGGCGCAGGCACGTGGAGCCCACCTGCGCTGCCGGGCATGGGAAAGCATGGGTTGCTGGCAGACACGGACCTAACTTGACTCAGTAGGGTGACTGATACTGAAGTTCAAACCTAAATCAGTTCATTCTGATTCCACATCGATCCAGATCTGTCTTTGATCAGGTTTCGAGCAGTCTATGTCCCCTGAACTTCTGTTCTGTTACAGGTTTAAGCGGGTTTCCAATCACTTAGACTGGTAAAGGTGTAATGTCTGTACCTGACCCATGTGTCACAGTGCCCGAAGGACCAGGCTGAAGCAGGCATGTTCACTGATACTTGCCTCACTGAAAGAAGCCATGGTAAAGCTGGTGAGGTCCAGCAGCTTGAAGCAGTTGCAGTGCTTCCTCCAGGAAAGCATTCTGTAGAAACGGAGACCTTTGCCACATCTCTCACACATCTACATGATGTCATAGATATTATTTGTATTGCAGCAGCCCCTCGAATCCTTAGAAGAAGTCGGAGTCCATTTTACAAGGCACTGTACGAGTAAATAGGAAGAGATATTCACTGACCCTATAAACTTGCAAGTTAAATGTGAAAAAAAGAGAAAAGGAAGCACTTCTAAATACAGAGTAGCATGTACATTAAAACAAGAGAGGGAGAGAAAGAAAAACCTCCTGATAAAACAAAAAAAGACAGTTCACTTCACATTGCATGCAAAATTGCTTCTCTGGGAAGCAGATCAGAGACTATAAAACACATATACAGTAGCTGATTATGGTGGATATTAGTCACATCATTCAAAGCACTACTGGAAGGTACTCCGATTTTCTGGTATTATAGTGAGATGGACACACACACACTATATAAGTACCCTCATAGGTATTTTATGTCTAATACTTATTATTTTATATTGTGTCCTCAGTGTATTTTATATGAATATAAACATTTATATTTTATATAACGTAGGCTAGAATCCCCACTATACAGTTGGGGAAATGAGTCTGAGAGAGATTAAGGTCACTTGGAAGAGCCAGAGCTTCCAAATCTGAGTTCTTGTCTACATGTAATTTTTGTACTAACTAATCTTTTTCAATTAGTTTCTCTTTAGTTTGTTTTTGCCTCTAATCAAAATGGTTTCACTGGTACAATGTTTAGTGTGGATGCCCTTGTGCTGGTAGTTATAGTAAGGTGCCTCAACTAAATTCATGGGAATCAGCTATGCTATCAGGCACTTACATGTCTGCATCCCTGTATCTACAAGAGGGAGTGGTATTGCTTTCACTATTCTTTCACTGTCAGGTGAATTAAATTGATAGAAAATTAAAATGATAGAAGAAAACTCCATTAAGGCAATGCCCCAGCTGCAAGAGTAGCTGACCTCTGAGTTTAGAGGAGGTAGTTATTTACCTCCATTTATATAGCACTGCAAATGCAAGGATGATCATCAGGCTCATATCTAGTATGGGATATCCTGACACCAACCCTTCCAAATGCACCTTGTAGGATTCATTCATCTCATCTCCTGATCATTATACTCACATATAAACATTCAGTTAGAAACAAGCTAGTAAAACAGACCTTTCTTTTTTTTGTAACTGCAACAGGCTGCAGACTCAGGAAGACAGAAGTTTACTCAATTCAATAGTTTGTGCAATTATTTTTCATAAAATAGGACTTTACATATTGCAGTCCCAACTGCTAGGTTTAGAAACTGCATGCTATGAAAGCATGCATTTTTCTGTATGTGTGCTCTCCCCGGTACAATGCATAACACACTCAAAAACAGAATAAACTACCTTTTTAGACAAAACTTCTGCTAGGAAAAATAAAACAATGATGTTCCAAGTTTTATTTTATTAGTCAAGGAACAGCAAATGCCAACCAGTATATGGCCTGATAGCTGAACCATAGATTTCAATTGCTTCTGCAGTTCAGTGTTTCATTCAAAGGCTTTGTCTCAGCAGCACAGTTAAGCTTCCATGCAACCTCATCTCGCTCATTCTCCTTTAGCCTGTTTCTAGCTTTTAATCATGGTTAGTTCAGATAGCCTAAAAAAAAGGGTTTTCATATAGGAAGAAAAAGCAGCCCAGAAACATCCTTTCCATGTTTTTGCTTATACTGGCCCGTTACAGTATATAATTCATGGAATGACCATTAAGGTTAATGAAACTTAGATATAAAGGTCTGTGTTTTGTTTTGTTTTAATTTTATTTTAAATGGCCATCCAAGATTTCTAAAAGTGAGAAGTATTTTCTGAATTCTCAGTTTTTGGGTACCAAGCTATTTGAATGGGGTCTGAATTTTTCATGACAGTTGCCCTTTTAAAAGCGGGCTTCTTTAGTGTCATATGTTGGCAGCAAACATTGATTAACCCTGTAGTGGGCCCTAGGCAAACAAACTTGTGGTCCCCTACGTAATACTGTTTATTTATACTACTTTTTTTACTCAATAATTATATTATATAAAATAAGCACAACTGGGCTCCTTCATAGATTTCATAGACGTTAGGGCTGGAAGGGACCTCCAAGATGATCAAGCCCAGCCCCCTGCCCCGTGGGTAGGAAGTCAGTTAGGGTCCCAGCAAGATAAACATCCAAACGTTTCTTAAATGTGTCCAGAGTAGGTGCCTGCACCACTTCTGGAGGGAGTCTGTTCCAGATCTTGGGGGCTTGGACAGTAAAGACATTTTTTCTTATGTCCAGCCTAAAATGGTCTTGGAGGAGTTTATGACCACTGGTCCTAATTTTTCCTTGGGGCACTCCGGTGAACAGACATTTCCCCAGATCCTGATGTACACACCTTATATGCTTATAAGAAGCCACCAGGTCCCCCCGAGCCTGTGCTTTTCCAGGCTGAAGAATCCCTTCTTCACTTAGGGCCCTAGGGATGTATTTTGTTTGCCTATTCATTAATCCATCCCTGAGTACCCTAATACATCCATCTACCAGTCATTTAAAAAACTAGGTCCAAGACTATTTGTTTTTAAAAATAAAAGTTGCTTTTTCAAATGATTTTGTCCTCTGAACTGACCAGGTTCAGAAGTGCCTATGCAATACCTTCGTAATTTAGGAGTCAGTTAAGTATTGGCTTCAAAAATGCCCCAAGGCTCATCTGAAGGTTCACTACAGTTCACAAACCCTTTGAATAGTGCAGCTTAATGGTAAGTGACCTTTAGGGAGTAACACTCAGAGCTCCTGGTTTGGTAAACTTTAATGGGGTGGGAGGAGGACTAGAGGGGAGGGGGTGGAGAGTGGGGTGGGCGGTGGGGCAGAGGAGAAGCAAGGAAGCCTATTAGAAAGATACTAGATCATTCGTAGGCCTGTATGAGTAGGCAGCTATTTGATCCAGCTTCAGATCCAGCCACTTCAGATGCCAGCCATCTGATCCGGAGCTCTGGACCGGGTTCCCGCTTCAATCTGGCCAAAGCAGCTCTGAAGCTTTAGAGCTAGCTGCCTTGGAGATCCAGCCATAGGGTATAATGGGGAATCAATGAAATATCTATAACTGTTGTTTTTGTCTGATGTGGATGAAACTTTCAGGATTGGTAGTCTCTGCTGAGAGCATGATGCCTGCCAAGGTTCAAGAAGATTGGTATAGGAGTTCGGGGGGACCTGCACCCCAAATTCTTGAAAGGAAAACTCATGTCATGTGTATGAGTTACACCACAGGGGGGTGAAAACTTTAGGGGTGGTGGCCCCTGGTGAGGCCACAAAGCCTGCCAGCTGCCAAGGAGATCGGTGCAGGGGTTCTGGGTTCTGGGGCCCTGCACCTCTAGCTGCGGACAGCAAAACTCATGACATGGGTGCTTGTGCAACTGTGTCTTTCTTGGGGCACGCTGGGTGGAGGACGGGGGGGGATAGTGGGGCCTGGCTGCTAGCCTACTGTGTTACCAATCAATCATGATTCACGCAGGGACCAGCTCAACACACAGTACAGAGCTACTAGGTAAGGAGTTAATGAGCAAGGATTAGCACCTACAAAACCACAGACTAAGGAGAGGAAATAATCAATCCAGACAATCAACTGCCCCAAGACACACACGGTCAGCTGCACAAGCACCCATGTCACGAGTTTTGCCTGTCAGCAGCTAGAGATGCAGGGCCCCAAAACGCAGAACCCCTGCACCTATCTCCTTGTTAGCTGGCAAACTTTGTGGCAGCAGCAGGCGCCACCGTCCCTGGAGCTTTCACCCTGCTGCACCTTCACGCACACAGTGTTACCCATGCCACGAGTTTTGCTTGTCCAGAGCTTGAGGTACAGCTCACCCCAGGCCTCTGCACCTATCTTCTTGAAACTTGGCAGGCTTTGTGGCCTGAGCAGGGGCCACCACCTCTGCAGTTTTCAGCCCCCTGTGCCTTAACACACAAAGGGTCATCTATGTCACGAGTTTTTCCTGTCAGCAGTTTGAGATGCAGTTTCCCCCCAAACTCCTGCACATATCTTCTTGAAGCTTGGCAGGCTTTTGGCCTTGCTAAGGGCTACCACCCCTGGAGTTTTCACCTTGTGCTGTAACACACACATAACATGAGTTTTGCTTTCAGGAATTTGGGGTGTAGTTCCCTCTGAACTCCTGTACTGATCTTCTTGAAGCTTGGCAGACTTCACGCTCTTAGCAGAGACTACCACCCTGCAAGTTTCATCCAAATCAGGCAAAAACAACTAAGTTATAGATATTTCATTAATTCCCCATTACACCTTATGGCCAGATCTCCGAAGCGGCTTCAAAGCTTTTCTGAAGTGGTTCAGAAGCTCCAAACTGCTTCAGAAAGCCTAAAGAAGCCAGCGATTCAATCCAGACATGCTGTTTCAGATGCTGAAGCATCCAAAGCTTCTCCGGCTCCAAAGCACAGTCTGAAGTCTCACACAGTCCTAGTAATTAGGCTTCTGCTTCCTTCTCCTATGTTGGCCATATTCTCAGCTAGTACAAATTGATACAACCCCATGGAAACCTCACCACCTGAGAAACTAGCCCTCAAAATGTTCTTTTTGTCAGTTTGTGACTACGCTTGAGTTCTTAAAGATGTACAATAGAAAGGCCTGCTTGACTAATTATAGTGACTAATTGAAGAGCAGAGAATATTGGGTCCACACCTCTCACTTGGACTTCAAATGCTCCTCCGAGTTGGCCAGAAGATAGCACATTTTTTGTTAAAAAAGAAATGATGCTAAAAATCTAATTTAAACTGGAAAAATGTATTAGGAAATTAATTTTATAGAGGACTAAGATGGAGAGAGATTAAATTGTAATAAATGTACTTTACACCTAGAACTATATGAATGATTGAAAATGAAGTATGAAAAGAATCTGTGAGAAACTGGAACCATTGCTAGGTAATATGCCTTATTTCATTGAATTGAAGTGAGGTTGGGTTAATTTGGAGCCCATTCACTGAAATCTATCATCCAGCCTCTGTTGTAACTGAAACAGTTTATCACCGGATTTAGTGCATTTGAATTGTAGGCCTGCCAGAAATAAGGTTGAGAAGTAAATTTCAGACCCGTACTGCAGCTGGTCTACATTCCACTGCGATGCAAGCAGTTGGATTTTAGCATTGTTTCATTATTACTTAAAGCATGTGTGGGAGCAAGCCATAAAGATCCCAATTTTGGGACTGGGCCCTTACCATGCTAGGTGTTATATCCACAGATTAAAAAAACAATGCTCTCTGTCCAAAAAGCATACAACATATGCAGAGAAACACCATCTGGATAAAAGAAACAACTCTAATGAACTGCATCTCTTTAATCTTCAAAAAGGTAACCAAAAGGTGACTTGATTATAGTTCACAAGTACCTTCCCAGGGAGGAAATACCAGATACTCAAGGGCTCTTCAGCCTAGCATACAAAAAGAATAACAAGACCCAGTGGCAGAAGTCAAAGCCAGACAAATGCAAATGCAAGTAATACATTCTTACAAGTGAGGATGATTAACTATTAGAATAAATTACTAAGTAGTCTATTTTCCATCTCTTGCAGACTCCAAGACTGAAGGGCATGCTAGAAGATGTACTTTTATCCAGTACCAGTTATTGGTCTCAGAACAGAGCTAACTGTGTAAAAGCCTGAGTATACAGGAGTATTGATGGGCTCCTAATACACATGCAGGGAGTTGTCTTCGATGCACTGGAAATCCAGTGAATTGGAGCAGACTCGATTGATTGAGTCCACCACGATTAATTGAGTCTGCTGGAGTACAGAAATTAATGCACTCCAGCAGACTAGCGTCATGCGTATCAGCGTCTCCACACTGAAAAATGGTGGTAGAGTGCTTTGAACTAAAGCTCTTTGAAAGCTTTAGTTCCCACCACCAGTTTTCAGTGCAAGGGATGCTGATACACATGATGCTTGGGCTCTTTTAATTAATATAGTTCACTAATTAAAGCACTTCCCCATGTCTTCTGCAGCACGTGCAAAAATGCCCAGTATTTTTACAAGGTAAGACTCTATGAAGATAAGGCTGTTTTGATTATCAGTGCTTGCAAGCACAGAGGCTGCCTACCCTCTCGATTTTGAGTTCTTACTTTCACAAACTTGAAAACTGAAATTCACCCATAGATTTCATAGACGTTAGGGCTGGAAGGGACCTCACAAGATCATCGGGTCCAAAGCAGACATGTTGTGTTTACTTTAGGGCCAAACAATATAAAATGAACAAGTGCCACATGGTGTTGAACATGGTTATAAATCCCTTTGTCCAACCCATAAGCAGGTGCTGGATTGGCTTAAAAATCAGTGTGTGCTCACTTTCAGCTTTGTCCCCCACAGAAATATCCCAAACCATGAGAGAACTTAATATGAGACTTTGATACTGCCTGAAGCTATGGGAACATGTACACCTGGAGCCATGTTCAGAAAGAGAGCAAGAAGGAGCAGCAGCTATGATGTTTTAAGTGTTACCTATAGACAAAGGGGGAAACCATAAAAACCTAGCAAAACTGCTCCAACTTTAATCCTGCTTCCCCTTAATTCTACCAGACAGCGATACAAAGGGAAATATTATTTGCAACCTGCATGAGACTGCAGAGCCACAAAACCTTCCTCAGTCCATGCGTGCATTAGGGTCTCTCTGTACTCCTCCCTTTGCCTTGGAATTCATTAAGCGCCCGACACGCCAACAAATCTAGTAAATTAAGAAAGAACTGCAATGCTCAGCCCTTCTGAAGAAAGCTGTCTCTAAATTGCTTATGAGGAACCGGGGGCAAAGTCAGCACTAGATTGTTGTTTATATAGTTTTGCTATATTGATTATTATAACACTCCAAATATTTGTTTCAGTGTCAGATGGTTTTTAATTCTGCTTCCTGAATCTGTTTTTTATGTATTCAGAGATTTTAAGGCAGGGGTACGATGATTAGTTTGGCCTCCTTCATAAATAAACCCTAGCGGTGAATTCAGTAACTTGTGTTTGATTAAAGGACACTTTTCAGCAAGATACCCGTGGACTTGAAAGCGTCAAGAGATGGGAGAAGCTACCACTTCCTATGGTAGTTTCCTGCAGTGCTTAATCCCCCTTGCTGTTGAAAATAAGCACCAAAGTTCTCATTTGACATTGTCTGGTCTTAATGTTCGCTCTTCCTTGTTGTGCCTTTGTCTGCTCGATTGAAGAGTCCTTTCGTATCTGGTATTTTCTCCTCATGGAGGTACTTGTGCAGCTTAATCAAGTCACCTCATCAACCTTCTTTTTGATAAGCTGAAGAGATCAAGCTCTTGAAGTCTCTCAATGTAAAGTAGTTTCATCTTCTCCTTTGTGCGTGTACCTCTTTTCTATTTTTTTATTCCCCCCCAACGTCCTTCTTAAAATGTTTCTAAGTTGAATTGAATTGAATGAAATATTGTAGAATGGATTTGACTGATGCTATTCAGGAGGTGGGGACACAAACTTGCTATGAGATAAGCTCGGGTATGAATTTGCAGCATCTTAGCTACTCCACGGTAACCGTCTATCTACACGCGATTATACTGCAGTGTGTTGACGGGAGCATGAGATCCTGAAGGTGTGACAAAACACCTTTTACTGATGCCATCCTATACGCCAGCTATATGGCAAGAACCTTATCACCCGTTGAGATCTCCAGCAAGAATGTACTGGTCATATCCTGTCTATTCAAGGCCTCTCAGCTGCACCCTAACACAGCCGTATATTGTAACGAGCCCCAGCCTTGTTAAGTAACCATTCACCCATCAGCTCATCTTCTGTCACAATGCATAGTTGCATAGTTAATAGGGTCAGAAGGGACCTGAGTAGATCATCACGTCCGACCCCCATGCAACATCAACATTAACTGTTTAATGTCCAGCAACATTAGCTTTAGGGATATTTTAGCAACCTAGAACTATTCACAACTATCATAAGCAGTGATTATACGTACCTTCCTAGTATGCGGGTGATTTTCCATTAGTTCCCTTTCTGACATCACCTCCCCCTGGTGGTACAGGAGCATCCATCGGATGAAGTCTTATCAGGGCCCTTCGGACTTGTTTCAGCAGGAAACACATGAGACTGTACACCACTTGCACTGAAGGGTGAACTACGAATTTACAGAGTAAAAGAGGTAACGTTACCTCCAAGTAGCTGACACTTTGCAAACTGACAACTTGGCTTACCTTTCAGTAACTTGCTTATCCCCCGGGGAGGTAAAATCACTTTTCTCTCCATTTATCAGCAATTACATTAGCCCCTTTTACCATTCAGCTCACTGGGTATTTTCAGTTCTCCTGCTGCACCTACAAATGCACTTACGACTTTAATTTTAGATTGCTGATTGTCAATGCTTAATTCTCTAATAGATTTTTCACCCTCAGTTGAAATTATAACCCAGGAGGTGCATTGGTTTTTGGTTCAAGTGGCTAAGCACTGAGAGGTTCAGATGATTCTCTCATTGCTTTACTAATCTGACCCCATCCACTTGAATCTGGCAAATTTATGTTGGGAATCCACGAGAAAAGGCATTTTGATAAGACATGTTTTCTGAGTTATTCCAAAAATTGGTTTTGTGAAAACAATCATATTTTGTTAAAATGTTTTGGTTATTACATTCCTGCCCCTTGAAAACCAAGTATTTTCAGTTTCTCAGCTACTCTTCTTCTTCCTACGAAGGCAAAACTTGATCCCAAACCAAGCCCTGACTCATCAACATACAGAATCACATGCTACTCTTAACAGTATGCCCCAGAATAAACGTGCCCCAGACAAAGTGGCTTATAGTAGTATCCTCTTTAACTGGGAATGGTTGGTACCACACAGATGAAGGCAGAGTTTCCTTTAAGAGTGATAGAGTCAAAGGGAATTCAAGGGACAGGGAAGCGAGAGTCAATCCAAATGGAGAGCTACTTCCTTAAGCCAGCTACTTGGCCTTCATTGGTAGCCTGAAAATGTGAGAGGGATTTATTGCTTCTTCCAACAGCAAGAGCTTCTTAGCCAACTTCTTCCCAGTAGAGGCTATGCTGCAGCAGGTGGATGGCTCCCTTCCTCTGCTCATCCTTGACTGCTTCAGTGCAACAATGGTAGTTAGATCAAGGGAAACACAGAAGTAAACAGAGGTGCTGCATGGATGGGAATATGACAATATTGCTTTTGAAGTATTTTTATGGGGGAAATAATTCCATAAATCCTTAAAATGGAAGTGTAATGAGCTCTGAAGGCCATCGTTTAATTTGCATGCATGATTTAATCCTAATCAATCAAAGAGAAAAATCCTGAACACGGATTTACTGAAAGTATTGAAAGGCAATAATAGGAAAACTAAGCAATAAACATACTACTCTGATCCTCATCTTACGTACACCGGTGCAAATCAGGAGTGCCTCCACTGACACCCATGTAATTCAACTGGAGTAAAACAGGTAAATGTGCCTAGATTCACGATGTCTAAGCCAACACTCTTGCAGGCTTGGCACTAAATTCTGATAAACATGCTACGGTGCAGTTGTATATTAAATAACCAATTTCGAGCAAAAACAAGCTGCTAATGCTAACATTTTTCTTCAGACTAACAGGTGACTGAAATCTAGTATTTCTGAAATAAATGACAAGGGAGCATTAGGGTTTAAGGAATGCATTTTCCTTGACGGCCTGTAATCACAGCATAAAATGAAGTAAAATATTTTGGGTTCCTGATGGGGACTACTACATGCTGCATAGGGGGAGCGGAGCCTTGTGAATTGTACGGAGCACTAGGAATTAAGGTGCATGTGTTTTATGACCTGTTATACTACTGGGTTTCTCTTCCTTGCTAGATGTTAAACTCACTCTGTGGTTTTCAGATAGACACTCCTGTGTGTGGCAGGCTGGCTGTCAGGCTCACCAGCAGCCCAGATTGTTACCTTGAGCCTAAAGGGCTCTGGCTCCCATTGGTGGAGAGGAGACTAGGAGCAGTGGGGAGAGGAAGGACACAGGCACATGTGTGTCTTACACACACGTGTGCCCCCTTACCTGACCCAGAGCGGAGGCGTGTGAGAGCAGCAGAAGCAGAACGGAGCAGCAGCGGGGGCAGCAGCAGCTGATCCCCCTAAGGTAAGTGGGGCAGAGGGACTGACGCAGCTGAGCCGGATCCGGAGGGGAAGCCCCCCGGATCCCTCTTAGCTGAGCCGGTAGGGAGCCTGCGCTCCCGAGCCGCGCGAACAGAGCGTGCAAACAGGCGTGGTCTGTAAGAGCATGCCGGCGTTTGCCTGGTGTTTGCGCCAGAGGGGGAGCAGGAGGGGCCCAGAGGCTGACTCGTGTTAGCGTGGGGCAGAGGACCTGAACTCAGCTAGAAACTCAGCGACTCCTACGATGGTGTCGACACGGAGTGCTGCCAGGGCCCCTGCCTGGGGGGCGCGGCCTTCCCGGGGCTTGTCTGAGGCCTCCACCCAGATGGAGCCCACGGGGGGGCTGGCATCCCCCAACCCCCTGGCCTGCGGGAGCTGCCCAGCAAGGCCTGGGGGGGCAGGGACTGGAGACCCCCACACCTGTCCTGCAGGCGCCCGCCTTAGGGCCCTGGAGGCGCGGGTGAGGGAGCTCCAGGAGGAGGTTAGCAGGCTGAGGGGAATCAGGGAGGCAGAGGAGGAAATTGACAGATATTTTCTTTCCCTGCAGGGTTGTACGACCAAGGAGGATGCACCTCAAGATGAGCCCTCCACTGCTAAGTGGCAGACGGTCACCTCCCGTGCCAGGGCTGCTCGAGACATGGCAGCACCAGTTCCTCCAGTCCGGCTGGAGAACAGGTACGAAGCCCTGGCAGCCCAGGAGGAGGAGGAAGGAGAGGACGAAACCGGGGAGGAGGCAACTCCAGCTCACCGCGTCCCGTGCAAGCTGAAGGAGGCAAGAAGGCCAGGAGGAAGAAGCATCGCGTGATTGTCATTGGTGACTCCATCCTGAGAGGTACGGAGGGCCCCATCTGTCACCGGGACCCCTCGGCACACGAGGTATACTGCCTACCTGGAGCGAGGATTCAGGATGTGAAAGGGATGCTCCAAACCGTAATCCAGCCCACCGATTATTACCCCATGGTCCTAGTCCATGTGGGCACTAACGATGTGGCCAGGAGGAGCCCTGATCGCCTGATGGAGGACTACCACGCTCTGGGGTGCGTGCTGAAGGAGATGGGCGCACAGGTGGTTTTCTCTTCTATCCTGCCAGTGAGTGGACGAGGCAGATGGCATGAAACGTGCATCGCGGAGACCAACTGGCGGCTGCAGGAATGGTGCTTCGAGGAGGGCTTTGGCTTCCTCAGCCACGACTGGCACATCACGACGAGAGACATGCTGGGATGGGATGGGCTCCACCTTTCCCCTAAAGGTAAGCGTGTGTTCTCTTCTAGGTTGGCGGACCTCCTCCGGTGGGCTTTAAACTAGGCTCGTCGGGGGAAGGGGAAGATGAGGGCGGAGGAAACATCAGACTGCCAGACCAAACAGCACCCACAACTACAGCCCAGCCCAGACCAACGAGCGAAGCGAATAAACAGGTAAGAGATAGGGGCCAGGGTAACGCTGGGACTAGGGGGTCAGTACACACACCCACAGGAGGCCTCAAATGCCTCTACACAAACGCTCGTAGTATGGGAAACAAGCAGGAGGAACTCACCCTCCTGCTGGCTGACACCAGCCCGGACATAGTGGGGATTACAGAAACGTGGTGGGACGCAACGCATGATTGGGCGGTGAATGTCAAGGGCTATAGGCTGTACAGGAGGGACAGGATAGGAAAGAGAGGTGGGGGCGTGGCACTCTATATTAAGGAGGAATACACATCCTCGTCAATTAGCAAGGAGTCAGGGGAGGGGCACTCTGAAGTGCTTTGGGTTAGAGTACAAGGCAGTCGAGGGGAAAGAGACTTAACGGTGGGAGTCTACTACAGACCTCCCAACCAGGGAGAAGAGCTTGACCAGGAATTCTTGGGTCAGCTCACAGAGGTAGTGAAGGCTAAGGATGTGGTAGTCATGGGGGACCTGAACTTCCCGGACATCTGCTGGGAAGAACAGTCAGCCAGGTCTGAACGCTCACGTAGGTTCTTGGACAGAGTGCAGGACCTCCATCTAACCCAGGAGGTGCACAGCCCCACCAGGGGAGACGCCTTGTTGGACCTAGTGCTGGCCATGGGTGATGACCTGGTGAGGGGGCTGCGGGTGCTCGACCACCTGGGCGACAGCGATCATCACCTGCTGGAATTCACCATCCAGCGCAAGGTGGCAAAGGCATGCAGTAAGGCAGCGGCCCTAGATTTTAGGAGGGCAAACTTCAACGAGCTAAGGAGGATAGTTGGAGAAGCGCTGAGGTCCCGGAGGGGAGGGGAGCCAGGTGTCCAAGGAGAGTGGTCGCTCCTTAAGGAGACGATCCTCCAAGCCCAAAGGAAGGTAATCCCAATGAGGATCAAAGGGAGCAGGAGAGCACACAAGCCTCCGTGGCTCACCAAAAGCATCCGGGAATGTCTCCTTGCTAAAAAGGAGGCTTACACCCAATGGAAAGAAGGGGTCATCACCAGGGAGGACTATTCTGTAGTTGCTCGGGGATGTAGGGGGGTAGTTAGGAAGGCCAAGGCAGAGATGGAACTGGGACTAGCTTCCCAGATTAAGGACAATAAGAAGTCCTTTTTTAAATACATAGGGGGTAAAAAGAAGGTCCCGGGTAATGTGGGGCCCTTGCAGGACGCATGGGAAACTTGGTCGTCACACCAGACGGCAAAGCTAACATGTTTAACGATTTCTTTGCCTCCGTCTTCCTAAGTAGGGACCAGAACAGCCACCTCCCTGCTGGGCCCCCCTCGGGCCCTGGGGGAGGCACACCTGGGCCACGGGTTAGCGAGGATTTAGTTAGGGAGCTTCTGGAGGGGTTGGACGTATTCAAGTCAGCCGGTCCGGATGATCTCCACCCTAGAGTTCTAAAGGAACTGGCCGAGGTCATTGCAAGTCCCCTGGCACGGCTTTACGAGCACTCGTGGTGCTCTGGTGAGGTACCGGAGGACTGGAAGAGGGCCAATGTGGTCCCCATCTTCAAAAAAGGCAGGAAGGAGGACCCGGGAAACTATAGGCTGGTTAGTCTTACCTCGATCCTAGGCAAGCTGTTTGAGAAAATTATGCTGGCACACATCCAGGAGGGGCCAGCAGGGGACTGCATGCTTAGGGGCAACCAACACGGGTTCATCAGTGGCAGGTCCTGTCAGACCAACCTGGTGGCCTTTTACGATCAGATCACCAGATCATTAGATGCAGGGGTAGCAGTGGATATAGTCTTCCTGGACTTCCGGAAGGCTTTTGACACTGTCTCTCACCCCGTTCTCATTAAGAAACTGGGGGGCTGTGGTGTAGACACCCACACAGTCAAATGGGTCGCCAACTGGCTGGAGGGCCGCACCCAGAGGGTGGTAGTGGATGGGTCCTTCTCAACCTGGAAGGACGTGGGCAGTGGGGTTCCGCAGGGCTCGGTCCTCGGGCCCGCACTGTTCAACATCTTCATCAGTGATTTGGACGAGGGGGTAAAAAGCACCCTGTTCAAATTTGCTGATGACACTAAGATGTGGGGGGACGTGGGCACACTGGAAGGATGCAACAGGCTACAATCAGACCTAGACAGGTTACAAGGGTGGGCGGATGAGAATAGGATGGGTTTCAACACAGACAAGTGCAAGGTGATGCACCTGGGGAGGAACAACCGGCACCATACCTACAGGTTGGGGAACTCCCCTCTTGTCAGCACAGAGGTGGAAAAGGATCTTGGGGTCATCATTGACTCCAAGATGAACATGGGCCGGCAGTGTGGGGAGGCAGTTAGGAAGGCCAACCGCACCTTGTCATGCATCCACAGATGCATCTCGAGCAGGTCCAAAGAGGTGATCCTCCCCCTCTATGCGGCACTGGTCAGGCCGCAGCTGGAGTACTGTGTCCAGTTCTGGGCGCCACACTTCAAGAGGGATGTGGACAGCATGGAGAGGGTCCAGAGGAGGGCCACTCGCATGATCAGGGGACAACAGGGCAGGCCCTATGAGGAGAGGCTACAGGACCTGAACCTGTTCAGCCTCCAAAAGAGAAGGCTGAGGGGGATCTTGTGGCCTGTTATAAACTAGTCAGGGGGGATCAGCAGGCATTGGGGGAGTCACTGTTCCCCCGAGCACTGACCAGGAGTGACCAGGAATAACGGTCACAAGCTGGCAGAGGGTAGGTTTAGGTTAGATATCAGGAGGCGCTACTTCACGGTCAGGGTGGCTAGGGTCTGGAACCAACTTCCAAGAGAAGTGGTGCAGGCTCCTACCCTGGGGGTGTTTAAGAGGAGGTTAGATGAACATCTTGCTGGGGTCGTTTGACCCCAGTATTCTTTCCTGCCATGGCAGGGGGTCGGACTAGATGATCTGCTCAGGTCCCTTCCGACCCTAGAAACTATGAAACTATGGGGAAATTTCCAGGGTAGGGACCTTGTCATCTGAGTAACCTAAGCAGAGTTAAGGGTGCCCTATGGGGTGATGGGGTCCCCCACTGGGTAGTCATGTCTTCATTGGGCACTGCTGTGGTGCCACCGCTGTATTTTGTTCTTTTCTTCTTCTGTGATGTTGTTGTTAACCCTCTGCCTTATTATTGTATTTAGGTGAGTTAGAGGCCCTGTTTTTGATATTTATTGTACTGATCTTTTTATGCAAATATGTTTTATTTGATGTAACCTGTTTGTGCATGCTTAATTATTGACTCATGACTGCCAGACACATTGTATTTCATCTGCCAACTAACTCCTGTTTTATCACTGAATACCCCTTTCCCCTCAGGTCTGGAGGGCTCTAAACAAGGGGCAGGGGCTGTAGTTTAACCCGAAGGCCACAGGCAGTGAAGCCTATGCTTAAGATCAGAGTAATTAGTTTTATTCAGGTAAAGTTATATGTGTGAATTATATAAATCTGTATATAGATATGTATGTATATTTGTGATTATAAGTTGTATATTCTTTTATAATATTAAACCTGTATATAGTTAAGATGCACTGGGTGTCCTGGCTCTCTGCTCTGTAAGGAAAGGAGATGAGCTGCATACTGCTAGGCCATCACGCCTCCCACAGCATACCTGTACTCACTGACATCCCTTCCATTGGAGAGGGGGTACCTTTGTGTGTACCACCTGGGTTACATGTAATATAAATAAATGATGATGATGTTTGAAGAAGAGATGTTCTTCTTTTGGCTAGTGTTTTGTCCTGCCTTGGGCAAGGTCACTTAATCTTTCTGTACCTTGACTCTCCATATCTGTCAAATAGTTCTAGTAATAATAGTCAGTAATGTTTATAGACACCTTGGCACATAATCTTCTTTCTGGGCAGTATTAATAATCTTAGGGAAAATACATTCACTGAACTGTCTGGGCGATTAATATTTTGATGGAGATAAGGTACACTGTGTTATCTGAATTAAATACATATCTATGTATTAGGCCTGTGCAAGGTGGCCAGTATTCAATTTGGATTCAATCAGTTCAGGGGACAGTGATTCAATTCAGTCATCTAGATCACTGTCTTGAATCAATTCAGCCAAATCTGATTTGAAAGATTTGGCGCTGATTCGATCATAGACTATAATGGGGAATCACTAAAATAGTTATAGCTTTGCCAATTTTTTTTGCACGATTTTGCACGATTGAATGAAAACAGCAGGGATGGTAGCCCCTTCTGAGGGCATGAAGCCTGACAGATTTCAAGGAGATAGGTGCCAGGGCTCTTGTGAAAGTGCACCTCAAACTGTTGAAAGGAAAACTCATGTCACTCGTGTGTGTTAACTGGGTTTTTGGTTGTAGCTGTGGTGATCTAAGGAAGATGCAGGCAGGGTTCTTTGAGTAGATGGGATATGTTTTGTTAGGGTGAAAAGTATTTGGATTTTGGAGAACAATGAATTTGCAGCTGAACGCAAGGCTATATCCTGTGGTTCAGCAAAGCTGCTAACCACAAGGCAAAATAATATATTAAAAGTAACATTGCAAGATGCTTAGGCAAGCATTTTCCTAATAATGTGGTAGTGTGTAGGACATATGACTCATTGTGTAAGGAGAACAGGATGCAGCCCACCAGCTATCGTTAGGAGATAGGCAAAAGAAAAGCCTTAGAAATGGTGAAAAAATCAGCAAGAAACTGCAAGTAACTGAAGGAAGCAGAGGTTAAAGTCTTAGACAAGCACTCATAGCACAAATGGACGTAGATGAGTCAAATGAATATGTAATTCCATGCTAATGAAACAAACAGTAAACAGAGGCAGAGCTTGAGATAGGAGGGAATATGGGTGGAACAAGGGTGGAGTAAATGTTAATGAGCATGAACCAAAGTGTATAAATGTAAAAAGAACTACTGTTCATGGATGCTTCCTTGTTTTTTGGGAGCTTGCCAGAAGCAGTCTCCATTTTAAATAAAGCTGTTGCTAGCAATGTGTGCTGGTGTTTGCCCTCTGAGCAATTGGATCATCGTCTCCCTAGTCATTGGGTACCTCATGGAGTCAGGGTCTAACATCTTTTATTAGAAAACTGAATAGTTGGAGAAATATAACTTGTCAAGCTTTTGGGTTTAAAAACCCTTCATCAAGCTGAGGAAGTATCTTCATTTGGTGTGTGTGCTTTTCCTGGATGGAATGAATAGTAAAGAAGCCAGAGGCTGGGCTGCAGGCAAGAAAGCCAGTCAGTGAAAAAGTAAATTGAGGCATCAGGGGTTGAGGGACAGACTGGGGTCAGGGGGAAGGGGGATGTAGCAGGTAAAAGTGGAGAGGTACCTGGGCAGTCAAATGTCTGGCAGGTTTTGGTGTGTCATGAATCCAATGTAGATACTGAGTCCATGAGTTTTTGTATCTACTATTTAGGGGCATGTGTAGATGAAATGGGGGCCCTAAATTGAAGTGGTGGGTTTTAAAAATCACTGCTTTGATTTAGGGCTGATTAAACCCCCATGTTGTGCATACCCCACTGACTTACCTGCCTCTCCAGCAGGGAGGGAGTGTTAGCTACTGGTGGGCAGAGGGGTCCCTGGGCTGTGGGGGGAGGGGCTGGTGCTTCCCTCCATGGCAGCAGCACCCACCCCCCCCAGGCAACACCCACCCTCTGGCTCCTGGCTCGGGAGGTCTTGGGGCATACCGCAGCTGTGAAGAAAAGCACTGGGTCCCTGTGCAGCTCAGGCAGACAGGCAGGCTCCAGGATGGGGGAAAAAGAAGATCAGGCTTACTGCTTTTCTTGGGCTGAGCCTGCTTTCCAGGTCTGCTGCCAGGCTGCCTGCAGGGCTTCCTGCAGAGCCATGGAGATGCACAGAGCCCAGTGCTTTGCTCCATGGCTGTAGGAGCAGCAAACTAAAACTCTTCATAGGAGTTTTAGTTTGCTGTACCCCAAGTCATTTAAGGTGCATTACGCCACTAAATTTCCTACAGCAGCTGGAATCAATGCACAATACATCACTGAGGCGTGCAAACACTGACACCATTAAAACGGTGCATAAGCATTTAGCCCACTTTAAAATGCTGTGCACACATGCCTCTCATTTAATCTACACACAGCCTAGGAGTTTTTGTATTTAGATCACTTCACACACAGACTTGAATGTTTTTTCTACATTCCTCCCCTAGAGCACTGTGATTGGAAGGGAACTCAGGGAAAGATCACAGTCACTGGCCAGCTACAGATGTCAGTATCTTCCCCCACTTCCCCCTTCCTCTTCTCAGTTTCTGTTTTCTGAAAGCCTGCCTTCCAAATCTCTGAATCTTTTCTGAATCGATTCCGATGCTTCAATTCAGTTTGGACCTTTTAATGGGTCTCTTGATTCAATTTGGATTAGGAGATACGGCCGCCAAATTGGACCAAATCTTTTCTGAATCGAATCAGCAACTGAAGCTTCGGACGCCCCTACTACATATCTACCCACCCATCCCCAGTTATCAGTGGAGTTTCCAGCACATACAGAACTAAAGGTATTTAAGAACTTGTGTACAAATATGAGAATCTGATCCTACGTCTCTTCATCCCACTTGCTGCAAGAGTTCTTAACATAAATGCCTTGGGGTGAAGCAGTATGGTGTATTCATGAGCAGCATTTTATCTCAAGCTCACTCCCTGAACTTGCTGCGATGGTACAAGTAAATGCTGAGCTTCATTAAGCACACTGCGAATCTGTGCAGCACATTCTGTCCCTGGAGTGATGCCACTGCAAAGTTATATCTGAACTCTGGGTTGGCTGAGTTTGTGCATGTGGGGTGATGGGAGGGAAGCACAAAGAATAAACTGCCCCAAAAGCCACCCACAGGGATACACTTCTGGTGAGCTGTAAATCAGGAACAGCAAAGAAAGCCCTGAGCCCTTCACAGAAATAATCAGACTTATACAAGTATCTCAGAAGTGGTGTCACCAGCAGGGTTTTATTATTTTATTATGGCCTTTACCTGCCAGTATCGCTTTTCTATAAGTTTTTTCTACTCTACAAACAGTCCCATAGCCTGGAATATCTCTGCGTCAGAACAGCCTCTTCCAGTAAGTGGATACAAACCATTGCAAATGGGAAAACCAGGAAAACTCTAATGTATAAAAACAATACCATAACCAATTAGCTTGCCAGGTTTTTAGGCATGGACAAACTTACAATTCCCAAGAGAGACAGATCCATTTCTACCTATTATGTGCCTACATTGACCAAGGGCATGTGTAGATGAATTGGGGGCCCTAAATTGAAGCGGTGGGTTTAAAAAAATGCTGCTTTAATTTAGGGCTGATTAAACCCCTATGTTGGGCACACTGACTTACCTGCCTCTCTGACTTACCTTACTCTGCTGACTTACCTGCCTCTCTGGCAGGGAGGGGAGCTGCTGATGGGTGGAGCAGTCCCTGGGTTGCAAGGAGGGCTGGTGCTTCCCTCTGTGGCAGCCCACCCCCACATAACCCCTACCTGCAGGCACCTGGTTTGGGTGGTCCCAGGGGGCACCACAGCCGTGGAGGGAAGCACTCGGTCCCCGTGCAGCTCGGGCAGACAGTAAGGATCTGGGGGGGGGGGATCAGGCTCACCATTTTTTTCCCCTTACTTTGATGGAGCCTGCCTTCCCAGGCTGCTGCTGGGCTGCCTGCAGGGCTTCCTGTAGAGCCCCTGAACTGCACAGAGCCTGGTGCTTTGCTCCACAGCTGTAGGGGCAGCAAAGTAAAACTCCTCGGAGGAGTTTTAGTTTGCTGCGCCCCAAATCATTTAAGGTGCGTTACATTGACAAATTTCCTACAGCAGCTGGAATTAATGCACAATACACCACCGAGGTGTGCAAACACGGACACTGTTAAAGTGGTGCATAAGCATTTAGCCCACTTTAAAGTGCCGTGCAAACACACCTCTTGTTTCATCTACATGGCCTTAGGCACTTAAGTATGATCCTATTCCACTCTTTCGAAAACCTTGAAAAGTATTTATTGCAGTAAGTGGATCAGGGCTTGTCCTGCCCGGTACTTTCTGTGACTTATGTCTTAAGGCTGACAGGGAAGCACGTTAGAACAAAAATAAATACATGAATATGCTTTTAGGGACAGAAGTATTGTAGAATAGGACCAGGTTTGGTCCTAACAGGTAGAAGAGGATCTGACCTTTGGGCACTCAGCCTCCTTGTCAAGGCCAATCAGCTCTGAGTTGAGGCTTCCAGTCAGTTTATTTTACGTGGGCAACCTTGTAACAACAAAACAAGTAAGTGTACAAATAAAAACAACCCGAACCTGTGCTCTTTCTTCAGACCTTGACAGGGCCAGTCCAGGGTCTCTGCTTCTCAGAACATTGATCTCCCTTCTTGTGTCCCCCTTTCCTTCTGCTCCTGGAGCTTTTAACTGTCCTGTAGCCATGAGTTGCAAGGGGCTCGTAGGCTTCTGGCCAGGCAGATTTTTAACTGCCACCTACCTGCAGCTGGGTCTCAGGCCTCTGAAGGCTGAGCACCTCCTTACAGGCACTTCTGATGATTTTCCTCTCATCCAGAATGGTCAAGACCAGGTATAAATATCTAAACAGGCAGGTAAGGAATCAAATAGATAAGTGCTGTTCTTTCACAGAGAAATGCATATAGTTCAGTGTGCATCCAGCACCTG
Organism: Crocodylus siamensis; assembly: GCF_052110815.1. NCBI lineage: Eukaryota > Metazoa > Chordata > Crocodylia > Crocodylidae > Crocodylus > Crocodylus siamensis. The sequence goes on from NC_143397.1 coordinate 249,886,070, forward strand.
TAGAATAACATCTGCATTTGCTAGAGGCAGCCTGATTCATCAGTCTTGCTCCCTGTTTTACATAAAACATATCAGATCAAACAAGTTGGATATTGTAACAGCTTAGAATGTGGATTTGGAGGTATTAGTAATGTTTATTCACCTTATTCTGAAATAAATAAAGGGAGGGCATATGAAGAGCATGTGAACTTGAAAACTAGAAACTTGAAAGAATGGCCCTATTTACTTTTCACTGGATTTAGAACGACTTTTCTGTTCTAGACATTGAGGGTCCTACTTAACGAAGCGGAAGCCTAACTTGTGTGCCCCACGGTCATTCTTGTGGAAACTGCAAAGATAGTTGTACACATACAAAATATTTGCGTGAGTTGGTGGGTTGTCTGAATAGTTTCAGCTAGGTGGTACCATAGATAATGAGAGCTAGCTCATACATGGCACTTTGCATCAGTAGATCTCAAAGTCCTTTACAAAGCAAGCAAGTACCTTCATCCTCACTTTATAGAAAGGGAAGCTACATCATTTCAACAGATAGTTGAAATACCTTGCTCAAAGTCTTACCTACTACATTAATTTTGGAGCCAGAAATAGACTGTAGGTCACCTGAGATGCAGTTAAGAGTACCCTCCAGTTGTCTCAAAATAACAGTGTAATAAGAGTTGTGTAAAAGGAACAGCTGGAGGGATCAGTGGAGCTTCATGGAGCTGCTGTTCATCTTATCTTTGCCCAAGTTCACATATACAATATGCACCGCATTTTCTCAGTGAAAAGTAAGAAAACTCAAAAAAATTTCAGCTCAAGAAACAGTTGGAGACAAGATCTACCTGGCCTGGGGTTCAAACCAGGGAAAACTAGAGATGGACCAGAGACAGAATGTCAGGATGAAAATCTAGATGTAAAGTGTCCTCAACATCCGTGGCGGTTGGACTGGTCTCTGCAAAACACTAAGCTTTTGAACAGGGATGCAGTCTCATGCATCAGAACCCCGTTCGAGTCTGCTCTGAGTTTCCTGAATCTTAGCAAATCATAGCCTGAGTTCTGAATTTGTAATAAAATCCCAGCTGGGGCGAGTTTCACTTGATTCAGGTGTGCTAATCAGTTTTCAGATAGCTCAAGCCTTCGCAAAGGTACATTGAAGACTGATACAGCAAAACAATGAAAGGATTTTTGCACCAGGGAAAATTTGCCAAGATACCTTAGAGTCACAGGTATTAGCATTCAAAACACTTGCTGAAGCTTCTGGAGTTTTACTGCGAGGATAGGGGAGTCATGGTACAAAGGTTATTCCTCGGGAGACATATACTTGAGGGCAGTAATGGTTCAAGATGCTCCTTGTGTCATGGTATGACAATTTTGATCTGAACTATTCTTTTCTTCTTTCTCAGTTTAATGGAGCAATTTTGAGCTGAGTTCACGCCACCGATTTTACTCAGCTGCCTGGTAGAAGTTCACACTGACGACAGCATTATTGCATTTGGAAGAGTAGGAGGTTAGTGAATCTGTTGATAGTTGCCCAGCAGAACTGAGGTGGTATTATTGACAGTGCTCAGTTGCAAGTGTTGCAAAAACAGCCTATCTGTGACTGAAGGCAACACCGCTACCTGACTGCTAATCTATCCTAATGTATCATCTAATAAGCTATGAAGGCAGCTGCAAATCCCTGTAGCTCAATACAGTGTCTTGATCTACAGCCATACGTTTGTGCTGCTGCACTGCTTGCGTTTAAAATTGATAGAATAAAGGGCAGTGCGCCATTAAAGGCAGGGTGCTCTAAACCTACCCTCTGCTTCGCTCTTCTGCTCCTGGTCCCCTCTGGCTGCTCAGTGGGCCAGGTTCAAGAGCAGGCCTGGAGAGTGGCCTGGACATTGCCCAGAGAGTGCTCTGGTGGTTAAAGCACTTTGCTAGCAAGCAGGAGAGGCAGTTTCAGGGTAAGGGGTACCTAGCACCTGGGTCCCCTGACCACTAGGATTTTGAGCTAAAAAGGCTCCTCTACCTAATGCCTGCTTTAGTTGCAGCTTTCCTGTGGGTAATTTTCAGGACATACCCCATACCTTGCGCATTCCTGGCCTTCAACGGGAATGCAGCCTATCGAGCATGCCTCGTAGGTAAGCGCGGAGCGAATGCAGCTATGCTGTATTGCAAATTGCATTTCAGTATGAGAAACTGCAGTTATGCAGCTATGCATGTGCCACTTAAGTATGTGAAGGTGCACTGGGATCTGGCTCACTGTGAGCTTGGCCGACATTCCTGTGTGCCACTGACATAAGGCCAAGTAAAAGTGGACATGTTCAGCTTCCAATTGCTTTGGGATTTCGGTGTTGTCCTACAAGACCGGTGAAATTGCCAAGGGAATTAACCCTCCCCCCCACCAAAATGGGTTGCTCAGCCGTTCAGATTGAAACAGCCGAGATTTGTACGCAGCTTATGAAATCTGTTTTCAGATAGCAGTGCTGATTTTCCAGATAAGGCTCATCAGTGTCCAGCCTTATACCATTCTTGTAAAGCACAATGCTCTCTTCTTACAGACAATATGCCTTCCTCCACATCCATTCTCATGCGAGTGTTCCTGCACCAAGCCCAAAGTTTGCTCCGGAAGTGAAGTTTTGAGTGACTTAAAAGAAGGGTTTCATTTTCTTCTGTACTGGAATCAGCGTTTCACCCTGGTTGCACACATTAACACAAAATGAACCCATTCCCCTTCCTCCATCCTCCACCCAATTTCTTGAAGTTTGCTATAATCTAGGATGCACATCTTTCCAAAGTTGCAGATCAGCCTATTTCGAGGCGAACTGGTAAGCAGGAACACATTAATGGGTGTCAGGTGCAGCTATGAATTTAATGAATGGTTTGCTGGAAATCACATTAAATAGCAACATCCGTCTGCAGATGAGCTCTGCAATGTCCTTATTTCAAGCCCGAGCAGATGGAGGATTTGCTATGCGCTTGCTATTTTCTGGTTCATACAGCATCAGTTGCTTCAGACGCTCGTACTAATGCTTGAAAAGGCTTTGAGGTTGGCCTTCCTCTATTTTATTTTCTGCATCTTCCACACTCCGAGGAATGCTGAACGCAGGAGGAATGAAAGAAGGTCAGCTGGAGAAGAAAACTGATTCAGGATTCTGCGTTGTCTCAGAACGAGTCATTCTCCTCCAGCTCTTGAAGTATTTTAACTTGGGCAATGAGGAAAGGAGTAGTATTTGCAGGCGCTTTATTTTTTTTTTAATGTTTTGGTTTGTTCGTTTTTGACATCATTAAATATAAATAAAGGAAGTTTCAAGTTTAGGGAAATCAGACTGGAAGGGAACTCCTGAGTCATCACATCTGGTCTTTTATAAGCAAAGCGAATCACATCATTTCTTTTGTAAACTGGTTTAAACTAAATTTAAATGCTGACATTCCAAATATACCCAAATAAACCATCGGGAAGACATCTACAGCCCCAAATACTACCATCACTGTTTATATACCGCTGCGGGGAAGCAACAACCCAGGAAGTGATTTGTGTCCCATGGCACATGTGAATGGTTAGGGCCAGATTCTGCCAACTTTATTCACCCTCAGCAGTGACTTCACCCACTGAAATAACAGCAGCAATAATAACAATCTCTTTATAATATACAGCAGCCGATGACATTCCCACCAAAGCCCAAGTACAGGAAAGGAAGTCGCATGTGTTCGATACTGGTTGGATCTCAAAGGCAAGAAATTCGGTTTGGGGAATGGGTGAGGAAGGACTCGCATCAAAGAAATCGTGGATCTCAACACCTGGGAACCATGGGTTCCTGATGCAGCTGACTTTACCCTCCATGTTCATGATTATTGCTGTGCCAATGGTAATTGCTGTACTACTGCTATATGAGCCAGGCGTTTGAGACTCAGTTTTGTGGGAATGCCCTCATTTCTGATCACGGGAAATAATTCTTCACAGAGACACAGAAGAGAGAACAGCAGGGAAACGCTGTGGAAATGTTAAGTGACAAGGTTATACTAATGTTTTGCTCTTGAAGATCTAACTCAAATCTATGTCAAATCTTGCAGTTCAATAATTGACTGGAGGCACCAGCTACAGATAACAGTCTTCCTCCTAATTTCACCTGTGCATAGCTTCATTGACTTCAGCCATAACCCATTGGCCAGCTAGTATAAACACACATGGCACTGCCAACATCAGTAGATCTCCACTGAATTATTTCACAAGATCTGATCTAGGGTATTGCCTATAAGTTTCCAAGCTTAGAAACTAGTTCTCTCCAGTTTCAGTGTGGGAATGAATAAGGTGCCTTTGTGAAATGACAGCAACAGGCATTAAATGTAACAGCAGCATCGTGTGAAACACTTTGGACTAGCCCCATGCAGGGGGAAAAGGCTGAGAGATTTTTAGTCATAAACTTTCTTTTGGATTTCTGATTCAGAAACCATCAGGCCACTGGAGCTGCCTGGGAAAGTGAAAGCAGCTAGGTGACATTTGAGAGATCAGATATTGCTTGACATACTACACTTTTTCATGATTGCCCAACTTTAGCAAAAAAAAGACTACCCTCATCCATGCCTGAGCAACTTGCACTGACTTTGGCAGGGGTTAATCCTATATAACTGAAGCTACAATTTGATTTTCCTGGCATGTAGGTACTGGCGCTGACCATGCTTGAGAGCACCACCGCAAAAGCACAGTATTCCCACTCCGTATGCTGCAGTCTGAAAAAACTCAGGTCTAAGATGGACTTTTCAGTGAAAATAAGACAGAAAAAAAAAGCGGTGTGGAAAAATCACTCTCTTTGCTGGCTGAGTTGAACCACACACAGCCTTTTGGCTTAATATTTATTCAATAATTTATACAAAGCAGAAGAACACCAACAAGAGCACTTGTTCCTGGAGCCAAGTGGTTAGGGGCCTTGAGCTGAACTATAGGAAACATAGGTCTGCTCTAAATCAGGGTAGGAAACATAGGTCTGCTCTGAAGCAACTAGAGAGGGACTTAAATCTGGTTTCTGAGTAAACAGCTGCCTCGTCTGTGCCTTTTCCCTCTTCAGAAATGTTTGCATAGTAACACAGGGACAGGTCCTGTTTTCATCCGGCATCAGACGCAAATGAATCTTGAAACCTCCACATTTTTTATGAAGCAGAATTGTTGTTTTCTGGCCAGACTGATTCACACGACTTCTCCTCCTTTCAGTATCATGAGGTTTTCACACCTTAATACGATTAATGAATGAGCTTTGCAATATCCTCAAGGCGCTGAAAAGCGGAGTTTACAGCTGTCTGAGTTTTCTGCTGGCACATCTTGTATAACAAACAAGAATGACTGAGACATGATAAATACCCAGTCAAGCTCCATCCCTTTCATGTTAATATCACACCACATTTTCTCACCATGACACCACTGGTGGGTGGATATTATCTCTGCTACAGTGTGCGTAGGGCGACTACACGGACAGGGCCAGAACAGTTAAAAAAATTGCTTACGCTTTCTGCTCAGGTTCAAAATACAAAACCTGGTAACCACTGATTTCTGTCTGAGCATCTTGGAAATTCACAACGGTTTGATACATTCATGTCTGAACTCTCTGGCCTCCTGTATTATTTATCTGACAGTGAAGGTCTGATTGGCAGCGATGGGTTTGGGAATGTAGCAATATTGCTCGGGGTGCTTTTGAGATCCAACGCGTTCCACTTGGAGCTTTGTCGCAAGCAGTTTGCTTGTCTCTGAAAGCAGGGCGGTTTGATAAGTCTTGGCAGCACGTTCGTGTTTTTCCCCCCGTGTTTTGTTTGGTTTGTTCCTGGAACGCCAAGAAAATGTCCCTTCTTTTAGCTCTCGGTTTCCTCCCTGCTCGGTTCACATTCAGCCTCCTTCAGAGGGCTTTATCGTCACCTCTTGTACAGTTAAAACAACGCGGCGTGCGCCAAAACTTCGAAGGAATTTGCGTTTGTGCATCTTGAGCTATTTTAGAACAGCCCTGTGTCCACATGCGCTTGGCTGGCGCTCTGCGGATGCAAATAAGCGTTCAGTGCATCTGGTGTAGGACTAGGCAGCTTACTTTTAGTGAGGGATGGGCAAAATGGTGGATCTAGCTAGTGGCTGGACTCGATTTCCCAGCAGCCCCTGCCCATGTCGCTGAAGTTGGTTTCTCTGGCGACCCAGGTAGCAGCGGTGCCGTGACAGCATGGGACCAGGGTTACCTTGGAGACCCCAGTAGTGGCAGTGCCGTGACAGGGTGGAGCCAGGACTTCCATGGAGACTGGCCCCAGCAGTGTTGGAAGGGTGTGCAGCGGGGCAGGGAGTTGCTCTGGGGTGGAGGCTGGCATCTTGCAACGGTGGTAGCATGGTCCAGAGCCAGGGCAGAGCTGCGATCCACTGCCCACATGCCCCAGGCAGGGATCCCAGCAGGAGCAGGGGCATGTGGGCAGTGGATCGCAGCTCTTGATCCCAGCAGTTGCAAGATCCCAGCCCTGGAGCAACTCCCTGCTCAGCTGCATGCCCTGCCAGTGCTGCTGGGGCCAGTTTCCATGGAAGCCCTGGCCCTGCACTGTCCTGGTGCCACTGCTCCTGGGGTCTCCATGGAAACCTGCCACAGCAAAGCAGGCAGCGGATGCTAGGAAATGGAGTCCAGCATGGGCCGGATCCAGCCTGTGGGCCGGACTTTGCCTACCCCCGCAAGCTGCAGTTCTCAGCTGTCATGATCAAGAGTGTGCAGCTCTTCACTGCTCCTGGAAGCTATGTGGAGAGCCTAATTTGAGTAATTTGGGGTGGAGAGAGGGGTGGAACTGACTGGGGAGGGAACAGGGGGCTAGAAGGTCTGCAGGGAGAGTTGGCAGGTCCAGGGGAGTATGTTTGGCAGGATCATGGGGGGCTGGCAGGTCTGTGGGGGAGGGGGGAGTTGGTGGGTCCATGGGGGGAGGTAGCCTGATCAAGGGGGAGGAACAGGGGGTTAAGAATAGCCCAGTAAGGGTCAGGGTGTGAACCACTAGGACTGGGACAAGCACCTGGGCTCTCCCCACACCAGGTCTGTGCTGTAAATGTGTGAAGGTGCTCACTAGGTCGGGTTAACCCTTTACTGGACTGGCTTAACCCAACCTCAATCAAAGTTAGTGCACCTACTTAGGTGAACTAACTCAGATCGAGCACACCATTTTGGGGGCAGTTTAAGCCCTCTGCACACCTATATGATTGGGCATTTAGATCAACCTAACTCTGGTAAAGTTCATCTAAATGTGATGTCTATACATATCCAACCTCAAAGAGCTGGGAGATGCATCTGCCTTATCCTTAAAGTAGAAACCACCAAGCCAGCACTTCTGGAGCCTGGAGTCACTACCGTGCTTTAAGCATACCCATGTCTGCAGTCTTGGGAATGTCTGTAGCGTAATGCAGTATAGTCGTCCCAGCTAGCTTTAGAAGAGCTAGTGTGGATAGCAGGAGCAGTCTTGCTGCAGCAATAAAGAGCTCAGTGCAAGTTGCAAAACCTTCCCTGGAAGCAGAGTCAATTAGGCCTTGTTGAACTGCCACAGCTACACTGCTAGTGTAATATATCTGCACTAGACTGTAGCCATTGCTGGGGCTGCAATGTGGGCAAACCTACATTGTGGGTCTGGGCGAGGCACAGAACCTCTGGTCTCATATTAGCTACTTTAAAGATGCCCATCGCAAGGATGCATGGCCTAATTAATGTTCTGGGATGAATGCTATCCATTGCCCCACAGAGCTCTACCATGCAGCATGAGCAACAGGAAGCATTATTTTATGGTATGTGCAGCAGGAGTATCTGTTGTTATATCCTGCAGATCTGGCCATAGGATGGGAGGAGAAAGAGTCATTCTCTCCCTTTGTCTCTGTCCCCTTGGCCTGGCAGGTAACTCTAGGAGTGATAGGCTGGAAGCAAAAGGCATTTTGATAAGGATGGAGCACATGAGTGTCACGTGCGGCTGGGTTCGCACGCGGGTCGGTGGAGCTGGTGGGTGTTTTTCCCTTTGGGCGGGGGCTGGTAAAGGAGGCGGCTACTTGCGCGTAATGGTTGCAAAATTTTTGTTTTTGTTTTACTTACACGTCAGCGGAATGGACGCGTAGGCACAAGTCAAAACAGATTACAGATACCGGTTGCGTTGCAAGACCAAGATCAACAGCTGTGGAGACCCTCTTGATACAGAGACGAACGAGGTCTTAACAAGTGCACTAGGAAGGGGTACGCTGGGACAGTTTCGTTGGCGGAGAAGCACGTCAGGGCTGGCCAAGCCTGGGCGGGGAGGAAAAGCTCCTCCTCGATGCGCTGACAAGTGCTGCTTCTGCTGGGCGGAAGCTTGCACATGGGTTTTATAGGTCCAATGACGTCTCTCGCATCACGGGTATGGATTGGTTAATTCTTCGCGCCTGCTTTTGGCGCGCACGGGAACAAAGTAACAGAAAAAACAAGGGGTCTCCGAGGGCAGGGAGAACTTGCCCGGGTGCATGCAGCACGGTTTTGCAGGTTTGTGCTGACAGCACAGTTTCTTTGCACAAGACAAAGAGGAGAATCCGGGAGTAAAGAGGGGAGATTTTTTTTCATCCTTACAGAATATCAGGTCTACTTTTGTCCTAGTGTTTGCAAAGCATTCTGCGGTTGCAGTGGTGCTTCCCTTGCTGGTAGTCAGATCTGAACCCCCTGGTGATGACCCGCTCCTTTCCTGTTTGGGGAGGAAGGGGTTCACCCAGAAATGTCTCCTATCTCTTTATCAGTCATTGTTGGCCATCCCTCACAGTTGAGGATGATCACTGCCATAAGCCAAGTAAAGGGTTGTAGATGATAGAGGTTTGGGTACTGGTTATTATTGTGGTAGATGTTGGGTCTGGTGGGAGAAGCCTGCACATGAATTGTTTTATGTGAGGAGGCTGTTACACATCAGCAACGGCATGCATCTTGGTGGAGGAGAAACCTGTGTCCAGTACCAAGAAAATCTAAGATGACCGGGGTTACTCTTCCACTGCAGCCTTCATCCACCTTCATAGCCATTGAGAAGTATGTTTTTTGCATCAGCCTCTTCCATTGTTGAGGTCTTGATGTTATGTTCGACTGCTCTTCATCTGATACCTCACCTTTGACCATACTGCCATGGGTTACCGCACCAGGAATACAAGACTCTCAATGGTGTTAATTTTAGGGTCACTGATCCATGCAAGCATCTCTTCCCTGTCAAGGTAGCAGTCCAAGGAGGGGTTTATCTGTAATGAGCTTTCAGCAATAGTAATCTTTATCTGCCCTTCCATGACCCCAGGGCCCCCAGCATCAACTTCTCAGGCATGTTTCCAGATGCTTTGTTCCCAGATCCTCCACCTGCGTCCTCACTGATGATCCATATTCATAGGGCTAACACCGACTAGTCCTGGAGCCCGACCTGCAACTCAGGTTCTCAGCCTTTTGCCAACTTTATGCCCTCTCCAGCAGCCTATGCAGACCCCTATCCAATTGCAGCAGCTCTGGCAGAAGGAAAAAGGGGGAGGAGAGGATTACTTACTGTTCTAGCCTGCCAGTGCTTAGTGGGTGTAGAAGCCAGCTCCTCATTTTGGCGCTGCTACTGATCTGCAGGGCTCCACAAAAACATCAAAAAATGGAGCGTAGAGATGCAAATCATAATCCACGTCACCAAGGAAATTATGTAGCCCTGAACAATGAACAATAGGGAGATCATAAGTGCAGTTAACAAACTGAGCATCTACACTGCTTCACACGACAAGAGATACCCCTGTTACCTATTGCATTACCTATGTCATCTTGTCTGTCTAATTTCTTGGAGTCCATGGGGCAATCTGTCGGGTGAAAGCAGCCAGCTTGAAGTCGTTTAAAACAGAAGAGGTTTGCAAAGTTGAACTGCTGCTTAAAGAATAATGTCTCTCCTAGGGCCAGGAAGCTTAACGTTTCTTGGGGCATGTGGGTGTTTCTCCACCAGCTAGACTGTGTTCCGGTTCCCTGCTCAAAACATCAATTTGTGGTGGCTGGAGCTAAGAGAGCATCCGTGCACTTTTCTTTAGAGACTGTCCACGTTTTGTTAAGAAACAAAAGCAGGCTTGTGCTCCTTCGCAACTTCTTTCTGACCTGTAACCGTCATGTTCAGGTATTTCTTAAGTGCCTTCAAGGCTTTCCTTTGCAGATGATTAAGACCATGTCCCCATTAAGTCTGGCATTTCACTGTTGTTTCAATCAGATTGAATATAGCTTCTCTTATACACAGCTTGAACTTTTGATATTTGCATCTTACTGTGTTCAAGCAACCTCTGCATTGCATGGTTTCTGCTTCACAGCAGCCCTATGAGAAAGTACACAGGAGTGAATCGAAGTCTCTAGGTGTTTTTACAGTACATGATTTGCTTCTAATGTAATCGTTACCGTCTTTAGTGAAAACGCTTCAATCAGGGATGTTTTCTGGAGGAATTTGACATATGCAGGAAAACTCATCACCTACCATAATTAATGAATAAACACTCTGCCCCCTGGAGCTCTATCCCTGTCTTTACTCAGCCTGGTCCATCAACAGGAAGAGTAAGCAAAATCGTACAAAACCAGCCATGTGTATCACAGCACATCAGAAATGCAGGGAAGCAAAATAGTTGCTTGCCAGTTGGGATCAGTGCAAAAAATCAATTAAGGAAAAAAAATGTAATTTATTATCAAGGACTCTGGGAAGCTGGTAGCCAAAAATGTGAGGGAATAAATGAAGGGGTACATTTCCATAACTTTCACACCTCCAGTTTTTTCACTATGCTGGCAATGATTTTCCTTACCCAACTAATGGAGCATCTCCCCCATGTGGTAGCTCTACTAGGCTTTTAAGACCAGATTTTTGTCCACCTATTAGGCATGCAAGTGGATTTAGGCATCTCGGGAATAGGTGTCCTGTTCCACTTTACCTGAATCCCTGAGGCTTTCCTTTTGGCTCTTCCCCTCTTAGCTGCCCAGTGGGACAGCGTCCTCTTTCTGGGACAAGAAGGGGAGGGTGGACGGTGCTCCTGGTTGGCCCCTTAACTTGAGGACTAAGCCATTCTGCGATGTTGTTCTCCAAGGTCTTGGGTCACTGCATTAACTACTAGGCTATCTGAGGAGGAGGAAGATCTCATGTTACTCACATACATGATCAGCTGCCTAGTTCATATGAGTCCTGTTAAGACATGTATGACTTTTGCAATCAAAGCAAAGTAGGGTTTTAAGCAGACAGACCTGTCTCTAGATATCTAGTGGGAGAAACAGTATGCAGCCCTTGATTTTTACTTATCAAACAGCAAGCACACGTACTTGCTGGTGCAACTGTAGCATTTGGGCTTGGGTCTCACTTGAGAATTTTGCCTCAACCTGGTTGAAAAGAAATTTACCTCGTTGCCCAGGTTTCCTGTATTATTTTACTTCAAGAGAGCTTGAAGCCTATGTGTTGTATATAGGAATTGGGTAATGTCTCAAGAGCCCTCTAATGGGCCTCCCTGTTTTCCTTTGCAGAGGCCACCAGATCCAAATAGAAGAGCAAAGTATATCTAGATGTAGGCTTTACGTGTGTCTATATGATAAAATAGATGGGGCTGTTTGTAATCTCACCATGTCAATATTGATTCTTCCTGTCAGTAATGCTGTGTAGAGAGCAGTTATACAATTGGTCTTCTTCTACACGAGAGTACACAAAGCTGACCCTATTTCAGGGGTCATGTCCTAGAATTGGGCCCTTTTGTTCATTGCTGTGTATGTTTCCAGCCATGAGTTGTCATTTCAGCAAAGAGCACTGAGAAGCATTATAAATCGCATGTGCACTGTGGGATATTCAAGCACATTTGTGATGGTTACCCTTCAGAAGATTTGGCTTGCAACCACAGCGAGAGCAAAGCTCCGTGGCACCATTAAAACTGCTAGGGCTCTAACAATCTTACCTAGCTGTGAATCCCAGACCAATATATCTTTATTTCTTGGAAATCAACAGATTAACCTATTTTATATTTAAAAAAAATCTGTTTCTCTTAATTTTTCTCATCCAGACTAACTATAGATTTTTATAAAAATAAATAATTAGAGCAACGCTAGCTAACAATAGGGAGATTAAATATAGATTTTTATGCCGGGCCATAAAAAAGAAGCAATTGATCTGACACCCTGTTCTAATTAAAGTAAATTAATTATGGGAGCAGATTTGCTCAAATTGTACTTTGCTGTGCATATGCAAGTGCAACGGTCAACAGATATTTAATGTTTCTGCAAACATGAAAATAATATAATTGAAATCTCTCACCTTAGGTTTCAGTTGGAGATGGCCTGTTCCCATGGGCACATGCTGCCTAATGCTAAAATTAAGTAACTAAATTAAAAACAAGAGGAATCAATATTAGTCTTTGAAAGAAGTTGTTAGTGAGATCAAACACACAAAAACAACTAGAGCTTGAAAGGACAGGATTGCTTCTGGTTTGGTATCAATCATCTGCCCTCTTCTGGACATGGCCTGAACTCAAAGGGCAGTCTGCTGACCCTGTATATCCCTTGAGGGACATGAGTTCAGGTAGTCCTAGAGCAGATACATTTTGGGATGGTTCAAATCTATTTGAGACTGATTTTCTATTACATTTGCTGCACTTTGGATCAGGCTTTTCCAGCCTCATAGCCTAAGGGACGCAAGCTTAGGGACATAGCCTTTTTTTCAAGCTGGTTATGATTACTGAATAACCAAGTTGCTATTGATTTCAAAGGGAGTCATGAATATTCAGTCACAGGGGAAATGTTATACAAAAGTATTCACCATGCGAGCACTGCAAATGTAAAAGGTACATGTTGACTATCATAGAAGGAAGACGCATGAGAATATTGCCACCGAGTAATTTAACCCAGAATTTACTCTGTAGTAAATGGACAAACAAGCTGACTTCACTTAGTAGGAGGTAGGGCACCTATACACATGCCCAATGCCTGCTCCAATGCATGCTAATTAGCACACATCAGAGCAGACTTGATTAATAAAGTTAGCATACTCCAGCAGCCTCAGCGTCACATGTATTCAGTGTCCCTGCACTTCAACATGGCAACAGGGGTGCTTTAACCAAAGATCATTAAATATACTTTAGTTAAAGTGCCCCCTGCCCCCCACCAGTCTTGTGAGAATACATAAGAAATTACAGGTGCTTTAATTACAGTGGCTCTTCAGAGCTTCTCTAATTAAAGCGCCCACCTTGGAGCACATGTAAAGATGTCCTGCATGGCAGACGATCAAGTGTACGCTGGGGGAATGGCTGCCCCAGGATGGAATCGACTAACGGCCTTGTTACACGTTAATTGTAGGTGCCTCCTGGAGCTCTTAACTCTTAGACTGGCTTTGCAATAAAGCTTTTAAGTGGCTTGAAGCACTTGTTATGCAGCTCAACGTTACGTCACTCCAGAGCAGGATTATCTCTGACCTGCACAACCCAGCTCCTGTTCCATTAACATGTGGTCACACCCCACAGATGTACCATCCAGGTTGGAGTTCTCCAGTACTCCAGGATGCAGTGGCTTCCCCCACCTCCTGTTCTCTGCTCTGTCATACCCGTGGTTGCTTAGTGGAGTGGTCCAGGGACTATTTCCCTCAGCCTTCAGCCCCCTGGTTCAGAAATGGTGGCCTAGCATACCTTTCACACTGGCATTGAACGTATCTGGGTGGGTGGCCACTAGTGGTCCCCATGTCCCCCTGCCAGCCCTGGGGAGCAGAGGGGAGTGTTGCCAACCCCAGAAAGCCCCCAAACCCATCCAGGCTCCAGCAATCCCTGAGCTCCAGCCCCACAACTCCAACAGCACCTTGCTCCATGCACCTGATCCACATACAGTCTGGTGAGAGTTAGCGGTGGCTGATGTGGAGTGGTGGGCAGCTTGCAGCTGGGGAAGCCACTGCTCTGGGATGGAGCAGCTGTGGGTGGAGCAGGGCCAACCAACCCTATCCTGAAGAACGTGCAGCCAAGGGGCCTCCTGTAGTAGTGAACACTCCAAAGCAGTGCCGTAGCAAGGGGGCCGGGTGGTTGCCACCACTCCACATTGCCGTCGCTGCCACTGGCTTCATGGCCGTCGCTGTTGGGGACAGCCTGAGGGATGCATGTAAGCTGGGGACGTACCCAGTGTGTGTAACAGCAAGCCTGCAGTACTTGGGCTCTAGGACCTGGATGCGGAGTAACCTCCCTGCACAGCCCCGCCATGTGCCTGCCAAGTCCCTAGGCCTTGCTCTCGAGGGACCCCATTGCCTCCCTCCCTTCCCTGCAGCCTTGAATGCTGCTGCTGCAGCAGGGGAGGGATGGGTGAATCATAGAGAAGTAGGGTTGGAAGAGGCCTCCCTGCTCACCAGGTCTCTAGTGGCAAGTCACAGCTGAGTAAGTAGTGAGTTCATACCCTGATGGAAAGGCTTCCCATTTCATTTTCTTTCCATTCCCTCCTTCAAGTATAGACAGAAGGAGCGTTGATAGCACTGGACCTGTGGTAAAGTGCTCAGAGGTCAGTAAAAGTCTTTTTATTGAGTTTGATGGGTTTTGGATCATACCCATACTATGGGAGTTTCAAATATACCTCTTCATTAAGAAACCAGGTTGCTGCAATTTGAGATACTGACATTAAAACCGTTTTGGTTCCACAGAGCTCAGAAGATCCTATTCAGCCACTAAGTTTTTATATATATATATATATATATATATATATATAAAAACATATCAGGAAGTCAAATACCTGATGTTGCCATAAAAAGAAAGAAATAGTTCATAGCTCTCAATCTGCTACCACCTCTACTTCCTGTTCTGGGGTGATGATCTGGCTCCCGCTTTGATTTCCCACTTTTAGGCACAGGTAATACCTACAACTTAATGATGTCTGGCAAACAAAGGAATGGTCACAGATCTCCTGCCTGGGTTGCCTCTGTGAGAAAAAGGAGGTGACCAAGCAGACTGATGCTCTGCTTTGCTCTGCTATATCAGAGTTGTGCTTGATTCAGGCAAGGTAGTTCTGAGCTACTTTCGCACCTTCTCTTTCTTCTGACTTTTCTCGAACAAGAGCTGAGGTAGCAGCAGCATGCTCTGAAGGAATAGTAATGAATTTGTAAGGATCTCAAATGAAATGGTTTCTTCTGCAGGCAAGAATAGGTAGAGTCAAAGGGGATTCAAATTCAGGTGGGTTTGATGTTAACCTTGTGGACATTGTCATGCTGACCTAATGAACAATGGGCTTAGGTGGACCTCCAACATTTTTTATGCAGGCCTTAGAAATTCCATATAGAGTGGTTTGCATTTGTAAAGTGCTTTGGGCTCCTTTGGTCCAAAAGATTTCCTATCATTATCAGATAATTCTGTTTGCTATTTCTGTCTGACTGTTTGCGGGCAGATCAGCTAGTTTCTAGGAGAGGGGTGATCATGCCAATCTGTAAAGGAAAAGTTCTGTCAGCAAGCCTTGTCTTTGTCCTTTTTTTTCATTTGCAAAAACTATTGTGATTGCTCTATGCAAGCAACCGTGGTACCAGACATCCAAATATTGTATTGCTTGAAGCCCCACTGACTTAATTTAATTATTGGATTATTTCACTTAAGCCACATACTGCAAGAACATTGCAGTACTGCAAGCCAAAGAGAATGCTTGAGAACATTTTTATCAGTCGTGCGCAGGGAATATGGGAGAGGAAATGGGCAGCTGGATGCGCTGCTCATTTCATATACGGCTCCATTAATTATATTACTTAATAAGAAGAAATGTGCATGAAAACACGAGATGCAGCTAGGGGGGTTTTATGTCATAAGTACTTTCAAAATACATGGTTCACATACTGATCCTCTGGATTCTTTGTTGGGCCATGGCCCTTGGTTGTGTATTTGAATTTGGCTTATCTACATTGTTCTGAGGTACAGCATGGGTGAGAGATCGAAACTGCCCTTTTATCTGGAATGAATTTGGATGATGATCCTTAGATCCAAAAGATTTTGAATTTGGGGATGTTGGAAATCAGCAGTGATATCCACATTTTTAACTTGAACTCCTCTCTGGTAGAAATGCTTGTGATTTCTAGTTCTGCAATAAAATAAGAACAATGATGATGTTCATGTAGCTTAGTCTTCCTGGGAGAATAGCAAAACTCCACAATTTCCTATGCATTGCAAAAACTTCAGGAAAAGATCTATAGCAACAGATCTCTGAAGCTGACTTGTACATAGTCAACCCCCAATGCTTTGCACCCTGTGAACAGGAGGGTTTTACAAATTGGGGGGGGGATGGGAGGAGATGTATGGCTGCATTAAACAGCTGTGTTGGGCTGTTGATGTGTTTCAGCAGTTTGGTATAACAAAGGGCACTGCTTCTGCCATGATTTGAGCTGCAGCTGATTGGAGGAGTGGTGCTTTTTGAAGCAAAAACTGTAGCCAACAGTTGAGTGGCTCATCTTTAATCTGATAGCCTACTGAAAACCACCCAGATATGAATGAGCCCAGTTCTACTGCATCGTTCCTATGTGTTATCCAGATGAAAGCTTATGCACGTGGTTCTGAATCACCACACTTCCTTACATCCGTTCCTGGACTTGGTACCGCCGTCCTGCAGCACAGTGTCTGAGAGCCTTCATTGTTAAAGTCAGTAGCAGGAGCAGATCCTCCAGCAGGCTGCATGAAGCCTGTTACTTTCCCCACTACCACACACATGTGTTGTAGGTTCAGACCTATAGTGTGTGCTTTTTAATATAGTGATCAATCTGAGTTCCCTTGTCTTCAGCATTGGATGAATGGCTTAAAACAGAGCTAGAAAGTGGAACTTGAAACGAGTCTGGCTTTAAAAGTGTCAAACTTTTTAAAAAGAGTTTGTTTGATATCTTCAAACGAAATGAAGTCAGGGACCATCAAAAACCTGTAACCTAACAGAAAACCCCAAACGACAAAATAAAACAACCCCCCCCAGCCCCAAACAAACCCTGCACAATTCACCAGTAAGAAAACAATGTGCAAGGGACCGATTTAAACTATGGTGTCATTTCACTGTAGATGATGGAGCCCCTCCAGTAATGAACTTGGCCCAGGAACAAACAGCAATGTATTGGTACCTCTAGAATTTGTCTGAGAGCACCAGTGACATAAAAATGAGACCCAAAGCCAGAGGCAAAATGTGAATAAATATTTCTGATTCAATGAAGAGACTGCTTGATGATCCCACATATTAAAATGCATCGCCTCTAGCCTTTTTACTTCTGTGTTCATTTTTCTGCCTCTGGACCTTGTATATCCTTCGCTGAAGACACAAATGAAGGAGCTTAAATATGTAAGATTTCCTTTTGCATTTCCCTGAGTGAATGTGGCATTGTGTTTGTCGTCTGCCTGGTTTTCCTTTCCTCCCTCCTTGAATGCTCACATTTAAGACATTTCTCAGTAAACAGAATGCAGCGAGGTCACTCAGCTTTTTATACTTTAATTTATTAGACTATGATCCAAAAATCTGACATCATTTGGACAAGAAAGGTCATTCCCCTGCCTTGTATCTATTAATGAAGTACTACAGAGCTCAGGAGAGAAATATAATTATGCTGTTCTGCAAGAGGTTTATGAAATTTCATTAGGGAAGTCTTTTACCAATTTTAAAGGCACTTAAAAAAGTCATCTGATAACCTTTTTAGACTACAAGGAAAAAATGTGCAGGTAGTTTAGAGGCATCATTACTGTTAATTTGGAGAACATCACTAATTGTAGAAGTAACTTATCAGAAGCCTGGGAAAACAGATGATGAGATGCAATATGCAAATATTGTAATATCTTCTGGTTTTACAATGCAAAATAGAATTAAACTGACCTAACAGTTTGAGTCAGCTGATTGTGTGAATGCTGAATAATTTTGATTTGTTTCTGCTTTGACCAGTGGAAATAAAATTAACGTATGGATTTTACAACCTGCTGCAAAGCATCTTTCCCCTTGAACATTTTTTTCTATTTTGTTTTTTTTTCTACACAATACAATTTAATGAAATGCAATTGTCAACTTACCAGCTGGTGAGATGGAGACTTGCATTTGGGATGGAACTGAGGTTGGCCACACTGTGGAGACCAGATGGGTATAAGGGGATTTCTGTTGCTCCTCTAGTTTGGAGCTGGGGGTTTACATCCCAGTATCCCATTACGGATGATGACCTACCTCCGGCTCTGTCCCCAGATACGTTCTCCCATAATGAACTGTTTATGTGAACTGCTTTCTTCTCCGGAGTGAGGCAGTTTACTCAAGAATATGTCCAAATGGATAAATAAGGCCTAATGCTGATCCAGTTTAATGGAATGAAGACATAGTCTGCTCTTTTCACAAATATAATTTTTAATAGAGTGATTCTCTCAGAAAAATCTTGCTGCCTTGTATACACATCACAACAGTTGGGTTCTCATACACCAAACATGTCTTTGGAATGGTCACAAATACAAATTGTTTCTGTCTGATGCGTCTACATCGTTATGACTGTTCACTGACTTGGCAGTTCAGACATCACCGTTCACAGCACTGTGCTCTCAGGAATGGCATCCGTGGCAGTGTATGAAACCTGGAGTTTCTCCACAATAATGTTTCTACGGTAGTAGTATGCTAGAAATGAAGGGAGGGTTGCCTGGGGGTAGGGAGGGGGCACACCTAAACAAGACATCCCAAGTATAGCCATCATGCTTTGGCCCGTGACGAATATACAAATAAGTACAATTAAAGACCCACATTTTGCTGCAGTGTCATGAGTGCAGTGGTGCAGCTGCATGCCCCTTCTTTGATTCCTACTTCAGCCAAACTTTTAAACCATCTGCCGGGAGGGAGAGAGGCATTTTTAATAAAGCAATACTGAGGGAGTCAATTGACTTTACAGAATTCAAATCTACATCATTCCTGCTATTCTCTCTTTACTCCACAGATGTTAATAGCCTTCTCTCTTTAATAGCCTTCTTCCGTTTTTAATTGTCTTGATGGCAGGGGGCTGGACTCGATGATCTCCCGCGGTCCCTTCCAGCCCTGATGTCTATGAAATCTATGAAATCTATGAAATCAAGCTATCATTTCTCCTGCAGGTTTGCTATCTGTTAGCCATTACTGGTGACGCCTCTTCTGTTTCACAGCCTACAAACTGTTTATCAAGCAGTCCTGAGGCCGCTGCAACTGTTGGGGCACCTTAGATGCTGTAACAACCCTCCTCCACTCCAGCTTGTGTTTGGCTAGCTTTCTGCACTGTGTCCGTTGAAACCCTGTCCAGTCTTTGATATTGGATCCCCAGATTTATTTTTTAGGTCTACCTCTTTTCTCTTTCCCTCCACAGCACCCTGTATTATGGTGCTGGCAAAGGTGTTCGGCCTTCTTGTGATGTTTTCAAACTATTGCAGCTTCTTTCATCACTAAACCTCTGACAAGCTCTAGCTAAAAACCTTAACTCAGGAGTGATAATATTAAATCAGGAGTGGAAATGACTGACAGTGAATATTGGATACATTGTTAAGATGCTGACAAAGGCTAGATTTTATTTTACAAAACTGAATAAGAGATGTACATTTTAGTCCTGTCGTCATTATAGTAATGAAACAATATATTTTGAGTATCCGTTGCCTGGTTTGTTGTTTGTTTAAACTTTACATATAATAATAGCAAATTAGCGCATATTCCAAAAATGTTATATTTGTTTTTGCTTTGATCTTGAGTTGAATAATACTGCACTTGACCCGTAGCAGAGTACCGAAGCTTCTAATTTCTCGTTAACTGGAGAAAAATATGTGTTGTGCTATGTAATGATGCACCACACCATCTACACCCCTCTTATACAATCCTAGATCTGCCTATGCATGAGCAATATGCCGGCTGGGTGCAGCGTACCACAAAAATGGGTCAGAACCATGGGCGACTGGTGCTGCCTTAGCCGGGGGGGCATGTGCCCCCCCAGCAACCAGTTAGCGACGGGGGGGGTCCCCCACAATTGATCCCACTGGTTGGGGAGGGTCCCCCATGGCCGATCTTACTCCCTGCCAGTCAGGGGATGCACCAGCACTCTACATATCACCACTGGTCAGATCATAACCCAAATGCACACGATCAGCTCTTTTAGGCAAAGAAAGGCTGTGGACAACTCCATTACCCTCGTTTCCAAGCTGGTATTATTTAGTTTTGTGTCCTGAGAAAAGATTGTCCAGTTGTTGGGGCAGTAGTATGGCACTCAGAAAAGTTAGGTGGTCTCTTGCTTTTAAGTTTCAGTAATGGTGGCCACGTCTAGACAAGATGCTTACTGCACAGTATCTCATTACTACTGTGCTTGAGCTCATTAATACTGCACAGTAGCATCACCAGGCATGAACCATGATGTGACACTACTACGTACTAGTACGAGCTACCGTGCAGTAAGGATCACTAGACAACCATGCCAGGACACTATTGTGCAATAATGGCAGTTACTGCACGGTCATTTAGTACTTATTTATGCAAGTCCTAAATGAGTGTGCAGTAACAACTGCACAGTCAGCATCTTGTGCAGATGCAGCCTGTGTCTATTAAATAACAACAATCATATGAACAGGTTCTGGAAATTATAAACATGTATCATGTCACCCTTAGCTTGAAGTGTTATTTCTCATCAAAATACATACTTGTGTTTTTTGCATATACTATGGGTGGATAAAGAAGCACAACAGGGCAGCTCTGTGTCTTGCATGACTCTGTATGGGAAAGTGCTGACTCCTCACTGACACTACTGGTTACATAGGCTAAATAATAACAACAAAAATAAAATAACGGTGTAATGAAACAATGTTATCGGATAATAAAACAATATGGTTGGACAATCTCCTAAGTTAATACTCCCCTAAGTTAACTAAGTTAAAACATAAAGCTAAAATACTACCCACAAGTAGCTTTAGTCATCCAACAGATAGGACAATTTGTAAAAAAAAAGGTCATTTGCCTCATTTTAAAGGGTCTCTGACCATATGTCTTTCCTTTAGTTTTCAGGAAGGAGAAGGGAGGAGAGAGATCAATATTTTGTTCCATCAAAGTCTCAAATCCATGTGACAGTGAAAACTTATTTGAGAGAACAGCATGAATATTTTTTGCCTAATTAGTTCTGATGTTGCTTGATCTAATGCAGTGTAAGGGTGATCATTGCTCATGAGCTGAGATGAGCAACATGTGGAGGGTTGGAAAGAAAGGCTGTTTTAGAAAATAATAATAAACCCCTGTGCATCTGAACTTGAAAGCAATGTCCTTTGACACAGAAGGAGTCATCTATCTATGCCTATCATGATCATAACTATTTTTATCTTGTTTCATTTGAAGTAAGTACACAGTAGAATTCAGCTCTTCCACACAGCATAGCTTTTCGTGCATTTGGTTGACTCTTTGTTACATGATCAGTGCTTTTGCTGGGAAAAGTGTCAGCGTAATTCATCCAGCTTGATTAGACTTTTTATGTTATATTATTTACTAGGAGTAAAGTGCCCTCCTTACTGACAATTGTAGGGGAATTGTGCTGGATGAGAATTCAAGCCATCATCTTCTCCCTCATACACGCAAATTCCATCCCTCCAGAAACCCAACATTTTATCCACATGAGTGGTGTATGAAAGAATAAGCACCAGTGAAACTTTGAGCAGCCTTTGTCTGACGAGTAGAATCCCACATTGTAACAGATGGGAGCCACGCTACCTTTGTGTTAAACAGCAAAAGGATAAGAAGGATATTGTTTATCAAGCATACAATATTCTACATCATCTGTTACATTCAGAATTCTGAAATTATGTCTTTTCAGACATTTGTTGACACCCTATTCAATGTAATGCCCTTCCACCTTAGATGCCATCCATTCTTAGGTTTTTTGGCCAATAGAAGCCATTTGGGAACTGGGGTGATGAACACAAGAAGCCATGTGGTCTCATGGACAGCGATTCAGGGGACTAGCAGTCTAGTTCTGATTCTGACCACTGCCCCCATTTATAACAGAGAGATAATGGTGTTGACTTCCTTTGTAAAGGGTTTTGACGTCTATGGATGAAAATCCCTATCATTATTCTTTTAACTCTAACTGGGTGGAGTTGAAAGAATAATGATTCTACCACCGGCCACAGGTAGTCCTGCTACACTACAGAGGGCACATGGGAGGGACAGCAAAATATACAAAAAAGAAGACTATAAGTAAATACAGCAAACTTAGGACAACAGTAATGATACCAGGGCCAGCCCACAATTTTTGGGGGTCCCCTGAAAGATATAGTTCTGGGGCCCCCTGATCCATCGAAAAATCAAAATTGTAGTTAATTGTGGTATAAACTCTCTGAAATAAAATAGGGCCAAGCTGCATGCACATGGGCTGTGGTGTGGGGGAAGCATGTGTTGGGAATACGTAGGGGCAGGGCCAAAAGCAGAGCCGGGAACTCCTTCCCCGCTTGGCCAGGAAGGGACCCCTTGCCTGCATCAAGCCCTTTAAACATGGCGCAGGCAGTGGGGGGCAAGTGGGGGATGGCCCCTTGGCTGTGGGGCCCTTGCAGTCACAGGTTCAGCAGGATAGGATGGGTCAGCTCTGAACATTACTGAGATTTGATTTAAGTGGCAAGAAGGACACAGTGAGGAATATGAAAGTGCATATTTTTACATCTGATCCACTGTTCTTTTCCGCTAAGTTCACATGGCACCTTCCAAAGAGCACGGCAACTTCCCGTCAGCAGCAAGAACAATAAGGGAGCAGAATCTGCAAAAGTTGAAGTTTATGAAATAAACTTGCAAAGAATTTGATTTGTAGAATGTGCTTTCTCTGAGATTAAATACAGACTTTGTGATGAATACTGACATGTTTATTTCCTGCTTCCACTGCATATCTTAAAGATCCTGTAAATGCAAAAATTCAAACGTCAAACTCTCCAGCAATGATTTTGATATTATTCTTCTGCCAGTTTTTGAGTGGCTTGTTTTTTTGATGCACAATTCATTATTTATTTTATGAGAGCTAGTAAAAAAAAAAAATAGGAAGAAAGAAAGAAAGAAAGAAAAAAGAAAAAAAGCCCACACCAACAAGAAAGCTTTCAACAGTGACTTCTTTGAAGAATGTTTATGGCTTTTATAGGATGCTTTTGGGTAAACTTTACAACAGTTTTTGAAAGGACCATAGGAAATGCTACATCGCCACAGCGTTATTATGATGCACTTAAATGATAATGACTGGAATTTCAGGTGCAGTAGTTATTTTACTTCATCTGTAGAGCCTTTTATTTGTACCACCATTTTTCTGTGGAATTCAAAACATATGTATATAAGTGCTAACCTTCCTCAGCCACCATAATGACTGTATTTATGGGAAGACAATGTACAGTAGTCAGTAGCAGATCTCAGGAGTGCAGTGCTGTAATAGAAAATAAAGCACTGAAAAGCCACTCTGCCTCCACTTTATATAAATAAGGCAATTAGTATGTCAGTGCATGTCAGAGTGCTGAAAGAATATCTGTATTGTGTTCAGATATTGTGTATATGCCTTCGTCCGTAGATGAAGCAATAATGACTATGGGTAGGGCATATCAGATTGTCTTGCAGGGCAGAAGGCAGTGAGTCTTAACAAGGCATTTAATATAATGTCTGAAGAGATCTTACACAAAAAATGGCTTATGTAGCAACAGTCACACACACACAAAATTGGCCACAGGACAGTTTAACACTCAATAAGTAAAAATGTCAATATATCCAGCTGAAGGAAGGCAATTAGTGAGTTGTTGAACGGTTCCAGTCTTGTGTGAAAACTTCCCTGATTCTGCAGAAATGAGGTATGAAGAGCATTCCCTAAATTCATGGATGATGCAACATTGAGGAGTGCTGCAAGCTTCAGTGGGGAACTAGAAACAATACGGAGGGTCACAGAGTCTGTGTTTAATCTCAGAGAAAGCACATTCTACAAATCAAATTCTTTGCAAGTTTATTTCATAAACTTCAACTTTTGCAGATTCTGCTCCCTTATTGTTCTTGCTGCTGATGGGAGGTTGCCGTGCTCTTTGGAAGGTGCCATGTGAACTTAGTGGAAAAGAACAGTGGATCGGATGTAAAAATATGCACTTTCATATTCCTCACTGTGTCCTTCTTGCCACTTAAATCAAATCTCAGTAATGTTCAGAGCTGACCCATCCTATCCTGCTGAACCTGTGACTGCAAGGGCCCCACAGCCAAGGGGCCATCCCCCACTTGCCCCCCACTGCCTGCGCCATGTTTAAAGGGCTCGATGCAGGCAAGGGGTCCCTTCCTGGCCAAGCGGGGAAGGAGTTCCCGGCTCTGCTTTTGGCCCTGCCCCTACGTATTCTCAACACATGCTTGGCCTGGAGCTGCTGGTATGAAGATCTTCAATTCATCCACTTTTGGCCTGGTCTGACCTAACTACAGACTAAGGGAATATCCTGCATATCACAAAACAAAAAGGTAGCTAGTGATGAGACAACATCTAGGACATTCACATAACCATAGACCATACCATCTCTCCGACCATGGGACTAACCCCGTAATTTCTGCAGAGAGTCCAATATCACATGGTTTGAATTCATACTGAGATGACTTAGAGAAGATCAGTAATAACCAAAAATGGGGGTGGCATAGTTTGTCTTTTGCAAAACGACTGGCAGAGAAGTATATTGTTTGAATAATCAAGGTGGGGACTTGGCAGTAGCTCACCAGGACGGGGGTTCAGATAGTGTGCAGCCGTGCTAGGCATACAAGGAGGTGTTACCAGTGAAACATCTTGGAAAGGAGTTGCCCTGTTGGATACAACCCCATCCAGTCTCCCATATCCCACTGTGATCAATCCTCTAATGCTTCAGAGGAAGGTGGTTACTGCCGAAGGCACTTCTTGAAAGCACTGGTGTCCCTCTCAGCCTTTTCCTGGCATAAATATGCCAGGCATTTTTAGTTTCCTTGTGTATGATAGATTCAGTCTTCCCTAATCATCTCAGTAGCCCTTTTTTTGGCTTTAGTTCTTTCAAAAAAGATAAGGGGTATGTAAGGAATGGCCTACTTTCCAGGAAGTGGTGTTGATTGGTATTAATTACAATTTTAGTCTCTAATTCTTGGTTGATTGAATGCTGGGTTAGCGGGTCCATTATTTTACTTAGGCCTGAGGTCAGACTAAACAGCCTTTATCGGGTAGAACATTTCTTTCATAGTTTCATAGTTGGTTGGGCGGGAAGGGACCTGAGTAGATCATCAAGTCGGACTCCCTGCCGTGGCACGAAAAAGTACTGGGGTCGAATGACCTCAGCAAGGTGTTCATCCAGCCTCCTCTTAAAGCCCCCCACGGTAGGAGCCTGCACCACTTTTCTTGGAAGTTGGTTCCAGACCCTAGCCGCCCTGACCGTGAAGTAGCGCCTCCTGATATCTAACCTAAACCTTCCCTCTGCCAGCTTGTGACCATTATTCCTGGTCACTCCTGGCAGTGCACGGGGGAATAGTGACTTCCCCAATGCCTGCTGATCCCCCCTGACTAATTTATAACAGGCCACTAGATCCCCCCTCAGCCTTCTCTTTTGGAGGCTGAACAGGTTCTCCTCATAGGGCCTGCCCTGCTGCCCCCCGATCATGCTAGTGGCCCTCCTCTGGATCCTCTCCATGTTGTCCACATCCCTCTTGAAGTGCGGCACCCAGAACTGGATGCAGTACTCCAGCTGTGCCCTGACCAGTGTCGCATAGAGGGGGAGGATCACCTCCTTGGACCTGCTTGAGATGCATCTATGGATGCATGACAAGGTGAGGTTGATCTTCCTGACTGCATCCCCCTACTGCCGGCCCATGGTCATCTTGGCATCTATCACTCCAAGATCCTTTTCTGCCTCTGCATGGATGAGAAGGGAGTTCCCCAGCCTGTAGGTATGCTGCTGCTTCTTCCTTCCCAGGTGTAGCACCTTGCACTTGTCAGTGTTGAACCCCATCCTATTCTTGTCCGCCCACCCTTGTAACCTGTCTAGGTCTGATTGAAGCCTATTCCTCCATTCTAGCATGCCCATGTCCCCCCAGATCTTAGTGTCATCAGCAAATTTGAACAGGTGCTTTTTACCCACTTGTCCAAGTCACTGATGAAGATGTTGAATGGTGCAGGCCTGAGGAGCGAGCCCTGGGGGACCCCACTGCACACAAGTCCCTCCAGGTCGAAAATGACCCATCCACCACCACTCTCTGGGCACAGCCCTCCAGCCAGTTAGTGACCCATTTAACTGTGTAGGTGTCAACACCACAGTCCCCCAGTTTCTTAATGAGAATGGGGTGAGAGACAGTGTTGAAGTCCAGGAAGACTATGTCCACTGCTACCCCTGCATCTAAGGATTTTGTGACCTGGTCATACAAGGCCACCAGGTTGGTCTGACAGGACCTGCCTCGCATGAAGCTGTGTTGGTTGCCCTTAAGCATAATATCCCCTCCTGGCCCCTTGTGGACATGTGCCAGGATAATTGTCTCAAAAAGCTTGCCCAGGATTGAGGTAAGACTAACTGGCCTATAGTTCCCTGGGTCCTCCTTCCTCCCTTTTTTGAAGATGGGAATCACACTGGCCCTGTTCCAGTCCTCTGGCACCTTGCCAGAGCACCACGAGTGCTCGTAAAGCTGTGCCAGGGGTCTCACAATGACCTCAGCTAATTCCCTCAGCACTCTGGGGTGGAGATTGTCCGGACTGGCTGATTTAAATATGTCCAGTCCCTTCAAAAGTTCCCTGACTAGATCCTCACTGACCCTTGGCCTTGGTGCACCTCCCCTGGGGCCTGGGGGAGTCCCGGTGGGGGGGGCTTAGCCGGTCCTTGCTCAGGAAAATGGAGGCAAAGAAGTTGTTAAATAGGTTAGCTTTGACCCATTTTAAATATTTCCGATATAATGGCCATCCTTCCGCCCCGTAGAATTATGCTAGTTTCTAAAATTTGGAACTGTATTAGTAGTTCAGGATGTTCCTCAGCCAGATTCTTCACCATTCTTAGATATAAGTTATCCAGGCCTCTTAATTATCAAATGTTTACTTTGAGCAAATATTTCCTCATCTCTTCCTTTGTCATGGATGATAAACTCTCTTTCATCTGTCATTTCATGTGTTATGGATAAATCCTCCTGCTTCCTTCCACATACAGAGCAAAAACATTTATTCAACATTTTTTCCTGTTTTTACACTATCAGTGGTATTTAGAATTTGCTATTTGAATCAAGGAATCTCTCTATACCTAACCTGTTTTCTCCTCTAATATGTCTTCTTGCCTTTGTATTTTCTTTAATCTTATTACGCTATTGATATTTCATTTCCTCTCCTTATCAATTCCCTACCTTTTAAACTTACAAACTGCATTTGGTGTCATTAACCTCTCTATTCTCTCCATTATTTGGGCACTTCTTTGTTTCGCATTGCCTTCTAAATGGGGTGATGTTTTACCAGTGAAACTCTTTTCTTTCTGTATTTGTATCATCTCAGGTATCCTGTAAGATGTCCTTAAAATTCCTAGTTTTAATTAATACTTCACACTTTAGATGTTCCACTTGATATAAACCATCACTAAATGTCAGGAAGTTAATATTAACTTAATAACTTGAAATCAGAGAGGGACTCACTGTTGCCTGTTGTAAATGATTGTAATTGGTGAGAGAAACCTCAAGAGCTTGCAGAAGTTCAGGAAGGTATAAAAGTCCAGAGGATTTTTTCCATGTCTGACCTCCACATGCCATCTCTGACTGTTTTAGTTGATTTCTTTCTCTGTTTTCCCTTGGCAAATAGCCCATGCCTGATTGGCCACTTTGTTCTACAGTCAGGTCCCTGACCTATCATTATTCTCTATAGCTACCACCATGTCCAGATGTGGGTGGGAGGGGGCTTGTTCTGTTTTTTTTTCAGATGAACCTTGCTATTGCCTTCTCTTAACCTGGTATCTTTCTCATCTGCTTTGCAAAATCATAAGTACTCCCCAATGCAAAAGACCTGAAGCCCTTTCAGGGAAGGACTCACTTCCTAAAGACAGGTAGTAAATGTGCATAAATGCTTTACTGAACTTGATCTGAAAAAAAGAAACTCAGTTTGGACATTCAGGACTGTATTTAAGTCCATGCCAATTTTGAGGCTACAAGGATGGAAGGAGCAAATGCAACTTTTTGCTAAATCGAAAGAACCATATAAATGTGAAATGGGCGTAACATGTTCTTATAGTTGAATCCAGATTTAGATGGGAAACATTTTTTTCCGGGATTTTAAAAATGTTCCCAATCTGTTGGATTGGGAACACAACTGAGTTCTTTCAAACATGGCAATCTCGCAACCCAAGCACTGAGCTAGTATGTGTAGGGCCTAGATACAAGCCTGTGCTCTGCATTTTGCTTTGTGGCATCCTAGGTTTTTGCTTCTTCTGCTTTCTTCTGCTAAAGCAGAAGACATCTGTAGGTATAAAACACAGGACAGACTGACAAAGATTGATACCTAAATAGTAAATAATTAAGCACAAAACCTAATTAAACATGTACAATTAAGCATTACATAAATCATTACATATTTATTAGGAGGCCAGGAAGAGACTGACTCTGTAACCCAATGGCTAAAGAAGTCACATGTGATGATCAAGCACTAGGTTCAAATTTCTACTCTGCTATCATCCCACAGCCCCAGGGAATGCTCTAATCACAGGCCTATCAGTGTGCCTCTTGGGGACCTATTCTGCTTTGCATTCAAAGCCACTCTGCTTTGTATAAATAATTAAATTCTCATTGAGCTAGAGGGATATTGACTCTATAGTCCGGTGTTCAGGCTCATCTGCATTATGAATAAAGAAGTCCAAGGCTCTGGTCTGAATCCAGTGAGTCAATGGTTAAACGTGGCTTTACCACAGGTGCTGCTACTTACTCCTTCTCCTCAGTTCTCTTGTTTTGACCACATATTCCATCACTGAACTTTGAAAGGTTTCAGTTTTGATGAACC
This sequence comes from Crocodylus siamensis, assembly GCF_052110815.1. NCBI lineage: Eukaryota > Metazoa > Chordata > Crocodylia > Crocodylidae > Crocodylus > Crocodylus siamensis. The sequence continues at coordinate 249,914,921 of NC_143397.1, forward strand.
TGTGGTTCCCAGCACAAATTTTGGGAAATGACACGATTAGGAGTTTATTCATTGATTGATTTATCTATCTGGTATGGAGAAAATGTGCCCATAGACCTAGACATGATACATTTTATTTCAAAGACCTTTCTGCACCCTTCTATAGTTAGCCCTTAGCTACAGTATGAAAAACATCTGTGCGCCCATGACTACAGTAACCACCTGTTGGAAAGAATAATAAGCACCTTTTCAATAGGCAGAACAGTTTCCTGTTTCAAGGACCCGCATCCAGGAAGAGCATTTGATCTTGAAAGTAGGCTTCAAGGCTGAATGGAGAAAACTTGTAGGAATAGCATCCTGATTCTACCATCTGGCAAGGAGCAAGCTTTCATTTACAAGCCAAGTAGGGAACGTGGTGATTACACAAGGCTAAGCACTCAGGCTTGTTGTGATTTTTTAATTAAAAGAAAAGCAAATTGTTTTTATCAGAGGAAAAGGAAAGAAGATATTGTCAACCCCTGTGCACAGCCATCCTCCCATTCAAATTTTGCCTAAGCCTCTTAAGCAGAGAATAAAACCCAGCGTGGCCTTGTTTGGGCTTTTCTAGTGCAACATATAAACACCTGTGATCAACTCCATCCTCTAATGGATGTCATTATGGCTACACACAAAGAAGGCTTTTTCTTTAGCAGTAGATTGGCTTTTAGCCAGTCCTATTTTCTGGTGCTTTCTGAAAGGGCTAGTCTGTTATCATCTTAGAAAGTCCCACAAGTATTGTCCTTTAAACTGCAACGGTTATATTACATGTACCACACTGAGTCACATCCTGCCAGGGTGTACAAGGAAGTCTAAGTGCACCAGGAGCCTTTATTTGTCTTGAGTCTCTGCAAAAAGTGCCTTTGAAGCTGCTTACAGATGTAAAAAAAACAACAAAATAAAATGGTGCTTTACTTTAAACCTGACGTGCCCGCAAACTCAGTCCAGCACATGGCCAGAAGAGGCATCATGTTAGCAGGACCTGGCTCACCCAACAGCTGTATAGATCAGGAGCTTCAGCAGGGCTTTTCTGGCTCTTGAGTTGAATCAGCTATTATATAAAACTGCCAAAAAGTCTCACTGAAGTACACGATCTATACAGATGGTATAGAGCTAGGTTGAACTAACATGCTGCCTCTTCCAGTAGTGAGCAATTTTTTTTCCCTCCATATCTGTCAGCTCCCTAAGTGTCCAGCTCCATCTTATAATGCAGTTTTGCAATGCAGGCACACAAATGCCATGCAGCCCCTGTCCCCCAAACTGTAGTCAGTCAACTAACAACTGTTTGACACTGACTTCTTTAGCCATCTGTCACCAAATCTTGTCTTCTGTTATCAAGTCTTGTCCTAAAATGCCACCTGGCAGTAAAGCAGTACTGAAAGGGCAGGAGGGTCAAATTGTTCTGACGTGTCCCCTAGCACGTTCTACCAGTTATAGTATAATAAGTCATTGCATGGTAAATCACATCCATGTTACTTATTTAGCCATCTTAAACTAAGAAAGAAAAATTAAACCAAGAACATTTGTAGCAACTAAATGCCGAGTGCATATACAAGGGCCCTAAACTTCTAAATCTCTCTTGAAATCACAGTTCTTCTCTAACACTTCCCATTTCCTGTAACACCTCTTCATTCACCTGAAGGGTGAAGAGGGTATGGCAACAATTGGTGACCTGTCAGTTTTCCGATTATTCTGTGCTCTAAACACCAGTGTCTTCCCTCATCTGTTTTGCTACCACTCCATTACACCAAATCCTGGCCGTGTTATAAAAGTACAAAACAGAACCGTGCCATGATTTATGTGCAGAATGTGTTAGCTTAGAAAAAGCGGAGGCTAAGTTAGAGATGTCTTAGTGGAGAATTAGGATTTACCCCCCTTCTGGTCCCAACCCCCCTGAAATGAATGAAAGCTTTCCTTTGATTTTGAATCAAAAGTACATTTTGAATGAAAAAAACATCCTTCTAGTATCTAACACCTGATATACTTGTCTAAACAGGGATTTTAGTGCAAGAGAGCAATGCAGCACAGTAAGGCAAATAGAAATGTGTGCATGTGTGTACAAATAGGATGGTTCAACAATATCAAATGTGTAAAAATGAAAATGAAACCAGGTGTAAGCTTCTCAGCAAGAGCTGTTTGTGAATGGAACAAATGACTAGTTTTCTACTTGAGAAACATTTGTTCACCTTGGACACACCCAGACGAATGTGGATGTTTGGTTCCCTGAGAACAAGTAGCAGCACTGCACCTTGCACCACAGCTACTTTTCCCAGGGAATGTCAATGCCATATGCTCTTTGGTGCATGCCAAATTGCCCTGGAGGCAATAGGGGAGGCTGGGACCACCACTATGCTGGCCCCAACCACCTTATCTAGGGTCCTGGGGGCCTCACAGGGCTGCAGCAATGATGATCTTGCCAAGCAGAGCCTGGCAAGCTAGTGGCCTGGCCCTGCTTTTCAGTGGCACATGCTGCCTGTGTGCGCACTGCTATGTTTGTTTGTTTTTTCCCACGAGATATCCAGGGGTCAAAAAAAACCCACGGAAAAAAACCCAAACAGAGCAGTGCATGCATGGGCAGTGCACCCTTGTAGTGCAGAAAACACCTGACTGTGCAGATGTGGTACTGCACATGTGTTTGAAGCACCACATAGCACACAGCCGTACTCAACTGGATGCGCCCCTTGAGTCTGTTCATTCAAATCTTCCTTAGGTGGGTAGTGTTTAAAGTTTTTAACCATTTTCTGGCTGTCAAGCTGTCTTGGTGAAATGAGGCAGTATGTTGAATCTAATTTCTAGTGTCACATTTCATGGTCATATTGTCATGCTTCAAGACCAAGGATAGTATGATGAGGGAGAAGTGTATACAATGTGGGCTAGGCATACTGTCACGGAAGCTTGTTCCATGATGAGATGCAAACACTCTTTATGGGCAGTGTACTAATTCATTCTATAGAAAGAGAAAGTATATTTTAAAGGCAAAAGATGTTCACCCTAAGATCCACGTAGTCATCCTGTAAAATAGCTCCTAGTTTGGTCACTATCCCCAGTTTATTCCATTAATTGCAGCTGATGAGCCAAGCTGACAGCTCAGCCACTGTTCATGATCTGTGTTTTCTTTATGTTCAAAGTTTAAATAAATTTAATTTGATGGGGATGGATGAAACCCTAAGGCTCTTCACTGAAACAGCTCAGGAAGAGGGTATTTTAAATTGAAATGAAAGATTGTGAGACCAGAATTACCTAAAGCAAAATACCTAACAACTCAAGAGTCCCAAGTTCAGTACTTACCAAATCGGGAGAGGCAGTTTAACAGAATCTAAATAAATAACTTGTTGTCATTAAAATGTTGTAAGCATTATGGATTGCAATGAGGTGAAAACCCACATGTTTTTGTAAGAAGGGTACAATGGTCAAAACAGGGCACCAGGAATGAAATGTATACTAAACAGACGGTGAATCTACACAAGATGCATTAATGCGCGTTAACCTAATTTAATGCACATTATGGGCACACATCTACATGAGTGCACCCTTACTGCACATAAAAATAGGTAATTAAGCTAATCACACATAAATTTGATACCTCCAAATGGGGTGATTAGGTAAAGCACATTAACACATGTGTAGATGAGACCCGGCACTAACTTTTGTTCCAGGCCTGCCTAGCCACTAGAGACACATGGTGGGGTTACAGGGACTTGGAACTTGTGCCAAGTGTACTAACTTTGGTGCCAAGCCCCTGCACGTGTAGATACCTGCCAGAAATTATTTAATGCGCATTAAATTTAGTTGTGCTTAAATGCATGTGTAGACGGCACCCAGAGAGCCTGTAGGTGCTGTACCAACCAAATTGCCTTCTTCTGGCTCACTGATGAAAAATCTATTCATCATCTACAAAGACTCATTTTGGCAGCTTATTGCTCAGATAGATTTAAATAATTGATGAATACTTAAAAACAAGGGGAAGAGTTGAAAACAAGGGGAAACAGGAAGAAGCCTGAGAGTTAACATTGGTGTTACTCCATTCAGAGATAGCACTTCTGGTTTCCTCTTGCTTTCTGAAAGCTCTATGTCATCCTCATTTCTATGACCAGTCCATAGTACCTTCTTAATTTCAACTTTTTTCCAAAGGTGCACTCCAAGAAATGGCAACATTACTGAGGAGCACTGCCCTGGCATTCTGGTTATCTGGTTTGATATTACACCTCTGGAGTCCTACTTGTAGTCTCTGGAGTCCTACTTGCAACCATTTTTTTTTGCAGTGTTCACTGTCTGAGAATGATCTTTCGGTTAAAACAGCAGTGAAGATTTTTCTGGCAATGGTAAGCATGTAAAAGGTCTGACATTCTTCAGGTTTATTAGGTAAGATAATTTGGCATCCCCCTCCATTGAGAGGTTCAGCATCACTTGCTTTCTTTCTAGAACTTGTTAGTATCGTGCCAACATGTGACATATGCACTTAAGATACTTCCACCACTAGTTAAGAAATTGAACCAACTCTAGAGCTCTCCAGTTTTGCAGCTTTCCTACAACTTCCCTGACATCCTTCTTGGGGGTAGTCAGTTTGTTCCTGGCAGGAAGGAACACATGCTTGGCTTCTTCATTCTTAATCTAGTAGGCCAGTTTCATTCTACTGGACTCCCTGTGATTGAATGCCACAGCCAAAGATAGATATGTCCTGGACTTGCAACACCCAGAATAAAAACCTTCTTTGTATAATGCCGAGGACCTGGCACAAGACTGGGAGATGGTTTCAATGGGGGCACATGTGTACATCAGGGAGTTTTTCTTGTAGCAGGGAGAAGGCCAATATTTTTGTTTATGGTGAAACTCAGCCTCACCTTCTCCACTACGTGGATAAGGTGGAGATCTAGGTGTAAAAGAAGGAATTTAATTCTGTAACAGAATCAGATGCAGAAGATGTCAGGAGGGATTCATTTTGGCCCAGAGAAAGAGGATCAGGAAGCTGGGACTGAGCTAGAAGTCAGTGCAAACTCTTTCCATTCACTTCATTTGAATGAAGTTCTGTGAAAGTCAGGAGACAACCAAGGAACTGAAATTCCTCAGTACAGTTCAAAGGTACTAGCAAGTAGCAGAGAAAGTTGAGGAGAGAAAATATAAGAGGAAACATAAAACTTTTACAGAATCATTCTGTGCAGATGTTTTCAAGTTAAAAGAATTCCTAGAGGGATCGCCATAATCTGAAAACCTCCAAATGAAATATAGATGACACCCAGTTTAATAAGCACTGGTGTCTGTGTCTGCGCAAACATTAAGTGGATTTAATCTGGTTAAATCATTATGCAAGTTATTTAAAAACACACACACATACATATACCAGCAACTAGCAGCTTCCCTGGGAGATGAAATATACAACACTGAGGTTTTAATGAACACCCAAATCACAGAAGGGCAAGCAAATATTGGGAGAATAACTAACAAAAGCTGTTGTAGCATTAGGCACAGCAACAAACTGGAAAGTAAGAGTTGCAAAGAAGAGAATATTTCAAAAATGGGGACACTGGGGAAAGATCTTATAAATAGACGTGGGAAAAACATTTGCAACAAAACCCAAACTGTACTAAAACCCATCTGGTGCAGCAATTCCATGGCCAACTTCTATCAATGTATTTGTAAAACCCACTTCATCACAGCAACTGATCACCATAAAGAATGGTATATTGCTATACTGGGTGATGTTATGGACCTGTGTAGAGCAGGGTGAGTTTTAGGGGAGAAGAGAGGCAGGAAGAAAGAAAGACACAAGAGGACTTAGAATAAAAAGGAAAGAGGTGGCAAAGTCTATCCTAGCCATTTCTCAAATCTATGAGCTGTGGACCCAGCCAAAATCATCCTCTGCTTCCTTACCTCAAAATTGTATTTATTCAAGATAGGGCAACGTGACTAAATAGGAATGTGGGATGTCTCATGATGATGTTGGATATCTAATGAACTTGATGCTATCCACTGTCTTCAAAATCAGTGAAGTTTAAAGATTAGTTATTAGACAGACATTACTGCATGTATCATTTCTGTTCAGCTCAAAGTTATGGTGTGAAATTGATTGCTATAATGACACCATACTGCAATTAGTATAATTTTCCAACCCATTTCTTATGCAGTCTAACATGTTTTTCTTTGTTTGTTTCTTTTTCCAATGGCTGCTGGGCTTTAAGCAGATGTTTTCAATGAGCCATCCATAGTGATCAACAGGGCCATACCCCATGAGGTCACAGACGCTTTGGAAGCCATCAGTAGTTCAAATGATTCTGTCCAATTCTGCATTAGCTTACACTTGTCAACAGAGTATTCCATCTGTCAGTGTGGGACCCTTCACCTAACTTTGTGACTAATCTTCTCTAGTGTTGACTCTGGCCGGTTGTAGATGACACTTTTTAGTAGGTTTAAAGTAAGTTAAATGCTTTTTGCACTGTTTTAATGGCATTGCTTTTTGCACATTTGGCAGTATACTGCACGTTAATTCCAGCCATGCTAGCACAATTCGTGGCATAATGTGCCTTAAATAACTCTGGCACACAGCAAATGACTTTGGAGTGCTGCAAGGTAAAACACCTCCAAGGTGTTTTAGTTGCCTACCCTACAGCTGCAAAAGGAAGCACTGGACTCTGTGCAGCTCAGGGGCTGTGCAGGCAGACCATGCAGGCATACTGGCAGCAGCCTGGGAAGGTAGGATCCACAGAAGGAGAAAAAAAAAGTGGAAAGCCTGATATAGATGCCTGCCTGAGCTGCATGGGGGGCCCGGTGCTTCCCTCTGTAGCTATGGTGCTGCCTGGGACTGCTTGAGCTGGGTGCCTTGGGCAGGTGCCACCGGGGAGGGGGTGTTGCCGCGCCTGTGGAGGGAAGCACCAGCCCCCTTCCCTTCTGCAGCTCAGGGACTGCTCTGCCTGCCAGCAGCTTAGTCTCCCCTCCTCACCACTGGAAATGCAGGTTAGGATCAGGCTCTGACACAGGTGTACATGATACAGTGGTTTACTTCACCCTAAATTGATAGGGCATATAATTTTTGCCAGGGGGAAAAAAAATCCCTATGGTGAAAATGGATCATTTATTGCACTATCACTATTGTCTTTGAACTAGTTCTGAGTCTCTACTGTCAGATATCAGGTCATGGGTGATGAATATTAAGGGCTATAGGCTGTACAGGAGGGATGGGACAGGGAGGAAAAGTGGGGATGTGGCACTCTACGTCAAGGAGGAATACACATCCTCATCAAGTAGCACAAGGTCAGAGGAGGGGCTCACTGAAGTGCTCTGGGTTAGAATACAAGGTAGTTGAGGGGAAAGGAACTAAACGGTGGGGGTCTACTACAGATCACCCAACCAACGGGAAGAGCTAGACCAGGAATTCTTAAGTTAGCTCACAGAGATAGTTAGGTATGAACTTTCCAGACATCTGCTGGGAAAAGCAGTCAGCCATGTCTGACTGGTCATATAGGTTCCTAGCCAAAATATAGGACTTCCATCTAACTCAGGAGGTGCACAGCCCCACCAAGGGAGACGCTTTGTTGGACCTGGTGCTGGCCCAGGCGCCGACCAGGTTGGGGGGTTGTGGGTGCTTCATCACCTGGGCGACAGAGATCATCGCCTGCTGGAATTGACCATCCAGTGCAAGGTGGCAAAGGCCTGCAGCAAGGCAGCAGCCTTGGACTTCAGGAGGGCGGACTTCAATGAGGTAAGGAGAATAGCCAGGGAGGCCCTGAGGTCCCGGAGGGGAGGGGAGTCAGGTGTCCAAGAAGAGTGGTCATCCCTTAAGGAGATGATCCTCCAAACCCAAAGGGAGGTAATCCCAACATGGATCAAATGGGGCAGCAGGGTGCAAAAGCCCCCATGGCTCACCAAAAGCATACGGGAATGTCTCCTAGCTAAAAGGGAGGCATACACCCAATGAAAGGAAGGGACCATCACCAGGGAGGCCTATACCTCAGTTGCTTGGGGGTGCAGGGGGATGGTCAAGAAGGCCAAGGCAGAGGTGGAACTGGGACTAGCTACCCAGATCAAGCACAACAAGAAATTCTTTTTTAAATATGTAGGGTGTAAAAGAAGGTACTGGGTAATGTGGGACCTCTGCAAGACATGCTAGGAAATCTGGTCATCACACCAGATGACAAAGCTAACCTATTTAACAATTTCATTGCCTCCATTTTCCTGAGCAGGGACCAGATCAGCCCCCACACTGAGACCTCCTCAGGCCCCAGGGAAGGCGCACACAGGTCAAGGGTCAGTACCTAGACAGGGAACTTCTGGAGGAACTGGACATATTTAAATCAGCTGGTCCTGACAATCTCCACCCCAGAGTGCTGAGGAAATTAGCTGAGGTCATTGTGGGACCCCGGCATGGTTTTATGAGCACTCATGGTGCTTTGGTGTGGTGCCAGAGGACTGGAAAGGGGCCAATGTGGTTCCCATTTTCAAAAAGGTAGGAAGGAGGACCCAGGAAACTATAGGCCAGTTAATCTTACCTGGACCCTGGGTAAGTTTTTGACAGAATTATCATGGTGCATGTCCACGAGGGGCCAGCAGGGGAGATTATGCTTAGGAGCAACCCACACAGGTTCATTCGAGGCAGGTCCTGTCAGACCAACCTGGTGGCCTTCTACGACCAGGTCACAAAATCCTTAGATGCAGGGGTAGCAGTGGACATAGTCTTTCTGGACATTAGGAAAGCCTTCAAAGCTGTCTCTCACCCCATTCTCATTAAAAAACTAGGGGGCTGTGGCATCAACACCTGCATAGTCAAATGGGTCACTAACTGCCTGGAGGGCTACACCTAGAGAGTGGTGGTGGTTGGGTCATTTTCGACCTGGAGGGATGTGGGCAGTGGGGTCCCCCAGGGCTTGGTCCTTGGGCCCTCACTGTTCAAAAACTTCATCAGCAATTTGGACAAGTGGGTAAAAAGCACCCTGTTCAAATTTGCAGATGACACTAAGATGTGGGGGGGATGTGGGCACGCTAAAAGGGAGGAATAGGCTGCAATCAGACCTAGACAGGTTACAGGGGTGGGCGGATGAGAACAGGATGAGTTTCAACACTGACAAGTGCAAAGTGCTGCACCTCGGGTGCAAGAACCAGCAGCATACCTACAGGCTGGGGAACTCCCTTCTCGTCAGTGCAGAGGCAGAAAAGGATCTTGGAGTCATTATTGATGCCAAAATGAACATGGGCCGACAGTGTGGGGATGGAGACAGGAAGGCCAACCTTACCTTCTAATGCATCCACAGATGCATCTTGAGCAGGTCCAAGGAGGTGATCCTCTCCCTTTATGTGGCACTGGTCAGGCCGCAGCTGGGGTACTGCATCTAGTTCTGGATGCCACAATTCAGGAAGGATGTGGACAGCATGGAGAGGGTCCAGAGGAGGGCCACTCACATGATCAGGGGGCAGCAGGGCAGGCCCTACGAGGAGAGGCTACGGGACCTAAACCTGTTCAGCCTCCAAAGGAGAAGGCTGAGGGGGAATCTAGTGGCCTGTTATAAACTAGTCAGAGGGGACCAGCAGGCATTGTAGAGTCCCTGTTCCTCCGAGCACTGCTAGGAGTGACTAGAAATAACGGTCACAAGCTGCAGAGGGTAGATTCAGACTTGACATCAGGAGGTGCTACTTCACGGTCAGGGCAGCTAGGATCTCGAATCAACTTCCAAGTGAAGTGTTGCTGGCTTCTACCCTGGGGGTTTTTTAAGAGACGGCTAGAAGAACACCTTGTTGGGGTTTTTTGACCCCAGTAGTTTTTCCTGCCATGGCAGGTGGTTGGATTTGATTATCTGTTCAGGTCCCTTCTGACCCTACCAACTGTGAAACTACGATTGATCTGGAGTGGGCTTGAAAGCTTGTGAAGGTGGGGGTGTGTGGTGGGAAGTCAGCTAGAAACAAAGAAGTTAGGAATTACTGATCTACAACAGAATCAGGGGACTTAAAGGAAATCAGAGTGGAAAGTCAAGCACAGTGGGAGCAGAAGTTATCTGGATAGGCAGGAAACATGGAAGAAAATGGGGACAAGGCTTTACAGGATCCAGGACAGGAACTGGAGCTAAAGCTCATCCTTAGTGAGGACCTTTAAGATCTGGAGAAGATGTGTTGAGTAGACACTTGCAACTCTCTTGTAGAGGACTCTGGTAGAGAGGTATGTTTGCATATAGGTAGATTTTCATGCAAGGGAGTGGCTACATTGTACCAAGAACATGATTAGGCAGGTTGCCTAACTCCCCAGGACTTGCTCATCAGAGCTACTCTTAGGAAACCAGGTCATGGGTCTTCTGGCATAGGAATTGGGTCTGTGAGGGAGGAGTGAAGTCTGAGGAGGAAGAAACTAGAGCAGGGTCTATAATAATTACCTTGGCATAGGGGCAAATCCATAGGGTGAAGTTTGAGCAACAAATAAAGCTATGGGTCAGCATCCAGAAAAAAATAACAGCCAAGTCACTGAGTCTGAAGGGTGTTCCCTGGAGGCAAGTCCAAGCACTGAGTCAAGCTACAGATCAAGAACAAGAAAACAGATCTTCAGGAGAAATTTAAGGCCAGAGTCCAGGGAAAAGCCAAAGCCAGGGTCTGGAACCAGGAAAAGCAGAGAAATCATGACTCAGGAAGCTTGCCACTGCAGACTGGTCAAAACTGTTGACTGACCTGGAAGCCCGCAGCCACGTCTAAATGGATAGGTGGTGCTCCCAGCAGCCACTTGGGATGCTCACTGTTCCTAAACTGGGTCAGAGTCTTCATGAGCAGGTGACTCACTGCAAGCGTGGCTCCTTAGATACTTGGGCTATGCTGGTCTGCCTTTCAAGGTCTCTGCTAGCTATTATACATGATTGCTTACCATAAGACAGCTTAATTGCCTTAAAGGCTTCCTGTGCAAGGGCCTACAGGACTATAATGAAGGCCACACAGCATCAAGTCCAAGATCCACTTAATCTACTGTCCTGTCTGGGGTACTTGTACCTCAGTGGGCAAAGCAATCTGTGTCCAGAGGTTAAAGTCAGGCTGACAGCCACTGTTACTTTCCAGCTGTTTCACCTGCTGGCCCTTCTGTGTGCTTCATGTCTTATACCCATGCTAGAGTTGTTACTCTCTGTCCTGTGCCCCACATCCCATGGCCTATGCCCTATGTTGGAGTGGGAGCTGCCACTATTACTGCCACTGCATACCATAGGCTAGAAACTCCCTATGCCCTGGGCTGGTTCCAGCTTGCAAGCAGGCTACCCTGGGCCAAGTACCTAAGGAACCATGGTCTGGGGTCTGGGTCTAGCCTGGTCCACAATGTGAGTTGTGCAGTATGATATATATGTAACACATGCAGTATGATACATGTGTAAGAAAGAGCCTGGGGCTCACTGTTCCTTTAAGGTAAGAACAGCTCGGCCAGGGAGCTCTGCAGGCTAGGTGGGGTGTAGGAGCTGCAGGTGGCTGGAGCAACAGGGCAATAAGGCCAATCAACATGTACCTGCAGGAAGCACAGGGAGTCTGCTGACTGGAAGGGAGCAGGGCCTGGGAAGGATATAAGCTGGCTAGCTAGTGTGTGCATGGCTGCCAAAGGATGAAGACCTCCTGGCAGCAGGGTTCCTGAAGGGATTGCAGTGATACATGTGGATCCCTGGCAAGGCTAGGGGAGCTCACTAGGATACAGCCCAGGGTTGGGAGGCTATTATACATGAGGGGTAATGGAAAGTTCGCCCTCTTAAAGGGGAAGAGAGCTACTTCCCCTTTATGCTTATGTTGTAACCGAGGAGCTTAATGTTTAAGTTACAGTGTACACTGGTGGTTTGAGTTGGGATTGCAGGGATGGTATGTGGAGATTTCATTAATGCCCAAGGGTTATGTGATTGTCTTGAGTCCTGCTAGGGGATGACTATTGTAGAGAAGGCCTAGTGCAAGGCCACAGATCCAAACATGGGCCAGGGCCCCAGTGCCCCAGAGGGGAGTGATCAGACAGGGATTCAGCAAATGGGGCAAGGGGTCTGGTGCCTGAAAGGGCCAAACCAAAGCAGGTGCCTCAAAGCCAGGTTCAATACATTGGGCCACTCTAGAAGGCCTAGCTAGAGTAAAGGGCTGGGGGATGAAGCCCCAACAAGGGAACGATGTTATAGTAACACCCATAAGACTTGGAGCATGTTGTAGGGGAGGATTGGAGCCATGCAATTAGCCACTAAGGCTTTACAGGCCTGGCAAGGGGCCTGGGACTAGAGCGACCCATTGAGGGGCCTTGGAACCCCAGTGGGAGTCTAGTTGAACTGACGCCACACAAAGGCCCATGGGCAGCCTCCTTATTATTATCATTATTATCATAATTATTACTAGCAAATTGCCCATCAGGAATGACGGGGGTGGAGATGGAGCCCCTCATCTGCCCGCACTGTACCCCCACCACCCTCCTGGCTCATTGGGTTCAACCTGTTTCCCTCCCCCACCCCAACTTCAGGTCCGACCCTGCTCCAAACTGCCCAACCACTTTGGGCTTGATCCTGCTTCTCCTCCATCCCCTGTGCTGCTTCGAGATAGCCCTGCTCCTCCCTTCCCCCCCCAACTGGTTTGGGTCCAGCCCTGCTCTACCCCTGTCTCTCCTGCCACTTTGGGTCTGACCCCAGTCCTCCCTTCCCCTGCCTGTTCAGTCTGACCCAGCTCCTCTCCCACCTCCCCGCACTGCTTCAGGTCTGAACACACACCCTCCCCTTAACCCCACAACTTTGGGTCCACCTGGCTCACATCTGCCTGGCCCCACCTCCCTCCCCACTTCTCTCCCTCCCTCCCTGCCTGCTGCCTGCTGCCTCCCCCCCGCCACCCCTGGCTGTTCTGGGGGGCATTGGGGCTGGGCATCGGGGGGTGTGCTATCACTGTGATCTCCTCCTTCACCTTCAGGCAGGGAGGTGGGGGGAGGTGTGTTCCCCACCACAAAAATTCCTCAGAAGCAGTGCAAACTTGGGCCTGCACAGCCCAGGCCACCCAGCCAATCACTGCCTGCCTTCTCAGAGGTTAATTTGCAGTTGGCCAGAAGCATTATGGACAGAAACAGACAGAAGCACACACAGACTAAGCCTTTTATTATATTAGATTATATTTCCATCAAGGCATGGCGAGTGAGAAGGGAAGGCATTCTGGGGCAGAGTGGGACATGGCCACAGAGCCACCAGGGCCATCACAGCCACCCCGGGAGCCTGATGTGCTACAGTATGGTACAATCAAGCTAGGTTAGAAACACATAGCTCAGTTAGGCACCACGATGCAGGGCAGGGGTATCCTAATGCAGTGGTTCCCAACCTTCCAGCCCATGGGCTGGATCAGTGGTAGGGTTGGTCTGTGGGTCATATCCTACATAGGGTCACAGCATGTGGGGCCAGTCCACAGGTGCAGTCCCATGCACTGACCCAACCCCATGTGCTGAGTCCTGTTGTGTAATGGCTCACCTGGGCACACTGGCCTAACCCCACATACTGGATCTAGCCATGCACCAGTGCAATCTAGCATGACATGGCTGACATGGCTCCATGGTCAGGTCTGGCCCATGCGCTGGTTAAGCACCAGTGACCTAAAGCGAACTTCCTGATAGTCAGAGTATCTCTGAAAGGCAGGATACTGTGCCTGCTGGCTATACAATTTTATGCTAAAATTAATGATGTACTAATGTAGAATGAATTGATTTGCACATAACAATAGTCACATGCTGTGAATTCTGTATACACACATCTTAATGGTTCATGCTCTGATTTTCACAGTGGGTCAATAATTTCTCGTTTGGGATTTTGTTTCGTTTTAATACAGTCATCCCATCTAATGATGGATCACCTGAGGATAGACTTCTTTATGAGAAACTGGAGAACATGGATAACTTCACATAATCTTATACATTCCTGAATTTTGACAGAATGATATAAATGGGCCAGTCTTTTTAATAGACATTCTGCTATATACTCTGGCAATTTTTTGGAGTCCTTTGCAGAACTCAAATATTTCTACCACCATATGCACTTCTCTATCTAGCTCTTTTCCTTTGACTAGATCTGACTGAGGCCTGGGGTCCTAATTCTAAAACAACAACACTTTTGTGCTAATGTCTCTTTCGCTAAAAAAAGTCTCTGTTTTCTCAAAAAAAAGAAGGGGAAAAAAAGGTTCGTGACAACCCATAAAGGACTATCATCTAATTTTGAAATGAATCAAAAGTTGTATACTATAAATAAAGCCTTCAGCTAGGGAGGAAAGCTTCTAGAAAGAAATTCTGCAAAGGAAGATGTGCCTCTCTGTGTAGAATCCTGACAAGGAAAACTGCTTCAGGGAGCTGAACACCTTTAGAGAGGGGACTAAATCCTATTTCACCTTTACATGCCTCAGTGACAACTGCGTAGCTGAATAACCACAGTTTTTAGCACTTACATATAGTTTAGATTCTATTTCTACCTGGGCAGCTCTCAAAGCTGTGCTCTATCTTGTCTTCCTTATTGAATATGTTCAGTAGGTCATGGACATGGCCATAACCACTTAGGGGCCTGGCTAGAATAAAACTACCAAAGCAGGCAGGTGATCTTGATTAAGTTGCAAAATTTAGTTTAATAAAAAGTGAAAGTCATGGGGGAATCACTCTCCCACAGGATCAATAATTAGGCACTTGCCGAATAAGTAGAAAATCTGAGCTATTCCCCCTGCTTCCCCCCAACAGGGAAGTGACTGTGTTGGCACTGGATTTATAACCAATACCTACTTCCAGACCCAAACCCTCTGACTGATCACAACCTCTTTATTCAATAATAGGTGAATTTTATTGTTACACAGTGATAGCAGATAAAAATCATGTAAACAATTCTATATCTACTGGTCCTAAGGCTGCCTTTGAGGGGAGGTACACCCGGCCAGTACACGAGCTTCATCCTGTGGTTTTCCCAACAAATGTTAGATGTCAGCAGCCTGGAGGTTGAGGGCTGAGGCCCCCTTCCTCCCCTGCAATGTGGGTCGGTGAGACAGGCTGGTGGCTTGCCCTTTGTCCATGGTGGCCTCAGGTTCTGCCCTTGGGTACCTTTTGCTGCTCTAACATCCTTCTTTCTTTTTTTCTCCACTCTAATGACACTTCATTCCTGGGCATTGTTGATTGGTTTCCCTGTGGTTGTCATACTTTCCATGTTCTGTCCTGTCAG
The DNA here is from genome assembly GCF_052110815.1 of Crocodylus siamensis. Classification (NCBI taxonomy): domain Eukaryota; kingdom Metazoa; phylum Chordata; order Crocodylia; family Crocodylidae; genus Crocodylus; species Crocodylus siamensis. The sequence goes on from NC_143397.1 coordinate 249,930,064, forward strand.
CATTTTTTGTTCCAACAAACTAATCACATCCACACATCTTAATTTGGTCATTTACTAAAACCAAAAATCCCAAAGGCTCAGCAGTCGGGCACTGTGACCTAATGCCCAACCCATGTTATGGAAGTGTGGTACATATCTTCAATTCCCCAGCCTGTGTGTCTGCTGGCTTCACACATAGTGGGTTTTGAAGGAAACTTTGTCATGAACAGGCTTTTAGAAATCAATGAACCCTCACCACCCCGCTGCGGTCCACCCCGCTGGACCATTGTTCTAATGCAATAAGAGGCCAAGAAGGTTATGATTGTGGACGTCACCATCCCCTTTGAGAACCAGCACCGGGCCTTCACCGTTGCCTGGGCTCACAAGTGGGAGAAGTACGCCCCAGTGGCCAACACCCTGAGGGGCTGCAGCTATGAGATGACGTTCAACGCGCTCATCGTGGGAACTTTCGAAGCCTGGGACCCCAGCAATGAGAGCATCCTGTATGCCTGCTGCATCTCCTGCCACTACGCCAAGCTGATGTGCTGCCTCATGTTGTCTGACACCATCCGTTGGTCCCACGACATCTACGTGGAACACATCATGGGCCACCGCCACTACTCTGACCCCACCAGATGAGCCGCCGCTGGACCAGACCCGGAGGGGACTGCCTGATCTGTCCCCCACTCCTCCCCAGCGCCAGACGGACCTTCAATTCACTCCGAGAGGATTCTTCAACCTCGGACAACCCCGCTCCACCCGAAGAGGACCCCCGCGATGAGACTCTATGTGGACTGAGGCACTTCCTCCGAACCACTTCCTCCACCACTGCGGACCATTGTAATGGGTTTGTGTGTATCTATCTCCTTTCTCTCTCAGCGTCGCAAACCGCCTCCATCCCCTTCCCCTCCCCCCCCCATCCCCCATCCCTGGGCTTAGTTGGCTAACATTGTATCTCCGGTAACCTAGTTGTGTTCCGCTCCTCACCCCCACCCCTCTATTGTTAGTCCCTCACTCAGGCAATCTGCATTTCCCTATCAGCTTTGTCATCTTTTTTCTGGATTCCCAATTGTAAACATTTACTAATAAAAGTCAATCTACTTTACCTAAAAGCCAATTTCCAAAAGCAAACCATTTCTAGGCATCATTTGAGGTTTGAGCTTTGGGAAAAAGGAGGGCAAGCTAAAGAGACAATGGATGTTGCCTTGGTGAAGAGAGGCTTCTTGGTGCTTAGCCCAGCTCCTGCCTCAAATGGGGTCAAACCTATCTGACTGTTGTATGAAATGAGTATTAAATATGAAGTGCAAAAAACCTATTATGGGCCAGGATCATCTCCCTTGCTGGGGAACATCTCTCTCATTGGTCTACCCTCCCAGAGCAGGGCAGTAAGGTGTTCCAGGCACTGCCTGGCCCAGGGCCTGGTTGAACACATCTCTAGGAAGTGGTAGGTGCTGATTCAAAGATTCAAGCCTTTCAGGGTGATGGGGGCAAGGGGAAGAAGGGTGGTTCCTAGGGAAGGGTGGAACCTGGCTTTTCCAAAACCTGATCAACTGCCTCAATCACAACTGGGCTAAAAGATGGGAGAGTTTCTGATCCAGGATCAGAAATTCACTAGTCATGCTTTTTTTGTGAGTAAAGCTTCAGGATTTAGCCATGCGTGCATGCCCAGACGAGGGCTAACCTTCTGAGCAAGCTCAATATATATGAAGTGCAGGGTGATTGTAGTTACCTATGTGGAAAGCAAATCTAAACTTGGTGGAAGTGGCAACATCTGTACTTACCTGGCTACATAAGCACCACTTAGGCACATAAAAAATGAAATAAGTTTTAAGCCTATGAGACCCAGAATTCTGCTTTCTACTCTCAGCTCTACCACGGACTGCTGGAGTGGCTCTGGACAAGTCATTACCATCTACTGAAACTTAGGCTTCCCATTTGTGAAATTATTTCCTATACAGCAGCACAATTGTGCATTGAGCTTTACAGACCTATAAGAGAACACATTTTTTTTTAACCTTGGATAAATGACAAGAATTCGAACAAGTTCCTTACTTATCGTGGAGTGAAACTTGCAAGCGGCTTTGAGATCTCCAGATCAAGAGGGAACAGAGGTACAAAGCTTCTGCATTAAAGTGACAACTGAATGCACCCTGGAACGAGAATAACAATGAAATCATTGGGTTAAACTTTCCAAGCTCCCAGGAGTTTGCACTTATTCTGCACAGCATGTCTTTCCCAGGAGCAGCTCACAGCAGCAGTTCTAATCCTGATGATAAGCGTTACTGACTTCAGAGTAACACCTCATGTTACAAGGCCTCCCTCTCTTGATCCTGAGCTGCAGGGACAGGATTATTCTGAACCTACTTATTATGTATATTCTCTTCTTCAGCAGTACCCATGCACATCTGAAGCAGGCAGTAGTTAATACAGGTCATTTCCCGTGGAGTCAGTCTATCTCCCCGATGTCTTGTGGGTACTGCAAGGATGTTGCAGAAGGACTCTCTCCTGCTCCATGTGGTCTTGGCTTTTCAGGCATTGGTGAATTCATACAAGTTTCTTCTCTGCCCCTCTGAAGGTTCAACTGTTGGCATCTCTAGGTCAGGCTTGCTAATCCTTTTTTTCCATGGGTGTCAAGGTCAGCCTGGGCTCCAAGCCAGATGTGGCTCACAGGGGCTCCTTCTTGTTCAGCAGCAACTGTGGTGGAGATGCATTTGGGCAACAGTGCTGGTCCAAGGGCTGGAGTCAGCACAGAGCCGTGTTTGGGTAGCAGTGTAGGTCTAGGGGCAGGTAGTGGCATTGAGCTCTGGCCAGGTAATAGGGGGTGTCAGGCTCTGGCAGGGAAGCAGTGTAGAGCTGGGGGCACACAGTGGCATGGGGCTGCATCCATACAGCTTCATGAGTCCAGGGTGGTGGGGCTGCATTTGGTCAGCAGTATGGAGCTGACTGACTGCCACCAATGGCCATGTCCACTGCAGTCCAGGATCCCCAAATTCTGCTTCTGGCCATGTCCCCCAGCTTCCGGTAGCCCACCAGACTGTCAGCAGGCCAGACAGAATGGTTCTGTGGGCCAGATCCGACCCATGGGCCATATGTTTGACACCCCTACTTTTCTCCCATGAGCCATTTAATGTAGGCAGTGGAGACTATAACCTGGGAAAATGACCTCCAAGACAACTCATCCAGACTTGGATCACCCAGATAAGATTCCTTCCTGCAAATAATCTATTGAATTTCATTTAACTTGCAGCGTCAACCAGAATCCCCAATCGTGTATGGGTCTAAGTGCTGCTAACACAAAGGGTCATGACTTGATCAAGACTTAACAAGTGGCTCTTACAAGTTAAAGGAGGAGGAGTATAAGGTTAACAGAAATAATACACCCTTCTTCTCCAGGATGATGACTGATGGTAAAGCCTCTATGGAGTGTCCAAGGTTTCTTTTTCAAAGCAGGACAAAGCATTTTAGTGGTTCACAGGGTTCTTTTACGTCTCTTTCCTGAATAGTCTAAACAATCATTAATACAGTTAAGGTTGCTGTGTAGTGTCTCATGCTCTTCAAAAACTTCTGGTTCAGGAAAACTGAAACTTCTGCAAACCACAAAATGAACAGTTAAGTTACATGGCCATGTAACCTTAAGTCCACTCTCATTCCCTGCCCACCCCCAACCTCCGAGCTAGCAGTATCGCTTATCTGCATTGGACAGTGTAGAGATTCATTTGAGCAACATCAAATGTGTGATTTGAGGTGATCTGAATTCCTCAGTTCCCTTTTGTGCCTAACACTTGGGTACTTGTGGACCCTGAGAGTTTCAGTGCATCTGATTTCACTGCTACATTAGGTAGGTTGTGTCAGCAGTGAGGCATAGGAAGTGTCTTGCCATAGGCGTAGTCAGAAGTTAGGTTGGAAAGGATTATGGTCTGTGCAGTTAGTGATGGGTAAGTGAAGGTGTAGGGTGAGACACCGCTGAACACCTGAGAGTCAAGGGAGTGTGAGAGGTGACTAAGCAATTGCGCAGGTTATCACATGTGATAGTCTTTCTGTGGAGCAGGTTAAACCTTTGATTGTAGTGCAGGTCACAGTAGCTCCTCTTCAGTAGAGTTTATGTTTGCTATGGGACTGTAGGGGCAGCACTGAAAGAGGGCAGAGTGAAGGCAGCGTGAGTCTACACTTCATTATTCACTTCCCATTTTTCAGGAGTTTGAGCGTTGATGATCTCAGCGCTCTGCAGGAGCACAGCAACTATTGGGCAGCCGTAACTCCCTGTTAATAAAGATCTCTGCCAGTAAATCTTAGATTTTTTTTTAACAAAAGGACAAATGTTATTCATTGGAATTAGTGATCATTTAGGCAGTTATAATTATCATGTAGGTTTGCAACTGAGAGCCTGCTCTGGCTAAGTAAAAGTAAAGGGGTTTTCTCCCCCATGCTGTGCACCTGGGGGAATTATCATCATGGATAATGGAGATTGTCATCATGCTTCATCACTGAAGTATTTGACACGTGCAGTTTTTACCAAGGATGGTTGGATTAATCACAGACATAGTCTGTGTCCCCAAGTCTTTCATTATATGGTTATTATAGTCACTTTTAACACATGAATGCACACAATGCATCTCTCCTTTCCCACCTGATTCTCTCTCAATTCCTTGCAGCATAGATCTAACCCCACCATTTTATCTCACCCTCTCCTTGCCTCATTAAGCAATTAGCATTTTAGAGATCTTTAGCACATAAATAGTTGTTCTGAGGTGCCCGTTTCCCCACTAATCTTTGCACATATTCCATACAAAATGCAAGTTTGTATTTCTTGAAGGATACCTTCAACCTTCTTCTCCTCAGATCTTGACTTTCAACCTATTTGTACCTTTACAAATCAAATCCAGTGCCAGCTGAAAACATTGCAAGCAGGTCTGCTGCATTATCACCCTGGTGAAAAGTCTTCTGTAGCAAAAGCAAACGATGCTTTTGTACCTGTAATTATTTCCAGTACTCCTGTTTCCAAGATTCATAACACATTTAGAGCAATAACTTACCTAATGTACTGGGCAGCTGTGAAGGGGAGCACACCAAAAAGTGGGAGCTGGTCACAGGGCTTGTCTACATGAGAAGCTAACTGTGCAGTAGCTTAATAACATTGCACCGTAGCATGCCAGGCAAAAACCGTGCTAATACACTACGGTGCAGTAGTATTAGGATACTGTGCAGTAAGTGTCACTAAAAACCCATGTGCTGATGCTACTGAGCAGTAGCACAAGTTACTGCATTTTGATTTAGTGCTTGGTTATCCAAGTACTACTTTTAAGGTTCAGTATCTATGGTGCATTAATGAACAAGTAGATGTGCCCACACAGTATGGCCATGGAGGAATGTACCCAGTCCCATGTTACTTTGCTACATTCTCTCCCTGCATGAGTTCACCTGTAGTTTTCTTGCACGCCCTGTGCCATCTGTATTTTTGTCCTATTTGCGATGTCTTCTTTTTTAGCCATTCTGTGTAGTACTGTTTCTTTAAATGCTGGATTTTTGTGTCTCTCCTTAGGCACCATGATGGCTTCCGTTTTGGTTCCTGTAAACTGGGAGGTGTTTCGCTCTCCAGGGATAATTTAATCTCCCCACACTGTGGAGCCATAAGATATAACACTATTAATGTACTCACGACCTAGACTGTGGCAATATAGGAGCTTTATTTAATGCGGCCCAGGAGGTAAATGTTCAGACGTGGTAGTGAACTCTTCCCTTCTCAAAACTGAGGCCAGTTCTGTGCCAGATCGTGCCCTAATTAAAGTGTAGTGGCAGCCATGGCTATCTACATCACCAAGCTCCCCCCAGGTTGCTGGGAAATAGGTATGCACCCTTCTGTTTCAAATATGCTCCCTGCCCTTAGGATCAAAAAAAAGGTCATAGCTATAGGGGCCACTTTCATCGCTTCCATATTACCCAGGATTCTGGCAGGTATGAGAGGTCCCTTCCAAACTGGTTGAACTAGTTTTACAGATGCTTTGGACTACAAAAATGATAAAGCTTCCAGAATTCCTCCCCCCAGAGCACAGACAAAAAAATGTGCTTTTGCATTCACCGTTCCTTCCCTGCACTTTTCTTATTTTTTATATTTGCCCTTTGAATGGGGCCTTCTTGAAAGCTCACACCTCAGTGACCTGAGCAGAAACCAGGCATTGTGAAGGGTGATAATCACCCACCAATGAAATAAAAATGCACTCCTTGTCTCTTTTTTCCCATCCATTTTTCCTCTTAAGTGAACAGCTCAGTCTCCACTGGAGCAGAGCAATGGGAAGAATGACAGACACAGGAGCATCATCTGCATTTACTGGAGGCGGATTTTCACCTGGATGATATGTGGCTTGAATACTCGCGGTGTGTGCAATTGACATTGGATTTGATTTGTAAATGTACAAATAGTTGCCATTTTGCTGCACAGTTGTCAGGGAAAGGACCTTTCCAAGCCCTGTCTGTTTCTCTTGTCATCACTGAAGGTGAAATTGCTGCTTTTCTTTGCCTCGAGAGCTGTCAGAAGGCAGGTACAGTTGCCTAACATCTAAAGACAGCGAGAGTAATGTTACCTGCTCCACACACATCTTTATATATATAAATTATATGTTACAATTGTTCCATCAAGCGCTGTCAGTCGGTCAAACGGTCATTTCACTAGGCAGACTTTTATCAAATGAGGAATCAGTCAAAGTGCCTTTTCAATGGCTCAGGTCTTCCGTTCTTCCACCTGAGCTGTTCTAGGGTGTCTTTGTGTCACCTCCCTTAGCTGTGGGAGCCGCCTGTCTCGTCACCTCGCACCTTGGGGTTGTAGCTCTGTGATGTTTCTTTCCTTCTCTCAGATGTGGGGAGAATGACAGAACACCAGCTATTATCACATTCCCATTCGGATGCATGCAGAATCTCACAAGCCTGGCCCTTGAGATCTCAGCATCATTTACTTTGAGCTTTATGGTTGCGTATATGATCTCCATACAGCTTTAAGGGAATAAGGAAAACATGCATATAGAGCTAGGTCCCACTGCATTTACAAGCTGTACACCTACCTCTATGGCATCACTATATGCAGATATTGCTTTATTGCTACTCTGTGACTTGTGAAATAAAAGGCAGAAAGAGCCCTTCAGGGTTTCTTCAAAGTACTGAAAGAGAGACTGTGCATTACTGCTACTCTCAGGTCTCAGGGACGTACTCAAAAGCCATGTCCAACCCTAATCTAGATGTAAAAGCCAATTCTACAGCCTGTGAGACTGCCCAAAGTGGGACTGGGTATGATACATGAAATACTAAGACAGATCTTAACATGGGCACTTATAGATGGAAAATATTGCCCTTCTTCGTTAGCACGTCTGATGCATGGATGATAACTTTTGCATGCATTGTACTTAAGTACTGTAATGGATCAAAGAAGCCAGTATGGTTAATTATAAATATTTACATAATTACAAAACATCACTTATTAGTTATGTGGACAGTATAAAGACAAAATACCAAATGCCACATGTACTACTAAAGCACTACTTATATGCTTTTTAGAATCAACCTCCCATGGGTGAAAGAAGAGTAAAATTAATTATAATGAGAACTGATATAGTAGGAATGTGCACATGTGCTTTGAGTCCCTTGATAATAAATATCTATACACCTCTGCGTTGTTCCCTGTAATAATTACTGTGGTTCTGTTGATCTTGTTATCCAGGACACCAACAAAAAACCTACTGCCTCATTTAATCTTCCAGATCGACAGATGATCAAGGAAACCAATGGGAGTGATGAGCTCTAAAGAAAATTTCATGCCTGAGCATAGGACCAGTTTCCACTGAATGCTGTGGAATGATGAATGGAAAGCTGTTTCTTTTGAAGGGGATGCTGATATGCCAATTTGCAGGGGGAAAAAAATACATCCTTTGTACAGTTCATCGAGCCTGCAACAGATTTGGATCGAATACTGCTGTAAGCATCCCCCTGCTGCCCCCCCTCCCCTATATTTTTTCCTTCACATGATGCTATATGAGCAAAGAAGGGTTGGTCTGAGGATTTTAGCTGGGTAATGCAAGTATAGACATCAGCTCCTTTAATTTGTATATCTGTGTTCAGCAGGTGTACGTCTCATTAACTGTCTCAGAAACCAGCGTCAATGCAAGAAGCAACAATGTTCTTATTATGTAACCATGTTTTAGGAGTTTGTAGGCTCTGAATCTGCTTCTAGTTACTTGTTTGTTGCATTGTTATACAAAAAGTGAAATGAATAGAAAGTTCTTGTTTAAATTTAAACAACTGTACATAGAAAAAATTAACCCAGCATTTTAATCAGCAATGAGATTATCTCATTTTCAGTGGCATGGTTTTTTTGCGTGCGTGTGTGTCTGGATTGTATATTTAGAAGAAGAAATGGCTACTTAAGAGAACAGGGACACAATTAACCATCTCCACCACCAAACACTTCTCCTATATTAAAGGTAAATAACAAGGAAATTGACAGTGTAAAAACAGATACCGTACACGACCCAGAAATCACAGAGCATTATGAAATGATGAGTGTTTATTATACTTGGTGGAATACTTAAATAATTAGAAAAGAGATGACAAGAAAAACAGAATTCAGTGCAGTAAATAATTAGGCTATGACAGCTATTCTTTCTGAAGATCAAGTCAAACTTTTTTCCCCCCCTTATGGACTCAGTGGCAGTTGTTACTATGCTACCTGAGATAAGAGCAGGCAAATAAGAGCAGCTTCAGAGACCTTTCATAAACATGCCAGCCTTCCTTCCTATAGAATGCAGTAATTGAGTGCCCATCGGGTGCTTGTCTTTCTATTTTAAAGGTGGTACCCCTGAAATAGTCAAAACTCATAGGAAAAAAAAAACATTTTAAAACTTAGATTCATCAATTCATAGATTGTCAGGGGCTGGAAGGGACCTTGTAGATCATTGAGTCCAGCCCCCCTGCTCTAGGCAGGGAAAGACAACTGGGGTCAAGTGACCCCAGCAAGGTGACTGTCCAGTCCCCTTTCGAAGATTTCCAGGGTAGGTGATTGCACCACCTCTGGAGGGAGTTTATTCCACAGTCTGGACACCCTGACTGTGAAGGAGTTTTCCTGGAATTGAGCCTGAAACGGCCTCCTAGGAGTTTGTATCCATTGCTCCTGGTCTTCCCCAAGTCCCTGATCATACAGGTGGCTTTCCTCTGGACCTTCTCAAGTTTTTCCACGTCCTTGTTGAAGTGCGGTGTCCAGAACTGGATGCAGTACTCTAGCTGTGGTCTCACCAGTGTGGAGTACAGTGGGAGTATCACTTCCTTAGTTTTGCATGAGATGCAATGGTTAATGCATGCCAGCATGTTGTTTGCCCTGCTGGCCACAGGATCTCACTGCTGGCTCATGTTCATGCAATGGTCAATCACTGGCCCTAGGTCCCTTTCAGCTGTGGTTGAAGTCAAATTGTTGCCATCAAGCCTGTAAATATGTTGGAGATTGTTTGCCCCCAGATAGAGCACCTTACACTTCTGAGTGTTGATCTTCATCTGGTTTCGGTCTGCCCAACTCTCCAGCCTGTCCAGGACCACCTGTATCTGCAACCTATCTTCTGGCATAACCACGCTTCTGCATAACTTGATGTCATTTGCAAACTTGGCCAGTGACCTTTTCACCCCCACATCTAAATCATTGATAAAGATGTTGAAAAACACCAGTCCAAGCATGGACCCCTGAGGAATACCACTGGCCCCTTGGATGACACGGATCCATTTATGAGAACTTTCTGGGTCCTACCATGCAACCGGTTTCCCACCCACTGAACTGTTGAGCAGTTAAGCACACAAATTTTCAAGTTTCCCACAAGGATTTAGTGAGGTAATAGATCAAAAGCCTTTTGGAAGTCTAGGCATGTAATGTCAACCTTCTCTCCCATGTCCAGGTGATGAGAGACTTGTTCATTGAATGAGATGAGATTGGTAAGACCTGACCTACTCAGGATAAAGCCATGCTAGCTATTGACCAGAATCTTGCCCTCAATGAGTGTAATGCACATAGAATCTTTGATGAGTTTTTCCAGGATTTTGCCGGGATGGAGGTTAGGCTGATTGTCCTATAGTTGCTCGGGTCCTCTCTCTTCCCCTTCTTTAAGATGGGCACAATCCTCTTGAAATCTTCAGGGATCTTCCCTGTGTGCCACAATTTCTGAAAGAGCTTTGCCAGGGGTTCTGCAATGACCTCCACCAGCTCCATCAGCACTCTCGGGTGAAGTCCATCTGGTCCTGCTGATTTATAAAGGTCTAGTTTTTCTAGCTGGTTTTGCACCAGCTCAGCATCCACAGTGGGAAGGTTATCATTCTAACCATGCACCCTATGATCCTTATCTCACTTGTCTTTCCTCTTGGTCTGGTGAAATACTGAAGCAAAGTGGGCATTCAGGTGTTCAGGTTTTTCCTGAGTGTCTGTTACTATCTGTCCTTAGGTGTTAAGCAGGGGTCCCGCACTTCCATTTGTTTTCTTTCTCTTCCCTACATACCTAAACAAGGACTTCTTATTGTCCTTGACTCCCTTGCCTAACTTAAACTCAGTTACCACCTTAACTTTCCTAATCATTTCCCTACAAGTGTGAACCACTGTGTCCCTAGCTTCCACTGTGTGTACACCTCTTTTTTTCTTTTTAAGAGGGCCGCGAGGTCCCTATTGAGCCAGGAGGTCTTGCCACCCCTTCTGCTACCTTTTCTCTTCATGGGAACGGTTTTCTTTTGTGCTTCATGGATCATGTCCTTGAGGAATGATCACTCTTTATGTACCCCATTCACCTTCTGTACCTGGCCCCACATCACCTCCCCTACATATGCCCTAAACCTGTTGAAGTCAGCATTTTTGAAGTCCAGGACTTCCATCCTGCTAATTGATTTGTCAACCATGTGGCAGTCAGTGAACCTGATGAGCTTATGGTTGCTGTCGCCCAGGCTACCCTCAGTGTTCAAGCCACACACCAGATCATCTACTTTGGCTAAGACCAAGTCTAGGAGAGTGGTAGCGCTGGTTGGCCCTTGCACTTCCTGGCTCAGAAACAGTTCCTTGATTAAAGGTAAGAAGCTACATGACCAATCTGACCTAGCCAAGTGTTTCCCCCAATCTACATCTGGGTAATTGAAGTTGCCCATAACAACCAAGTCCCTTGCATGCACAGCCTCAGTCAGATCTTGAGAGAACTGGAGGACTAAAGTCTAGTACTTAAACCTAAACTAAACCTAAACTTTTATTTGGATATATAAGGAAGACATGTTTACAGCACCTCTAAAAATCTGTTTATTAAGTTTGAAAATGTGTGCTTTATTTCCCCTCTCCATCTGCTTATTTCAATCTTATATTCCTCTAATTGGAAAGAAAAGTCATTTTCAATGTACTGGGCATCCTTTGTCTCTTTTATGGTAAGGTTCCAAATCCCAGCCATTATAAGGTTCTCTTCATTTCTCCTTTCTGGCAAGAGCAATAGTGAAAACTCAGTATGGTTACTGTGATTTACTCATACTTTGGGAGCAACATGATAACTTGGGTGGTGCTGATTCACAAAGGGTAAGGCAGTCCTCATCCTAAACACCACACAACCTAATAGTCTTATCCAAGTCAAAGGAAAGACTCTCACTAAGTCTTGTCAAGAGGTATTGGATGCTTAAACAGCAGTTCCCAAACTTTTCTTCTAGTGACACCACTTGTGAACTTGTGACACCAATTCTCCTTGTGAGCTTTTATGATCTTCTACCATGGAATTACTCCTAGGCTTGTAGTCCCACTTGGAGTCCAGTTCCCTCAATTAGCAACCACTGCATTTAATGAAAAATTACAAATGGAAAAGGGATAAAACTTGAAAGCGTTTATAGATAGGATCCAGAAATGGGGGGGAGGGTGCTTTAATTAGAGCAGCTCTCAGAGAGAACATCATTTGTCATCTGTATCAGTGTCCCTGTGCTGAAAAATGGTGGCAGGGGCACTTTAACTAAAGCTTGCTACAGCACCCCTGCCACCATTTTTCGGTGCAAGGATGCTGATACACATAACTCTGGTGTCTGCTGGAGCGCAGTAATTACCACTCATCAGCAATCTTGATTAATCGAGTCTGCTCCAATGTGTTGTAACTACAGCATGTCGGAGCATGTATAGGAGCTCTGTGATACCCACTATATATATTACAGGGAAGAAACTATGTTAAAAGAGAGCATTATTCAGTTTGCAGGGTCAAAAATTCAGAAGATAGGAAATGCCAGGAGTAAGGTGGCCTGTGAGTTATTTTGAGTCCTGTTTCCTGTATGCATTATGTGATTATATCTAATTATAGCTTGAGATCACACTATATTTTCCTTAGGTTCCCTGCTTCATTCAGTGCACAGGACTGACATCTGTGTGGGTTTATATCTCCACTGGGCGAGCTTAAATTAGAGTAAACCACACTTATATTCCACATTAACAGCTATTGGAAAATACAGAAGATTGAGAAAGCAGCCCCAGCTAAATTCTACTTTACCACTTAGGAGGCTTATACAAATTACATTTTTCACATGATCTGGCCCCTGAAAGTGCTTTACAGCCAGAACATAACTCACATGCATGGCTACAGAACACTTTAAAAATGTCTGAACATGTGAAAAATCAACCCTTGATAAATCAGGTATTACTTGAAGGTGCTATAGAACAGTGCACCTTAGGGAACTTGTGTTCAGGTTCCCCACAGAGTTCCTTTTTCATGCCTTTTGCAGGGCTGTCAGTGAAGGAGGGAAGAGAAGAGGAAGAGGAAAGGGGTGGGAGCAGCACAGAGCTGCTACCTGGGCTTGGCCTGGTGGGAGCTGGAAGAAGGAACAGGGTAGAGCAGAACCCCCTTGCCTCAAGGCCACCACCCAGCTATCCCACCTTGGGTATTGAGGGGAAGCTGAGCTGGGGCTTTGAGAGAAGGGGGTTCCCTTTCCCCAGTCCTTGCCCGAACCTCTTGACAGCAGACTCAGATGGAGCGTAGAATGGTGTCTTGTGACGTTGTTTCCTAAAAACTGTGCAAGTAAAACTTGGATATCTTAGCGATGAAGTAAAATTTAGCTAAGGCTGAGAAAAACAGATATCTGGGAAGAACACTAATTACTGACCGCAGAACAGAAATGTGGCTTATTCTACTCCCCCACCCTCCACCACCACTGAAGATGTATATCTTAAAATATTCTGGTCTTATCTTTACTGATTTCTGGAATCTATGGCCATTTATAGATGCTTATAGATGTGCTGGGATGCTTATAGATGTGCCCACAATATCACATGTATCAGCATCCCTACACTGAAAAATGGTTGCAGAGGTGCTTTAACTAAAGCTCATCAAACCAGCTTTACTTAAAGCACCCCCACCACCATTTTTCAGTGTAGGGACGCTGATACACATGACACTGGAGTCTGCTGGAACGTAGTAATTACCATGTTCCAGCAGAGTCAATTAATCAAGTGTGCTCCACCACGTTATAAATACAACACATCACAGCAGCCTCTCTACTTGTGTATAGGAGCCCTATCTGTATTATTTTTGCAGCGGATACTATGAGAGCACCATGTTGTGTTTTGATTTTTGTAACCAAAAAGTGCACAAAAGGAAATAAATTTAGTTGGGGTGAGGGGAGGAGGATATGTCTTTAAGTGAGAGCTTTTCATTTGGTATTGCTAAGTGAACTATCCACATACTACATTCCCCACTAGAGACTACTGATTTTATAGCTTGCTTTAACATAAAAAAAACTAGGATGCTAAAGACAAGGGAAGATATGATATTTGAAAAAGCCTCTTAAGAAAAACAGCAAAGTGATAGCACTGAAAATCACACTGAACCTAAGATAATTTGAGCAACTCAATAGCAATGTTGTTCTACTGCTATCACTGACAGGTGCTACAGACAGCGTATTTACAAAATATCCCAATATATCAGTGATTCTCTCTCTCTCTCTCTCTCTCTCTCTCAACAATCTTATCGGTGCCATGGCTGCCCCACAGAATAAGTTATTCAGCTAAAATTACATTCGGCAAGCCACCCTCACACCTCCAGTGAGTCAGGGGTGCCAGCCAAGGGCACAACATGTACCCATAAGCAATAAAATAGCAACAAGATTATTTCTCAGCAGGAATCCCTATTTTGGTCCTTGAACCATAGGGCAGTGATCTCTCTGCAGTGCAAAACCTTTGTACAACATATATTGCATTAAGATTTTGTTCACTGGTAAATGACACTGTGTTATATTCTTGGCTTTACTTCTGATCTCATCTTATACAAATGATTTCTATCTGCCTCTGTTTCCCCTAGCCTGCTTTGTCTTGTTTTTCTATTGAGATGCTTGGGAGACAAGAAAGTCTCAATCTCAACTGGGCCCTCTTGGCACCACCTCATTTCTACTAACCAGTAAAACAATTTCACTCAATCATAGAGAAAGGATATCCTTCCACAAGTTGTGAAAGTGAATAGATCATCCTTGTCTAATGCTGTTACAGAGAGAGGATTATTCAACAGTCTCTTCCAGTAGTCCTATTCTCTGCAAAATTTCCAGTACCTGCCAGAACTGAGATATTGATCCAGTAGCAGACCATGGTGTCCTTTACTACCCACTTTGATCCATCCCCAATGTAGGGTGTTATATGCAGGGAAGTAGCATGTCTTTTATGACTTAAGCAGCCTAAAAACTAGTCATGTGAAACTTAGTGAGGTCATGGACACACATAATACAGTTTAACCCTGAAGCAGACAGACATGCAAACCTGTAAAAATAGTTTTAAGATGCCTGGAATGGTTTAAAAAGTATACTTGGAAAAACAAGTACTATTATAAACTGGTTTACTGTGAACTTGTTCAGTGTTGTGTATGGACACAAAGTGGTCCATGACATGCGTCTGGTTGGTCATTCCTCACCCACCCAACTCCCACTGCTGCAACGAGCCGCTCCGGTATGCAGCCAAAACTTTACTGCCCCCTTTTTTCCTTTGTTGGCACTTCCTATTAATCACTTTCTTGCTTTGCTTGTTCAACAATAGCTCTCTTTCTAACAACTAGCAATGTCCTCACTCTCTACTCAACCACAGACTCTAATTTTATCCCACCCCAGCCACTGAGAACCAAAAAACTGTTGGTTTTTTGTACTCTCCCTTTATTCCAAGCACTTCCACTGTTACACGTCTCCTGAAATCACATTTCTTCTGTCCCATTTCTCACCATTCACCTACCAGACCAGAAGCATCCAGTATGTGGGGGCCTGAGGGCCCTCGCCCCCCTCACAAAGAGGGATGTCACCTAAAAACTTTCCGCATGTCCATTATGTTAGCCTCCTGCCCCAGCAAAAATAAAAGTCTGCACCTTTGTACCAGACACTGCAGGACTAAAGGGGCATATTAAGTCTGAGTAAACTGATTGTTTGTAGGTTGCTCTGGGCCCAACTAGCTAAAATCCCATTTCACTTGCAATGATGAAAGTCCATTGGGCCAGATCCTTCCCCCTGTCACTAAAGAGTAATCCTGAATAATGCCACAACCTTGCTCAGGCCCTGGGCTCCGAGCTTGGCCAGGCTTAAGGTGGTCACGTGCCCCTCTGGTACTATTGGGACCTTCAAACCACCCCTCAGCACCTTCCACAGACCACCAACATAAAACTCTTACCCAAAAACCAACCCTCTGGCTATTACACCCCTTTTCACCTAGGTCTGACGCCAGCCCCAGCTCCTTGGCTGTCCCTCAGCTCCCTCCTACCCTGAGTCCTATTCCCCTGCAAGTCAGCCGCAGAGTACTTGCAGTACTCCCAAGGTAGTGCAGGCCACAACTAGGGGCCCCTCTACAGCTCTCCTGCCCTGGAGCTTTTTTGGCAGCCACTCCAAGAGCCAGCCTGATGTGCTCCAACTCAGACCCTGGGCTTATATGGCTGCGTCACATCGGTTCCATCTTTTGCGTGATGTGTAATTACAATATGGCCAGTTACCGGCAGGCTTAATATAGACTTCCTAGAGGGGGTCCAGTTCTTCTAAGAGAATAAAATGCACCCTCTTTTGAGGATGCGTTTACATTTGAGCAGAACATTTTCATAAGATACATTTTGCACTGAATGTTCAAAGACTGAGATTCCTCCCAGCTAACAGCACAGCCTCTTCAAGTATCCTGTGTTGATCATCTTGCAGGAGAATTATCTCTTTTCTTTTATGTTTTCATTTTTTCCCCCCTTCATGCGCCTCTATCATTTTCTACTGTTTAATATATTAGCATATGTCAGAGTCCAATTTTCTTCTTGCAGTTCCTTGTATTTTGTAATTGGCAACTGATACAGAAGCCGTTCCTCTGTGTAAGGGAGCTGGGATGTTTGCTCGAGCAGAAGAGATGGTAGAATGTGTCAGAACTGCTGCCTTCTGCATTCTGCTCTATAACTGGGTTTCTGATGCTTTAGCAATGTTTTTCTCTTTGGCTCTGATGCTTAAAGGTGATGGAGTGATTTGTGATATTAGCTTTTCCAGAAGTCAGTAGAACTTGGTGATACTTCACATCTGATACAGTCAAGGTGTTATGGTGCAAAAATAAATATCAGGCCCAAGTCCTCTCTATTGTTCTTTTGGAAAAAAAATAAAGTGCAGAGTCATGCTATCAGCTTCTTTTCAAGAAGCATTGCATTTTGGTTGAAGCCATGGGAATCAATAGCCTGCATCAGACCAGTGCTGCTGCTGCTCTAGTATTCTGACTCTTGCAGTGGTAAGGATAGAGCTCAGTAATGCAAGGATTTGTGCCTTACTTAAGTCTTGTCATGGGGAAGCCAATCTAAAAGTACAAGACCCTTTAGCTTATATAATGACCCAAAAAACAAAGAAGGAAAAAACTAAGATCTGTTGAGTGAGAAGGTTATTTTTCATGGTCATTTCCCCCCCCCCCCGACAAATAGAACATCTGTTTCCACATTTTAACTTTCAGCTTCTTTAAGGAGGCCACTTGAGATTGCCACAGAAAAAAATAAGCCCCATTCACCAGCTCCTGCTCCAGGGCTTTCAAACCAGAACTGAGGCTCTGGCGAGGCTCCCTACCACTGCTGCTGTGATCTCTGCCTCTGATATGATTGAGATTTTGTCCTCTCTTTCTCATCAAGAAGAATGTCTGATCAAAAATCCATTATGTCAATGAAATGGCTCCTGTTGACTTTGCTGGTCTGTGCTTCAAAGCTTTTTTTCAAAGTGTTATTCTTCCGTACTCTGGTTATTCAAATCTAGTAATATTTTCTTGGGGGGGTGGGATTATGTCACAGGAATAAAACAGTTTGCTTCTGATATCAGAGATTCAAAACTCTAGCTGTGATGATGAGTTATGTATTTCTAGCATTGTTGTTTCTAAGTCTGTGGCTAGATGAAAGTACTCCTTTACAGTACGAGCTTCATTCACCAGCAGGAAGCTCCGACAACCACATGCTTCCCATCTTAACAGGATTTAGCGGGTTACTTGGACTGAAATGGGACATAGCCCTTGGGTTGGCCTTCGGTGGGGATGTTTTTCATCCGGGATGAGAATTTCTGGAGTGAATGATCAGATGTATAGAGTTCGACTTTGGTTCTCTGCATGCATATTTGCTGATGTTTAATACTTTTTTTTTTTACTGAGAAATGTAGGGATAAATTCAGTGATTGCAATATTTGTTAAAATAAGTGTTGACCAGCTAGGAAATCTGGTCATCCTTAATCACGCTAGGAAATCTGGTTGTCACACCAAGCTAACCTATTTAACAATTTCTTTGCCTACATTTTCCTGAGCAGGGACCAGATCATCCCCCCCACACACACTGGGACCCCTGCAGTCCCCAGGGGAGGCGCACCCAGGCCTAGGGTCAGAGAGGACCTAGTCAGGGAACTTCTGGAGGGACTGGATGTATTTCAATCAGTGGGTCTGGATGATGTCCACCCCAGGGTGCTGAGGGAATTAGCAGGGGTTATTGTGGGACCCCTGGCACGGCTTTATGAGCACTCATGGTGCTCTGGTGTGGTGCCAGGGGACTGGAAGAGGGCTAATGTGGTTCCTATTTTCAAAACAGGGAGGAAGGAGGACCCAGAAAACTATAGGCCAGTTAGTCTGACCTCGATCCTGGGTAAGCTTTTTGAGAGAATTATCCTTGTACATGCCCACGAGGGGCCAGCGGTGGAGATTATGTTTAGGGGCAACCAACACGGGTTCATTAGTGGCAGGTCCTGTCAGACCAACCTGGTGGCCTTCTACAACCAGGTCACCAAATCCTTAGATGCAGGGTAGCAGTGGGCGTTGTCTTCCTGGACTTCCGGAAGGCTTTCGACACAGTCTCTCACCCCGTTCTCATTAAGAAACTGGGGGACTGTGGCGTCAACATCCACACAGTCAAATGGGTCACTAACTGGCTGGAAGGCCACACCCAGAAAGTGGTGGTGGATAGGACATTTTCAACCTGGAGGGATGTGGGCAGTGGGGTCCCCCACGGCTCGGTCCTCAGACCTGCAATTTTCAACATTTTCATCAGTGTCTTGGGCGAGGGGGTAAAAAGCACCGTGATCAAATTTGCGCTAAGATGCAGGGGGATGTGGGCATGCTAGCAGGGAGGAATAGGCTGCAATCGGACCTAGACAGGTTACAGGGGTAAATGGATGGGAACAGGATGGGTTTCAACACTGACAAGTGCAAGGTGCTGCACCTGGGGAGGAACAACCAGCACCATACCTACAGGCTGGGGAACTCCCTTCTTGTCAGGGCAGAGGCAGAAAAGGATCTTGGAGACATCATTGATGCCAAGATGAACGTGGGCCGGCAGTGTGGGGAGGCAGTCAGGAAGGCCAACCACACCTTGTCATACATCCACAAATGCATCTCGAGCAGGTCCAAGGAGGTGATCCTCCCCCTCTATGCGGCACTGGTCAGGCTGCAGCTGGAGTACTGCATCCAGTTCTGGGCACCACACTTCAAGAGGGATGTGGACAGCATGTAGAGGGTCCAGAAGAGGACCGCTTGAATGATTGGGGACAGCAGGGCAGGCCCTATGGGGAGAGGCTACGCGACCTGTTCAGCCTCCACAAGAGAAGGCCGAGGAAGGGTGCTAGTGGCCATCTACAGTCTAGTCAGAGGGGACCAGCAGGCACTGGGAGAGTCCCTGTTCCCCCAAGTGCTACCAGGAGTGACTAGAAATAATGGTCACAAGCTGGCAGAGGGGAGATTCAGACTTGACATCAGGAGGCATTATTTCACAGTCAGGGCGGCTAGGGTCTGGAACCAACTTCCAGGAGAAGTGGTGCAGGCTCCTACCCTGGGGGTCTTTAAGAGGAGGCTAGACAATCACCTTGTTGGGGTCATTTGACTCCAGTAGTTTTTCCTGCCATGGCAGGGGGTCAGATTTGATGATCTGCTCAGGTCCCTTCCGACTCTACCAACTATGAAACTATGAAACACAACAAAAATCAAATCCTTTTAGAGATTTAAACCAATTTTTGCACAATAAAGTTTCATGGTATTCATACAGTTTTAAAACTCCTTTAGTAAAATGGGAAAAGTTCTTAAAAACTATCATAGAATAGTCACAGTATACATATTACTTGAATTTCATAAAACTTCTCTTACTGAATCGAAGGATCCAAAATTGTACTTATTCCCTTTAGTGCTTGTTTGGAAATATTCTCTGCACTGTCTGTCATCTGATCATTTATAAGGAAACATTATTTGGACTAGTTGTCATTATATAAGGCGAAAAAAAGCATGATTGTGTATCTGTGAGTGTGTTGCCACAAGGAAAGTCAGAAAAAAAAATCAATAGCTTTATTTATTTATTTTTTATCATTTGTAAACCAGACAAAATTACTCCCCTAGCTGCATCTTCTGGGTTTTTAATATAAATCAGCAGCTGAGAAGGAAAAGATGTCCCTTTGGATTGCTTAAAAATGTTTTTGCTATAAAATATGCTGTTGTTTAATGTCTACACCAGCTACTGAAACTGCACCAAATTGCTATTTTTATATATGAGACACAAACAACCCACCAGCCAGTCTATTTTCATTTAATCTTTTTATGACAGGAATATATAACTACGACCAGCCAAATTCTGCTCTCACTTTACTTCACAGCTCTGCTGCAGATTTTTTTCTGGGATCTTGGATTGGTTCACTTAATCTCTGGCCCACAGCTCCCACACTGTAAAACAGGGATAAAAGCCTTCCCTTTTTCCCACCCTTAGGTTGGCCTATCTACAAAAGCTTGGATCCAAAGCTCACTGAAGTCAGTTGATGCCTTTCCATTGTCCTGGTTCAGATTCAGTCTAATTTGAAAGCTTCTGGGATCAGGGATGTCCAGTTCAATGAGATCACAAATTCAGTTGTTGTTTCAAAGAACCACCGTAATGCAAATAAATGAAAGCACAGCATTACCATCTTTTACTTTATTGCAATCGGGGAGATCCACACGCAAGTAAATAGAGTTACTTTAAACTACGCTGGTGAAACTCAGAACAGAATCTGGCCCTGGGTTCCACAGTTTGGTTCTTGGTATTTAATCTTTCACCTATTCTTCATATATTCATAGGGGAGACAAAGAAGAAAGCACATCAATGTTTTGGGGTTCCTTTGGTATCAGTCTAAAATTACAACTATAGCGCAGGTTGTTTATGACCAGTGCTGATCAAGAGTGAACCCAGGAGGCTGCAAAGGAAGGTGCGGTGGTGACGTGCATCTGGTGGTGAAGGCTGGATCTTTCAGCAGCAAAGCAGAGAACAACTGTCCCCTGTGCTGATACATAAGCACTACTTATTGACTTTGGTCAATAATTAAATGAAATAATTATAATAAGGAATATTGTCTTGAGGAGGGAAATTGTGCATTGAGAAGAACATAATTGCTCAAGTCCTATCAGAGATAAGGAACAGGGCATTTTAGTTATTTTGCACATCTACACAAGACTTTATGGCGCAGTAGCAACGAGCTACCGCACCATTGCTCAGTGCTACAGCACAATAGCATTGCCGGGCATGAAACTTGACACAATACTACTGCACAGTAACTCATTGCTACTGCACAGTAGCATCAGAAAGAAAACCTGCGGCGACAGTACTGCACAGTAACACTGTGCAGTCATTTAGTATTTGCATGAACAAGTACTAACTGACTGCACAGTAGAAACTGGGCAGGCTGCTGCTCATGTAGATGCAGCCAATATAGATTTTCCCCATCTAAGTGGTGAATGGTTAGTATTTTATCAAACTTTTCTCAACCTCAGTTATAGTTCTGAAAATATTGCTTCAATGGACACCATTTGGAAGCCTGGGGCTTGCTGATTTAGGCATTCATCTGGTGTTTAAAGACTGGTATCGTGCACAGAAGGCAGCAGATCGGCCAAGCCTTAGAGGAGGTTGAATTGCAGCAACTAGTGATATGGAGATGGTTTGCCATAATGGAATGGAGTGTGTCTACTGGACAATTATCCCAAAAAGGCACTGTAGTAATAAATGCTCCAGAAACAGAAAGTTTAGATAAACTAGACAGTAGATTAGATAGAAGCTGACTATCAGAAAACTGTTATTAGTTGCTAGTATGGATTTTGAACCTGAGCTTTTCAAAGCCACTTAGGACTTTACAGGCCCAATTCTCATTAATTTTAATGATGATTGAGTATCTAAATCCCTTGGGCAATTTAAATATCTCATTCCGAAAGTCCAACAGGCAGCTATGTCTGGTTCATTTCTTCTGGGGCTGTAATTTGTTTGCATCCTAGGCACTTGAAGAATGCTTTCCCCATTAACTTTTTGATGCAAGAAGGAAGGACTTGACACTCATACAAAATGCATATATCATTAAAATGGAAACTCTGATCTATCAAGCCCTGCAATGTGTACAAAGATAGTAACTGATCAAAGAGAAGGAAGGTAAGGGTTTTGCTTTCTGTAATATATTTCACTGCAAAGGAAAGAGCTCCTTAGTATGCTGGGAAACAGCCAAAAGTAGACTGTGAGTTATACATGAAGTTAAAAGAAACTAGTAAGCAGGCCAAATTGTGACACTCATTCAGCAGAGTCAAGAGGGCAGTCTTAAAATCTGCAACATAATAGTTCTCCATCTCTGCGGTTTCTATGGGGCAAAGATTCTCCCAAACCTAATGTCCCATAGGGCTGGCATGGTGAAGATGCACAAGTTACCATGGCAAACAGCACACAACATAGTGACATTGCTAGTGTCACATCTGACTGCCTTTACTCTCCAGCCCAAATGAACAGGTACCCATTTACAGCTGTGTCAACTTTTGGCTTGTGGCTCTGTCTCATTACTCTCAAGTTGTAGCCAGATACTTTCACGGTTGCTTCCCACACCCCAGTAAGGTGAAAAGATATCATATGTGACACTTGACACTGTTAAAAATATGTGTAAGGTATCTATGTTTGCCTAAAAAAAGAATTTCAAATCAGCATGCCATACTTGACCAACACTGCAGGGATGGTCCTTGCTCACAGTTATACCTAAAGTTTCACTCCTGCTGTACATGGGGATTAGCTTCATACCTCCAGTCTATCACATCAATTTGCACATATTTTTAATTAACATCTAATTTTGGATTAATTTGCAAATTCCTCCCCTGGGCTTTTGTAATGAAATCATGAACTACACTTGCAGAAGGCATATATTTAAAACATAGCTTTATTGTAGAACCTCCTAGGTAGTTAGTTTACAATAAGATATTTAAAAAAGGACACTTGTCAAACATCTGGAGTCTTACTTTTTATCTCATCAGCCATAATCAAGAAAAGACTGAATATTTTTAGCTCATAGCGTTTTTCCACACTCCTAGTTACACGTGTTAAGATGCTTGATGTTTTCATTATAATGTTGACATAACTGTTACTTTAGTAGCTTCTTTATCCTGAGCATATCAGCAAGGTAGAAAGAGGATGCTTAATAAATAAAATATATTAGCCTTAGGGGTGAAATATAAGTACTTGAAATTTAGTAATTACTTCCAAATTGTTTGTTAAGTCCCAAAGTCCTAGGGTCAATTACAGAAATAAATCTATCATACATGAAAGAAGTAATTATTATACTAGCTGACTCAGTCCAGATCTGCCCACACTATTTTAGGTTCCTGCTACGCCCTACAAATTAAAGTTGGATAGAAACCATCTATAGAGCTGTTACACATTTTCAAGCACTAACTTTATAGCAGCTTGGCTCTTTTTGTAGTTGGGTAGTCATTTTGATTGTGTGATAATTACTTTGCACTTGTGGCTAGACTAAATTTATTGCAAGATTAACGAGGTAATTGTGGGATCATTACTTCGAACTTGTGGCTGGTCTAAAATGTACCATATGATTCACCAGTGAATTGCATAATATAGGGCCCCTCTCCTCATGCAGGTAAAGGCACAATGGGATCTAGTATGCGATCCACACAATCACACTTCCTGCCATGCCACACATGTCATTGTGGGATGGCACATTGGATCCTGTTGTGACTTATTGCCACACATATGGTGTGTCCAGACGACTGCGCATGTGACTCTTGCCCCATCTCAAACCCTTGTGAGACAGGGCAAGAGGCATGTGTGGGAATGAAAAAATGTTCCCCACACTGCAAACTTGCAGCCTGGAGAGAAAATTAGACCCCTGGATATCCAGGGGTCTAAAAAACCGAAGTTTAAAAAAGCGGTGCAGGGCACGGTCCTGGACCATGCCCTGAGGCAACCAGAGTCTGTGTCTTCCACAAAGATGCTCTGGCTGCCAGAAGAAGCTGTGGCTCAAATTTGCACCGCTTCTATTTGAGCTGATGTAAGCACATGTGCTTGCATGTGTAAATGTGCCCATACATGGCAGCAGGCGTCATTATGGGATGGCATGTTAGATCCCACTGTAACTTATCACTGGTGCAGGAGGAGCCTAGGATCACAATCCTGGGCTCCCTCTGCACCATCTTGTATGGCTATGAGCTCCCACAGTGGGGGTAGCAATCCTCCACAGAGGCTTAACCTGTGAGGTTCACTGTGGGGGCACTGCTGTAAGCCTTGCGAGAGGGGGTCTCAGCAGGGGCAGGGATCTCCTTGCTGTCCCCACAGAGAGCCCCACAACCAACAAGGCTCATAGGAGGGAAGTGTCATACCTACTGCAAGCCCCACAGCTGATGAGGTTCCCAATGGGGGCCGCACTGGGAACGCTGTCACCACTGCCAGCCTTATCCACTGCATGGCGAGCAGTGGGTGATGCAGCCCGGTAGTTGGAAACCCCTCAGTTGATGAGACTCCCAGGCACAGGGGGGCACCTGACCACATGTTCAATTAATGGTGTGATTAGAGCACCTACAATGTTATGACATATTTTTTTGTGGAATAACTTTGTAGCTTATTGCTTGTTTTATCACACCAGTAATAGGCTGCATGTATAGCTGGGTCACAACTTAAGGCAACTGACTGGTAAATCACACCTTAAATGTGTTGTGAAGAGGGAGCCTATGCAACATGTAGTGGGGGCCTTAGTAGTGATCCCTATTTATGAGCTCTAAACTGTCATTTTTCCTATCACTTATTGTGAGTTGTATTAGTCCAAAAGACTCAGCTCCTCAAAGAGATAAAATAAGAGCGTAGTGCCTAAATTTGAGGATCTGAGCAAAAGTTCCTAAGGGCTAGATTCCAACTCACCCCTAAGGAACCAGATTAGGTCCTGCAGCGTTTAAAACTGAAGCACCTTGCTTCAGCCCCATTGATAGGATTAGATACCTGACCTTCCTATGCTGTTCACGAGGAGGCTAATTGCAATCCACAAAGCCTACAGCTATAACCCACGGATAGTGGGCTACAGCCTACAGCCAACCCGTAGAAGCTCAAAACACCGGGGTGCTCCTGAGTTCTCATGCTTTGGAGCCTGGGAAGCTATCTCAGGGCTGTAAGAGAGGTACTTACATCATGTAAGGGTCCATCCTGCTTAAAGGGAAGGCATCTAATTGATTACAATACTTGGCTTAGTGTAGGACTTCTGGCTGTGCTAGGCCATAGTCATGCTAAGCCACACTAAGCTAGGGTGTCAAAAAGCAGTATGGGAGAATCGGACCTCATGACTGCTGGAGGACATAATTAGAAAGAAAAACAATTAACAAAAACACACCAGTGGGCAAAAAGATACTGAAGGGAATATAAAAAAAAAACAACTAAAAAGACTCGAGGACAAATGTAAAAAGTAAGAACGCACTAATGAGACAGAGATAACCAGAACTGAAGTGCAGGTGCGTAAACTTGGCAAATGAAACAAATAGAGATAAACATCTTGACAGAGAGAATTAGCCTGAGACAGGGAGGACAAAGGCAGAGTGGGGCAGAAAGTATAAATACGGGGGGGCTGGGAGACCTGTCCCTCACAGAAACTCAGAGGTGAGTGAATAACTTATGGTGTCTCTACCTGTAAAGGACAAGCTTCACTAAGTTGGACTGACAGTCAGTCAGACCAAGTGGTGTACTGTCCGACAACAATAAACCTTTCTGAGCTTTTGCTACTGAACATGGATCCAAGTAATTTTTTCTGCTTTGCTTTAAGAATCTGAAAGACAATGTGCTAGTATTGGCCGTCCACAACCTGCAGGCTCCAGCAGCCTGTGTATCAAAAGCGACAGCAGCCAGATACCACCCGAGAAAACACTCTGCATGCCTCAGAACAACACTCAGTAAAATGATCAGCACAGCTGTTCTCTCTTAAATGTTCAGAGGAGCACATCTTTGGCCCAATAGCCTACTTGCAGACAACCAATGGTCCTGCCAATAGCCCCTTTGCCAGGATTAGGGAAACCTGGATTCTAGGTTCCCGTCAGCAAAAACAATCCCAACAACTGGAAATGGCATCTAGTGGAGTATGATTACTACTAGGTATACAGTCATGTTTCCTCCAATTGGTTTCCTGTGGTGTTTGTGTGTTTTACAGTAGAAGGTCATTGCTTAAAAAAAAAAAACAACAAAAAAGCAGGCTAACATAGCAGAGGCCAAACCCCACAATTCCTCATTGAGCTACTGAGTCAGACTCCCTTAGACTCTTCTTCTCTTTCTGTCCACATGGTTTACATCTTGACTGTCAAATGGTATTTCTTAGGCACCTAACTCTTTTCACATATTGTATAAGAAATTTAAGCACTTAACTTGGATGTTGCAAAGTTCATGAGGCTGGTGAGTGCCACAACATTGAATCTCAGCACGTGGCAAAGTGCAGCTCAACATGTTGGTATGCTTGCTTCAATACAATTTCATAGCCCCCGAGTCTGAGATTGTGTGCTTACAGATCCCGTGGAGCTTGACCAAGGCAGCTAGGAAACATTATTTTCCTTGCAGATGGTGAAACTGAGGAACAAAAAAGGTGGCCAGGCTTCCCCAATATAGCTCAGCATGCTAGGATTAGATCTGAGCTCTCTTGTGTCCTAAGTCAACGTCCTAGTCCAATAATTATCCGCCAGGGTGCTGCAGCACTCAAGGATACCATGAGATCCTTTGAAGTGTGCCAGGCAATATTAGCACTGTTACATGGGCATACACCTACACGCCATTCACAAGATACATCTGAATATGTCCAATAGGAATCCATAGTGTCAAACATTCTGCGCTATTGTGATCATTCTGAGTTTTTAGCTCTGTAGTAAAAAAAAAGAAAAAAGAAAGAAAACTAAGAGCTGTCATTTTCCAAGAGGTGCCTTGGTTGTAAAGAGGGACGCTTTGAGAACCATTGCTTCTCGTATATCCCTCCTCTAAGAGAAATTTGGGTAACCATTCAAACCATGCCTCTGAACATCTTTCAACTTTTTCATTTTTCTAAATGCGTAAAGTCCTTTCTTCATCTTTTTACAGGTGATCATATCATCATTGACAATAAACTCAGGCATGCTAATGAGCTGGATTACTGTGGAGTGAAGACATCTGCACCTTATAGACTGACCACAGTGTGTGTGCATGTGTGTACAAATATATACACATAGATGCATATACCTGTGTGTGTGTATCTATCTATCTAACTATATGTGTGTGTATATCTACCTACCTATCTAGATAGATAGATACACACACACATACATACATATATATACGTATATACATATATATACATACGTATAAATATTATCTAGCTTTCTTGGGCTGAAGTTCACTTCATCAGATGCTGTGAAAGGATGTGTACAAAGCCAGCACATTCTTCCATAGCTTTCTTTTTTCTTTTTTTTTTTTTAAAGCAGATTTATTGAACATATAAAGCCGTTGTGTAACTTTAACAGAAGGACACTGAGATGGAAAAACCCTGCAGTGACTAATTATAATACAGAAGTTATTTAAATATTTACAAAATAAGGGTGCACTGGATATACTAATGAACCAAGAAAAGTGCATATTAATTGCATTTATTATTAGCATTATTGTAAGAACCCAGTGCTAAAAATTGTGCCATGTATCATGCTAAAACATAAAAGATATAGCCTATGCTTTGGGGAGTTTTTGATTGAATTTTAGACAATGTACAAGTGAATGTAATTACGCAGAGGAAGGATATTTTATTATTGTTATTATTTTACTTCTATTTCGATTTGCACTCTTTTTGTGCAGGGACCGTTGTTATTATATGGTTGTACAGCACCTAACACAATGAGCCCATGAGCTACGATTAGTGGCCTAGGTATTATCACAGTGCCAATAAATACATAATAATAGTATGTACTAGAATAAGGAACAAGGAGGACAGCACATATAATGCAGACTTGGTGGAACTGCTTCTTCATTGGCCTATCCCCCCCGCACACCCCATAGCCTGATGTATAGGGAACATAGTGCAATCCTTAGCTCAAGTGGCTCCTCTGCTTGGTGGAAACTGAGCACCAAATTGTCCTACAGCAAAAACCGAGGCACTGGAGGAGTCCCAGGGTAGAGTGAAGGCAAGGTGGGAAGGGAGGGCAGATGAGGAAAGGAGCAGAGCTGAGGCAGGGGGAGATGTCCTGGCCATGGCTCCAACAACTGATCCATGCATTTTCACCTCAATAAGGAAACTACCTGTTTATGCTACACCATCACCTAACCAAGGATGACTCTAGCCAATATCAGAACAAGGTGATGGTTCAGTTGAGGGTTATTTGAAGGTAAAGAGGAAAGTGTTGGCATATGGGAAAATACTGGGGAAGGAGTTGAGGAGGCAGAAAAGAGTAATGGGCAGGGGGACATGTCTAGGAAAGTAAGAGGAGAGGAGACACGGCATAACTAAGTACCAGGAAGACAAAACACTATAGGGCCTGGGAAGATGGAGAGACCACAATCAGATGATGGAGTCGTGCACTGTTTTGGGGCTGATTTCTTACAAACCCTTGCCTTTTTCCTTTAAAAGGAAGAACATGCTCCGATAAGGAAGCATAGCGATATGGTTACTGCTACTCTGGTTGCTTAAAGTATCTCTTCAGCTCCAAAATTCTGAAAAAAACAATCACAGCTTTTAACAAATAAAGCCATCTTCATTTTGATTCAAAGGCATTTTCAGAAAAAAGAAAGGTTTAAAATATATGCCATGTATTAGGAGTGTTTCTATGCTCCAGGAGACTCTCCTTTGGGTACTGTAAGATGGTTTATTATCCATTATCTGTAACACAAAGATAATGAAAGTGGTTCTATTGTACTGTACGTGAAACCCACAGGAATACCAGGATTTGACAGCCATGATATATCTCAGTTAGCTTCTAATGTGTAAAGCCATCACAAATCATATAGCAGACAGTCTGTTGGTTAAATAAGTCTACAAAGTAAGATGATGGAGTTCTTCATTTATCTTCATTGGAACAGCTTTGACTGCTGTGTAGTTGATAAAATAAATCTAGTCCTATTCACAATCTCCCCCCTCTGCCTGTTCTAAGCACTTTGTGTTTTATTCTGTATAAATTCTTATAGCATTTTCATCACCGCAGCAGCTGAACACCTTCCAGTAGTAAATTAAGTAATGTGACGAACGTCTGTCAAGTATAGCTCATTCTTTCTTCCATCCATTTCCCAGGGCAAGAATCCTATATGCAGTGGAGTGTTTGGGTTTTGTTTGACTTTTTACAAGTGTCCATGCTGCTCAGATGATAATGTATTATATAAGGCAGAGCAAAGCAGTGCACCTTGCTCTCAGAGAGGGAAGTGATGAGGTTTCTGGTGAGCGCTTAGTTCCCGGGCCAATTAATTTCATGTTCTCAAAGTGGCCACCAAGAAAGCTGTTTTTTGTTGTTGAGAGGAGCTTTCTACACATGGTAAAATGTCTAGCTGTGCCAGCAAGTAGAGTTGGGAATCACAGTCTTTAGCCAAGAGTGATAGGTGATCTTTAATATATGTTGGACTGAGGCCATTAAGTGTCTTGTAGATGAAAACTGATCCTTTGAATTTGAGTCACTGTTCTCTGGGAAACCAGTGTAAAGAGGAGAAAGCAATTTTGATAGGTTTGAAGTAGCTGTGTGAGTGAGGACACATGCTGTGGTATTGTGCGCTATTTGGAGTTTCCTCGGTGCTGATGGCTTCATGCCCAGGTAACATTGAATTGCTGTAGCTAAGTCAAAAGGAGATGAAAGCATTACTGACTGAGGCCAGGTCACCACCCTCCAGGATGGTATAAAGGGTATCAAGAAAATGGCTATAGTAGAAAGATTTACTCATGGATGCTGCTTTGTGGGAGCTTTATCAATAATGAAACCAAGGGCACTCCTAAATAATGGACTGAACTGAATACTTGTGGGTTATGTGTCTTCTACTAAGGTCTCTACACTGTTGCTTCAGACTCTTTAAAATGCTTTCCTTTTCACGTCAGCATTACTTCTGTCTTGCTCAGAATCAGCTTCAAAAGGTTGTCCTTCCACCATGAACTGATCTCATCCAGACCCTGAGACATTTGGATGTAGAAGGGTAAGCATCAGCAGTGACCAACAGAACAAGTTGGTTGTTGCTTGCATTTTCCATGGCACTTGAGTCCATGTCATCTCGCAGGCTCAACCTAATGACTGAACTGTAGGTGCCAAACATGACTAGAGGAAGAACTGGTCCTTGCAGGACTCCAAGGTATGGAGTTGTGGTGCAGGTGACACTCTCCAGGTGTTTCTCATCATTTGGCACATTCCCTGCCTAGGAAGCTTTCAAAGAATACAGTTGTTCCATGCTCAATTTTTATACCTGCTCTCATTCCTTATGGGGAATCCTACCCCCGCTCCCTCCCAATGCTGTGGTCATTTTTGCACCAGTCCATGCCTCTGTAATGTAACCCAACACGTGATATGGTGTTCCACTCTAATTATGTGGTTGTATAATATGTTTTGATCTTCTGGGTTGCAAATGTTTTTGGATTTTTTGTTGTTGTTGTTCTGGTGTAGAAAGCATCAATGACTGGATGGCAGGCAGGCTGAGTGTGGCACTTCATCCTCTGGATGGTGCTGAAAGGGCCCTTTCCTGAGAACTTGATTTCTTTCTAGAAGTTGCAGGGAGGGGATATAAGCAGAGAGTTCACATGCCTATGTATGTATGGGTACCTGGCAGCCTGTGACCTGTTGAAATCTGCTGAAGCCTGCTGGCTTGAAGCCCCAGAGAGTGGAGATGGAGGAAGACTGCCAAGTCGGGTCTGTGGCGGGGCAAATTGGAGTGGTGGGGCAGAGGCAACTTGTCCCAGAGGTCAGCAGGAAGCTGAGACCTCTGGGAACAAGGGGGAGTTTCTCTGCAGAGACATTGATAATTCCTGCCTGCTGCTGGAACCAACTGGGGATCAAGAAGTGAACACTTGCCAGTAGGGCTGTGCGAAGCTTTGGTCGCTGATTCAATTCAGGGGAAATTTGACCCTATTTGGTGGCCAAATCTCCAAATCCAAATCTAATCAGGAGACCCTTTAATCTCTCTGAATTGAATCAGAACCCTCTGAATCATTTCAGAGAGATTTAAAAAGATTTGGTGGTTCAGACATAGACACAGTTTTAAATGTTTTTTCTACATACCTCTAGGTACCAGGTGGCTTGTGAATGCTGTGATGCTGGGGCGCATAGAGCGTCCCATGAGAGTGCAGGGGGTGGTCCCCAGCGTACATGGCAGATGATCCAGAAGTGGACCAGAAGCCCTTCCAGTCCACTTCTGGGTCCACCAGGGAGCACATGGGGGCCCCCCCCATGCCCGTCCAGCTCGGCAACTGGTGCCTCCTAGGTCTGGAGGGGCACCTGGGGTTCCTCTGCAACCAATCGCCAAGCCAGGAGGGCACAGGAGGGGTGGGGGAGGGGGCTGCATGCTTGGCAGTGGACCTGGAGGTGGACCAGAAGTACTTCCAGTCCACTTCCAGCTTCACTGCTGAGCGTGCAGAGGGCTCCCCATGCTCCTGTGGGATGTTCCAGCCACCCCACCATTGCAGAGCTCACGAGCCACACCTGGTACCTCAAAGTACATATAAAAAACATTTAAAACTGTCTATGGCTGAATTTCTGATTCTCCTAATCAGCATCGAATCTTCAGATTCAGATTTGCCCAAATTGAATCAGGACAGAGATCCAAATCAATTAACTGAATCACTGTCCCCGATTTGAGCTGAATCCGAGTCCAAACTGAATATGGCCTGTTTTGCACACCCCTACTGGCCAGCTGTGAGAGTGAGAATTGTTAGGTGTGAGTGTGTTTTAAACCTTTATTTAAAGTTCTGTCTTTCCTGGTTACATTGTAGTGTTTTTCCTTAGTTATTCAAGTTGGCTTCTTTTGTTTTTTTAATTCTGACTTTTGTGTCTCCTTTTAATTAGTTATTTCACTTCAAGGGGAGTTTGCATCCTCATGGTCTTGGCCCACTCAAGGTCCTGTCACAGGGTCCTCTCACAAATCTTTTGCCCAGCATGTCTGGGGACATTGTAGCGGATGCTCCAATGACCAAGGCATGCCAATGCATATGCTATTCTCGGTTACCACCAGTCCCTTAAGGACAGAGGTATCAGGGCTGCAAGTTGGCACAACTCTTATGCCTCTCCCCCACACCCCCCCTGAGATATTGGGGGTAGGGTCTCGGTCCTTGCCCCTAAGCTCTGTTACCTCTCAGGAATGAACTGATTCCTTCTTCTATTTTTCCTAATCTAACTGGCACAGATGTATAAGGTGGAGTGTTGAATTAAAGTGTCAGAGGCCAAGAGTGGGTGGACCCCATAGTATGTGGGAGAGACTGCCTGCTCCAATGCATTATTTTACAAAGTAAAACACCCTAGCTAGGTGAAATGTCACTTGCCTTTTGGGAAATTAGAGTTGGGATTTCCCTTATGAGACCCTACTGCTTCATGCTGGGATTGTGTCAGACCTCCAAAGCTCACCAGGGTGTGACTGCAGTATTAGATGTGTCAAGAGTAGTGTAAGTAAGGGTGGGTGACTGGGGCATGGGCCCAAGGAGCTCAGTAAAGGGTGGCACCACAATGGAGGCTGGGGTGGGAATGAGCTTCTAGCCAGATAGAGCACAGCAAGGTCAGGAGTGTCCTAATCATCCACCATAGGACACAGTCACTGGTGTTGCCACCAAGATCCAGGTTAACCCTTCCCCAGCCCTGTGGCCACCCCCAAATTCAGTGATTTGCTGCAGTTGTATAAAGCAAATGAGGATCCAGTTGTGGGACCAAGGGAGACTTAACCTTGCTGGTGGCAGTTGAACCTCCTCTCACAGCAGCATCCTGACCCCACTTTGCTCCATGTTGCTGAGGCCTTGAGTCCTCCTGACCCCATTCTGGGCCCCCCTGAGCACAAGCCTTATCAGGTGTGAGTCTGTTCCCCAGGACAAATCTGAGCAGTTACACATTTGTGACAAAATAAAGAAATAATCAAGGCATTGCTAGTAGAGTAGGATGGTGTGAAGCGGTTTTAGTGATGAAGCAGCGAATGCAGAAGTAGATGCTTAAGCATCCTGAGCAGCTAGTGGCACATGGTCATGGGGCAGCATCAGCTGCTGCTATTTTTGCTCCTCACCCTATGTTGGTGCCCAGGGCAGTGCATCAGCTGCTCCCCTTTGCTATGCTACTTTGAAGCAGTCATCTGGTCTGTAGGAGCACTGGCTTCTGGGACCAGTTAATGACATCAGGAGTGCTCTGAGACTTTGGACGAAGTGCTTCATCTTTATTTCCCCTCCCAAACGTTGTCTGTCTTGTCTATTTAAGTTTTGGGGACCAGGGACTCTTTCTCTCCCTACCTATATGTGCAGCATATTTGGCCCTTATCTTATCATGGCCTCCTGCATCAAATGCAAATAACCCATTTAGACTGCTAATTTAGCTGTTTCCCCCTGAATGGTATGCAGATGGACTGTGCTTTTTAAAATGCACTCGCTTCATTAACTTATTCAAGGGATATTTATACAAACAAAATGTGGGTCAATAGATTGCTCATTGCAGCTATTCATAGACTCGTAGATTTTGGGGGCCAGAAGGGACTATTCTGGTCATCTAGTCTGACCTCCTGCAGCATACGGGCCATAGACGTTTACCTAATGATTCAAGCCCATAATTTATGCTGAGATAGAACATGCCTTTGAATTTGCTTACTGACGAAACGCAAGGGACTTGCAAAGTTGTTTATATGCCACAGTGTCACATACCTGGTTTGCATGCAGGCCCAGTTCCCTCAGCCTCTCTTCATAAGTCATGTGCACCAACCCCCTAGCCATTTGCATTGCCCTCTTCTGCTGGACTCTCTTCAACTTGTCCACATGCTTTCT
The DNA here is from genome assembly GCF_052110815.1 of Crocodylus siamensis. Taxonomy (NCBI): domain Eukaryota; kingdom Metazoa; phylum Chordata; order Crocodylia; family Crocodylidae; genus Crocodylus; species Crocodylus siamensis. Next base: position 249,963,709 of record NC_143397.1, read on the forward strand.
ATAGTGGACAGCCCCAAACTGGACACAGTACTCCAGATGTGGCCTCACCAGTGATGAACAGAGGGGGACAGTCATTTCCTTTGACCTGCTGGCAATGCACCTACCAATGCAGCCCACTATGCCGTTAGCCTTATTGGCGACAAGGGCACACTGTTGGCTAATATTTAGCTTATTGCCCACTGTACCCCCAGGTCCTTTTCTGCAAAGCTGTTGTTTAGCAAGTCAGTCCCTAGCCTGCAGCGGTGCATGGGATCGTCTCTCAAACCCTCCAGAGCGGGGCTGGCCAACATGCAGTATGAATGCCACAGGTGGCTTTGGAAGCCCCTGTGTGGGGCACGTGGCAGACTGAGGAGGAGACAGACAGCACAGTGACAGAAAGGAGAAAAGCGCCCAAGAATGAACGCACACCAGAAATCTATCAAAGACAGGAATACCCAACTACCGGTGGGGGCACATTTCTCCCAAGAAAACCACTCTCTCTCCAATCTCTCAGTCCTGATCCTCAAAGGAATCTTACACAACACTTCCCAGAGACGAGCCTATGAACTCCACTTCATCAACCTCCTGGACGCTAAAAATCATGGACTAAATATAGACATTGGATTTATGACACTTTATAACCTGCCTGACAGCTGACTTCCCAGGTACTTCTCCACTATTCCTCCCCCCTGCTCTCCACCTGACCCAGCCTCTCTCTCACCCATTGACTCCTCAATCTACATTTTCCCTGCCTGTCTGTCCTGTATGCAGCCCAGCCCAGCCTCTGGCTTCTTTACTTTTCACTCCATCCAGGAAGAGCACACACCAACTGCTGAAACTTCCTTAGCCTGACAAAGGGTTTTTGATCCCGAAACTTGCTTAAAAATTGTTTTCCAACTATTTAGTTGGTCTAATAAAAGATATCAGATTCACCCAAAGAACCTTGTCTGCAACTTCAGGATGTTAGAACTTGAACAAGCACACACACAGAACTACATTTCAGCCTCTATTTCACTTAAAATTGGGAGGGATTTCTTTGTTGCACAGGAAGAGACAGTCAATGGAAATCTCTTCCTGACATATATTTACACTTTCTCTCCTAGAAATGAATACTGCATAGTCTCCCCTGTAAAAGGAAGCTGAGTGCCTATTGATTCACCTGGAAGATTCCATCAATAGACCCCTGAGTGCTCATGTGCAGATCCAAACATGCTCTCAGATTTACCATAGTATTTAGAAGCAGCAGAAAAGAGTTACTTCTGAATCTATTCACGACTTCCAAGAATGCAGTATTGGACATTTATAGTAGAAACAGACCTGCTGCTGCAAATGTTGCTGCAGCTTTGGATTTAACTGAAAATTAAGGGAGAGGAGTAAAGAAGGGAAGAGGGGAGGGAGAGAGACTGTTTCTGTCAACCCCCACTTCAACCCGAGCTATTCCTTACAGATATTGAACTTTGGCTTAAATGGCCTAAGGCTGGGATTCATCTGAGCTCAGTTTGTGCTTTGATTGAGTGCCTGCCCCTCCTAGCAGCTTAGGTGCTTGATTTGGGCTACCCATGAGTCATCACCATTCACTTGCAATTCACGCTGAAAAGGTCCAGTTCTGAGTGCAGGGCCTTCTGAAGACAGGCCGCTCACAACACCCAGGTTTACTTGTGTGCCAGTTGTATTGTCCTGCTTCCCCAACAACCTAACAGTTGGAATATCTGAGCAGGTGGTGATTTCTAGGCACCCTCCCTTTACTGTACCCTCCCTTACCCTTTACCCAGTTAAACCCTAACCCTACTTCCCACAGAAGTTCCCAAAGCACCAGACCATAGCACTAGCTAGATGAGGGCATTAGCTATCTTTTCTGCTGAAACACTGCCATGGGGCAGCAAAATGTGCAAGAGTTGCATGGCCAGAAGGACACTAAGCAAAAAAGGAGCCTTCTTTTCTTATGGTTATGATACTTCCCTGGGAGTCCTAGATTTTGATCCCTGTTCCCTGGGCTGTTTAAGCATGGTTCAGTAGTTAAAAACAAGAAATAACCCTCTTAGTAAGGATATAAACTGAGGACTCCCAGAAGGCCATGACACATACCAGGGAGAGCACATTCACCTGTCACAACTGTGATAAGTTCATAGCAGAAATTCTGAGTTGTTTTTTTTTTTTTTAAAACATTATTTTTATCCTAAGTTATTTTACTCTTTCCCTGATACCAGTTAATGTCATGGTATAAACGTGTTAAATTGCATACCTAATCTGATATAAAAATAAAAGAGAAAACGGAAACTGGAGATGAAAAAGATCATTTCTTTCCTGTAGTAAATCTCTTTACGCCCTCACTGTTTGTTTCAAACTGTGATATAGTTACTATATACAGAGACTTGGCTCCCAAACACTTTGGACCAATGAATGCCTGTCAACTCGCCGCTATTCGCCCTAATCACAAACTTTTAATTGACAAGGAGTAGGAGGGCAGTGTAATATTTACCAAACAGGTAACATGACTATGGTCACCGTTGGTGGTCTGGTGGTTACCCCACTGATGTAGAGGTAATGATTACACTTAATGGCATAGATTGTTTCACCTGTGTGAGTGCTTGCTCATCTGAGCAGTTATGTGCTTAAAGACCTTTGGAAAGCTGAGTCTTAGCCTCCCTGTCCCTCAGTTTTCTAGCTGCAGAATGAAAAACCTGAACTGCCTTAATTCATGTAGGTATTATGGGAATGCATGCATTACAGACCCTGAGATGCCCAGATTGCTATGTTGCTATGTTGATACCAGGGAAACATAAGTACCAAAATCAGGTTTCATGTAAAGGTAGCAAGACAGCTCAGTGTATCCATGGACTGGCAGGCAGCTCTTAACCTAGTATTATCAAAGTGTATCCCAAGCTGGGTCAAATTCATCGCTGAATTTACCTCAGTGACATCAGTAGAGTAATGCCAGTGACATTTTGTTTTCCTACTCACTGGGCTCGTCTACACAGGAATATTTACTGCACAGTAACCAAAATTGCTGCGCAGTACGGGCACACGTCTGCATGTGCATACTTGTACTGAACAGTAAATGTGGCAACTTACGCTGATGTGAGCATAAACTCGATACCTGCATCATGCAGGTATCAAATTGACTCCTGATTAGCTACTGTACAGTAACATGTGTAGACACCTTACTGTACTGCGGTACCACTGTATGTGCACATTGACTTGGGACCAACTTTAGCCATAGACTAAACAGGCAATGGTCCTCACCACACTGGACACAGCAGCCTCCAGATGGTAAGTCTGTTGCGGTGGGTGGGGAGGGGGAGGGAAGGGGCGTGGGGGAGGGAGGGATTGGAGCTGGGACAAGCTGCCAAGCCAGGGCGGGGGGTGCAGGACTCGGAGAGGGCAACAGGGGGGTACAGGATGCGGGGGCGGCAGTGCTGGGCGTCGGGGCTATGCCCTGCTGTTGTTTGCCCAGCCAGGGCGGAGGGTGCAGCTCACTCTGGGTGGAAGGGGGAAAGCAACAGCAGGGCATAGCCCCTGCTCCAGGCAGTACCGTGTCCCCCCCCACGCCCCCTCTCCCCACACCATCTGGGCAAGTGGATGGCAGCACCTGCTCCTTCTGAACCTGCCACGCTGGCTGGGCAAGCAGAAGCAGCATCCCCCCTCTCCACAGCAGCTGGGAAACAGTGGCAGGGCAGAGCCCCTGCTCCCAGTGTTGATTTGCGTGTGGCAGCCCCTGGAGTGCGAGCTATGCCCTGGTGCCACTTGCCCCCTTCTGCCCGGAGCGAGCCATGCCTGCATCACACCCCTCCCTCCACCTGCCCTATCTGAGCAAGCAGCAGCAGGGCATAACCCCTACTCCCAGCACTGATGCACCTGCATCCTGCACCCCCTCACCACCCACCCCAAGTCCTGCAGGGCTCTGCCCTGCCGCCACTTGCCCACCTGGCATAGTGGGACTGATGCCTGTTAGTCTATGGCTAAATCTCCAAATCGGCCAAATCCATTCTGAATTGATTCAGAGGCTTCCTATTTGATTCAGAGCATTTAATTAGGTTCCCTATCTGATTCGGATTTGGAGATTCAGTTGCCGAATCAGGCTGAATCTCCTCTGAATTGAATCAGCTACCAAAGTTTTGCACAGCCCTACTGTACAGTAGCTTACTTACAGTAAACTTAAGCCAATGTAAATACACATATAGACACACCCACTCTCTCTCTCTCTTTCTTTCTCTCTATTTCTTCCTTTTTTAAAAAGCAAACCAAGACTTAAAACAAGAAACCAAAATTATTACCACTTACAATTATTGTAACATGTACAAAGAAAAAAAAAATCAGACTGAGTAATCAGGGCATCATGCCCAGGGCTTTTGCCATTTCTAAAATGGATTGATTCAATATATAATTGAATGCAAATTAATAGTATATTATTAGCTCATTAATGTATTTGAACACATTTCTCATTATTTTATGTTATTTTTTGAACAAATTACAACTGGCTTACCACAGGCACAAACATTCCTGCCAAAAAAGACTGTCAAAACAGTGCGCCAAACCCTCAGCTGAACATCCAGGAAGCTGGGTTAATTGACATTAGCTAAGAATCTGGCTGAAGCTATACTGTCCTCCAGCCAGCCTATTCTGTACCTTTTGGTTAGGGCACTCTGCTGGGAAGTGAAAAATGGGGTGCTTCAGTCCCCTCATTTTCTTTAATGGGAGTGTCTGCAGCTGCTGGGTTTTGTACTGAACCTGGTGCTATCAGTGTGAGATAGATATGCCTTGAAAAAACCTCAAGCATGTGGACCCTTAGGGGGACTTTGGTACTCTACATCTGAGACTTAAATGGAGCTTAAGTAGGAGTGAGGCATCTAGGTGTTCAGACCAATCTGGATTGGACTCCGAAAGATTTACACAGTAGCCAGGATTTTAGGCGTGTGTTTAAGCACTTGGTTGAATAGGCCTTAGGTCATGACATTATATACTGCTACTATCCACAAGTCCCTTGGAAATCCTGAGACCTGAGTGTACTTCTGTTGATTTCAGAGAGTAGTGCGGCCAGGCTAAGAGGAGGAACCTGAGCCCAATATGAGTAATGGGTCCAGGCATACCCATGGAGTGGCACCTGAGCCCATGAGGGTGTAAGACCCCAGAGCCCCAGCACAGGGGAGAGTGTGTTGAGGCCCCAGAGAGAGGGAGAGAGCACATTGAGGCCCCAGCAGAAGGGGAAAGTGTGTTGAAGCCCCAGAGAAGGGGGAAGAGAGGCCCAGATAAGTCTTTGGATGCCTGAGGTCACAAGTGGACCTGAGGCCGAGGGAGGCAGCATGGAGGGAGCTGCAAGTGGAAGGGGTGAATCATTGTCCCCAATTAGGAAACCAGTGGGGTGTGTTACCTGGTGAGGAGTCAGGGGCAAAATTAATCCAGTGTTTGGCTAATTGCCCAGCCACTGTGTAAATGAGGGTCCTAGGAGAGGCCCAAAAGGCTGTGCCAGGGCCAGCCAAGAAGTGGAGGTACAAGCCTGATGGCCTACGTGGTCACTCAAGGGAGCAGGGCAGGGTGAATGTGAGCCAGTAAAGGGAAAGAGTGCCACATACCCGGTGAGAGCAGGTAGAGTGGTAGAGGCCCCAGTGAGAGGGGGGCAGTATATTTGAGGCCCAGAACAGGGCAGTATGAGAGAGGCCTAATACTGTGCTGAGTTGGGTCCGGCCTCAAGCCAGACCATAGCACAACTCACGGATGTCATCTGTGAGGCATGGCACATGATAAGGGAAGGTTGGAGTTATGTGTGTACCACCCTTTGACATCAGAGTGCACGAAGGGCAGCCTCCCACTTAATTAACATGTTAATTAACAAGATGTGGCAGAAGAGTAAGGTGGGTGGCTTGCCCAAAGACAGGTGGGTGGGTCAGCACTGTGACGGGGCCTGGGAGATTGCCCCCTGTCAGAGTGTGCTTAAAACTAGTTTCAAGGTTTTAATGTGTGGACAATCCAGGGGTTAACAGCTCCAGGAGCCATCTAAAATTCATGTGTAACAATTCTGTGAGTTGGCCATCACCTAGTGTAAGGGAAACAGAGAACCATCAGTCCAAGTCTAAAGAGTTGCAATGCTTCCAGGTTCACTTCCATTTATTTTTGCCATCTCTAAGGCCCCTGGCATATGCTCGTTTAATGGATTAATGAGATCTGATCTTTGATTTCAACTACCATGCCTCCTGAGATACCACATGACAGGGGGCACAGTGTTTAGGATCAGGGATCAGATGCCAATTGTGCTGGTACTATTTACCAATGCAGGGGGGAACCCGGGGTTGTTATCCCAGGCTTCTCCTGCATCAGCAAGCTGAAACAGCTTGGACAGAGATAAAAGTTCCTAGTGGGGAAGTCAGAAACCAGAGAACCTCTTCACATTGTCTGGGTCTGAGTGCCTAGGGAGCTTTAAAAAGCATGGCTGAAGCCCTGTTGTAGGCATGATCTTTACAGCTCTCACATGCCAGAGCTTGTGATGTGAGGCATGGGCAGCAGGCAGCTCCTGGCTCCCCTGCTGTGCGTAGGGCCTGCGAATGAGGAGTGGAGCTTCCAGCTCCCCAGCCACTACTTCCAACAGTATCCTGGAAAAGTTAAAACAAATGGGCATGTGGTTGGAGTTCCTGGCTGTATACCTGCTTTTTAAAGGTCTAGGGCACAGCGAACCTGAGATCAGGTAGACGCTCCCTTGATGTTGGGGTTAGGACATCCCTCCCATCTGCCTTCAGGGATTGGGTTGGGGCTCTGGGTTCAGCCCAGTCCCACTGACAAGGTAGGGGACAGTTGTGTCTGGACCTTGGGGCTGCTCCATGCTAGATTCCTACAGTTGAGCAGTGGGATCTGCTATGGGTCCGGTCTGACATGCCACATGTTCAATTTAATGTGTGGTACAAAAGAGTCATAGATATGTTGCCTATAATACACAGAATATTTTTGTGACTTAATCTCTACATTATTGTGCCATGAATTAACTTTAATGTATATACAGGGTACTGTTTATGGCAAAACTAACAACTTAATCATGTCTTAAATGTACTGTGTGCCAGGGCCCTAAATTTCTGCCACAGGCAATGTAAAAATTACAAGTCATCACTCAGATGTGTGATCCAAGTCCCCTTAGGAAGATGTACAGCTTTCTTTTTGTCCCATGAGCAGTCTAGTGAGCTCCCTAAGAACAATTCTAATCCACCCTGAAAAGACATACACCTCTCCTATTCTGACAATAACCAGCTTTCACTAGTCCTAATCCACCAGAAAAGCCTGGTGCTCTTGCCTACCTTTACCTAGGGAGATCCAGCTCACTTTGAGAAATGTCTAAATCATCCTGGAGATATACAAGGCTATATGTAGATGAAAGAAGAGGCATGTGTGCATGACACTTTAAATCAGGCTAAATGCTTTTGCACCGCTTTAATGGTGTCGGTGTTTGCACGCCTCGGCGGTGTATTGTGCATTAATTCCAGCTGCTGCAGGAAATTTGGTGGCATAATGCACCTTAAATGACTTGGGGTCCATCAAACTAGAAGTCCTTCAAGGAGTTTAGTTTGCTGCCCCTATAGCTGTGAAGTGAAGCACCAGGCTCCATGAAGGTCTGCAGCTCTGCAGGAAGCCCTGCAGGCAGCCTGACAGCAGCCTGGGAAAGCAGCTCCGCTCAAGAAAAGTGGTGAGTCTGATTCCTCCCTCCCCTCGCCAGCCTGCCTGCCCACCTGAGCTTCTCTTCACGGCAGCGGTGCCCCCCCAGACCGCCCGAGCCAGGTGCCTGTGGGTGGGTGCCATCTGGGGGAGGGTGCCACTGCACGGACGGAAGCACTAGCCCCCTCCCCAGTGCAGTCCAGGGACTGCTGTACCCACCGGCAGCTCACCCTCCCCTCCCTGCCAGAGAGGCGAGTAAGTCAATGAGGGGTGGGGGGTTAATGTATGCATGACATGGGGGTTTAATAAAGCCTAAATTAAATCAGTGTTTTTAAACCCCACTGCTTCAATTTAGGGCCCCTGTTTCATCTACACATGCCCCAAATGATAGGAGGGGAAGGCACTAGGCAGCCACAACTCAGTGCCTAATGCAGTGCTTTTCAAATTTCCTAAATTCATGGAGCCCTTTCATATCTCTTCTGCTTTCAAACCCCAACCACTATCCTAAAAGCTGTGTGAGATGATGCAGAGCCAGGCAACCTGGCCCAGCAATAGCAGTGCACTACCTCCCAGACCACTTTGCCATTACTCCCAATGTCTTTGCAGAACCCCTGATGACCTACTGCAGAACCTCTGGGATCCAGGGAGCTCAGCTTGAAAACCACTGGCCTAGGGAGTAGGACAACTATGACCAGGGCCTCTTGGCCAAGGTGTCTGGAAACACATCTCCCAACGGAGTGCCTTAACTGGTAAAATACAGACTAGGTAGGACCAATACCACCCTTACATTACTGCTGGTGCTGGACCACCTTTTCACATTAAGATGCATATTTGTTTTTTTTTTCTACTGCATTGCTTGAAACACAAGATACTCATAAATTTAAAACCCATCTACATTTTCTGACTCTCAATATAAATAAGGAATCAAGACAGGTTTACAAGGATGCAACTTCTACGGCTCGTAGAAGAGCTTTTTATTTTTTTGTCTTCCTGAACTATAAGAGGCAGGCCAAGAGATATTTAATTTTTTTAAGTGCATCTAATAATCAAAATAATACAGTATATTCCTTGTCCTCCTCCCCTGTTGGCAGCCCCATTTGCTCTTCAGTGGCATTCAGGAAGCTACTTTTGATTTACACTGCCATAGAGTTGCTATAAAGATTGTCATACTCGTTTATTAAGTATTATACTTTCTCAGCACACTCTATGATTAAATAGAGAAAATAGGTTATTTAGACTGGTCCTAAACAGAACCCACTATTCTTTTAAATTAGTACTGCACCTTAGAATTTTTTAATGTTTAATTTCCAGCTTTAGAAAATGAGCGTAACTTTCTTGCATTAATATTCAATTAGACACTAAAAGCACCTTGTATATAACCTTACAGTTGTTGATAAGAGGCTGAGCCACGAAAGAGACCCATTTCTTAAAAAGAGATGGCTTTCCAAAATTTAATTAAAAAGAAGTGAAATCATGGCTTATAGTCTCTGTCTCTCTATTTTTTTTATTAATGAATTAAGCAAAAGTCACCTTCACAACCATATAGTTTACAAACATTTTTAGCAGAGTAATTCTTCCTGGTGGTATTAATCTAAGGAGAGGATGCCATAGTTTAGACTGTGACAGAGTCTGTGGTCAGTGTTAGACGAAAGAAAATAACATTACCGCTTAAGTTTGTCTCCTTTTTTGTAAAGTTTATGAAAAACAATGCTTCCTGTTTCATCCTCGTTCTTCCTTCTATGATACAAATAAAGAGCACACAAATCCTCACACAAGAAAATTGATTTCAATAGATTGGAGACTGATGAGTAGAAGGTGAATGTGGAGCCAGAGTGCATTCTTGGTGTGGGTTCTCTTCCTGAGGGTGAATCCTGTACACTGTTAAGCATTCAAAAATAATTCCCTATCTCCATATCATAAACTAGAAACTAAATTAAGTCATAAGTGCACCTGAGGAGCTCAAACTGCCCCATTTCATATGTAGTCGCTGTGGCAGAAAGCCACCTTGGTTTCTCCCCAAAATCTCTGCCCTGTGACTATGTGATTAGAGTGGCCAGCAGAGGGTTCACACCTCAGCCTGTCTCTTTAGATAACTTGAGCTGGCTGCAGTCCTGAGGGAGGGGGGAAACCTGCTCCCTCTGCCCATGTGACTTGCATCAATTACCTGGGTGGGGGGTTTCTACCTGGGGAGCTGGAATCTGCCCGGTAACAAGTGATGTATTACAAATTGGTTGGCTGACAGCCAACTGGAGCTGACTTCCACTGGCCCAGGTGAATGAGGTCACAGGGGCTATATAGGCTGGGGGGGGAAGGAGGCTCTTCTCTTTAGCCATGAGGTGAAGCAGCAGCAAAGCAGGGGAGACAGAGAAGCCTTACCATCTGGACCTAGCTCTCTCTCTCACCCCAAGACTCCAGAGAGGAAACTGGAGAACTCTGGAAGATGCTTGTGAGTAAGCTCCTCGAGATCTGGTTAGATATCTAGGTGGCAGTAACACAGATGCGTAATCAAAAGGCTACCTCAGCCACACTGTTTGCTCTTTAGGATTTCTAGGATATTGCTCAACCTTGTACCCTATTTTCACCCTACCCCTGTAACCAATAAAGTCTTCCTTTGTGACTGGTGTGGGAGACTTATTGAGGGGTGGGTCTAAATTATGCCTAAGAGACCCCTTAGGTCTGCAGACTAAGGGGAACTTTACTTTTTGCCCCCTGACTTGGGGAAGTGCCCCAAGTGCCTGTACTGGGTCGAGTACCCGTCGGACTCTTAGGCCTGTGTTTCCCCGAGGACACAGGGCCGAGACAGTCCTTTCTCGGGGTGGTGGCGGCCATGCTACCCCCAGACTAGCGAGTGTGCTCCGGGAGAGGGGTCGGCCAAGCATAAGGCGCCGCTAGGGAGGTATTTGGAGTCTGGAAGGTGGGCGGCTCAACGCAGGAGCGCCCCCTACTGGCCCGCCACAGTCGCATTCTGTTTAGCTTCTCATTTTTGTGTGAGGATCAATAGCCAGTTGAGATCTTAAATGTTTAAGGTCTCCACCCATGAAATTTTCAAGAACTTGCAAAAGCATTGCTGACTCCAACCATTCCAAAAAGCATGAATCAGTCCCTCAGTCTCATGAGATCAGTTTGAAAATCAATGGTTTTTTTTAAATAACATTTAAGAGGATTTTTTTATATACCTTATGGTTTTGAGACTTCTGGGTTCACATTTTCAAGCTTTTCCTTGGAACCATAAAGGCTAGAAACTAGCTTTACTTTAAAAGAAAAACTCATTTTTTCATATAAGCAATTCTCTTCTGGGAGCAGAATTTTAGAAGAATAGTACATATAGTGAGGGTTGTGATGCAATGTTTCAAGAGTTGGCAACACTGCCACCACATCTGAAAACCGTTTAGAAATGAGTATGCCCTGAACAAGGCTCCATGTGGAGCTCTACATTAACACAACCATCCTGATCTTTAGCTTCTCTATTATCCCAGACCTGATCCTCACTATGAAAAATGTATGTGGTGGAATAAATGTATCTGAGTTGAGACTTGACCGTGATTATATACACTGTATCCTGTGTGATTTACTTCAGAGAGTCTGATATTGACTCAAAATATTGGTTGTATGGACCAAATAAACATCCCCGTTGTTGAACTTCTTCAAAAGATTACCAGCCTTTTGGAAAGGCCTTAATGTCTTGGCTGAATATAAGATGTGAGGCAAGATAAGAGGCAAGATCAGGAGTTATGGTCAATGGCTCAGAAGTAAGCAATGTTGAGCAAACTGTTCCTGCTTCCCTGCAGGTCTCTGAAATAGGTGAAAAACTTCCTGCTGTATGTGTGGCATGGTCCAAAAAGAACTAAGGAAAGACAGCTCATGAGGACACATGGATATTGAGCCAGCCTAGTGCAGGAGGAGGATGAGTCCTCCTGTTTCATAGAGTTCATAGACATTTGGGCTGGAAGGGATCCCACAGGATCATTGGGTCCAGTCCCCTGCTCCAAGGGCAGGAAGTCTGCTGGGGTCATATGATCCAAGCAAGATAAGCATCCCAGGATGTTTTAAAGGTGTCCAGAGTAGGTAATTCCATACTCTGGGGACTCAGATGGTAAAGAAGTTTTTTTCTTATGTCCAACCAAAACTGATCTTCCCAGAGTTTGTGACCATTAGATCTTGCCTTCCCTTGGGGTGCCCTGGTGAACAGACATTCTTCCAGTTCCTGATTCACACCCCTTATAGGCTGCCACCAAGTTTCCACTAAGCTTTCACTTCTCCAAGCTGAAGAGTCCTATGCCTCTCAGTCATTTCTCATACGACTTGTTCTCTTGTCCTCTGATCATGCATGTGCTTGAGTCTGTTATGAGTCTGTGTTGAGTCTCATCTATGTGATGAGTCTTGAACAAATTTGTAAGGGTGGGTTAAGCCATAATGGAAAAGGGTGTGTATTAGGAAATAATCCCCTCAGATATGTGTTCAAATATTTAAATTAACCATCTCTGACTCAGAATGAGACAAAACTAATTGAATAAATTATTCATGGTGCATCATTTGCCTTGATCTAGTTACAGCATATATTTGGAATAAGGATTATACTCATTTGGCATAGAATCATAGAAAATGACAGCTAGAAGGTACCTCAGGAGGTCACATCTAGTCCAACCCACTGCTCAAAACAGGAACGCCCCCAACTAGACCACCCCAGTCAAAGCTTTGTCCTGCCAGGTCTTACAAACGTCCAAGGATGGAAATTGCACCACCTCTCTGGGTAACTTGTTCCAGTGTTTTACTAGCCTCTGAGTGAGAAAATTCTTCCTAATATCTAACCTAAACTTCCCTTGCTGCCACTTGAGACCCTTGCTGCTTGTTCTGTCATCTGTAACTACTGAGAGCAGTCCAGCTCCATCATTTTGGAACCCCACTTCAGGTAGTTGAAGGCTGCTATTAAATTATCTCTTATTCTTCTCTTCTCCAGACTAAATAAGCCCAGTTCCCTCAGCCTGTCCTCAGAAGTCATGTCCCCCAGCCGTTTCACCATTTTCATTGTCCTCTGCTGGACTCTCCCTAATTTGTTCACATCCTTTCTGTAGTGGGGGGTACAAAACTGAACACACTACTCCAGATGTGGCCTCACCAGCACTGAACAGAGGGGAATAATCACTTGCCTTGACCTGCTGACAACACTCCTACCAATGCATCCCAGTGTAGCATTAGATTCCTTGGCAACAAGGGCACGCTGCTGGCTCCTATTTCACTTATTGTCCACTGTAACCTTCAGGTCCTTTTCTGCAGACCCACTGCCCAGCTGGTCAGCTCTAGGCTGTACTGGTGCATGGGATTGTGCCATCCTAAGTGCAGGACTTTGCACTTGTCCTTGTTGAACCTCATGAGATTTATTTTGTCCCGATCCTCCAATTTGTCTAAGTTATTCTGAATACTAGCCCTACCCTCCAGCATATCTACTACTTCCCCCAGCTTGGTGTCATCTGCAAACTTGCTCAGGGTGCACTCTGTGGTATCTTCCAGGTCACTGATGAAGATATTGAACAAAACCAGCCCCAGGACTGATCCCCAGGGCACTCAACTTGATACCAGTTGCTAAGTAGACATCAAACCATGGACTACTACTCTTTGAGCCTGATGCTCCAGCCAGTTTTCTATCCACCTTACAGTTAATTCATCCCACCTATGCTTCCTTAGCCTGGGAGAATGTTGTGGGAGACAGTATCAAAAGCCTTGCTAAAATCAAGGTACACCACATCTACCGGTCTCCCCATGTCCTCAGAACTAGTCATCTCATCATAGAAGGCAATCGGATTGACTAGGCTGCAGTACTCCAGACATGTATCTGAGAGTTACGGTAGACCCTACACTCAATATGAGTCAACAGTGTGATATTGTTGCAAATATGTCAACAGCATCCTGGGTAGTATTAACAGGACTTTCATTTACAAATCAAGGGGAGTATTTTTTTTCAGTCTAATCAGCACTGACGATGCCACACCTACAGTACTGGGCCCCACACTTCAAGAAGGACATAGTTTGGAAAAAGTCCAGCATACAGATATACTTTCCTATGATCCTACATATATTCTATCTCCTCTGTCAATCTAATCGTTGAAAATGCTTGAAATGTGAGAGTGATGTTTTATCAATTCAAATTTGGGACATGTCTTATCAACTTGCCGTTTGCATCTTTCACAATATCTTTAGAGGGTTGAGACACGTATCTTGCATTAATGTTAATGGAATCAGAGTGTTTAGTCCCCTAGCCTACTTCGAAAAAACAGTCAGTCACCACATTTAACCATGTCCCCATCACTGTGTTTAAAAAACAGATGGGTCTTCATTTCCTAGTTTCTAGATCACAGACTGATTCCTAAGTGGAGCTCATGTCAAGGAAACTTGAAAAATGATGCATTTTCCAGTTGTAAGACCTATCCAGTAGCGTAATCAACTCATTCAACATGATAGAAATGTTAAGCTGGACAAAGGAAATGATCTTTGTTACCTCTTGCTCTTCTTCACCCACTACAATAAATTCCAAGCAAATTCTCCATCTCAACTGCCACAATCTGCATGATCTGAATTGCTAAGCAGACATGCATGTTTATAGGAGAGAGGGTGTTCTGGGAGCCTTGGCCTGGTTAGTGTTGCTATGGAGACTACCTCCTTCGTATTCACATTCCCCACATCTGTTTTCTTTTTGTTTTAAGTTCTCAAGAAGGAGCATCCTTGTGTGAGACCAGAGTTAATGTAGAGAATCTCTGTACTGCTCAGAGAAGAAAGTATGTAAAAAACCTAAATCAAATTAGCATCACATTTGTTTGTTTTTGAATTGGGACTTTTTAGGTTGAATTGAGCAGAACCATTAGTTTTGTCTATACCCTAGAGACATACAAACAGGGAAAACAGAGAAAAATAATCAAGCAGATAGCCATTGGTAATTAGAAGCTAACTGGTCCTCTAACCACATGCTAATTTATCGTTTAACACATCTAAAATAGCATCTTATTCTTATTGAATATTATTATTATTATTATTTCCACATATGTAGAACCTTGTGGCTGTCAAAACATTTATAAATAGTTCTGAACTATACTCACAAATCCCATCTGTGTGGGGTAGGTATTAATTCCCTTCTGATTTTCAGATATGAATAGAGCTGGTCAGAAAATATTATTTGTAATTACCAAAAAAACTTTCAACACCAATAAAAATTGTTTTCCCATAATGTTTTCTGCACAAGTTTTTTGGCTTTGGTTCAAAATCTGAATGCCTTTTTTCTTTTTTTGTATTTCTTTTTATTTTCTTCTCTTTGCTGAAAGATATAGACATTTGTTTTCTGCTAAAATAAGAATTTAAAAAGTGCCCCAACTTTTGGTTTCCCAGTAACCCATTTCACCCACCATCCCAGCAAGTTGGGTTTTTTTTCTGATTTCCCTGTTGAAATTCCCAATTTTACAGAATTATGCTATTTTTCAGTGAAAAACTCTTCTGAAGGAAAAGTGTCAGCAATATGTAGGTAGAAAGAAATCATGTGCATTGGTTTTAGTGGGCATTATAGGGGCTATACCTCTGAAAATTCAGTCCATTTTTTATTAAATCACTTGTTATTATTAAATTGCTTTGTTTTTTTATTTGGTACTTCTGCTCTCTGCAAGTCTTTTCACAGAATCTGAAGTAGGCTGTTGCCTATAAAAGCTTATGCCTTTCCAACCAAGTTAATCTTCAAAGTGCCACTATGCTGCCTTCTGTCTGACTTCAGACTAACACAGCCAGCTACCTCTATGTAGTTAACATTTGACAACTTTTTCCAGAATGACTTGCCTATGGCCACATAGTGACACATTCAATGAAACCCAAGTCTTCTGACTTCCAGTCCCCTGCCACGTCCCCCTCCTTTCAGCTGACATTTACCTTTAAAGTGCTTAGCTTTATGCTTTTCCCATTCTTGCTGCTACCTGTTTATATCTCTAGGACTCCTAAGTCCATTAGGAGTTTATGGTTTTGAACAGACTGTACTGGTCATTAAAATTCTCATGCGAACTCATAACAAAGATTGTAATGAGAACAGAGAGTGGCACCAAATGAATCCCTTCTAAAGATAATGATTAAAAGGAGCTTAGGATATAGTACAAGTCTACCACATTCTCATTACAGATTTTCATTTGCACAATCAAATGTCTTACTTAGATACCTGAACAAGCCGGAGAGAATTGTGTTGTGATTATAATACAGAGTTATTTAATTTGATTTTTAAAAGTAGATTACCATTGCATACTTGTGCAGCACCAGAATTGATACAGAAACAACTAATGTTATTCATCTATACACATCTGAAAATAGAAGGCACATTTTCCATTGCTCATGGCCAAGAGTCAGAGCAGTTGGGGTCCTCTGCCAGCCCTGTCATAGGGCAATGCCATGCAAATCATTTAGGAACACTTAGCCAAACATTTCCATGGTTTGTATGGTTTAAAAGTAAAGGACATCACTGCACAGAACGAATCTTAGTGAACGCTAAAGGCATAATTCCATTTCTGGCTGTGGCTCTATAGGGCAGTTTTCTAGTCATCACTCTGGATGTTTTCAACTGTGGCTTTTACTGTGGATACATAGGTCTGTGCACATAGGCTGAGAGTGCACAGTAGGATTACACACTGCCCACTATATCCCTGAACACCTAACTGTAAATCCCAGGAAAGTGATCAGAAGGTGAAGGGTAGGACACTCACATGGGAAACTGAAGGATTGGAGGATTCCTTTTCACTCAGAGGGGTCTGAACATAGATCTCCCAACACACTGAGTATCCGGATTCCTTTCTAGCCTTCCTTTTTGTGCTAAGTATTTCTTTTTGCATCTAATAGCTAGTGGATAAATGGTAAGGAAATTTCTGCTCAGTTAAGAAGCCAGGGTCAAGGCTGGAACCAAAGGTCTGGTCCTTTCTAGGGGAAGCATCCATCCTACCATGCCACAAACCCATTAGCTTGGTCTCTTTGTCCTGACCTCTTGCTTGGCTATCCAGGAGCCAAAACTGAAAGGAGCAACACAGAAATGACTGGCTAATGCCTAATATGTGGCTTGGTGGTTAGGGCATCATGCTGAGAAATCAGAGAGATGCAGATTCAAATATATTCTGAACAAGGTGGGTGAGGAGTGGCTAGAAGCTGTGTCTATGGCTTCCTGACTCAGTACCATAAATCACTCAGCTATTAAGAATAAAATATGGGAGGTCAGTCTTTCCAAGTCTAACAACTACTCCTGATGGTTTTTTGGCTGCCTACATTTCCAGGAATTATTCATGAGTATGCATCCAGAATGGGCTTGTATACATATTCATATAACTGCCCAGCAGTGTGAAGCCTCCTGCACATGCTTAGTCTGCATAGATTTATAGATTCATAGACATTAGGGCTGGAAGGGACCTTGGAAGATCATTGAGTCCAACCCCCCACCCGAAGGGTAGAAAGTCAGCTGGGGTTATAGGATCCCAGCAAGCTAGACATCCAAATGTGTCTTGAAGGCATTCAAGGCAGGTGATTGAACTACCTCCAGTGGCAGTGTATTCCAAATCTTGGGGGCTCAGACAGTAAAGAAGTTCTTCCTTATGTCCAGCTTGAAACAGTCATGGCGGTGTTTGTGACCATTCAATCTTGTCATCCCTTAGGGCGCTCTGGTGAACAGACATTCCCCCAGATCCTGATGAGCACCCTTGATAAACTTATAGGTGGCCACCAGATCACCCCTGAGCCTACGCTTTTCCAGGCTAAAGAGTCCCATGGCTTTCAGCCTATCGTCGTAAGATCTGTTTTCCTGTGTGGCTCTCCTCTGCACTCTCTCAAGCTTCTCTGGGTCCTTTTTGAATTGTGGAGACCAAAACTGGATGCAGTACTCTAGCTGTGGCTTCATCAGGGCCGAGTACAACTGGAGAATGATGTCTTGGGATTTGCTCGCAAAGCATATATGGATGTAGGCCAAAGTTTTGCTTGCCTTACTAGTTTCAACATCACATTGAAGGCTCATGTTCATTTTGTGGTCAATCATGACCTCCAAGTCCCTTTCATCTCTAGTGGTAACCACCATAGCACTGCCAAGCCTATAAGCATGTTGTAGGTTTTTCCTCCCAAGGTGGAGAACCTTGCATTTTTCAATGTTAAACACCATAAGATTCTCATGCACCCATTTCCTGAGCCTGTAATGGTCAGCCTGGATCACCCTCCTGTCCTCAGGTGTGAACGCTTTACCCCAAAGTTTGGTCTCATTGGTGAACTTGGCCAGTCTGCTTCTGACTCCAATGTCCACATCATTAATGAAGATGTTGAACAATATAGGCCCAAGGACAGAGCCTTGAGGGATCCCACTGGTCACAGGGCACCACAATGATTGACTTCTGTCAACCACCACTCTCTGGGTCTGACCACGTAGCTATTTCCCAGCCAGCAGACCATGGAGACGCCAAGGCTGCAGTTGGGCAGTTTTGCCCAGAGGTGATCATGGAATTGCAGATAGAAGGCTTTTTTAAAGTCAAGATATACAACATCAATCTCTTCTCCCTTGTCCAGGTGATAGGTCACCTGGTCATAAAAGGAAATAAAATTGGTCAAGCAAGACCTACCTGCAACAAACCTATGCTTCCTATCTCTCAGGATTTTGCCATCAGCCAGTTTGTTGAGAATGGCCTCTTTGATGATTTTTTTCTAAGACCTTCCCTGGAATGGAGGTCAGGCTGATGGGCCTGTAGTTTTCTGAATCCACTTTCCTCCCCTTCTTAAAGATTGGCACTATATTGGCCTTCTTCCAATCATTGGGCACTTCACCAGAGTGCCATGTGTTCTCAAAGATCTGTGCCAGGGGCTGGGCTATGATGCTCTCTAGCTCATTGAGTACCTTGGGGTGTAAGCGGTCAGGGCTGGCTGACTTGAAGGTATCCAGCCTCTCAAGGTGTTCCTTCACAAGGTCAGCATTGATGGAGCGTAAGGAATCTCCATCACCCAGACCTTCCTGTCCCATAATGGGCAGGGATGTCCCTTGGGACTGGTGAAAGACCAGTGCAAAATACCCATTTAGCAAGTTGGCTTTTTGATAGGAGTTGGTTGTCAGATGTCTCATCTGGTTCAGCAGGGATCCAGTGTTGCCCTTGTTTTTCCTCCGGCTCCCCACAAATGAAAAAAGGATGTTTGATTGTCCTTGATACTTGTAGCTGGTTGGAGTTCAGTTGCAGCCTTGGCTTTCCTGGCTTTGTCTTTGCAGGTCCAAACCATTGCAGAATATTCCTCCTTGGAGGTGGATTCCATCTTCCATCCTTTGTAGGCCTTTTTTTATTAGGTGCAGGAGGTCTGCTAGATCCCTGGAGAGCCAAGGGTGCTACTGTGCCCTTTTCTTGCCTTTCCTCTGAGATGGGATAGACTTTACTTGCACACCAAAAATTGCTCCCATGAGGAGCAACCACTCATCCTGAACTCCCCTCCCCTTTGGGCTGACACCATTTAGGGCCTCACTGACAAGCCTCCTGATCTTGTGAAAGTCATCTTTCCTGAAGTTGAGGACTTCTTTATTGCTAATTGACTTGCCAGATTTATGGCAGATGGTGAAGATGATTAGCTTGTGGTCACTGTCACCCAGCTTCTATTGTTAGGTTACTGATAAGGTCATCTCCCATTGCCAGTACCAGGTTGAGCAATGCTTAACTCTTGTTGGCCCGTAGACTTCTTGCATCAGATAGAGGTCATCCACGCATATGAGAAAACTTTGTGACTGTTCATATTTGGCTGAATGCTCTTCCCACAAGATGCCCAGGTAGTTAAAGTCTCCCATGACAATCACAGACCGGGAATGTATGGCCTTGGCCAATTCCCTGGTGAACTCCTGGTCAAGATCTTGATCCTTAGACTCCCACCACTATGCCCCTGTGCTGTGTTCCCCATGGATTTTCATCCAGAGGTTCTCCAGTCATCCACTCTGGGTGCTAATGTCGGCTTGCAGGGTTGTGTAGCTTTCATTGACATAGAAAGCTACACCCCTGCCCCTTTTGTCTACACAATCTCTCCTGTACAGGCAATAGCCATCTATACCTGTGGCCCAGTCATGGGTGGAGTCCCACCAGGTCTCCATTATCCCTGTGACATCATATTTATTTGTGTTTAGCAGGAGGACAAACTTCACAATCCTCTCTGCAGGAGAATTCGAATTGGCACCTCTGCATAAGTTTCAAAATTCCACTTGTGTGGCAAGACTCCTGCTATTTAGGTGTACAAAGAGAAATAGAGTCCACTTACAGGTATTTAGCTTAGTATTCTGCATTCCAGACAATTGCATGGCTTGGGTAAGGTGTTTTTGGCACCTCCTTGAGGGACCCTCACAATAAGTTATTAAGGCTTTAGTTCAAGGTAACTGATTTTGATGGACTCTGAACTACAGTCTCCATGGAAAAATGGTCTTTCTACAGAGATATCCATAGAGACTGAAGGGATAATGGAAAAATCTGGAGATTCTCAGGTTTTGTCAACACTATTAGTACCATTGTCCTCAACACTACTATTAAACCCACATCTGTTAACCATCTACACTGAAGAACCTTTGATTGACTTCAAGTAGCAGTCCAACCTTACCCTCAAAATACAGCTTAGTCTCATGGTCTAAGGTGGAGCTTCCTCCAGGACCACCCTGTGCACTGAGCACATTGTGATGTGTTTAGAATTCACTCAGGGCACACACACACAGATTCAGCAATCCCACAAGTCCCCTGACTTCTGGCCCTTCGACACTCCACTTTCTGTGTACACTGCCCAGAATCTGGGTCAAGCACACAAAGGGAGACAAGCAGATTGCTGGCTGATTTCTAGAAGAAAAGGAAGAAAAAAATGATTTTGCCTTATATAAGATATAGACAAAAAGAAAAAGTGCATGTGGTGCTGTCTGACTGAGGGCAAGCCTCAGAGTCAACGCTAAATGTCCATGTAAATATACTCTCAATGTGAATGAATGGCACGGATACAAAATCTCTGTTTAAGGCAGGGGACACAAGGTGTTAGACATGGAATTTAGGTAGGAACAAGAACAGGGAGTTTATCCCATGTCCCAGCCATCCATAAAGACACTGAAATCCCTTTAACAACTGTAGAATATAATGATATGTTTGTGATAAAGCTGCAATTTGTTTTAATTTTCTAAAGATGATGAAAAATAACTCTTTAGGAAAAGCATAATCCTGTAGTCCATACACGGGTGTAATCCCAGAAAAGACAACAGAAGCTTTGTATGTGCTAAGCCTGCATCAGCCACACTTCTACTGAGCGATTCTAAACTATGGTGTTGCACCACTCTGGGGTAGTATGAGATACTTTGAAGTGTTGGGTGAGATAAAGGGCAATATTAGCAATGTTAGATTTGTACACAATTCACAAAATAAACTCACATATTTGAAATAGGAATCCATAATGTCAAAACACTCCAACCTGCTGTGGTCCTTCTGTAGTTCTTTGCAATACAAGATTTATTCCTATAGTTAAAAATGAGTGAAAGTTAAGAGATGGCATTTTTTGAGGTGTGCTCTAGGTCTTAAAAGGTTGAGAACCACTTTTATATTGTTTAAAAACACCGGTAAAAGCATTTTCAACATTCATTTCTCTCTCATAAAGATGAAAGGCAGATGAGGAAAAAGAGTTACAGTACAATCATCATCATCATCATTATGTAAGTGGAAGGGCTAAAAATAAGATTTTTAAAAATAATTTATATTATTAAATTATTAAAAATCATAGAATTTTTTTAAAGATGTAAGAGTGGCTTTTGGGTTAATTAAATGAGCCTATCTTAAGTTTCTAAAAGGAACAGCACACTGTCTGAGGGAATAGATACACATAAGCCAGCAGAAAACATCAATTCCCTTGGAAATTTTAAATATTTAGCAGCTCTTCAGAAGGAAAAGGGTTGTGACAAATAAATGAAGGAAACTTTGGACAAATCGTATTTTTTGATATTAGCAAAACTCTCGACAACACAGAAAATACAGCCAACACAATGAACACGTGCTATTCAAGTTATATGGTGGTCTGTTGTTGTAGTGAATTAATAAGGACTGGTCTTAAGGAAATTGACAAGCAAGAGTGTGAAGAAATCCCTCTCTCTGTTTCCTTGAAAGAGGACATTCCAGCCCCACCTCTGATTTTCTCTCTGTCTGGTTTTGGTCAACCTGGTCACCCAGGCAACCGGGCTGCAAAATTCCTGAGGGGAGGGCAGCTTGCTCTCTTCCTCTTCTTGTGGCAGTCCTTTTAGGACACACACATGCTTGGGCTTCCAGAGAGAGACTGAGGATTAAGTAATTTTAGATGCATATTAAAAGAGTCTCCAAACCCACACTTGATGGAATTTATTTGTATTGGTCAAGAGGCTCAATTTATTCTGTATTGCTCAAGATGTTTTGGTTTTCTCTTAAACTTCCTTTGTCCTACCCCTCACCTATTCTGTCCCCCTCAGTAAAAAGGTATCTGGTTCAGCATTCCTGGCTGTGAATTCCTGAGGGGAGAGAGAGCTTGACTGTTTATTCACTAATTCAGTCGTACCTGAGTTTATCTTGGAAGGCTCCAGGATACAAGGAGCACCCAGAAATGTTACTAACGGGCAAAGCTCCCCCAAGGTTGTCTGAGTATGTGTACCCTGGGATGCACAGAGCCCTAACAGAAACTAGTGCCCAGAAGGTGGCAACATTACCCCAGGCTTGTGGGAGGTCTCCAGGAAGGGGGAAAACCGGACATAGGCACCCCAAGGGAGACTCCTAGAGCATGGTTTTGGGCATGGCACAGCAATGTGGGTGGCTCAGCATAGTAGCATTCCCTTCTGTTATGCCACAAGGACCATGAGGACATTAGCACCGAATAAGGTAAAGAACATGAACTGAGGTGTGGACAATTTTTAGGGGGCTGAGAGCAGTGAAGGATGTTGTGGATAGGGGGTATGTAAAGATATCAAGCAATATGAGACACAGAAGATAGGATGACTTGATTTTGGGTCATATTCCAAAACTAAACAAGGAATAGACTCCTAGTAACAGAATCACTGGACAGACAACAAGGCACACATGGATAGAAATGTATAATAATGATAACAACCCAAACAAACTGCACAAAGCCCTTTTTCTGAACAACTCTGAAAAGAAAGTGGCAAATTACAAGTGGCTTGTCAAAGAAAGATTAAAAAGAGAAACTGAAAGTGTAATTCTAGCCACACAAGAGCACGCCATTCACACAAGATATGGTGAAAGTAAAGATAGATGGCAAGAAATATTTTCTTTGGATAGAGTGTTGGATGTGTGGCTCCTGATGCTCTGGTGCATTGCCCAAAGACTGGAAGAAGGCCTGTCTTCAAGAAAGGGAGATAAGTGGATCCAGGCCTCTATCCTGGGGAAGGTTTTAGCAAAGTTTATTAAAGAGGCCATCCTTAATGGACTGGCTGATGCCAACTTCCTGAGGGATAGCCACTACGGGTTTATTGCGGGTAGGCCACCCCAGCCATATCCAGTCCATATCCTATTAAGGGTAGTCCACATGTTTGGTGAAAGGTTGAAGCCCAGTTGTTGATAAAGGGGAGATAAGGTGTTTATTTGGGAAAGTGTTTTCTGTCCAAGCTTTCCTGCAAGATTCTTCAGTGTTATAGTATAGGAGGTGCTCAGTTCATGTCCAAAAAGGTTTTGGGAAATCATGTGATGAGTTAGACTATCTTGAAGGTCCCTGTGGATGGGAAGGTCCAGATTAGAATTGAATTGAGAAAAATGAGCCACTGACCAGGTCTGAGACTAAGGTTGGGTTCAGCCCCCCAAGGCTGTCTGGAAGGGCAGTTTTGAATGCTAGGGGGCAAAACTGGAACCTCGTGACCCAGTGGGCAGGTTTACCCTTTCCCCACGCTCATAATGAGCCTTGTCTAACCACGAGGAACTGCATTGTGTGCTGTTATTGCAGTGGAGTCTTGTCTTTGGACATTAGCCACAGCATCTCTATGCCACTAGCAAATCTCACAACCTGACCAGACAGCCTGAATAAGCCATTTCAGTATGAAAGACCTGTGTGAATTGAGTTTAAAGATATGGGGAGCGGAGAGTCTAAAAGACATACCGACTCCGCTGAAAGGGACTCCAGCATTGTACATGTACACACACTATGGCCATAAAAGTTGTAAGTTTCTAGACAAATGGAATTGGTATACCAGAGATGATTTTAGCCGGCGGTTCCCCCAGGAGGGAATATTTGATTTCAGTGAAATTGTTCATCTCCACAGAGACCTTGGGTTAAGAAGTAGTAATATACCACAGACTCAGTGGGACACATTTTTTGGATTAATATAAAAAAGCTTCCAAAAGTTGTCAAAATAAACTGGTGCCGTGACTCGGATAGAGACGCCCGGAGTGATCAGTTGGGACACAGACAAACCAGGAAAGCCAAGGCTGCAACTGAACTCCAACTAGCTTCAAGCATCAAGGACAACAAAAAGTCCTTTTTCAGATATGTGGGGAGCCGAAGGAAAAGCAAGGGCAATGTTGGACCCCTGCTAAACCAGATGGGGCAACTGACAACTGACGCCCAGGAAAAAGCCAACCTATTAAAAGGTACTTTACGTCAGTCTTTCATCAGTCCCGTGGGACGCCCGTGCCTGCTGTGGGACAGGGAGATCCGGGTGATGGGGATCCCCTACCCTCCATAAATGCTGACTTCATGAAGGAACACCTTGAGAAGCTGGATACCTTCAAGTCAGCTGGCCCTGACAATCTGCACCCCAGGGTACTCAAGGAGCTGACGAGCGTCATAGCCCAGCCCCTGGCACAGATCTTTGAAAAATCCTGGCGCTCTGGTGTAGTGCCCAAAGACTGGAAGAAGGCCAATGTGGTGCCAATCTTCTAGAAAGGGAGGAGAGTGGATCCGGCTAACTACAGGCCCATTAGCCTGACTTCTATCCTGGGGAAGATCTTAGAAAAGTTTATTAAGGAGGCCATCTTTGAGGGATTGGCCCAGGCTAACATCCTAAGGGATAGCCAGCACAGGTTTGTTGCGGGTAGGTCTTGTTTGACCAATCTCATTTCCTTCTATGACCAGGTGACCTATCACCTGGACAAGGGAGAAGAGATTGATGTCATATATCTTGACTTTAAAAAA
The DNA here is from genome assembly GCF_052110815.1 of Crocodylus siamensis. Taxonomy (NCBI): domain Eukaryota; kingdom Metazoa; phylum Chordata; order Crocodylia; family Crocodylidae; genus Crocodylus; species Crocodylus siamensis. Next base: position 249,988,447 of record NC_143397.1, read on the forward strand.
GCTTTTGATCTGGTATCCCACGATCACCTCTTGGCCAAACTGGCCAGTTGTGGCCTTGGCTCCACCACGATCCACTGGATGGGAAATTGGCTCTGTGGTCAGACCCAGAGGGTTGTGATTGATGGCAGTAACTCATTGTGGTGCCCTGTGACCAGTGGGGTCCCTCAAGGCTCTGTCCTCGGACCCATACTCTTCAACATCTTCATTAATGATGTGGACATTGGAGTCAGGAGTGGACTGGCCAAGTTCACCGATGACGCCAAACTTTGGGGCAAAGCATCCACGCCAGAAGATAGGCGGGTGATCCAGGCTGACCTGGACAAGCTCAGCAAATGGGCAGACAAGAACCTGATGGTGTTTAACACCGAAAAATGCAAGGTTCTCCACCTTGGGAGGAAAAACCTGCAGCATCCTTATAGGCTAGGCAGTGCTATGGTGGTTACCACTAGAGATGAAAGGGACTTGGAGGTCATGATTGACCACAAGATGAACATGAGCCTGCAATGCGACGCTGCGGCTAGTAAAGCGACCAAAACGCTGGCTTGCATCCATAGATGCTTCTCAAGCAAATCCCGGGACGTCATTCTCCCCTTGTACTCAGCCTTTGTGATGCCGCAGCTGGAGTACTGCATCCAGTTTTGGGCTCCACAATTCAAAAAGGATGTGGAGAAGCTGGAGAGAGTCCAGAGGAGAGCCATGCGCATGATCAGAGGTCAGGAAAACAGATTTTATGATGATAGGCTGAGAGCCATGGGACTCTTTAGCCTGGAAAAGCACAGGCTCAGGGGTGATCTGATGGCCACCTATAAGTTTATCAGGGGCGACCACCAGGATTTGGGGGAACGTTTGTTCACCAGAGTGCCCTAAGGGATGAGTAGGTCGAATGGTCACAAACTCCTGCAAGACCGTTTCAGGCTGGACATAAGGAAGAATTTCTTTACTGTCCGAGCCCCCAAGGTCTGGAACAGTCTGCCAGCGGAGGTGGTTCAAGCACCTACAGTGAACACCTTCAAGAGTAAATTGGTTGCTTATCTTGCTGGGATCCTATGACCCCAGCTGACTTCCTGCCCTTTGGGCAGGGGGCTGGACTCGATGATCTCCCGAGGTCCCTTCCAGCCCTGATGTCTATGCAATCTATGAAATAAATAAATAAAATGCGGGGGGGGAGGGGAATCTCAAGTTCGGAGTCTTAAAGACTCCCAAGAGAATCTGAAATCTCAGATAAAGGAATTAAACAGAAAGGTGCACCAAAAGAGGGACCACCATGAATAGTACCATCAGCACCAAAACAACTTTATCCACAAATAACTGAGAATGAATCTGCAGAAGATATAACTGATTTTCTTAATGTGTCACCCCCATATCAGTTCCAGGCACAATCTGAACTCAGAGAAGTCCAAAGTAACCAAATAGACTCTTCTGCCAGGATTAGCCCACCTCACCAGGAAACTATCACTCAACAACCGTCACCTGCCCCCGGGGCATGCCCACGTCCACCGAAGACATGGCGTCTGTCTCCTGAAATCTCAACTCCCTTTTCTTGTTTAAGGTCTGGTACCCAGTATGTTCCAGCCCCTTCTTAAAATCTAAAAAAAACCTCAGTTTATGCCTTTACATCAACTTCCAGGGCAAGGTCCAAATGGGGAAACTACAATCACAGTCCCTGTCCCCTGGACCACAGGAGATCTCCTAAACCTTGTTAAACAATTTTCAGAGAAGAGTCCCAGAAATTTAAAGATGAATTGGAAACTGTAATGCATTGTTATGATCCAACATGGGCACATTTGCATCAGTTAATGAGAAGTGTTCTGCCCTCTGAAGTCCACAACCGCCTCATTGCACAGGGTACTTGGCTAACTCAAGACCCCAGAATTGGAGATCACTTAGCAGATGCCCAAAAACGCCTTCTTGAGGCTGTGCTTAAAATTTGCCCCAGGAAAATTGACTGGGCCAAAAATACATAACTGTAAACAAAATAAAGGAGAATCCCCAGCAGACTACATGGACCACTTGAAACTAGTATTTGAAAGACATTCTGGTGTTGAAAATGCAGCTGAAACTGTCCCAGAAGCAGTTGCTTCTGCTTTTGTCCACGGACTTCTTTCTAAAGTCCAGGAACAGTGGTGCACAATTGCTGTAGGTTGGCAGACTAAGCCATTTGCAGAACTGGTCACCATTGCAAATCATTGTACAACCTGCCAGGAAAAGAAAAAGGAATCCACGGAAACTAAGTTAATGTCATTGCAATTACAGACTTTAGACAGAGGCAGAAGCCGAAGTGTCCATCAAGGACAGTTCAGAGGCAGGGGACGTGGTCGTGGGATGGCATGAGGAGGATTTCAGTCCCAAAATAATGACAGTTATTAACCAGGACACTGGAAGGCTCAATGTCCTCACCGGCCTGGCCAGCCGGGGATGATGTTTAACCCTCCACTACCTCCTCTCACTCAAGTCTCTGTCCCAAATCAGGGAGCCTCCTGTTAGGCCAGCCTGAGAAATAGTAACATCATCACAGCCCCACTTCTCCCACTTAATCAAGATGATCCCTTTGTTCCCTGCGTGATAAATGGCATCTCTACAAAATGTTTAGTAGATACTGGTGGAAGCTGCTCTACTCTTCCAGCTGAAGAATTTTCCACAACTCCCCTCTCCTCTGCTGTTGTAAATGCTGTGGGAATTTCAAATCAAATAGTTCCCCATCCTGTTTCCCAACCATTACATGTTTCTTTTGGTCCTGTTTCTGATCACCATGCCTTTCTCCTTAGTCCTTGTTCTTCTGTTAATTTGTTAGGCAGAGATTTGCTTTGTAAACTCAGTTGTACTATCTATTGTTCTCCTAATGGTGTTTATTTAGATGTCCCCTGTGATAATGTGATAGCAGTACTTGCTGCTTTAGCTAGCTCACCTCCTGAACCTGAGTTCCCTGATCTTTCTGTGTTGCAAGAAGAAATCATAAAAGCTGTCCCTCCATTTCTCTGGTCCCAGCATGCTAATGAAGTAGGACAAATCCATACTGCCTAACCTGTAAAAATGAGATTAAACCCAGCTAAGCCTTTACCCAAAGTTGCTCAATACCAGAAGCCGAAGAAGGGATAAGCCATGTTATAACTGCCCTTTTAAAGCAAGGTATCATTGTCCCGACTAAGAGCCCTTGTAATACGCCTATTCTTCCTGTAAAAACCTGGAAAGAATACCTATCGCTTTGTACAAGACCTCTGTGCGGTAAATTCTGCAGTTTTACCTACTTATCCTGTTGTACCAAATCCAGCTACTATCTTCCTAATCCTTGTTAACTTGTGTTCTGCATTTTTTCTATCCCTATACACCCTGATAGCCAGTTTCTCTTTGCATTTACCTATTAAGGACTTCAGTATATCTGGACGCGATTGCCCCAGGGTTATACTGAATCCCCTTCTCTTTTTTCTCAAATTCTGAAAAAAGATCTAGATGACATAATATTTTAAGAAAATTCTGTGCTTGTGCAATATGTTGATGATTTGCTCTTGGCATCTTCCTCCTTAAAGCCTGTAAAAACAAAGAAGGCAGCACATCTTCCATGTTTGTAAATTTACAATTAGATTTTATTCAAATGCAGAAATGTTGTTCTTATGAATATGTTCTTGTTATTGTATGTATGTTTTCCGGATGGGCAGAAGCCTACCCATGTGCAAAAGCTGACACCATAACTGTAAGCAAAAAGTTGCTCAGAGACTTTATTTCAAGGTTTAGTATTCCTTTATCCCTAAACTCTGATAAAAAAACTCATTTTACTGGACAGATAATGAAACAAGTCTGTAAAGTCCTGCAGATCCAACAGAACTTTCATTGCCCATACCATCAGCAGGCCTCAGGCCAAGTAGAACGCCAAAATGGCATTCTGAAAAATAAACTGGCCAAAATTTGTGCTGAGACTCACCTAAAATAGCCAAATGCACTTCCCTTAGCCCTTATGAGTATGAGATCTACTGCCAACCGAAAGACTGGGCTTAGCCCACAAGAAATTCTAATGGGAAGACCCATGAGGATCCCCGCCTCACCACCTGTTGCCTCCCACTTTTGCGATATACATTCACTTGATGAGACCACTCTAGACTATTGTAAAGCACTAATGAAGTGTGTTAAGACTTTTCATTCACAGGTACAGGCATCTCTCCCCAAAGAACCAGATGATCCATGCCATTCTATCCTGCCTGGAGATTGGATCCATATAAAAGTCCATCAACAAAAAAACATCACTGGAACCTATCTGGAAAGGCCCATTCCAGGTACTCCTGACCACCAACACTGCAATAAAGTGTCAAGGATTCCAGACATGGATCCACGCTTCACACAGTAAGAAAACATCAGCCCCATTAAACCTAGAGTCTCCTCCATATCAATCTTGTAATCAGCCTCCACAGACTGGTAGTGAGCCTAGCACCTGCCAGCAGGAGAGCTTAAGACCAGTAGTGAGCCAAGCACCTACTGGTGAAGAGGATTTGCCACTACAGAGCAAAGAGGATGTGCCCCAACGACACCACTATGCCCTTCGGGTCAGGAAAAAGGCCTCTACCCAGTTCCTGGTTCCCGAGGTGGAGTTGGTTAGTCGTGATTTGGGTAGTTCTCAGTATTTCTTTTTTTTTTGAGCCATCTTATATGAACTTGACTCATCAGTTATAAGAAACTCTGTAAACCAAACTACATTTCTGCACTGACAAAGAAGATCACTTCATGAAAATGTGTTCTTGTCTTTAGTTAATCAAATTGGAAAAGATTTAAATGTTTCTCATTGTTGGATATGTAGTCATGTCCCTATCTATTCTACTGGAGGAATACCCATAATACCGGTACCCTTGAATGCAACTCAGATGCTAGCCCCTTACTATTCAGATTTTCATAGAAACAAAACTTGGCAGAATGTAAGTTGCAACCGGTCTGACTATGTACGATTATCTTATGCCACCCCTGGAAAGTTCTGTTGCACCTGTAATAGATCACATGTTGCAGTAGGAGTCAGTAAGTGTGAGGTAGAATTTAAAATAAATGATGCTTAGTTTTCTAATAGCTATAACTCTCTAACTTGTTAAAAAAAAAATAGGGAATGTAGAAGTAATTGGCTTACTTGACTAGAAAAACAGACAAAGACCAGAAGTGCTGATACTGCTTAATTCAGTTAAATGTTCTGAGATAAGGAATCCTGCACACCTTGGGTTATCCTTAGGTTATCTTGATATCTTGCTCTGTGCATAGATAGTTTGTTTAAGTAAACTTCCTAATTTATGTGTAATTTACTATTGTTTTGTTTCTCCAAGGTGTATTTTTTATCTCTTTCTCTGTCTTAAGAATAAATACGCTTGTAACCTTAAAGAGTCTGAGAAATCCTTTGAAACAGATAAGTGGGTGATTCCCCTTGATGTATGGAATTGTCCCTGTGATCACAGTATAGCCTTAAATAAAGAAAAGCTGGTCTGTCAGTTCTGATTCAACCACAACGCGATGTTTGATTTCTTCCACGTCCTGGATCGGTCTCTTCACTCATATTCAGACATACACATAGAACAATCATGGAAAATAATTATCTTCAACTCTGAGGGATTGTTGAAGAGAAGAATATTTCATAGATTTCATAGACATTAGGGCTGGAAGGGACCTCGGAAGATCATCGAGTCTAGCCCCCCACCCGCAGGAAAGGAAGTCAGCTGGGGTCATAGGATCCCAGCAAGATAAGCATCCAATTTACTCTTGAAGGCGCTCAATGTAGGTGCATGAACCACTTCTGATGGCAGGCTGTTCCAGACCTTGGGGGCTTGGACAGTGAAGAAAGTCTTCCTTATGTCCAGCTTGAAATGGTCTTGCTGGAGTTTATGACCATTCGACCTCATCATCCCTTGGGGTGCTCTGGTGAACAAACGCTCCCCCAGATACTGGTGGTCACCCCGATAAACTTATAGGTGGCCACCAGATCACCCCTGAGCCTGCGCTTTTCCAGGCTGAAGAGCCCCATGGCTCTCAGCCTCTCGTCATAAGGTCTGTTTTCCTGACCTCTGATCATGCACATGGCTCTCCTTTGGACTCTCTCAAGCTTCTTCACATCCTTTTTGAATTATGGAGCCCAAAACTGGATGCAGGACTCGAGCTGCAGCCTCACCAAGGCCGAGTACAAGGGGAGAATGATGTCCTGGGATTTGCTCGAGAAGCATCTATGGATTCAAGCCAGCGTTTTGGTCACTTTACTAGCCGCAGCATCGCATTGCAGGCTCATGTTCATCTTGTGGTCAATGATGACCCCCAAGTCTCTTTCTTCTGTAGTGCTATCCAATGTAGCACTGCTGAGCCTATAAGGGTGCTGCAGGTTTTTCCTCCCAAGGTGGAGAACCTTGCATTTTTCGGTGTTAAACACCATCAGGTTCTTGTCCACCCATTTGTTGAGTCTGTCCAGGTTAGCCTGGATCACCCTCCTGTTTTCTGGTGTGGATGCTTTGCCCCAAAGTTTGGTTTCATTGGTGAACTTGGCCAGTCTGCTTCTGATTCCAAGGTCCACATCATTAATGAAGATGTTGAACCATATGGGTACAAGGACAGAGCCTTGGGGGACCTCACTGGTGACAGGACACCATGACAATTGACTTCCATCAATTACTGCTCTCTGGGTCTGACCATGGAGCCAATTTCCCAGCCAGCAGATCATGGTGGACCCAAGGCCAGAATTGGCCAGTTTTGCCAAGAGGTGATCATGGGATAACAGATGGAAGCCTTTTTTGAAGTCAAGATATATGACATCAATCTCTTCTTCCTTGTCCAGGTGATAGGTCACCTGATCATAGAAGGAAATGAGATTGGTCAAGTGAGATCTGCCCACAACAAACCTGTGCTGGCTATCTCTTAGGATGTTGGCATTGGCCAGTCCATTAAGGATGGCCTCTTTAATAAACTTTTCTAAGATCCTCTCCGGGATAGAAGTCAGGCTGATGGGCCTATAGTTAGCCGGATCCACTTTCTTCCTTTTCTTGAAGAAGGCACCACATTGGCCTTCTTCCAGTCTTTGGGCACTACACCAGAGTGCCAGGAGTTTTCTGTGCCAGGGGCTGGGCTATGATGCTCACCAGCTCCTTGAGTACCCTGGGGTGTAGGTTGTCATTGCCGGCTGACTTGAAGGTATCCAGCTTCTCAAGGTGTTCCTTCATGAGGTCAGCATTAATGGAGGGCAGGGGATTTCCCTCACCCGGACCTTCCTGTCCCGTAGCGGGCATGGGCGTCCCATGGAACTGATGAAAGACCAACACAAAGTACCCATTTAATAGGTTGGGTTTTTCCTAGGTGTCAATTGTCATTTGCCCCATGTGGTTTAGCAGGGGTCCAACGTTGCCCTTATTTTTCCTCCAGCTCCCCACATATCTGAAAAAATATTTTTTGTTGTCCTTGATGCTCAAAGCTAGTTGGAGTTCAGTTGCAGCCTTGGCTTTTCTGGTTTTCTCCCTGCAGGACCAGACCAGTGAAGAATAATCCTCCTTGGAGGTGAATCCCATCCTCCATCCTTTGTAGGCCTTTCTTTTTAGCCTTAGGTCTGCTAGGTCCCTGGAGAGCCAGGTGGGCTGCTGTGGCCTCTTGCTGCCTTTCCTCTGATATGGAATAGAATTGGTTTGTGCATTGAGGATCACTCCCTTGAGGAGCAACCACTCTTTTTGAACTCCCCTCTCTCTGGGGTTGTGATTCCTTAGGGCCTCACTGACAAGCCTACTGAGCTTGTCAAAGTCAGCTTTCCTGAAGTCAAGGACTTCTGTGTTGCTGACTGACTTGTCAGCTTTACGGCAGATGGTGAAGCTTGTGATCTATGTCACCCAGCTTCCCATCGATCACTAGGTCACCGATTAGGTCATCCCCAGTACCCAGTACCAGGTCGAGCAGCGCTTTACCTCTCATTGGCCCATAGACTTCTTGAGTCAGGTAGAGGTCATCCACACATGAAAGGAAGCTTTGCAAGTGCTCGGATTTTGCTGAGTGATCCTCCCATGAGAGGTCTGGGTAATTGAAGTCACCCATGACAACCATGGTCCTGGAGCATGCAGCCTCAGCCAGTTCCCAGGTGAACTCCTGGTCAAGCTCTTGACTTTGGGTGGGAGGTCTGTAGTAGACTCCCACTGTTGTGTCCCCTGTGAAGAGCTGGAGTAGCTTGTTAATGCTGTGATGGTGGGGTGGATGGAGTGTCCCATAGAAGTGAGGGGGGGGAGGGGTCTGTGTGCTCAGTGGCGAATGTGGAAATGGCCAGAAAGTACTTTCAGTCCACTTCCAGGTCCACCAGGGAGCACACAGGCCCCCCAACCACCTCCAGCTCAGCAATCAGCTGTGGGGGAACCCTGGGTGTCCCCCCCAGACCCAGGAGGTACCAGTCACTGAGCGGGGGGTTAATGGGGGAGAGGGCCCAGCACGCTCCCTGGCAGACCTGGAAGCAGACCAGAAGTGCTTTTGGTCCACTTCCAGATCTGCTGTCAAGTGTGCTGGGGACCACCCCATGCTCCTGTGGGATGCTCCATCCATCCCACCATCTCAGCATTCATGAGCTGCCTGGTACCTTGAGGTGTGCAGAAAAAAACATTTAAAGCTGTGTCTGTATCTGAATCATTGAACCTTTCCAAATCTCTCTGAATCAATTTGGAGGGTTCCAATTCGATTTGTAGAGATTAAAGGGTCTCCTGATTTGATTCGGATTTGGAGATTTGGCCACCAAAACAGGCTGAATCTCCACAGAATCAAATCAGTGACTGGAGCTTCACACCACCCTACTACCTACATGTGGTCAGCACGCGGTATGGCTTCATATAAATAGCATTTTGAAAACCAGATCATGGTGAAAAGAGTATGGCAGTAAAGGATAGAAGATTCCATTATCATCCTCAAGAGACCTGCATGGACCTGATGAAAATTCTGGTGCTTTTTTTCAAGCAACTCAGCCGTAACATTGCAAGAAGCTGATCATTTAATGGTAACTCGTAAAAAAATTAATCCATCAATCTGGATAACTAATTCTCATATGCACAATGCCAATTAAGATCTATCCAGAAGGTTAATGTGCTCATAGTGAAATGATCAGAGGCCAAGAGGCCAGGAATCACAGAATTTTCTTTTTGCTTCTAATTTTTCTGTGATTCTGTATGTACCGCTTTCAAAAAAATCATTGGTCAGTGCCTCACAGCACTAGCATGAATTAGGTAACAATCACTGTCTATGTTTCAGTGAATTACAAATGGGTAAAGTGACCTGTCAAAGGTCACATGGAAATTCAGTGTCATTATGACCAATATCACAAGTGTATGGACAAGTTTTTAGGCTAAATACAAGAACTGTGAGATGATGTCTGGCACAAAGTCAAACTAGATAATGACAATTGTTCTTTCTGACTCCGTGAAATAGGATTAGATCCTTGCTTTCTTGATTTCAAAGAAAAAAAATAATTTGCCAGACCTCAGGGAAAGAAATAGTAATGAAATTCTAATTCAATAAGCTGTTAAAAATATGTCTGTATGGTTTTTGTGTGGGAAAAACTCTACCTGCTGCATTTGCACAGCGAATTTCATTTACTTCAAATTTCTTTGGGAGTTGCGTTTCAATAGGACTGCTTTGTCCAGCTTTCATCAGCAGCAGACAGTCCCTCTGTTAACAATGAAATATGTGATAATCTGTTATTATGTCTTATCCTAGAAGCAGCATGATCTAGTGGCAGGGGCACAGGACGCTGCCAGTTACCTGTTCTCAGACCTTGGGCAAGCCATGTAACTCTCTGTGTGCTCCTTTTAAATCTGTACCATTCCCCAGGGCATCAAATAGAAATTGCATATAATGGAAAAAGGACAATTCACAGCTTTCCACCCTGTTAGGAAGAAGGGTTCTGGCTAAAAGCAAGAGGCCCTTCTTTTACAAAACAGCATCCAACTCAGTGAGGCACACACGCCCTCAGTCCATGTACAGACATTACCCTTCTACCAATATGATTGATCAGAAACTGGTCTATACCCATAACAGAACAGAAGTTCAGCACACATCAACTGTTTTAAAAATGGCAGAACCCGGCCTACGATGTGCCATCTTGCACCTTCCCCACCACCAAAGGGTGGATGTGCACCCTGTTTGCTACCTATCTAAACTATGCCAGTGACACAAAACCACATAACTTAGCTTGGTTCTGCCTTGGGCTTTTTGAATGTCTATACCTAACCTCAGAGGGTGCAGATGGAAGTAACAATTAAAAAGTTTCTAGGTGTAGCACACTTAGAAACCTTTCTTCCAAGGGTTAGACATGCTTCTGTGCCATCCATGGCTGGAATGTTTCCAAATGCTGCAGCCTACTCTAGTGTCAGCCCCAGGGACAGGATGTAGAGAGGAGGGAAGAATGAAGACCATGGAGCAAAGTAGTAATCTGGGCAGGATGGAGGGAGGAGATGGCAAAAGCAGCGGCTCTATGGCCCCTCTGCTGGGAGTCTGAGCTTCTAGCTCCAATCCTTTCTACCTTTCCTCTCCCCTTCTCTCAGCCCAGCAGAGGCATTTGGGTCTGGTGTGCCTGGCTTTAGCAGCAGTGGGGTGGGTGCAAGGATCTTGCTGGGGACTCAGCTGGACAGCAAGCTAGCTTTCAGCCTTTGTTCTTCCCTCATCCAGACAAAACTAAAGTTGAAACACTCTAAAATAGTACTTCATTTAAAGAGGTGCTTTTTTTGAAAGCTTCAGCTGCTTTTTGGAATATTTCAAGGGACCTGTATGAGTGCACATCTGGCCCTTTGAAATGTTTCAAAGGCATTCAAAATGTTTTAATTGTTATGTGTATCCACTGCCTGATTTGCTCTCTTTCTCTTGGCCTCACATCCATCTTTCTCTCACACCTGTCAGGGGAGACAGCTTCAAAAGAAGGATAGGAGATGGTAAAACACTGCTAAGAAGTCAGAGCATGATAGGTCCAAATGTCCTCTTGGAAAAGTGTGTGAGGAGGGGGGAGAGATGGGGGGGGTGGAAGAGAGGGAGCTGTCATGTGAGTCTCACCATCAGTCTCACCTGATTTGACAACTCAGTTATTGAAGCTGAAACGACCCTTGGCTATGGGTTATTCACTGGGTACATGCACTTAAACATGCACAATGGGTGCACATACATATAGTCACATATGTACCTAGTCAGGGCATTTTCAGTGTGTGCCTGCACACTTAACGTGCCCATAGTGCTGGGGTAATAGAATCACAACTTGCAAGCATGGATCAAAGCCATCATTTGCATCCAGAAAACCGTCATTTTGGTGTGCAAAGGCAAATAGAATTCCTCCCTACATGATAGCACATTACTAATATTTTTTTCATGCTTAACATATGGCAAATCACTTCTGTAAAATCGTGTCTTCCTACAGTAGAAGATGGATTCAAACTACAGGCTTCAAATGCAAAAAGAAAAAAAAAATAACCTTTCCCAAAGTCTGAGGAAAGTCTGGTCTGAGCTTATTCCAGCTTGTGACTCATCTTAAGCATTATCTGTTATGTGCATACACAAAGGTGAGGTAGAATGGATAGGATAATAATGAAAGACTGTATAGTGAATTTAATGGCACTCCTGGGATCATTGCCTTTTTTAATTTTGCAGTTTTAAAACAAACAACATCAATGCATTTGGGAGGGAGCCTGTTTCCTGAGCATATTAGTATATTAAAAATGAAAGAATCTTATCTGCATTGTATTCCTGATTTCATGCACATCTACTCATTGGAGGAATAACTCACTAGCTGTGAGCGTTTAAATAGCATTTAAATAATCTTTAACTTTTATTGTGCTTCATGCATACCTCAGAGCTTCAGAAGGTCATAATAACAGCAAAATTTAAAGTGGATCTGTCCTGCAGAGTAAATAATCTGCTCAAAACCTTTATTCCCAGCCCCACACATTCCAAGTGCTTTTAATTTTTCACAGCTGTTACCAAAAGAGCAGTTTTGCTTCTGAAAACTGTGCGGGAGAGAGAAAAATACATTATCTAGAATTGAAGTAATGGATCAAGCCAGGTAGGAAAAAAATCATTGCTATCTCTGCACCCTAAAGACTGGTCACAATGGGTAGTCAGAATCAAGCCTATTTTAAGGCCGTATTCATCAAGACAAACCTTTCGATTGCTCACAGAACTCAACAGATATCTGGGGTGCATCACAGGTGCCAAGTATAATACAGTTCTTGGTTTGGAAAAATATTGGTTATTAACACTCTGAACACTCTAATTTTTGCATTTTCTACTTGCTGTAAACGTATAGCTCCACTGAGAGCTGTGCACACTGGAAGTGGAGAACTTTACTAGCCCTCCTGGCCACATCTGGGCATAGATAGGCCTGCTACTGCTGGCCTTGAGGAAGAGAAGAATGAGCTAAGGATGGAGACCTGTATGTTTTGCTCCTGCAGAATGAACCAGAGGCTTTGAGATCCACTCAAGAAGCAGAAATACTAGAAACTCAAGGCCGGGTGGGTAGAAAATGATTAACCTGATTTGTTTGTCTGAGATTTTTTGGAGTGGTGTTGCTATCTACAGGCTCTTGGAAGAAGTCATGGGTCTTGTGACTCTAACAGAAAAGAGGAGCTAAAGAAAAATGAGAATAGATTCATGAAAAGATAAGAATGAAAAGCACCTCAGAAGATCAGGCAGTGCAGCCCGCTGATCAAGGCAGGGTCATCTCTACCTAAACCATCCATCTAAACCAACCATTGTTTAATCTGCACTTAGAACCATCTAATAATGAAGATTCAACCACCTTAGCCTCCAACCACTTTAGCCACCCTTTGAGTAAGCAAGGTCTTTATGACCTCTCAGTTAAATTGCCCTTATTGCAATTTAAGGTAGTTTTCCTTGTCCTGTCTCCTGTGGACATACAGAGTAATCTATCATCATCATCCTCATTCTAGCTGCCTTCAGATATTTGAAGACTTTTCAAATCACCCTCACTTTTCTCAAGACTGAATAATCCCAGTTCTTCCAACCTCTTCTGGTAAATTGTATCTCCTAGACCTCTACCCATATGTTTTATGTCCACTGAATTCTTTCCAGTTTGTCCACATCTTTCTTGGAGTGTTGTTGCAAAACTGAACACAGTACCCCAGGTGAGTTAAGAATCACTGCTGACTTGCATATGCCCCTCCTATTACTACATCCAAGTAAATTATTAGCTTTTTTTTACAGCAATGGCACTGTTGAATACAATTCAGTATAAGCCCCAGGTCCTTGTCTGCAGTACTGCAGCTTAGCCAGTCACTCCTGAATTTGTGTTTGTTCATCTGATTGTTTAGTTGTAAGTACAGACCTGTGTGCTTGTCTTTCTTAAATTTCATTTAAATAATTTCAGACCATTCCTCCAATTTAGCAAGGTAGTTTTGAAACCCATCCTATCCTCCAAATTGTCTGATAATCCATGCATTCAGTCCCATGCTCCAAATTGTTAATTAAGCTGTTGACCAGTACCGGAACTGGTACTATAACCAGAACCTGGGAAACCCCATGATACCTCCTCTTAGTTAGACATTCATCTATTGATGAGTACTCTTGACACGCGTCATATCAATGCTTGGGATCTCAATATTGTGCTATTAGGCAGGAGAGTATGACACAAAATTACACACACACACACACACACACACACACACACACACTGCACATACAATACTATGTGTTCACACACACACACATATATACACACGTAAACATGCACTTCAGTGGCTGTGTGTGTTAACACTAGGGAGCACTCGGGGGTAATTGGGGTGCTTGGTGATTAGGGGGTACTTGGCATGGAAGGCAGTGGAGATGGGATCAGGAGACCTAATTAGGCATCTCCTCATTAAACATCTCATATAGATGTGCCCTGCGGAGCCTAAAGTAGAATTTGTTTGGGGAGCACTGCTGAGTATAATGTCTATAATGCCATGTCCAATCATGAAGGATTGCACTGAGTGGTAAGGCATCCTTCTACCATTAAAAAGAGGCAATTTCATTTACTTCATCCTATGCAACTAGGAAGCCTGTGGCTAATAGAAAAAAGAACATGCCTCCTTGCCAAAAAAAAAAAAATTGCCAGGTGATGAAAATACAAGAAGAAATCTCAGTTAAAAAACAAACGCACAAACAAAACTGCAACAGTGAAGACTGAGCTTGGACAAACATATAGATATCATTTCTGAATATGGTTGGTCAAACATTGTCTGTTGAAATTGTTCAATGGCAAACTGGGTTTTGGAGAAACATTATTATTTATTTATTTTTCTAGCTCCATAAAAAATATGATACTCCTGGGTTTAGTATCTCAAACATAACATACTTTACCTGGAGGGGGATGGGAGCAATAGGGATCTTGTGCTGCTGCTTCAAAAAGACTACATGTTAATTTTGATTCTTTTAGATCTGACAGCTGCTTTCAATATTGTTGATGAGAAGGCATTATTGATGTGCCTTAGCAGCCATCATTTTTCATTGATTCCTTTATTCAGAATGAAGGCTAGAAACACGTGTGAGAGAGTTTGGGAAGCAGATGGACAATTTATCCAATGCCATCCTCTGGAATCATGAAGCAATAAAGAGACAGGGTCATTGAGGCATTTGAATGCAGCAGGTATAAGCAGGAAGATCAAAGCTGTCAAATGAGGCAGGAAAAATTCATCAGCCAACAACAACAGAGTCCCCAGGTCTTATCCAGATATATAACAAGCAAGGTCATAGAAGACAGGAGACCTTAAGACTCTAATGGTGGAGTTCCCTTATCACAACCCTCTTGCTAATCTCCTCAGACAGGGAATATTTGACAGAAGGAAATACTAAAAGAGAGGATAAAGTAAAGAAAATGTCAGCTAAAGTTTAACAGTTGCTTCTATGTAAAGGGATTAACATTTTCTGTGATAAGGGCTACAGCATCTTCCTACAGGTTTGGGTTAACTCAGAGGCACACAGACATTATTTATAAGGTCATAGCATACACAAGGGGCACATCTACATGTGCATTTACTCCAGTACAGTAAGCTACTGTAAAGTGAGCAATTTTGGGTAGGTGTCTACACATGCTGAGATTAGGCAGAAAATTTGTTCCCAGGTCCCTCCAGATCTGAAATGTGCCCCTGTGGCCAAAGGGGGGAGCTCCAGGCTCTGGCTCTAGCTGTCACAAGCCTGGAAGCCCTCTTTAAAAGGCAGCCCTGCTTTGTGCTGTCTGGGCAGCCTCTTGCTGTGCTCAGGAGCAGCATGGGAAGCAACCAAGGGGAGGAGCTGGACCGGGAATTTTCAGGTCAGCTTGCAGTGGGACTTAAGGCAAGGGATGTAGTTGTTATGGGTGATTTTAATTACCCGGACATCTACTGGGAGGAACAGTCAGCCAGGATGGACTGTTCCAGGGGTTCGTAGCTGAGATACAGGACCTCCACTCAATCCAGGAGGTGCACGGTCCCACCAGAGGAAATGCCCTTTTGGACCTGGTCCTGGCCACAGCCAATGACCTGGTAAGGGGCCTCCAGGTTCTTGACCACCTGGGCGATAGTGATCATCGCTTGCTGGAATTCACCATCCAGTGCAGGGTGTCAAGGGCCTGCAGCAAGATGGTAGCCCTAGACTTTAGGAGAGCCAACTTCAACAAGGACACTAGTGGTTGAGGCTCTGGGGTCCTTGAGGGCAGGGGAACTCAGTGTCTAGGACAAGTAGTCATTCCTTAAGGAAACGATACTCAGGGCCCAAGGGAAGTCCATCCCAACAAGAAGAAAGGGGGGCAAGAGTGCCTGAAAGCTCCCCTGGCTTACCAAGGGTGTCCGGGAATGCTTGCTTACCAAAAAGGCAGCATACACCCAGTGGAAGGGAGGCGCTATCTCCAAAAAGGAGTATAACTCCTCTGCTGTGGCCTGTAGGGGGGCTGTCAAGAAAGCTAAGGTGGACATAGAGCTAGGACTAGCGTCCAAGATCAAGGATAATAAAAAGTCCTTTTTCAAATGTATAGGGAGGATGAAGAAGGCACCGGGTAATGTGGGGCCCCTGCAAAGTACACTGGGCAATCTGGTGGTTGCGCCAGAGGAGAAAGCGGAACTCTTTAACTAATTCTTCACCTCCATTTTCTTGGGCAGGGACTGGGACTTCCCTGCTGTGATGCCAGATGGACTCGAGGGGAACGCCTCCAGACCTCAGGTTGGGGAGGACCAAGTTAGCTTCTGGAGGGACTGGACGTGTTCAAGTCAGCGGGTCCAGATGCTCTCCACCCCAGGGTGTTGAGGGAGCTACCTGGGGTTATTGCAGGGCCCTTGGGACAGCTTTACGAGAGCTCATGGTACTTGAGCCAGGTGCCAGATGACTGGAAGCTAGCTAACGTGGTCCCCATCTTCCAAAAAGGGAAGAGAGAGGACCCGGGCAACTATAGGCCCATCAGTCTTACCTCTATCCCTGGGAAACTCTTTGAGAAGATCCTCAAGAAGCACATCTGTGATGGGCCGGCTTCAGGGATGATGCTCAAGGGCAACCAGCACAGTTTCATTAGGGGCAGGTCCTGTCAAACCAACCTGATTGCTTTTTATGATCAGGTCACAAAGGCAATGGATTCAGGTGTCACTGTGGACGTAGTCTTTCTAGACTTCAGCAAGGCCTTTTACACCATCTCCCACCCCATCCTCATTAAAAAACTAGGCGACTGTGGCATTGATGCCAACACAGTCAGATGGATTGCAGATTGGCTCAAGGGTCGTACTCAGAGGGTGGTGGTGGGTGGGTCATATTCAACCTGGGGGGAAGTGGGCACCGGGGTCCCCCAGAGCTCGGTCCTTGGGCTTGCACTGTTCAATTTCTTCATCAGTGATTTGGATGATGGGGTGAAATGCTACCTGTTTGAATTCACTGATGATACCAAAATTCGGGGTGATGTGAGCACGCTAGTAGACAGGGAAAAATTGCAGCAAGGTCTGGATAGGTTACAGGAGTGGGCTGACATAAACAGGATGCGTTTCAATACTGACAAGTGCAGGGTGCTGCACTTAGGCAGTAGAAACCAGCAGCACACTTATTGAATGGGATACTCCCTTCTTGAGAGCACTGAGGAAGAAAGGGATCTTGGAGTCATTATTGACTTCAAGATGAACATGGGCCGACAATGTGAGGTCACAGTTGGCAGGGCTAACTGCATCTTGTCGTGCATTCACAGGTGCATCTCAAGTAGAGCCAGGGAGGTGATCCTCCCCCTCTATGTAACGCTGGTCAGGCCACAGCTGGAGTACTGCGTCCAGTTCTGGGCGCCCCATTTCAGGAGGGATGTGGACAACATTGAAAGGGTCCAGCGGAGGGCCACACACATGATCCGGGGACTAAAGGGCAGACCCTACAATGAGAGACTGCGGGACCTAAACCTGTTCAGCCTTCACAAGAGAAGGCTGAGGGAGGACCTGGTAACCGTCTAGAAACTCACTAGGGGGGACCAGAAGGGTTTAGGGGAGACACTGTTTCCCCTAGCGCCCCCTGGCATGACAAGGAACAATGGACACAAATTATTAGAGAGTAGGTTTAGATTAGACATCCGCAAGAACTACTTCACAGTCAGGGCGGCTAGGAGCTGAACCAACTTCCTAGGGAAGCGGTACTGGCTCCTACCCAGGGGATCTTTAAAAAGAGAATTGATGACTTTTCTCCCGCCCCGGCAAGGGGTCGAACTTGAAGATCTACAAGGTCCCTTCTGACCCTACTTCTGTGATTCTATGATTCTATGGGAAGCAGAGAGGCAGCATGCAGCAGCTTTGTGCCCACCCTGCCTCCCTGCAGCATGGCTGCCCCACCCCAGCCCCTGGCCGTGGCAGTGATGAGCAGTGTCCCAGGATCCTGCCAACTGCTGTAATCACAATGCTGGCCCAATCAGTGCAATCAGTGGCTGCCCATGGCCATCTCACCCCACCTAGCTCCCCCGTGACCAGCCACTGTCTGCTGAACTGCAGCATGCCCTCCCAGGGCTGCCACCACTGCACAGCTCCTGCCATCAAGAATGTCAATGAGGGGCTCCATGAGGCCATGGCTGGGGCTGCTGTTGCCCTCCTGGGCCTCCAGCCCTGTCAGCTCTGGGTCCACCGCACCAGCAACCACTGGTGACAGCACTTTGTCCAGCAGAACTGGGACAATGAGCAGTGGGCGGATGCCTTCCAGCTGACCTGGGCCACCTTCAGGGACCTGTTTCAGCAGCTCCAGCCCCACCTGGAGTGCTATGACACTGGGGCTCACCAACACCCACCTGGCCCTGGCACTGCTGAACCTGGGCATGTCTGCCAGCCTCCGATATGTGGGCCACCTGTTCAGCAGGGGAAAGGCTACCATCAGGGAACCTGTGGTGAAGGTGTGCAGCACCCTGCTGGACATGCTGGAGGACACCATCCTCCATGTACAGGGCCCCCTGGTGGTGGTGGTGGTGGCTGGGTTCCATGCACTGGGGTTCCCCTAGTGTATCGGGGCTCTGGATGGGACCCACATCCCGGTCACCTGCCTGCCCCATGGAAACTGTCCCTATTATAGCCACATGGGATTCCACTCTGTGGTCCTGCAGGCTGTTGTAGACCACCAGGGCATGTTCACCCTTGTGAGCACCAGCTGGACAGGCAGCACACATGACTCCCACATCTTTAGGAACTCCAGCCTGGCAGGATTCTTGGAGAGCGGGTGTTTTGTGCCATGGCTGCCAGACCTGCAGCTGGGCACAGTGGCCATCCTGTCCCTGCTCATTAGAGATCCTGCATACCCCTCCTGCCCTGGCTGATGAGGCCCTACACCAGCCACCTGGACCCCCACCAGGCCCACTTCAATCTCTCTCTGGGCTGGTTCCATGCACTGGTTGAGCATGCCTTTGACTACCTCAAAGGCTGCTAGCACTCCCTCATTGCCTTCCTTGTGGTTCTTGAGGAGAACCTGGCTGGGGTCATCATCGTAGCCTGCCCAGGGTCATCACCATAACCTGTTCCATGAGGCCTGGGAGAAGGAGACACGGTGCACAGAGGCCTGGCAATGGGAACACCATCTATAGTAGTGGCAGTTTGCCCCTGCTGAGGTACCATGACAGCTGCACACCCACCAGTGGGGGCCAGGGCACCAGGTGCAGGATGCTCTAGCAGACCACCTCCTGCAGCACTCCCTACTCTAGCCCTCTTTTTCCACTGCCCACAGGCAACCACTGCCCACCCCTAGCACCACTCATACAAGACACATGTCCAAAGAAGAAATATTTATTCCCCTCACAGCACACCCCTCCCCCCAAAGACACAGAGCTCCCTCCTCCCTCAACAAAAAGAGCCTCCTTCCCCCTCCTTCCCCAACAAATAGAAATCCTCCACTACCCTCCACACCTACCAATAATTAAAAAAAATCTTTCCAGTGTGAAAACTATTTACAATCTGTGTTTTGCTGTCCTGGAGTGGAGGCACCTAGGGGGCAGAGTCCTGGGGCAGGTACCCAGCACCCTGGCCTCAGGTTGTTACCTCATGGGTGCACACACCACTGTGCATGCGGTGGATGCAGGGCTCGCCCAGGGGTGACGATGCCCAGTGTTCCTCCGAGGCAAGCAGCTCCCCCTCTGACTGGTGGTATGCAGGCCCAGCAGGTATGATGTCCAATCCAGGTGCTGCTCCAGGGAACTTTGGCTCCATGTCTGCATGCCCAGGGTCCAATGGTCATCATCTGTGACTCCACAGCCAAGCTCAGGATCCTATTTTGGTCTTGCAGGACCTGGAGCCACTCCTACTCCAGGGCCAGGAGGTTGACCCAGAATGACTCCTCCCAGACAATGTCTTCCATCTGCCATCTGTGCTGGTGGGCCAGGTCCTCCTCCTGCCACCTCTCTTTCCAGGCCAAGTCCTCCTCCCAGCAGGCCCAGGAAGTCTCCTCCCACACTGCTGGAGGAGGAGGGTCTGATCCTGCAAGTGCTTCTGGTGCAGACCCAGCATCCCCTCTTGGCCCTGTGGCCACTTGCTCGTTTCCAGATGCTGGATCTGCAGAGCCAGGAGAAAGAAGCCTTTTGTGAGAGTTTGCAACATTATAGAGATAAGATGCACTGAACCACTGTGCACTGTGTGCTGCCCGCCCTCAGATTGGGAGTCAGTCATGCATGGGTGCTCAGGGACCATGGGAAGTTGGGCAGGAAGTCCTAGGCCCAGGTAGCTGCCTCAGGCTGGTGGGCCACTGGGTACTTGCTGCAAGAAGCCTGCCTCCTCTATTTCATTTCCAGGCTGGGACAGGCCAGACTTCTGGCAGCACCTGCTGCCATGGCTCCAGACCTCACTCTTCCACCTACACGACAACCCCTCTACTGCTCTGCTGCCTAGCCCATGGTGCCTGGGCTCAGGACACATGGGGATCCCAGACTACTGGGACAAAAAGGTGGGCACACCCCTGCCTTTCCCTGCAGGGGCACTCTTTGGGGATGTGTCCTGAAGCCAGCCCCCTGCCACACTGACACTGCACCCTGAGTGTGCCCCTGCTCTATGTGTCCTGCATGGTGTACAATGAGCTGTTTGTGCACACTGAGGAGTGCCTAAAGCACTATACCTTGCTCTGCTGATCCTCCTGGTGCCCCAGGCATACCTGAGCTCTTGGTTTGGGACCCTGAGCTATGGGAGCACAGGAGCAACATGTCCCTGCCCCCCACTGCTGAGGATTACATCATCGTTGGCATCAAGGCCTTCTTCTGTGTGTGAGAGGCCTGTGGCCACCTGGATGTGGGGGCATGGGCTGCTCAATAAAGTTTTGCACAGTGTCCTACTTCTCTGAGTGCTGGGGGGGAATCCTGGGGCCAAAGCAGTGCAGACAGACCAGAAAAGGATGGGGAGCAGACAAGACTGGGGGGCAGGAGCAGGGGCTGGGGAAAGCCCTCACCCCAGTGCAAGGCTTACTGTGAGTCCAGGATTGGTGAGGTGAGTGGTTCAGTGTGATCCTCCCCATTGGTGATGGTATGCAGCTGCGTTTGGTGTCCTGGTCCTGCAGTGCATGGCGTGCAGGTGCCCGGCAGGGAGGAGATGGCACTGCTGATGGCCAGCAGTGACATGGTCAGCCATTCTGCACTGTTCCGGTCCTGCAGGGAGCAAACTGGGAAAGCCAAGGCTGCAACTGAACTCCAACTAGCTTCAAGCATCAAGGACAACAAAAAGTCCTTTTTCAGATATGTGGGGAGCCGGAGGAAAAGCAAGGGCAACGTTGGACCCCTGCTAAACCAGATGGGGCAACTCACAACTGACGCCCAGGAAAAAGCCAACCTATTAAATAGGTACTTTGCGTCAGTCTTTCATCAGTCCCGTGGGACGTCCATGCCTGCTGTGGGACAGGGAGATCCGGGTGATGGGGATCCCCTACCCTCCATAAATGCTGACCTCGTGAAGGAACACCTTGAGAAGCTGGATACCTTCAAGTCAGCTGGCCCTGACAACCTGCACCCCAGGGTACTCAAGGAGCTGGCGAGCCTCATAGCCCAGCCCCTGGCACGGATCTTTGAAAACTCCTGGTGCTCTGGTGTAGTGCCTGAAGACTGGAAGAAGGCCAATGTGGTGCCGATCTTCAAGAAAGGGAGGAGAGTGGATCCGACTAACTACAGGCCCATTAGCCTGACTTCTATCCTGGGGAAGATCTTAGAAAAGTTTATTAAGGAGGCCATCCTTGAGGGATTGGCCCAGGCTAACATCCTAAGGGATAGCCAGCACGGGTTTGTTGCGGGTAGGTCTTGTTTGACCAATCTCATTTCCTTCTATGACCAGGTGACCTATCACCTGGACAAGGGAGAAGAGATTGATGTCATATATCTTGACTTCAAAAAAGGCTTTTAATCTGGTATCCCATGATCACCTCTTGGCCAAACTGTCCAGTTGTGGCCTTGGCTCCACCACGATCCGCTGGCTGGGAAATTGGCTCCGTGGTCGGACCCAGAGGGTTGTGATTGATGGCAGTCACTCATCGTGGTGCCCTGGGACCAGTGGGGTCCCTCAAGGCTCTGTCCTGGGACCCATCCTGTTCAACATCTTCATTAATGATGTGGACATTGGAGTCAGGAGTGGACTGGCCAAGTTCGCCAATGACACCAAACTTTGGGGCAAAGCATCCACGCCAGAAGATAGGCGGGTGATCCAGGCTGACCTGGACAAGCTCAGCAAATGGGCAGACGAGAACCTCATGGTGTTTAACACCGAAAAATGCAAGGTTCTCCACCTTGGGAGGAAAAACCTGAAGCATCCTTATAGGCTCGGCAGTGCTATGCTGGCTAGCACTACAGAAGAAAGAGACTTGGGGGTCATCATTGACCACAAGATGAACATGAGCCTGCAATGCGATGCTGCGGCTAGTAAAGCCATCAAAACGCTGGCTTGCATCCATAGATGCTTCTCGAGCAAATCCTGAGACATCATTCTCCCCTTGTACTCGGCCTTGGTGAGGCCGCAGCTGGAGTACTGCATCCAGTTTTGGGCTCCACAATTCAAAAAGGATGTGAAGAAGCTTGAGAGAGTCCAGAGGAGAGCCATGCGCATGATCAGAGGTCAGGAAAACAGATTTTATGATGATAGGCTGAGAGACATGGGACTCTTTAGCCTGGAAAAGCGCAGGCTCAGGGGTGATCTGATGGCCACCTGTAAGTTTGTCAAGGGTGACTACCAGGATCTGGGGGAACGTTTGTTTACCAGAGCGCCCCAAGGGATGACGAGGTCGAACGGTCACAAACCCCTGCAAGACTGCTTCAAGCTGGACATAAGGAAGAATTTCTTTACTGCCCGAGCCCACAAGGTCTGGAACAGTCAGCCATTGGAGGTGGTTCAAGCACCTACATTGAACACCTTCAAGAGTAAATTGGATGCTTATCTTGCTGGGATCCTATGACCCCAGCTGACTTCCTGCCCTTTGGGCAGGGGGCTGGACTCGATGATCTCCTGAGGTCCCTTTCAGCCCTGATGTCTATGAAATATATGAAATCTATGAATTCCTTTGGGTGGGGTCTGGGGCTATGTAGCTGCTGAGGCAGGAGCTGGCTAGGGCTCCCTGAGCTCCTGGTGGACTTTGAATCCAGGGAGCTGAATGAGGTGGGACACTGAACACCTGGGGGTCCCTCCTCTGGTGACATGTCACCAGAGGGTGTGGGGTGGGGTGGGGCTGGGCAGAGCAGGGCAGAGGAGGGCAGGGACTCGATCAGGCTGCCCATGCAGGTAAAAAACATACAGCTGTGTCCTGGGTCTCAGGGTGGTCAGCTGCCGCATAAAGGGCATAGTCTTATGGGCTGATTGTGTTTGGTCATGGCTACCCACTGTGCCCGCAAGGGTGTGATCTTTATGTGGCACTGCTGCACCAACTGGGAGTGCCCATGCTCCTGCATCCTGACCAAAAAGGCCTTATAAACATGGATGTTTGAGCACCCACCCAACCCAAATTGGTGCTGCACCTCTGCATCACCCCAGAGCATCATGAGGTCTCCAACGTTCTCCTGGATCCAGCTGGGGCCCCAGGTGAAGGGTACAGGCATGCACACACAGGCAGGGGAGGACTTGGATGGGGAGTGTGAAGCCATCACAGATCCTCAACCAGATCTCGGGGTCCCGTGCAGCTGTTCCTCTATTGCCAGTCCTGGGCAGCTGCTAGTAGTGCATGGCAAGGGACTGGTAGCTGTGTAGCAGAAGCTAAGTCTTACAGCAGCTGCATGCAGGGAAGGCTGTTGGGGGTGTGCAGCAGGCAGGTGGCCCTGGCCCTGGTGCCAGAAGCAGCCTGCAGGCAGCCCTGGGGTGCTGAAAGGCTGGCCAGGGGCTGCAGGAACTTGCAGCAACTCTTGTGCACCCAACTGCCTGATAGCAGTGCCCTGGTACGAGCAAGGCTGTGCAGGGCCATGCAGGAAGAAAGGGTCCAAAAAGACAGGCACAGCTCATCTTTGATTTGCTGCTGATTCACTTCTACATGTGCATTACTGCACAGTTAGTCATCATGCTTAAATTTGTTACCTGCATTTGCAATTAGGGGTTTCTACTGCATAGTAAGCGCACGCATGTGCTTACTATGTAGTAAATTAGGCAACAGTGCAATAACATGTCTTATATAGAAGGCTCAAGGTATACAATCTCAATGGGTATCATGCCCTGATATTAGAACAGGGCAGCCTATTTATCCTTCCTGAGATAAAAAAAAGAAACAAACAAATGAAAAAAACCCTCTTTTGCTGTGCTGGACATCACCATAGATGAAATAGTGGTGTTTAAACTAGAAGCCCCAGCTGCTACAGATAAGCTAAAATGCTCTGATGGGGGGCTGTAACTGGCCTGTATCCTCCATGGACCACCTCAGTGCATGTAACACAATCATCCATGGGTTATCTGACTACAGAGGTAGATAGCTCAGGAGGGAAGGGAGCGATCTTATCTATAAAATATGTGGGCTGTATGTGTATCGCATCCCAAAGAATCAATGGAATCCCATGTTATCTGCTTCAAAATCCCATGTAGGCTTGCATTTTAACAATGACTGAATAGAGAAAGTCATGGTTGGCTGATGTAGTACAAATCTTATTACACGTTTCCACTGGTCAATATGTTTATTGTTTTAGAGATGAAAGAGCATCCCTTGAGAAATATCCCTCCTCTCCTGATGAACAAAGAGATATTTACTGAGCCAAAGGTAAGGAACACAAATGGAGTATATGCACTGACGATGTCAATTTTAAATGCCAAAAGCCAGTCTCTCCTGCATTTATATACAACATTTTTTTATTGACTTGCTCTTGATTTACATCCACAATATCTTAACCTGTTCTTTCATTTCAATATACCAGAAACATTGGTAAAGGCCTAAGAGAACTGCATGAGAATTGAAATATTTAAGTCCAATATCGTTGGACTTCATAGGGTAAAAAGGAAAACAAAAGGAAGGAGGGACTGGTTCTCCGCTGGTCTAACTCCTCAGGATTCGGTTCTTCCATGCCGCGCAGCTCTTATAGCTGAGCAAAGTGAATACAAAGGGGTGTTAGCTGATTTCAGCAGCATCTTATGTGTAAATGACTTTGTAAGGCGTAAAACAATGATGATTCAGACCTTTTGTCTTAACTGGAGGTCCTACTTTTTGCAGAAGAGTACATGATATAGGAACATGACCCAGTGAATTTGCACTGAACAGCCCAATATTCTAGCTATATTGTCCAAAGGGAACTGTATTACTAGTTATCCCTGAGTTTTACAGAGGGTTAAATAGTGTGATGGGGTGATGTCTATGCAGATCTTCCAGCAACAAATAAAAATTGATAGATAGAAATATACATTGCATAAAATCATTGTTCTATTTTACTAGTGCCAACTGAATCCATCTGCTTCTCTCTGAGGACTGCAGAGCAAGAAGGCAACTTTCCAGCCCAACAGAAATTGTAAAAAACCAAAGAAAACCTGACTTTGAAATAACACATTGCTATCTCATAACCTGTTAAGCATGTCTACATGTGAGCTGGTGCCGGACAGAAGGTCAAGTTCTTCAACTTATAACCAAAACACCATCTATATCTGTTTCCCTTTAAAAAAAAAAAATGCTGTTTCTTCCCTCCTGAATTTTATCTAGAAAACTATTTTCCTAATGGACCTATTTATCAAAACACCGAATGTTAGCAATAGAGCTATTTAGTTCGTGCATGTGTTTCTGAACATCCGAACAATCATCCATTGGCAAGAGGAGAGAGTAAATGATCTAATGTCTTTTCTGTCTCTAATATCTATGATTCTATATCTAACATTCATCCTGGGTGTAATTCCATTGATTGCAGTGGGTTTATATCAAAGACAAATGAGTCTTAAATGATTGACCATAATTCCATGATTGTTTCGTAGCTCCTAAAGAAACTCCAAGTGAAGCTGCAAGATGGGAGCACTGTATTATTATTGGCTCTCACCTGGAAAGACCTATTGTTACTATGAGTAGTTGTATTGCCAGTATCTTATCCAATTAAATAACAATAGTATACCTAATTTAATAATAACAAGAAAGAAACAACAACAAAACTAATCATAGTAACAACAACAATTATTATTTATTATTACTATTGTTGTTATAGAGAAACCCAGGCTACTTTAACAAATATCTCAGAGCCATATCCCAAGTAACTCCAACAGTTTTAGGAATCCCTTTTCAGATTCATAGCAAGAGCAGAATCCTCTCCTGAGAATAGGTTAGTATCTTTGGGATCCAGGTATATGAAATCAATCATTCTTTGTGCATTTAGAAATTCAGAGACTTCTTCATTTTAGGGATTTGCTAATTTCCCAACTTGTATGTGAGTCACTGCCCTCTACTGCAATATAATGGACTTGATCATGTGTAAAGGATTTTCCTACTAACTGAGCTAATAGAGCAGCTCCCCTGAACAGAGCCCTGCGGCTAAAGAGCCTGAGGTTGTACATTTGGAGAGCAAATACCTTCTATGAATGTGCATAGCTGGCTGCCATCCCTGGTATCTGCATATATATGGCCACAGATCATCGTAATTGACTTTCTCTGCTCTATTGGTTTAATTACCAGGAAGAGTTTGCTTATAAAATGAGTAGTCAGGTTTTATATCTTATTAACTTTGTTACATTATAGTGTCACTGTCGCACAACTTGAGTTAATGTGGTGTCTGCTTTTTGTGACCTTTGCGACATTCTTCCATCCCTCTTTCTGGAATTCATTCCAATAATAGAGCCAAGAAATGTGTGTCCATAGCAGAGGCAGTGCTCTTGCAAAGGCTTTTTGCTGGATGACAACAACCCTGACTGGCTACAGGAATGCATTAGCCAAGTAATACAACATGAGGATCAGGAGAGCAGCTGGAGAAGCTGATAACCTTGATCCTGGGCACCATGTGTGGATAAAGACCAGCCGGAAGGAGCTGATTAACCCCCAACAAGTTGTAAGTAGCCAAAAATGGCTGTATGGCAATTTTATTGTTTCTGTTGAGCTCATTTATTCCTATCCCAGCCTTGGAAGAACCAAGGGGCATTTTGGCCCATTTATGGGATTGCATCTTGTGTTCCAGTCCCAGGCGGTGGGCAGAAACAAATGGTACAGGGACCTGGTGCTGGGACCTCTCCTTGTTCCTTTGTTCAGCCCTCAGGGCTAAGGATAGAAATTACACATAACCCAATATAGGTGATTAGAAACCAGTTAAAATCTGTAAAATAACAGAAGTTCAGTGTACATAAAACACTTTCTAAAAGGTTGAAACCAGTTTAAGATAAACCTGGATGGATGTAGTGTCAGACGTAACTTGAATATGAAGGCGATCTGGGACAGAAGTTCAATAAACTGATTTAACCTAAATCAGTTAACTCACAGCTCGCCAGTATCCCATGATGCTTTGCACTTCCCCCGCAAACCCTCCGCTTGCAGGGTGGGTAGTCTAGTCTTGTCACAAACTGACTGCTCCAGCCAGCAGGGAGCCATGTTCTCGCACCCCCTGACTTCTGGCCTGGGCCACTGCAGGCATGTGGTTGCATTTCCAGAATCAAAAGTGAATGTGTGTGCACTTGCTTATTGGTTTAGACTAACCTGTAAAGATTGAATTGATTCAGCCTCAGGCTTTTTGACTGTCTGTACTCAGCCCAGGAAAATGCAAAGGAAGCAGTCTCCCTATTTTCCTGAGATCATCTCTGGTCTATAAATTATCTGAAAAAAGAGAAAAGAAGCCATTATCCTGCCCTCTCATTTCTCCAGCCATATATTCTTGCTAACAGCCAGGCTCAGTCTGCCCTGGTATTAACTGAAACTGAAAATAAAACCACATGGATTTTTTTTGGAAGCATTTGGCATAAACCTTGCAACAGATCTCAGCCAGTGTAAAACAATGCTGTTTCATTAAAGAAAACTGTGATTGCACAGGTCCTTTTTTGCTATAGTCATCAGCGCCCAGAGCATGTGGTCTGCAGTGATACGATGACTCTCGCATAACTCTTAACAACAGGGCATGATACTGTACAATGTTATAGTTAGTCCTCAGCGGGTGTATTTTGGCATCATCACACCAGACTGGCTGAAGATCTAATGCAATCTTTGGTGAGCAGGTCACAGGGATTGAATTCCTGTGTATCCAATCATCAGATTAGACTGTTTCATTTGTCTCATGAAAGCTTTTCTGATTATGTTTTAAGACAAGGCTCCCATGACGCTGAAAGGATAAGCAGAGATCACTTCTTTTAATCCAGTACCAGTTAATTTACTTCAAAATGTCATTTGCCTTAACTGAACTGTCTCACTAACTTCTGTGTGTTCATCTACATGAGAGACTGATCTTAGTGTTTGTTATTGCTAAATGAACTACCCCAAACCTGTTAACATGGAGCTGAAGTCCATAGTCTATTGCTAGAATAGGTTAATTCTATCCAATTAGTTCCCAGTCACTTCATCACCGAATGTGCCTGAGAAATAGGTTAGATTAGATGTGCCTCTGCTTATAAATCTGCAAGAGAAAATATTAATCCTCAGCCCACTAGGTTGCTGTGGGGTTTAATGCTTTATGGATGTTTTGAGGTCCTCAAAATCTTCTCTCAAGGGGAGAAAGAGGCTGTATACTTCCTTATGTGTTGATATACCAAGAAATAATGTTTCAGTAAACTCTACCCTTTCCAGTGGAAGATACACAACATATTCCACCCAGATTAGCACCTGGTAAATAGGTATCAGACCATACATATCGGAAAAAGGGCTTGGTAAGAATACAGGCCTTGGATTTCATCAACGGTCTCCCCCAACAATCAAGTAGAAATCGGATGTAGTGGCATTTTATAAAACGCTGGAAGCTGTGATAACCTGGTGTAACACAAGGCTACGTTGAGTCTTGTCTGCTTAGTTTTGTGTTGTCCAGGCTAATAACCACACATCACATCATAGGTATGTTGAGTCTAGTATGTCAACTGCAGCAGAGGACAATGCCAAATCACTGGACATGGTTAAAGTTGTTCAAATCCTGGCAGGGTCTGTCTCACAGTTAAATAGTCCCGGCACATTAGAAATTACTTGCATTAAATCAGACAGGCAGGAAAATGCTCCTGCCCACGCAGAAGTGACTGCCCATTACACATCACATGAAATCACTCACTGCTAACATGAACTGCTCCCTGCAACAGCCCACAAGCACCATGTAATGATGAATGTAACAATTAGGGACCTACAGTGTCACACTGATGTGACAATATTTTGTGTCAATGCTGCACTGCCACGGTCCAAGGCAGTTTCAAACTGACGAAGGCCCCCTCTGTCACACTCGTTGGACCTGCCCTAAGTCTTGATTGTGTTCTGGAGAAAAAGGGATGAGGTGCAGATCCACAAAGTTCTTATATTGCAATCCTAGCCCTTATGGTGCTACTTGGCTCAGGGTCATAGGCCTATATCCCCAGTCATACTTGGACACCTAATTCACATTGGTTTCAATTACCAGCTGTCCTGGACTTTCCATGACATGGAGTCCACACAAGTACCTCAGACCATATGAGACGGAGGATGTGTAAAGCTGGACAGTGCCGTCAAGCCTCAGCTGGGAATCTGTGAAGAGTTATTTAAGCATTTATAACCGTATAGTCATTGAACCTACTGCTGTACAGAAAATTAAGCACACTCATACATGGCAACAGGTGGTGCGCCTTTCCTACTGAGTAGCTTCATCAATACAAATAGACAGTCAAGTTGTTCATAGAGCATGTCCGTTACAGAAGTTCAGGGGGGCTGGACCCAATGATCTGTAAAGTCCCTTCCAGCCCCTAACAACTATGAAACTATGAATCCATACCAGGTATCTCTGTGGTCCCTCCCTGACTCACCAAGTTATCCATTTTGCTACTCAAAGTCGCTTGATGATGGTAGGGCTCCATCAGCACAGCCTTTCCCCACTGAAATGATTTCAAACTGCAAAATAGGTGGTTGCCAAACCTGAAAGTTCAGAAATGACTACTCAGACCTCCCAGAATCACGACTGTGATAAGAAGTCAGAGGTTTTTCTCCTTTGCCCGCTGTATATTTTTACAGCATACTCATGTTTACTCCTTTTCCTCTAGAGCCATGAAATCATAAGGGCTGCAGAAAAATGACTTTAAAAGAAGAAAGAACAAAAATAGCAACAAAAAACCCCAAACAACCCCTTACCCCCAACACTGAGATTCTCACGATAACATGTCTTAGAGCTAGGGCTTAAAATAAAAAAAAAGTAACAAGAAACCCTTGGGTGTCACCAGAATGGCTTTAGGACCAAATGCTGAAGCTCCTATTCATACACCTCTTACACTTGCTTAACTAGGAAGTTTGCTTGAAAAACGCAAATCTTGGCCTTTTTTTGTTACTGACTTTAAAAGAAATTTGCTTTGGAGCAAATTTCTCTTGAAAGGCGCCTGCTTGAGAATCAAATCCTTCCTATACCCCCGGACCAATGGTGTCAAGGGCACTGCAAAGCATCCACACACATACAGCAGCAATCCCACAGCTTGAACTGGAGGTGCCAGTAGATGAAATAGCAAAACCCAGCCTCTATATCCTAATTCCATCCCTGGTCTCACTTTTGGTATGCATCAGAAGGACGTCAGCCGTTGGAGGATTTTGTGAAGAGACACCAGTCCAGTAGCACTGAGACCACCAATTCATTGCACATAGACAAAAAAAGGTGGCATGGGATAGCTACTGTTTTTCTTCTTAACAAGCTGGACTGAAATTGAGCCAGAATTCAAAGGTGAAAACTTCCAGAACAAGATCCATTGCCAATCCTATTGACTAGCCCACCCCTCATGTGTCATTTCTAGTACATGCAAACTCTAGTCTTCACTAAAGAGATAAGGGTTGCTGGAGTTCTCAGTGCCCTTTTGGTATTCATTTTTCTATCTTGCTATCGAAAAGAAAGAGAATTATTTCCATTCTGCTTGAAACATATGTTCACATGTCTGAGTAAAGCTGAGTCAGGAAGTCTTTGAAAATTTTTTCCCCTCATAAAAAGAGGCCAATTTGTCCAAACCCATAATTTAAACAGAAATGTAGTGGCTTCATTATAACTCATATTTGGAAGATTTCTTGCCTGCCCATATGGGAATTTGGTCAGTTAAATCCATGCTGGTATAATTAATCCAGGGTTTAAGGCAGATACGTGACTAAACCAAGTTCCCTGGTTAGTGTACTGTAAATTGAGATCCCAAACCGGTATTTACCCATTTCAAAGTAGGCCAACTTCAAGATGAGAGCTGAAGAGTGCTCTGGACAATGCCTAGCCCCTTGCCTAGTGGTTAGAGCACTTAGCTGCAGAATAAGAGATGTAGGCTCTAAGTGTCCTCCGGGAGGGGGTGGCCCCAGAGCTTGTGAATCCCTCTCTCTCAGCAAGTACCCTAACCACTAGGTTATGGAGCTAAAGATAGGAGCCCTCATCCTTCCTCTCCCCAGTTTAGCCATTTCAGATGCTGTTTTTCTCAGACTAAATTTTTGGGAATTTAAACTGCGTTTTATGTGGACTCCGATGATTCCACACCACCCTACATCCCACCTAGCCACAAGGCAGCTCAGAAGGGGGTCAGTATGCTCAGAAGGGAAGCGAAGGGTGAGCCGAGCTACTGCAGGGCAGACAGAATCTAAGTATCGTGCAAGTGCCCAAACCCGATTTCCATGGGCATGAAGGTATAATTTAGACATATAGAGGAGAAATATGATTCAGCCCCATATCTCCAGATCTTCTCTTCATGCAAATAATCCAGTTGAAATCAGCGGGGTGACTTGCATGAGCCAAAGGGACGTGGGAAAAGGACACTTAACAGAAAAACGTCGAGCTTCTGAAAGACTTTGAGATAAAGTGCTTCAGATTGGATTCCAGAAATAGACAATGGTTGGAAAGGCATAAGGAGAACTGGCTACTTTGTCTGACCTGCTCTACCTAGATCATTTTTTTCTTCAGTTAAATAAAGAATCCATTTTGCAAATATGTAATCCTGTAATTCTGAATGGCAGCCACAATGTATATATAAACACAATCATCTTCTGAGATAATGGCACTTATCAAGAGCCATCTGATGAATCGGAAATATTTATTTTATCAACTCTTCCCCCACTTCTATTACCATGTTAATCTGCTTTTCCAGGCCAAAATATAGCCTTTCTAGTACTACTTTACAGCATTTTTTCTGAAGTCTTCTGCCCTTGTCTGTGTAATTTGCGTTTGAAATGCAACAAAGATTTCAAAGAACAAGAGAAGTACATAAATCCTTTCCTAAATCCTTCAATCTTTAGATAAAAAAAAAATCCCCACATTAATGTTTGTAAACCCAATAATGGGATGAAGTCCAGCCATTTATGGCTACATTTGCAATTCAGTTCTCTCCTAACATGAAGATTAAAGACGGGATTAATATCTAGCCCAAAGAGCCAGCATTTAACGGAATGTACAGTCAGTAGCCAAAGTATTCTTTGATCACAGGATATGCCAAAATGTAAAAGAACAGGAAAGATCAAAATGGTCATTTCTTATATCTCTGTTTAAAATAAAGATTAAAACCATTTTTTTAAAAACTCATCTACATATTTCCTCCGTGGATTCACAGTTGGAGAGCTGCCTTTTCTTACTACAAGCCCTGGGGGACTTGGCGAGTTAGCTTCCTTAATGCTGTCTAGTTGGAGTTAAAAACACAAAGACACCATCCTGGGCGTCTTTCTGCCAAGGGTAATTTGATAGTGCTACTGGAGGTGAGCTCCTTACCCTATGCAGTGACCCGTGGTAGCAAAATGGCATTCTGATCTGGCAGATAAACAAGGCTGTGACAAATAACACTGACATCCTTGTCAAAAGAAAAGACATGACTCAGACCCAGTATCTGTGCGCAGACTAGTGCCAGCTTTCGGTGACAAATGGTTTTAGTCTGACAGTGTGTTTCACCGCTTGAACTTTCATCCATCAAAACGAGACACAAAAGCATGGGGAGACGGGAGAGCAAGGAAGAGCTAGCAAAAGCCTGAGCTAGACACACAGCCTGGACTGCCAACTGTGTATTAGGAGGCGCGTGTTTTTATCCGGCGTTCAAGTACTGAGTGATTCATATTGCACTCCCTGCTCGAGATGTCCCTTCTCTCAGTGTTGTTTTACAGTTAGCAAGGAGAGGGAAGAAACAGCCTATTCAGTTTACTGGGCCTCTAAGTCCATGTGGCAGCTCCCAGCTGAAGCACACATTCCTTCTCAAGAGAGCGATCTGATTCTGCCACGGGGAGGTGCCTGCCAGTAGTGGATAGCCTTATGCGACTCCAGAGAGCCATCCAAAGCACACAAGCACCAAGCAAATCAAGGCTGAAGGCAGCCTGGAGACACAGGGGGCTTTTTTCTACTACTTCCTTGGGAATGAAGTATTCACTGGAGACCCCCACACAGTGCTGGCTAAGGAAAGCTTTGGACTTATTCAGAAGTAGCTCTGCGAAGATGAAGGGAGACTCCTCTTTAAAAAAGCATGAGGGTACCTGCTCAGACTCCTGACATGCTCAGCAAACCATCTGTGAAACATCTGCCTCACCTTTCTCACAGTACCTGTGATGCCAGGGCTGCTACACCGCTCGTGGTTTTAGACTGTGGGCACACAGGCAGCCCATGGTGGTAAGCTTAAAAAAAAGTGAGGGGGCGGGGGGCTCAATTTGGAGCAGAGAAATGCGGGAAGTGGCGATTAAGAGGGGATTTCATCTGCAGGGTGACAATACTGAGTATGAAAAGGGTGCTTTTTCCGTGGTGAAGAAAGGGAGAGCAAGAACTAATGCCTTGCAGCAGAAAGGCAGACGAATTTAAACTGGAATCTGCCCACCGTAACTCTGTCACTGGAAGGTGTAATCTCCAGGCCTCATTTTTTTTTCATGGCTCTTTTCTAGGCTGCCTCTAGTTTTTCAACATCCCTTTGAAAACATGGACACCAGAACGAGACACCATATTTTATCATAGGTCTCACCACTGTTACATTGTAACAGGGCCTCTTCCCCATTACTGGGCTTGCCTACACCAGATGCTACTGCTCAGTAGTCATTAGCAATGAGCTACTGCACCGTAGCTCATTTCTACCATGCAGTAAAAGATCTAACTGGTACCAGGAAGGTCCCCTGTTACAGGCTACCATCCCTGCTGTTTTCATTCAAATCTGCCAAAAAAATGACAAAGTTATAGGTATTTCAGTGACTCCCCATTATAGTCTATGGATGAATCTTTTTCTGAATCAATTTGGAGGCTTCAGATCAATTCAGAGGGTTTTTTGGTCTCCCGATTCGATTCAGATTCGGTGATTCAGCCTTCGAATTGGGCCGAATCTTCTCTGAATTGAATCAGCGACCGAAGCTTCGCACACCCCTAGTGGGCAGTAGCCAAATATGTTGAACCAGGGAGGATTGTGGCATGTCAGAGGCCTAGGTGTTTGACCACAAGACCAGGGGGTGTGAACCCCATTCCTGCAGAAGGGGGTGTACTTAGGGGCCATGTGGCCCAGAGCTTGCAGAGGGCTGAGCTACAGCTGGGGCCTGAGAACTTAGGATTCTGGTGCAGTGGACCCTGGGCCATGGGACCCAGCCAGAGAAAGTGAGCTAAGGCCCAGAGGAGCCTGAGTTCAGACAGGGACCCACACCAAATCTTGCATCTGCCTCTGGTGACAGACTTTCTTTGAACCTATAACATCAAGTTGTGACTGGTGAGATACCATGAGGGGACAAGACCCAGAGAGCCAGAAGAGGGGGTGCAGAGGTTGGAGCATGGTGGCGAGCTGGGCCGTGAACTTTAGTAGTATTAGCACAGAAATACTGATGTACATGTATACAGGGGTAAAATAACCCCACTGTCGCAACCATCTCCTTCCATGTTTATACAATCAACAGTAGCATTAGCTCTTTTTGGCACAGCATCACACGCATAGCTCATGTTGCATGAGGTTGTTATGTAGGTCTACTGATCTTACTGTAGCTGTTTCATTAGACATTTCCTGAATTACTAATGAAAACACTTCATACTTCTCCTATAACTACATAATCTTGCTTCTTTACACAGACTACACAGAATGACTGTACCATTTCTGCTGTCACTATTAACAATTTACCTTCTGCAGAGATCCAGTGGCAGAGCAGTTAAGATATTTTGCTAGGGCTCCAAAGGTGTAAATTCAAGCCATGCTTTGGGCTTATGTCAAAGTTTGATACCAGTTAAGTTGCCCAGATATAAGTAGCTTGCTCTTTAGTCTGGGATCAAAAGTAGATGGAATTAGTGCTGGCTACCTCATTCCTTTGTGTGTTGTTGGGTAAGAAACCAGTATGCCTTAACCAGTGAAACTGACCGTGGGCACATCTACATGAGATGCTAAAAGTGAACTAGATTATTCTACTGTGCAAAAGCTGTGCTGATGTGCAGTAGAATTAGTCTACTGCACGTTAGTGCCACTTAAAAGACATGATACTGCACAATAGCACCAATTACTGCACATTAAATTAGTACCTGTTATTAGAGGTACTAAACTTAATGCCTTGTAATTATGGTGCATTAATGCACATGTAGACAAGCCCCATTAGTCTTTGGACCTTCTTTATCATCTCCATCATGTAATGGTACAGTACCATACTATTGCTAGGATTTCTTTTATAAAACTCCTTTTTATTGCCCTTGGCCATAAGGACTCGGAGTTTTTCTTGATGTCTTCAGCTACCCCTATTGAGGTTCTCTACTTCAGAACTTCTAAGTTTTGCTGATTGCTATCCATTTTCACTTTTCCCCTTTTGTTTCCAATCTACATGCAATTTGTCATTTTCACTTTGTTATTGACATGTAATAGGCTTTTAGTCAAAGTTGTCCTATGTCTTGAATTCAGGATCATGGTTTCTTGGCCATCTAAAAACAATTCTTAAAGAACTCCCAATTTCTACCTCATTTTTTCTGTCTAATATTTTTTTCCCTCCAAATCAGTTTGCTCTTAAGTTCCTTAGGGGATTCTTTTGGAAGTTTTGGAAACTTTGCTTACATGAAGCACCGAATTTAGACATGGCTATTTTCATAAAGGCGAATTAATCATCAGCTCGGAAGTTGGTGGTTGCTTAGGGACTGGTGGTCATGAGTAAATTGCATTCAATAAAATTGGCTGGAACTGTCTCTTATTTGCCTATATTAAATGTAATCAGATTGTGATCCCTGGTCCCTAGGCAACCAACAACTACCAATCCAGTGACTAATCATTCTTTTTTCATAAAAATGAGATCTAAAATAGAATTACCTTGGGTTAGGTGCAATATCCTCTGCGTTAGAAAATTATTTATAACTTTTGGAAACTATGATTTATTGCTGGCTGCATAAGGCCTCCAGCATGTAAACCCCACATGACTCCTGGTATTGACATATAAGCAATAGAGTATGTGTGGTGGGGTGGGGAAGGATTCTTTTCTTCACATTTTTTGTCCTTTCACTTTGATTTGTTCATACTGTCCTGAGTTTGAGTTTATAATGCATTTGATCTCTTAATACTCATCTCTGTGTTCCCAGCTTTATACCTTCTGTCATGAATTATTCAGAGCGTCTCTTGTTTGGGACCTCTAGCCTGAACAGGGCCTGTCTGTGTACCCTTTGAAGCCTTCCCAGACATAGGTCCTAGAGTGACCACCTGAGGCTCTGACAGAAGTAATATTTGTCATGCAAACAGCCCCTTGAAAGTGCTCTATAGCCATGCCCTGACAGAAGTGCACAGCTGCAGAGTGCTTCAAAAGTGCCAGATCACTCAACAAATTAACCCTCATTTAACTGAAACAGGAACAGGCTGGGAGAGAGGTAGGGCTGTTTCTAGAGGAAACCAGCTGCAGGGTGGCAGCCAGCAGTTAGATTCTTCTCCCCCCTGGAACTGACAATGAACTTCTGTTTGGTCCGGGGAATTGTTGTAAGTTGGAACACTTCCTGAAAAGTGTTCTTGGTTACAGTGGGGAGCTGCACTTCTGTTTGCACCATATGCCTAAGGATATAGCCTTGCTCAAGATGGCCTCCCACTCTACTTGGCCTTGGTGAGACCACAGCTGGAGTACTGCATCCAGTTCTGGGCAACACGCTTCAGGAAGGATGTGGAGAAATTCGAGAGAGTCCAAAGAAGGGTCATGCGCATGATTAAAGGCCTACAGACTAGGTCATATGAGGAGAGGCTGAAAGACTTGGGACTGTTAAGCCTGGAAAAGAGAAGACACAGAAGACTTGGTGGCAGCATATCAGTACATCAGTGACATACACTGGGGCCAGGGGGAGCATCTATTCACCAAGGCCCCCCAGAGGAGGACAAGAAACAATGGGCACAAACAGACTGAAGAGCACTTCAGGCTACACATAAGGAAAAACTTCTTTACAAGTCAAGTGCTGAGGGCTTGGAACAGGCTCCCCTTAGAGGTGGTACAGTCATCCATGCACCCTGGTGAGCTTCAAAAAGCATCTTGATGCCCATCTTGCTAGGGTCATCTGATCCCAGCAGTCTTTCCTGCTCAAGTGCAGGGGGGCCAGTCTGTAAGGTCCGTTGCAGCCCCTAACAACTATGAACCTGTGTGAAAGTTACAGACATGGAAACCAGGATGCCCTTCCCTGACTTACAGTTGGACTCGCTGAACACACATTTTAAGTGAGTCTTGCTTTAAAGTTTTAGAAGCATCAGAAGTCCTGTGACATTTCAGCTTTGTTGAAAGCATTCTAGTTTTAGCTGATTTTTTTTTTCCCTTTGCTTTTTATTTT
Source organism: Crocodylus siamensis (assembly GCF_052110815.1). Classification (NCBI taxonomy): domain Eukaryota; kingdom Metazoa; phylum Chordata; order Crocodylia; family Crocodylidae; genus Crocodylus; species Crocodylus siamensis. The sequence continues at coordinate 250,026,089 of NC_143397.1, forward strand.
AGTTTAAGCCTGAAACTTAAAGCAAATTTTAAAAGTATGAGCTCAACAAAGGAAGAGTTCATATGACTCATAATAAATTGATGTGACCAGTTTTGGTGTGGCAATAAATAAAATAGAAGGCCAGGTATTCAACTGATAAACATAAGCAAAGCTTCTCTGAAGTCAGCAGAAATGTTTTGATTTACACCATTTTAAAATAAGCTATTTTACACCGTAAGTTTATTTCCTACTTGTACTAGGAGGTCATTGGCTGGAAGCTGAATTTTAGGTAAGTTTTGCTCCTATTACCTTATAGATAGGAAGGAATAAAACACCAACATATTTTTTTCAGCCATTCATGCCTAATGATATCAAGGGGGTACTTTCCACTGACTTCTATAAATACTGAATACCCTGTAAAATGAGAGAGAGCCCACACCGTTATCTCCCATTAAGTTTTTTTTCACTTGTAAATAAATAATTAAAAGACAGAATGGAGTAAGGAAGTAATTAATTACTATGACATATCTCAGACTTTTATTCCACTTTCTACAATTCACTTTAAGCGCTATTTCACAGTTACAATTTCTTAGCCATTTATCCTTCACAAACAGTAATAAAAAAAAAAAAAAAGCAAGGAGCAAAAGTAAGTAACAACACTATATTCTAATTAGCATTCTGATGCTTTGGCTTTAGCTCAGGATTGGGTCTTATGAACTCCTAGAAACATAGCAATGTGGGGCTGGAAGGAAACCCAAGTAGCCCATCCCCCTACACTGAGACAAGATCAAGCAAAACTAGACTCTCTCTGAGAGCTGTTTGTCTATCCTGCCCCTTAAAACCTCCAGTAATGTGGCTTCTACAACCTCTCCTGATGGCCTCTTCCAATGCTTTGTTGCACTCCTGTTAAAAAGGCTTTATACTAATAGCCAAACAAATCTCCCTTGCTGAAGATTAAGCAAGATTCTTCCAGGCCCAGCCCCACCGGTTCTACTGGAAAGGCATTGCACTTCCCTTTACAAGATCATTGAACAGATTTGAAGACTCCCTATGTGGTTCTTTCTCTCTCTCTTTGTGTGTGTTTTTTTTTTTATTTTATTTTATTTTTTTATAGACCTAACACACCCAGATCTTTCAACAGAGTGACCAATCACATGAAGGGGAAACCTAAACTGTTATCTTCAATTAGCTTTAATTATCTCAGATGTTGCTAGGAGTAGGAAGAACCTGAGGTCTGTACAAATCAGATCTTGATCACTGCTAAAAAGAAAGGTCAAGTAGTATTTTGGTGTGCTGGTGAGCAGTTATTGAGAAAAAAATGTCTTCATAGAAACAAGCAACTTGGAAAAAGGTTTAGGGTGGATTTGGCAGAAGTCAGGGTCTGTTTTGTTAATAGACTGTAGTTTTGTTGAGGAGGTCAGGGAACTTGGAAGGGAAATGGAACTGAAAGACAGTAGGGGAAGTTAATAGCACTCTAGGGATTGAGTATCCTTACTAATGCCTTACCTCTGGCTTCCTTTCTCACTTTTTTTTTCTCTGACAGCCAAATTGTTCTGGCCCAGCAGATAACAACTTGCTGATTATTTTTTTTCCTGTCTTTCCACCTTATCTCTACTTTTCTTAAAGTACAGTGCCCAAGCAGAACACAGTATTCCAGCTGAGGCCTCACTACTATTGAGCAGAAAGCAACAACTTTTTCCCACATCCTACATGTGACAGTCTTGGGAAGCCATTTACCTTGTTCTGTAACTGCATCCTGTTGACTCATTCATGTTTCCTGGTAGGGCCTGATTACTAACTGGAAGCAGATGCATCTGTTCCCTTAGCTTCACTTATTAAATTAAAGAAGACAATGGCATTAATTGCTTAAGTGCCTTCCTGGAGTAAGCATGCTTCTTTCCTGAAGTCAACTTAAATCAGTGGTAGTTAAGAAGGATGCTAGCTCTCAAAGGCACAAAACCCTAAATTATACTTCTGAGACTTCTCACATCTCTGTAGCCCAAGCTTGAAAGCCCACAAACTCCATAAGTACCTTAGCTTTGATTTTAAAGGTCCCCAGGTGCCTACCTTTGTACCTTGGCATATGGCTAGACCTATTACCTAGTGGTTAGGGAAGATGTCCTACATTCCCATCCCATCTCTGATTCTAGAACTGTTTATAAACATTTTATCCAGCTATTGTTTAATGCAAAGCCTGGCTCCCTTAGTCCTGCGTGAAGGCTCTGACCCTTGCTTTACAAGAAAAGAATGAGCCTCTTTGGTAAAACATAGATCCTTGCTTCCTCTTATGCAGGAAAGGGCACTGTTGCCTGCCCATTGGAGAGGGTTCTGGACTGAATGGAAGGAGATACCCCTATGCAGCTGAGTGTGGTTCCTGAGCCCTGTAGACACTGAATATTGGCATGCCTGAAATTTAATCTATTTCCTATACTCCAGCTCAAGGCAAGTGTGTGCTGATAAAGTGGCTCCTATTCAGGCCAACATCTTTTTTTCTGGACCTTCCTGCAGATATTGCAAAACATGTACATATTGCCCATGCAGTCCTAATCCATGAGGGAAAACTCATCCATCCCATTAATGGAGAGTCTGGTGCACCCCCAGGGACCAATCTTAACCCACCCTGCGCAAATGCAAGTGTGTAGCTGTCCTAGTCTGACAGAAGGAGACTTCATTAAAACCTAAACCACCCAGGGAAGGACTCAAACATCTCTCTCTCTCTCTTTTATTTTAATGGGAAGCTATGTGCCTATATTCTATAGCAATTCAGCTTCCTTCCAGGGAGATGTAGAGGTCGATGGAGGAGGAGCAACAGCAGCCAGCTATCTTGTATAATACCTAGGAGTCAGGCTATTTGCCAGGTAAGTGGGAAACCCAGGTTCTAGACCTGCCTCAGCCAAAGATAAATTGACCTACACCATGGTCCTAACAAGGTGTCTTAATTACTAGGTCATGGACAAGGCAAGGTCTAGGGATCACCCCACTCCTGCTAATATTAAGTCACTGAGAATAAAGTATACAGAGATGAGAATATAACTTGATTTCCAAAAGAGGTGGGGAGTGTCCTTTGAAGGAGGGTGTTCTGGGTTGTGGCTCTGCTCCCAGTGCTGCTTATATATTTTTCATTAACTAGTCATTTGATCAAGTGCTTAAGTCCTTTCTTGCCTCTAACCAAAGCCATTATTACTGATGTCAAAGGAAGACAAATCAAGCCCTATTCTGGCCTATGATCTCAATGTTAATTTTCCCTTCATCGCTAACATGGCTGGCCAGCATGAAGCATCATGATCTAGTCTTTTCTTAACTAATTATTTGAAAATAATTTCTTCCTCTCAAAACAGATTTTTCATAGACTGATATCCCCACCCCCTTTCCAGATAAAGATACTTTAAGCAGGTATTCATCAGTATGCTTTCACTACACTATGGTCCCATTCTTCTACATTTTGAGTGGAAGTGTGTGTATGTCTTTAAAAAAAGAAGAAAAAAAGCTGTTTTTGTTGTTGTGGCAGTAGTATATATTATTCTTTAGATTTTTTTTTTGTGGCGGGGGGGGGGGAAGGCAGGAAAAGAGGACAAAAACTTGAAGTGGGTCTAGTGTGGATTAATTGAAAAAAAACAAACAAACCCCAAAACCTGTGGGTATTCTTCTAGATGGTATACTTTGCCTACTTGCCACCTCTATTCATTAATCAGATCTGATGGTTGGCAACTTCATTTTTTTTTTTCCTGTTACCCTATCCTATTGGTTCAAAACTTAAACAGGATAAGAAACATTTGCCAAAGACCCAAACAACATATATTTTTGTGTGACCTTGTTGGATAAATAAACATTTTGTTCTAAATCTATTAAACCTTTAAGCTTCCTGAAAGTTAACATGACCATTCAACGCCTACCTAACATTGTGAAATATGGATAATTATATAACACTAAATCTTGCAGCCAATTGTGACTCTTTTTGCTGTTCTGCCAACTCTAATCATTATTGCAAGTATTCTTTTTTGGATATTTTATCTCATTCACCTCTTGAATGTACTACAGAATGTAATGAAATTTAAGTGATTTATTTTTTGTGGCATCCTTGTAATTAAATTATATGTTTCTGAAAGTGAGCTAGAAGGTTGGTACTTCATTGTATTAGAATACAAGGCTTTTACCTCTGGGATTCTTATGGCATTAAGTACTACTTGTGGCACTATGGAAAATGCAGTGTTACATAGCTACTGTCACTGCTGAATGCGAGGAGAGAGCAAGATTGAAATGGAAATTGTATCCATGTAGTAGTATATTCTATAATTACCATGTGCCAAGCTGAAGCTAATATGCTATGAAACACTCTAATGACCAATGAGTACATAAGTCTAAGTGAATTATGAAGTTCACTAAAATTGAATAAATCTCATAACCTAGTATTCACAGCATATTTTTAAACCTAATTTGAAGGATAATCAGGGCCACTTAGGGTGGATCTCATCACTGCAAAACTGTGGGCATGGGTGACTTACAGATCTCTGCAATAATCGGAGACAAACAGTCCGTTAGCTTTGTGAGAGCTGCTTAAAGTATTTTGAGGTTTTCTTTCCCTTCTGATTTGTGTCAGATGCGGGAGCACAGCAATGTGGCAGCCATAACACAGCATAAGGCATGGAGTCTGACATTTAATCACAGAAGGAATTGGAAGCCTACTTGGTTTTTATGAATTGGGGATGGTAAAATAATGCAGAAGAACTCCTCATCTCAGTAGGTTTCCATCTTCGAACACTTCACATGCTTTGGACTACCATCTAAAGCTAAAGATACAAATTAGTCTTAGAGTTCCTAGGTTCAAGCCTACTATAGATGCACCTACAAACCCCCATGGCTCTGAAGTAGATTGCTGTTTCCAAATCCTCTGGTCGTATCCCTTAGAGCAGTATTTCTCAGCCCATGGGTCACCACCCAAAAGTGGGTCACAAGAATACATGAAAGGGTTGTGGACAAACTTTTAAAAATGTTTTTTTCTTTAAAGCAGAAAAATGTGGGAAACTATGGGCAGACTTGCAGCCTGCAAAAGGCTGCTTGGAGGCCCCCAGGCCCCTCACTCTCCCCTCCCCCTGATCACACACTGGGGAGCTGGGGCCTAGGGGTGGGGGCAGCAGGTCAAGAGTGAGGGGCACTGGCAGGGCCAGGGGGCTGTTTTCTACTTAAGCAAGTTACTGGGTTGGAACAGGCCATCAATGTTTACAAATAGGTCCTGGTACAAAAAAGGCTGAGAACTACTGAGTTGGAGTAGCCACATTGGCACGGACATCCACACCAACATATATCACCTGGGCGTTAGGCCCCAATTTTCTCTCTTAGCTTGAGTATTAGAGCCCTGTGCTTAAGCATCTGGACATCATACATCACCAGTGATGAACTTTGGCAGTAGATATCTTTACTAAGCAAAACTGATGTAATTTATGAACTGTGCCAGGGCCATAAATTCAGTGACAAAGCAGCAGTTGATATAATGATGTCTAAAACAGAAAAGTCCACATATTAATTAAATCTACCTTTGTGTGTGTGGGGGGGGGGGGGAGGTAAGGGGAGGTTTGGAGGGGGAAATGAAGCGGATTTATTGTCTTGTTTTAATTTTAAATTCCTCCCCACACACTCTTTTCCATGTCTATTTTTTTGGACTTTCTAGGTCTTCTCATCACTGCAGTATGCAGATTGGTGTAGTTGGTTGATGAGTTTGCTTCATACAGGTTCAGTGTTCTGCATCTCAGATGTATTACATCATGAATACCAGCTTCCCTTCTCTTCCAATAACTTGTTTCTTTTTACTCTTAAATTTAATTTTTTGGGCAGGATCATCGGCTGGTGTCACCTGGCTTCAAAGGAACCTTCCTGACTTTTATCAGCACACCCAAAACAGTGAGCAGCTATACCACTCCATTTTATTTCATGATGGAAATGAGTTGGATTAAACCTACTTTTTGTGTTCTTTATTTCTCTGAAATAGGTATTGTGTTCCTCTACCTTTCTGCAGTAAAATTGTTTATTAAATAAATCTCACAAATTCTAATATTTTTCATGATATTCCTAAATAAAGAAGTTTTGCATTAGGTGCACATCAATCAGATTAATTAAAGTATATGAGAGTTTCTATGTGGCGCAGGGTTGGTGGGGGAGGACCACAGTGACTACAGATTTAACTTGGGGAACTGTATTCCTTGGTTTTGAGCTACAGCTTTATATAGGAACTACATTGCCCAGTTGGGCTGGGAAACATTTTGGGTTACATACTTCTCCTTTGTTCATATACGTTTCTGTACAAGTCTCCCTTGCTTTATGCTGTCTATGCATGCCTGGGAAACAGTGCATAACTCGAACTCACATAAAGGGAACCCACTTTACAATGTAACAAATAGGGATACCCTCCAAGCCCTTGGCTGTACTGACCCCCAGATCCATTTCTACCACTTTTACAAGATAATTTTGGTACTCACCAAGAGCAAACAGTACACAAAAGCACAGGGTGGTGATGAACGTTACCTTAATGGGGATGGCAACTACAGAAACATGTGTCACAGACAGATCTGAGGAGCACAGATCCATGCAGGAAACTATATTTTGGTGCACATCGCTTTCATCATGCACCGAACAAAGCAGCTGACTCTGGGCTTCCACCACACCGATCGCATAAGAGTGAAGTTATTTGTATGTAACAAATTTTTGGTATAAAAAGGGTCAGAACTTAAGAGCAAATTTGCAGACCCAGAACCTGCATTAAGCGAGGGAAATCTGTCTATGGTCCATTGGGTAGTAAGTCAAACCTGCTGAGGCAGGATAGAAACATGGCCTTACCTCTCTCAGACATTGCCTTGATGTTTCTGAGATAAGCATCCTGGATAGCATCAAGAGTGCAAGTCATTGTGCTCAAGGGAGCTGTTGAGGTTGGTTCTTGGACAAGGATTATAAAGAGCAGAAAAATTCCTTGAGTGTCCAGTGAAGGGTTGTACTCAGAGGGTGGTGGTGGACGGGTCATATTCGACCTGGGGAGAAGTGGGCAGTGGAGTCCCCCAGGGCTCAGTCCTTGGGCCCACACTGTTCAATTTCTTTAACAGCAACTTGGACGACGGCGTGAAAAGCACCCTGTTTAAATTCGCTGATGATACCAAAATTTGAGGTGAGGTGAGCACACTAGTAGGGAGGGAAAGACTGCAGCAAGACCTGGATAGGTTACAGGGGTGAGCTAGCAAAAACAGGATGCGTTTCAACACTGACAAGTGCAGGGTGCTGCGCTTGGGCAGTAGTAACCAGCAGCACACTTATAAGATGGGAAACTCCCTTCTTGAGAGCACGGAGGCAGAAAGGGATCTTGGAGTCATTATTGACTCCAAGATGAACATGGGCCGACAATGCGAGGTCACGGTAGGTAGGGCTAACCGGACCTTGTCGTGCATCCACAGGTGCATCTCAAGTAGGGCCAAGGAGGTGATCCTCCCCCTCTATGCCGCACTGGTCAGGCCACAACTGGAGTACTGCGTCCAGTTTTGGGCACCCCACTTCAGGAGGGATGTGGACAACATGGAGAGGGTCCAGAGGAGGCCACCCGCATGATCCGGGGACTACAGGGCAGACCCTACAATGAGGGACTGCGGGACCTGAACCTGTTCCGCCTTCACAAGGGAAGGCTGAGGGGGGACCTGGTGACTGTCTATGAACTCACTAGGGGGGACCGGAAGGGCTTGGGAGAGACCTTGTTTCCCCAAGTGCCCCCTGGCATAACAAGGAATAACAGCCACAAGTTGCTGGAGAGGAGGTTTAGATTAGACATCCATAAGAACTACTTTCCGGTCAGGGCAGCTAGGATCTGGAACCAACTTCCAAGGGAAGTGGTGCTGGCTTCTACCCTGGGGGCCTTTAAGAGGAGGCTTGATGCCTATCTAGCTGGGATCATTTGAGCCCAGTTTTTTCTCCTGCCCTGGCAGGGGGTCAGACTTGAAGATCTATAAGGTCCCTTCCCACCTGACTTCTATGATTCTATGAAACACAACCTGATCCTAAATTTCAGACAGGGACTTTTGAATCTTCCTATTCTGAAAGCATTTCAGATGAACTCCCAACATTTTAGATGTTTTCTCAAATGTTCTGACCTTTCTGAGTTGAAGCAGAGCTGGGAGTTTCATGAGATTCCTGAAACCTTGTGCCCGTTGGCTAAAATACAGTATGAAAATGTGGTGCGGGTGTATGTTTGCTTAGTGTGTACATGCCTCCTGCTATTTTAGCAAGTCTATGCCAGATCCCAGATGAAAATCGACTGTGTAGAGATGTTCAGAACAGTGTGGAACATCCTAGAAGACTCATGTTTAGGCATGAACAATATTACTACAAAGTTTATCTCCTGTTTCCAAAGTAGTTAAAATAGACTTAAGTATAATTTACAGGATGCACAGTTCTTGTGCTGATCCTTGCTAAGGGCAAATTTGTGCTTCCATAAAGCTAGCATTTATTATGCCAGTGGCCAACTTCACCAGAGAAAGTTCCTTTAAAAAATACATGTGGCTTAACCCTATGGTGAAAAACAAGGATCCCACCTGTCTGTCACCACACTGAGACCATGCATAATGAAGAAATACAGTAAGTGACTTGTGAATCTGTGTTCTGTAATTTGAAGCCTCAGGATGTCGCAGGCATCCTCATGCACCCATAATGTAACTTTAAGGAGTGAAGTGTGACATTAGTTGCAAAATAAACATTTGTTCTAACATATTTTATTACTGATGTATCCATTCCTTCAAAGTAGCTGGGTGACTGCTTCTAGCTCCATCCTACTTCAGAGTGGAAAATAGAGTTTAGCAGCCCACATTTTGGACAGCAAAGAAGAAACAATATAAACCATTGATTTCCCTTTGAATTTCAGATTAGGTTTGAGTCAGGTTGACTCCTATTTCAACCAAATTCTTTTGGTTTCTTTCTATGTGTTTGTTTTTTGTCTAAAAATACACAAAATCTGATTTAAGTCCTTAGCAGCTGCAAGAAATGCAAGTCAAACTGAATCACGGTCATGACGGATCTTACTCAGGAGGGAACTTTATGTGTAGTCTTTGCCAAAGAAGGGGAGGGGGTGATTGCATTTTCTTATTCAATTTAGGTTTTCCCACAGTAGTAAGAAATGTCTCTCAGTAAATTATCTGGATTTTAAGTATAACACTGTTAATTGATGGAAGTGATTTGAGAGGGTTTTTTTTTTTCTTTTCTTAATATAGCAAGTCTCTTGTGTGCAATATGGTTAGTCATTGAAAGGTATATACGTTTAAAAAAGCCCCTTGCATATTTTAACTAAGAGAACCTTCTTACGTGTTGATTGGTGTTATTGCTAGCTCGAGTTTGCAGCAGTCACACCTTAAGGAAAAAAACCTTCTCTGACGGTCCCTCACCCGCACAGCTATGACTTGCCAGTAGAGGGCTGGCAAGTAGGGACCTGACTAGGCACTACAGCTGTAAGTTGCTACTTGCAGGGCTGATGAGTCAGAACAGGTTTCCATCTTTGCTCTAGGTGGGGGTTGCAGGGAGACATGAAGCTAAGTGGTGGAGAGTTAATGGGATGGGGGTGGGTAATGAAATAGGAGGTAGAAGAAAATGGATGGGGGAAGGGTGGTGAAATGAAGAAATTCAGCCACTGAAGGATAAAAAAAAGTTTAAAAAAAGAGTTTAAAAAGAAAAAAAAAGGAAGTAAATTAAAGAAGATCTTATGCTTGAATAAATTGGAATTAGTGTGTAGGAGGTGCTGGTCATGGTTCCAAGGGTGGGTGGGAATGGTGAGAGAAGGCACTTTTGGAGGATCTACTGCCCCTGCTCTAGGAAGGAAACCCCTGCTCATGGGAACATGGTCTGGCCCCCTACCGTGTTCCCCTCCTAGACCTCAATTCTGGACCCCACCTGGCTAGCTGGCATGTTCTCTGCAGGCTGTTTTTATGGGGTTGCACCCCTGGAAGTGAGAGGGGGACTTATCTTGGTGCCAGAAGTGTACTCTGGGCAGTAGAGTTCATCGGCTGGAAAGCTTGTCCCCATAGAACAGGAATGGTGCAGGGGAAATTGTATGCTGCGATGCTGGAAGATTGCAACTTAGGTGACTTGTCTGTGGAGGGTGGCCACACATTAATGGAACACAGAAGATGGATAACACAAATCAGAGATCAACCTGCCCTGGAGTTGTATGTCTTTAAGACACCTAAAGTGTGCTTAAACCTTGTCTTGGGTATTAATGTGTGGACAATCCCAGGGATTAAGTGCTCCAAGAGTCGCCTAAAATTAATGTTTAACAAGTCCATAAATCCAAGTTCATTTTCATGTTGAATTGCAGTGAGGCTACCCCTATGAATTTTCATAATTGCATACACCTTGCAGAATCTCATCATGAAATGGACTTCATATAATCCAGACAACAATATGTAATTTCAAAAATGAAAATGTCATAAATCAAACCCTTAGTTGGTATTAGTTGTCATAGCACCAATGAACTCAGTAGAATCATGCCAGCTTAAATCCCAGCTGAGAACCTGACAGAAAAAGATGATATGGGTGCTGTGGTGTCAAGGTCCATGCATCATTTCCTATTGTGGTGAAAACTTCAAGACCACCTTGAAAGTGAGATAAAGGGTACCTCATCCTGGGCACCCCTCAAATTCAGTACATTTTCACTTCTAGATATACTACTCTTATGCAATGGACCAGATCCACTTATGGAGGTTTCCATGGGAGGATAAGGCAGGGACAGGAAGCAGCCATACCTTCCTTCTGCCAAGTGTGCAACACTCTCAGAAATAGTGGTGCTGATAAAGGGGAAAACACGGCAGCTGGGATTTGTCAATTCCACACACTTAGCAATAGGCCTATTTACCCCATGTTGAGCTAGCTGAAAACTGGCACCAACAATTTGTTGATGATCTTGCCTTGTAACCAGTGTGTTTCCTGTCTGACAGGGCTAAGAGAATAGCAGTGGATGCCTCGAGGAGGCACTGGTCTGGGGTCAGAAACAGGCTATTGGAGGTTTTATTACTGTGAGCACATATTTCAGGGTCTTTTTTTCTCCCTTCCCTTCTGATCCTAAGCTCCTGTGGACTGTGCAGTATGAAAAGAGAGTACTCAGGGTGAGCAGTGATGGAAAAGGCTGTCTTGGGGCACCAGATGCAGAGGTAACCCTTCTGCTGGGCACTGGGCAGCAGTGAGAAGGTCTGGGTACACATTTTGGGACACCCCGTAAATGATGCCAGTGGCTCGACCCCCACCCAGAAAACTTGGAACACTGAATTTGCCAGGGTGTCCTGTATAAACAACCCCCCTATTCATAGGCAGTGTAAGCACAAAACCCCCAAACTTTATTAGAGAATTAGAACAAAAGAAATTACTAAATATAACTTTAAAACACGATTAACCCCAAAGCAAAGTCTATAAGCCCCCTCTTGGGGAAGGCTTCACCTATACCTAGGGAGCCTCAGACTTGGGGACTCCCTGAAGGGTAATTCTGGGGCCTGCAACCCTGTACCTGCTCTTCAGCAATGGGCTGGCAAGGGGGGCCCACACCGGAGAGTCCTATGAGCTGTTTCTTGGATTCACTGTGCTGTGGGGAGCTGCTCAAGAGTGTGGGTCCTTCTGCATTGCAAGGGACCCTGTTGCCTCTGGAGAAGTGGCAGAACATTGATCTTTGCTCCCATGGAGAGGCTGTCTGTCTGGAGCGGGGGCAGGTGACTGTAGCTGTAGCTAGCATGCATGTAACTCCAAAACTTGGGGGCTGGATTATAAGGCCTGATGAAATAGAAACTGCAGGGCAAACTGAAAAGTTAGCCAGGTTGAATAACTAGGTACAGCTGGCCCAACCACATAGCTTGGCTGGAATAAAGGAGAAAAGCCAGGCATCCCCTCCAGGTCTGGGCTGCAGGTAGTTTGTGTCACCCAGCTCCACTAATTGCAAACCTCAACCCTGGCTCAGAGCTGGTAGGATTTGAAACTCACAGGTTTTGAACCCTGTTTAAAACTGTCAGACCTAGTTCCTGGCCAGCCAACCCAAGGACTCAATACCCTCCTCTCTAGTATTAATCCCTTAAAATCTCAGAAAAGAAAGAAGAAGAAGAGAGAAGAGTTCCCAAACACTGAGATAATTCCTTCTCTCATCTATCCATGGGCGACTGATGCTGCCTTAGTCAGGGGGAGCACATGCCCCCCCCCCCGAAACCAGTAAGTGACTGGGGGAAGAGTCCTCCTATGATCAGTCATGCTAACCGGGGGGGGGGGTGGGGGGAGGAGGGGAGAGTGTCCCCTTGCAGCAAAACTTACCAACTGGTGAGTGGCTGCTCCTGAAAGTGGCCATGGCCTAAATCTGGCACACACACTCCCTGGCCAGAGCCCCCTGCCCATCACCTGAGCAGGAAGTATGGCCTGACGGGGTGCACATGCAACCCCATGCACCTCCTACGCATCCCCACTGCCTCTACCTGATTTTTCCCTTTTGCTGTCTGCAAATTCTTTCTCTCTTGGAGGAGACTTCACTCTTCAGCAGCCCCTAGCAGCTTCTTCTCCTCCCCTGACCACCCTAGCTCACCTTATATCCCTCTGTATGACATCACCCTGGCCTTTTCTAGTCAGAGAGTGCCAGATCCAGTCTTTCTCTTAACCAACCTGTCTGGAAAGTCTTATCTCCCCTGGGCCAATCAGACCAGAGGATTTTACATGTTTTACCCAGATACAAGGCCCCAGCTTTCCTTGAGCAGAGAAAATGGTCAGAACAGCAAGGTCCAACTTGCCCACATAAAAGCACGCATGCATACACATACACTAGAAAAAACACAATATGCAACCACTACAAGCATATACTTTGCCATCCACAACCCAAGTGTGTGTGGCTGTTGCACAGAGGATAGCTATCAGATTGTTAAGGGCAGTAAGAAGTTCCTAAAAAGTTTTGTCCTATGACACTGTGCTGATACAAGTCCAGTTCATAGTATTATTGATTGATTTCCAACCCCCACCCCCTTCCAGTGACCAAGAACTGAATCTTGCTATAGTCTTGGTGTAGCATCCACCACAATGAGGACCTGATGCTCACTGCTGCCTCTGGGCCTGAGTAATATGAAGTGACAATAACAGAACACGTTTAAAAGCTTTAATCTTAGAATCGCTTTGACCAAAAACATGATATGGCTTTACAGTTGGACTTCCACTGTTCTTCCTCACAACACAACATGTATGACACGGGCATGGGAAATGTATGTTTGTGTGCGTTCCTTATAGACATTAACACATGGCGTGCTTCATACTGGATTAATTCAGGGTCAGATTCTGATAACCTGCCTGACCATGTAATTCACAAGTTATCCCACAACACTCACGACTTCAGTGTCACTCAGGGGAAAGAACTATTCATCAGGAAATGAGAGAGTTGAACAGCAGCACCAAAAAAAAATGGGCATTTATGAAACATGAAAACAACCCCCCTCAACAATCTCTCAGTGGGCTTGCCTACATGTACACATTTACTGCACAGTAACCAAAATTACACCCATATTGTAAAGTAAATATGGTGACTTACACTGACTTGAATGTAAATTTGATACCTGCATTATGCAGTAACACTGTGTAATTCTTTAACACGCTGTGTAATACACTGTGTAACTTTAGTGCCAAGTCAGTCCACATACAGCATTAATGTGCTTTAATGCCTGCACATGTAGATGCTGGCCTACTCCCGCTTACTGTGCAGTAACTTATTGTGCAGTAAATTTAAGCCAGCATAAATGCATGTGTAGACACATAGAGTTAAACATAAAAAAAAACTTGCAGACTTTCGTTGCTGAAAAGTTTTCCTCCCCCACTCCCTGCATCCCCCCCACCACCTCCTCTGAGGTTGAGTGGGAGAAAGAGAGAGAACTCCTTAATCATCCAAAAAGCATTCTGGCTTGAAGCCCTTAAGCTGTCTTCTGGTATAATGTTTCATCATATCAATGAGTGCCAGTTTTACAGGTTGTTCTTTGGTGTGCTTTTTTTCCCATTAAACTCAGCTGACTTCTCCAACTAGCCATTTATTGTCTTCCAGATGAAGTGGCCTCCCACCTTTCCTGGATGATTCAAATTGCTTACTCTTAAATTTTTTATATTGTGTTCAGTTTAGCTTCATTGGCATGGTGTATAATAACACTATAAAGTGAAAAACTTTGGTTTGTTAAAATAATTTCAGTCCATGAACTAAATGATTCACATCTTTATAATCTCTTAGCTCTGTGAATCATCTCTTCTATGTGATATCTTAAAATGTTTTGTGTTTCCAGGTCCTCGTTTCTAGCTAAGTTAATAGTAGAGTTACTAAGAACATTTTAATATGGAGATTCTAAGGTAAGGTGACTTCTTGAATACATTATATCAATTTTCTGTGATGAATATAGAGCTGTTCTGCAATTATTGACAAAATCTGACCTTGTTATTTGGTTGTTTATTGTAGGACTGCAATGGGTAAAATCAACAGAACTGTTAGAAAACACAGTGAAACAAACTGGCCATTTTTACATGTGTTTCTCATGCAGCACAAGACACTTTTTAATAAGCAAGCTGTGCTAATTAAAAGTGCCTGGCACTGTGCCAGGTGCTAGTTGATAAGTGGCATAGTGCATGTCAGCAATGAGAAAACAGTGGTGCACTTTGAACTGAAACACATCAAGCGTGTGTTAGTTCAAAGCTCACCACCCACCATTTTCTCAGTGCTGACATGCACTGCACCACTTATAGATCAGCACGCAATGCAGCGCCAGGCACATCAATTTACACGCTCCAGCAGACTCAATTAATCTGATTAATCTGCTCTGATGCATTGAAAATCCAGGACATCAGATCAGACTTGATTAATTGAGTCTGCTTTGATGTCCTGGATTTTCAGTGCATCAGAGCAGACTCGCCACATGTGTAAGTGCCCATTGTGTTCTCAGATATGCCACCCCCTGTAATAAACACTTCAGTTTATATATTAGGACTTGGTTGTGAAGACTGTACCACCACATCTGGCCATTTTAAGCTTCTTCTGCCATGTGGGTCCAGAGCTTAGAGAGGGCAGATCAGAAGGTTTAGAAAGAATTTGAAATTTTCCATACAGAAATGAGTGTTTCAACAGAATGGGTGGGGACATGTTCTACCAAATTACTTTTATAATCTAGTGACTAGGGCACTTGCCTGGAAGATGAGAAATAGAGATTTGAACCACCTCAGACTGAGAATAGCCTTATACCGAAGTGTCCTTCTGTCTGGGTGAGTGCTACATTCCCAAGGCCATCATGTAAAAGGTGTGTGCTGGTATCACCACAATATTTGGTTGGATTTTAAAAATTATGCAGCCACAATGGGATTTTAAAGAATCTGATCCTGTCAATGGGTGGTGGACATCCTCTGAATGTAGGCACCACTTTGCCTAAATTCTGAATCCCACTGGGCATTAGCCAGAAACTGGGAGCCTAGTTGCTCAGAACAGAATATCCCTTGGCATGTGCAAAAGCAGAACTGAAGGGCCTACAGAGCCTTTGCATCAAAAAGGGAAGTGTCTAGTGATCCAGGTTTTAGGCAGCTGCTGCACATATGGCATATGGCCTGCTGGTTTGGATTTACCCAGACAGAGGCTAAGTAACATTTGATTTGGGGGGCGGGGGGGGAGGGTGGATCGGAGCCTGGGCAACTAGTTTCAGGGGAGGGGGAGATGGGCTAGATTTTGAAAACTTCCAGCTGAAACAAATATCATTTTCTCAACATCTCTCTATGTAGTAATGATTAAAGAACATTAAAAAGGAGTTTGACTTGAATGCCTTAGACTGAATTGGATAATAAAAGAAAAGTGTACTGCAAACCTAGTGAGTGTGTTCATGGGAGTCCCCTTAGCAGAGTCATCACTTGAAAACATGCTTTTAAATCTAATTATCTAACTTGAGTTAATTCATAATTACTTCCTGGTAATGGTGCCAGCTTGTGGTTATCATGTAGGTTTGTTAACTTGAATTCAGAACACATGTTTTGTTTTCACTACTAAAGAGAAGGCCTGAGATACTAAATTAAATATGGCCTCTTAATAGGCCATTTTTAAAGAGTCTCCTTATATTTTGTTAAGACAGTGCCTCGTTTAGTTAGGTTCAGCCTTGCTATGCTACTGTAAGACCTGAATCTGATCAACTTTGCTGGAGTTACTCAGATCTGTAGGCTGCTGCAACTGGGAAGACACAGGTTGAAGGAGGCCATATGTAATATGAATGATATGAATACAAAAGATATGAATCATTACTACATAGAGAGATGGTGATACGAATTATGCTGACATCAACTGGGAGGAGCAGTCGGCCAGGTCTAGCCACTCATGAAGGTTCCTGACGTGCATACAGGACCTACACCTCGTGCAGGAGGTACTCGTCCCCACTAGGGGAAACGCCATACTGGATCTGGTGTTAGCCTCTTGGGATGACCTGGTGGGGGAGGTGCTATTACAAGGGAGGCTAGGGGACAGTGATCATGAAATGATCCAGTTTGCTATTCAGAGGAAGGTGGGGAGGGTAACTAGCACAGTGCAAATGCTTAACTTTAGGAAAGCCAACTTCGATGGGCTCAGGGCAGTAGTCAGGGAGGCACTCGGATCCTAGGGGTAGCTAGTATGGGGGTCCAGGAAAGGTGGTCCTTCCTCAAGGAGGCTATTCTTGGGGTGCAGCAGAATGCAATTCCTCTGTGCAGGAAGGTGGGAAAAGGGTCCAAGAAAACTTCATGGGTGAGCGTGGATATCCAGGCTGGCCTGAGGGCAAAGAAAAAATCGTACTGGTGGTGGAAGCAGGGGGCAGGGACAAAGGAGGAGTACACCTCCCTGACCCGAGCTTGTAGGGATTTGGTAAGGAAGGCTAAAGCAGCACTGGAGCTTAGATTAGCTTCTGGGATTAAGGATAACAAAAATTCCTTCTTCAAGTATACAGGTAGCAAGAAGAAGTCTCGGGGTAACATTGGACCCCTACGAGGCAGGGCAGGGCAGTTGGTGACGGACGCGTGAGAAAAGGCAGAACTCTTCAACAAGTTCTTTGCCTCCGTGTTCCTGTCTGCTGACAATGGGGTGCTCTCGGGTGATAGGGTAGAGAGGCCTGGGAAGGATGCGAGTCCCCCGACTGTTAGTTCAGACCCATTTAAGGATTACCTGAAGGTCTTAGATGTGTCCAAGTCACTGGGCCCGGATGACCTTCATCCATGGGTGCTGAGGGAATTGGCTGGTGTCATTGCAGAGCCATTGGCACGGCTGTTCGAGGACTCCTGGTGCTCGGGCCAAGCCCCTGAGGGCTGGAAAAGGACCAATGTGGTACCTATTTTCAAGAAGGGGAGGAAGAAAGAGCCTGGCAACTACAGGCCAGTCAGCCTCACTTCTATCCTGGGGAAGTTCTTTGAAAAAATTATCAAGGGCCACATTTGTGAGAGCCCTAAAGGGGAAGTGAAGTTGAGGGGTAACCAGCATAGGTTCGTGTCAGGCCAATCCTGCCTGACTAACCAGGTCTCTTTCTATGACCAGGTAACAAAGAGCTTAGATGTGAAGGAGGAAGTCGATGTCATCTTCTTGGACTTCCAGAAGGCCTTCGACATGGTGACCCACCCAATTCTGGTGGGCAAGCTGAGGGACTGCGGCATTGATGAATGCACAGTCACATGGGTGGCAAACTAGCTCCAGGGGTGCACCTGGCAGGTGGTGGTGTATGGGTCGATGTTGACCCAGGAGGGTGTAGGCAGCGGAGTCCCCCAGGGCTTGGTCCTTGGGCTGGTGCTGTTCAACATCTTTGTTAGCGACCTGGATGAGGGTGTGGAGAGCACCCTGATGACACCAAGCTGTGGGGTAAAGTGAATACACCGGCAGGCAGGGACCGCGTCCAGGCAGACCTGGATAGGTTAGAGAAGTGGGCGGATCTGAACAGGATGTGGTTCAACAAGGACAAGTGCAGGGTGCTGCACCTGGGGAGAGGGAACCAGCATTATGGTTATAGGTTAGGGGCTGCCCCTCTCGGCAGCACAGAGGCAGGGAGGGATCGTGGAGTCAGGATTGACTCCAGGATGAATATGAGTCGCCAATGCGACAAAGCAATAGGCAGAGCCAACCACACCCTGTCCTGCATCAACAGGGGCATCACTAACAGGTCCAGAGAGGACTTGCTCCCCCTCTATGCAGCGCTGGTCAGGCCGCAGCTGTAGTACTGTGTTCAGTTCTGGGTGCCGCACTTCAAGAGGGACGTGGAGACCCTGGAGAGGGTCCAGAGGAGGCCACTGGTATGCTTGGGGGCCTCCGTGGCCAGCCCTATGAGGAGAGGCTGAGGGACATGAATCTCTTCAGTCTCCGCAAGAGGAGACTGAGGGGGGGTCTTTTGGCTGCCTACAACCTTATCAGGGGCCAGCAGCAGGGACTCAGGGAAAGTCTGTTCACCAGGGCCCCCCTTGGAGTCACCAGGAACAATGGCCACAAGCTGAGGGAGGAGAGGTTTACATTAGACATTAGGAAGAACTACTTTACTGTAAGGGTGGCCAGAGCCTGGAACAGGCTTCCAGAGAGGTGGTGCTCTCACCTTCCCTGGAGATCTTCAAGAGGAGACTAGACAGGCACCTGGCTGGGGTCTTATGACCCCTCTCGCCCCCAGTGCTCCTTCCTGCCCATGGCAGGGGGCTGGACTAGATGATCTGTCTAGGTCCCTTCCGACTCAGTGACTCTATGGTTCTATAATATTCTTCTCTGTCACTTCACTTGGTGTGGCTATATTTCAATCAATCTCTGCTGATTCATCATTTCTCTGGTTTATGGTTTTCCCATTTTTATCCTTTGATCTTCAGAGGTTCTTCCACTTGTACTTCTAATCCAACCCATCTAGTTCAGCCCACTTACAAGATACAGACTAAGGCTCTGCATGGCTGTGCATAGCTTTGGACCCTGATTTGATTCAGCAGAGATTCACCTGATTCAGTGGCCAAATCTCCAAATATGAATCAAACCTGAGGACCCTTTAATCTCTCTGAATTGAATCAGAACCCTCCAAATCAATTTGGAGAGATTCAGAAAGATTTGGAGAGTCAGACATAGACACAGCTTTAAATGTTTTTCCTACATACCTCTAGGTAGCAGGCAGCTCATGAATGCTGAGAGGCTAGGGTAGATGGAGCATGCCACAGATGTATGGGGAGCTCCCCAGTGTGCTAGGCAGCAGACTTGGAAGTGGATCAGAAGCACTTCTGGGTCTATTAGGGAGCGTGCAGGTGGGCCCCCCGTACCCTCTTGGCTAGGAGACTGGTGCCTCCTAGGTCAGGGAGGGGCACCCGGGGCCCTCCTATGGCCAATTGCCAATCCAGGGGGGAGGGTATGGGGGGGCCTCCCTGCATGCTTCCTGGCAGACCTAGAAGTGGACCAGAAGTACTCTGGGTTCACCCCTGAGCATGTGGACTCCCCCCCTCCTCCCCCCACTCCTGTGTGATGCTCCATCCACCCCAGCATTGCAGTGTTCACAGGCTATGCTGGTACCTCGAGGTATGTAGAAAAAACATTTAGAGCTGTTCCTATGTCCAAATTGCTGATTCTCCAAATCAGCACTGAATCTTCAGATTTAGCGGAATCAAATCAGGGACAGTGATTCCGAATCAATGAATCTAATCACTGTTCCTGAGTCGGGCCGAATCCAAATCTGAATCAAATAGGGCCTGCTTTGCACACCCCTAGTGCAGACTTGTGTTCTCCAGGCTGCAGTGCTTATTGAGATCACAGCAGTGGTTGGCAGTGCTTTGTGAGCTTTTCCTCTAGCAATGAAGTCTCATGCCAAGGAGAGGGAACAAGACAATTTCACCATGGTACTCCAGGTGACAACTGAGCATGAGCATACAATGAAAGATAGAAAAAGCAGCAGAGAAAAGAGGTGAAAAAAGAAGTGAAAGGAAATAATACAAAGATCAAAGCAGGAGACAAATCACTGGATCCTTTGATCGTACTGCGTTCCTTATCCCATTACAGTAAACGCTCTGTTATCCGGCATTCCCTGTGAATTAAATATTCCAGTTAATCAAATGTGCACCATCAGTGTGCCAGGGGACAGGGAGGGGAGCCCTGCACAGGATGATTTGCCCCACGCAGGCTGCTTTGCCTGGGCTGTGGGCTGTAGAAGTGGCAAGAACTCTGCTAGCTGCCGCGGCGAAACCCAGAAGTGGTACTTCTGGTTTCACTTTTGCCGCATCCCTCGGATGCCGGTTAATAAAGTTTCCTGGCTAATAAAGTGCCGGTTAACACAGCTTTTGCTGTACTTGGTAAATTTTTCTTTAAATGCATGTTCCCCCCGAATAACTATATACCTTTAAAAAAAAAAAAACAACTTTCCTGAAACTCCTATTTCTGTGGAATTTTATAAAACTTCAGTTTTTTAAATGGCAGGACTTAGAAATGAAAAGTTGGCCTAAATTAGAAGAGAGGTTATTTTAAGAGTGCACTTTTGTCTCAGGTTGAACAAAAGGTGCTTCTGGGTGTTCTTGCTGGCATCTCTTAAGATGCCTCTGTTTCTTTCTCTCCATTATTCACTCAACTCTAGTCCTCTTTCCAAACCTTTGGTGGCCACCCTTCTATTACTCTTCTCAGTTACAAGTCATAAGACACAAAGCTGAGCATGAGCACATTAGCAATGGATGAGATTTTTTTTTTGGTTGATGACTTATCCAAAATCCAGGCTCAGATCAACAAAACTTATTCATTAATTGTCTTTGATTTTGTCTAATTGTTTCAGTTGATGGGAGGATGGGGGAGGGGGATGAAAGGATAATTACCAACTAGCAATATTTAACTTTTTTTTATTTCAACATATTCAAATACTTATTGGAATTTAATAAAAGGATCAAAACCCCCAAGCAGTGGCTGGGGGTCAGTGGGGTGTAGATAATCCCTAGTAAAGCCTACTGGGAGACCTCATGTCAGCAGCAGTGGAGGTATAAAACACCGCGTGCCAGCCCTATTTCACTGGAAGGATGTCACGCTGGGATGATCATCCACTGCAGAGTTACTGGAATCATGAGATATTCTGCAGGCAACGTAGGTCTAAGCTGCTGCACTATATCTGGACCTTGCAGCTTTATGTCTGTGCAGCACGTATTTTACCCTCCAAATCAGTGTGTTTCATCGTGCTGGGTGTCATAGTGGCAAGACACACTAGTTTTCTTCTTGCTCGTTTCTTTGAACAGATGTCAATGGCAGTAGACTGTGCAGTGACTGATCTGTCCCCAAATGTGCATTGCTTGGGACTCGAATTTGCTTATCACATGGCAACACAACTTTCAAGTGCTAAATTTCCAGTGGTGATGGATGGCACTAATTAGCATCTTGCTGTCAGAATGACCAGTGCCTGGGAAGACCTTGGTAACCGATCTATCTGTGCACCATTAGCAGTGACTCTGAAGGTTAGGATTTAGACACCATAGGGAAGCTAAGTCCGATCCAGGCACAGACTCCTCCCCAGAGTATCAAAGTACTGCTCAATAATTAAAAATATTACATCTTCTCCATTTTTTTCATTAAAACTATTTTAATAGAAGAAAGTGGCTTTCCATGTATATCTATTTAAATGACTGAAACAGATAGACTTGTTTGGGGGAAAAAAAAGGAATAATTTATCTTAAGAACACCAGTTTTTAGCGTTTCACCCCATCTCACCCTAAATAAAAAGTTCTTCAAATTAAATGTGCGTTGAAAAAAGATCCCGACAAACTCCCCCAGAGACATTGTTCCAACCTCATTGTGTCTTGTCTGCAGCCTGTTGTGTCTTATCTATTCTACACACTTCAGCTTCAGGATTTCATGCTGGAACTTTTCACTTGCATTCACTCTTCCAGGGGAGGAAAACTAACTTCTGTTTTTTTTTTCCTTTCCCAAGTGAAGTATCTGCCTCATTTGCCCCTGAAGCATGGTATTGCAGAGCAGAGTGAAACGCCAATGCTTTGTACTCCTCTGGGTCATCTTTAAGATGTTTCCTGCAGGAAAGCCTCCGGGACATGCAGCATGCCACTTCTGTGTGATGCTTACAGAAATGAGAAGAGAAAGGCAGGATGTTTTTGCATTGACCTGATGTTATTTGTTCAGCTTGAAAGCAAGTCAACAACAGCATGAGCTGATCTCACACCCACTTGCTGGCCCACATGCCCTGGTGTAGTTTTTCCATAAATAGTGTAATGGTTCGAGTGGAGGCAAGTCTGCAGGTTCTTTGAATGAACCATGTCTTGAGGGTAAGACACGGCATTGTTTTTACCTTGTGTGTCATCCATGTGTTTGTTTTGCCTTTTAATTTTAGCTACATGATTATGCCAGTGGAATTGGCTTAATTTTGACAACCTAAAAGGACTGGAAAGGAACAATGCTGACATGTAAGGAACCCTTAGGAAAAAAATATTGAAGATCTCTGACATTTGATTAGAATTTCTATAGGATAATGGCAAAATCACACCAAACAGCAACTACTTGGAAAAGCAAACCATCACTTTAAAGCACAGTTAATCTGGAAGTCGAAGCAGTTATGAGTATGTTTAGACAGAACGCCAATATGTATTTTAAACGGGAGACTAGCACCCCTTTTAATACTATTTTAGTCTCATTACTTTAGCTACTTAGCTTATCCCATTTGTATATTTAATATACCCCATTGCCTCTTTAACACTATGATTATTTTGTATTAATGTGTGGGTTTTTTATTACAGTTTTGTGGTTGCATCTTAAGCCAAGCATGCCAAGCAGCTGTGTGGGTTTTTATTACATTTATTTTTCAGGGACATCCCATATCAGTTCTATAACCTTGGTTTCTTGGAACCATTGCCCGACTTCTGCTTCATATAACAGCAGCCTAATTAACAATGTTCCTGCCTCTTACTGTTTACTGTTGCAGGCCTAGCCTGGCTCTTAATCAAACTCCTTAGCTTCACTAAAGTTAATAATCTATAAACAATTAATTAATTTCCTTTTTCCTTAAACCCTTCCTGGGTAAGAAGTAGAACGATGCTGCCGGAAGGTAGTTCTGACAAGTTGGCGTAATATCCCACTTCCTACTCCTACTATCCTGCATGTGCCAGATCAACAACACCTCATTAGTAATAAACAACATCTTGCTTTATTGTGGTCTAAGACAAAAGGATGCTGGCATACCATTTTATTGACTCAGTTTATAAAATGAAAAGTATAGTTTTTTGCTCTGCTGTATGCTGGAAACCTGGAAGGTGAGCGGCGCTGTCATAGAACCATTTTCATCACTCTGATTCTCTTAATATCTGGCTATGCAGCAAAATGAATGCAACTGTAGCATGGGATCGGACACATGTTTTCAACCTTGTTTTAACTGATGGGCTCCTAAAAGTGTCTGAGTGGAGGTCCAGGTCCTTTTGAATTATAAGTGCGGGTATTCACATACTTCTGATTGATCATAATCAACTTTCATGAATGCCTTAGACATAGACTGCAGACCCCCAGGGGTGAATGAACCGCAGGTTGAAAAGCACTGGACTACAAGACCTGGGCAAGCTTCCTTTGACCAGCATAGTTAACAAGAGCAGAGAAGATTCAGTAGCACAGACTTTACCAGGTTTGGGGAATAAATGGCAAACTGCACTACTGCAGAGATGGACCTGGGGGTTACAGTGAATCATAAGCTAAATATAAGCCAACAGTGTGCTCTTGTTGCAAATGAACACCCCCCCCACCCCTTGCCCCCCCAAAACCAAAACCAATAGCTGTATTAACAGGAACATCACTTACAAGTCATGGGGAAGAAGTTGCTCAGCACTGGTGAGGCTTCACGTGAAGTACCATTTCTAGTTTTGGTCACTATTCTTCACAAAAGTCATAAGCAAACTAGAGCAACACGATTATTAAAGATCGGGGAAACATGACTGAAGAGGTAAGACTGCAAGAACTGGGATTTTTCAGTCTGGGGAAAAGAAGACTTGATTGCAGGGGGGTTCACAAGAGTCTTCATATGCCTGAAGGGTGGTAGACTCTTTTCTGTGGTGCAGGTGGAATAATTGTCTTAAATTAAAACAAAGAACATTTAGGTCGGATATTAGGCTGGATATATTCTCATTATGAGGCAGATCCTGTTAAATCTTCCAGCTGCCTTTGATACAATTGTCCCTGGGGTGTTGATAACAGGTACTTACAGAACAGCCCTTAACTGGCTTCTCTCTTCCCTTACAGGAAGGTCCCAGAGGCTGCTGATGGGCAAGTGCTTGTTATTCCCATGGGCCCTCTCCTGTAGGATCCTCAGGGTCAATCTTGTCGTTCTTCCTGTTCAATGTGCGTCTGAGGTCATTCATGTAGAAATTTGAATTGAGATGCTATCAGTATGCTGATGACACCCAGATCTATCTCTTTCTTTCATCTGGCTCAGGCCCAGCAGTCTCAGGTCCTTTCCCAGTAACTGGCTATGTTTGGGTACTGGATGCAGGAGATCAATTGAAGCTGAATTCAGACATGCCAGATGTGATGGTGGGCAGTGGATCTGGGGGGAACGGGCGCATCTAATGTTGATGGGGTTCAGACTTGTCTTGTCACTCAGATCTGCAGCCTTGAGGTGCTCCTGGGCCCCTCGCTGCACCTGGATTCATAGGTTGCGGTGGTGACTGGGAACTTCTTTCACCAACTACATCTGAGGAGAAGGTGGCACCCTTTCTTTCAGAGTCAGATCTGGCCACCGTCATCTATGCCTTTATAACCTTGAGGCTAGGCTACAGTAGCATGGCTAGAAGAGAGGGACAGAATCTGAACCTTGGGTGAAGGGTTGTTTTGAGGAGTTTAATTGTTTTTTTTTTTTTACTAGGACTTACCTCCCACAGTTATATATTGGCTTAGTGTGTTGACATTTGCATCTTGAGATTCTCAGATTGAAGGTTCAATACTAATGCTATACATTGATATTTTAACATTATCCTCTCCCCCATCTCGGTAGTTGAGGGTAGGTAGGTAAATATTGCAATTCACATTTCTTTTTGATTGAAAAGATGTGTATTGTGGGTAACAGCTACCAGATCTCCATTCCCAGATTCTGGCTCATTGTTTATGAATCAGAACATCCAACCCCAAATCTGGACACCAGCCCTCCTAAGATCACAGTGAAAATGAATAACACTTTTTTTCCTCTGGTTACTGTCTGGCTTCATAGACTTCACAGACATTAGAGCTGGAAGGGACCTTGGAAGATCATCGAGTCCAGCCCCCCCCACCCAAAGGGCAGGAAGTCAGCTGGGGTCATGGGATCCCAGCAGGATAAGCATCCAATTTACTCTTGAAGGTGTTCAATGTAGGTGCTTGGCAACCTCCCATGGCAGGCTGTTCCAGACCTTGGGGGCTCGGACAGTAAAGAAATTCTTCCTTATATCCTGCCTGAAATGGTCTCACAGTAGTTTAAGACTGTTTGACCTTGTCATCCCTTGGGGCGCTCTGGTGAACAAACGTTTCCCCAGATCCTGGTGGCCACCCCGATACACTTATAGGTGGCCATCAGATCATCCTGAGCCTGCGCTTTTCCAGGCTAAAAAGCCCCATGGCTCTCAGCCTGTCATCATAAGGTCTGCTTTCCTGACCTCTGATCATGTGCGTGGCTCTCCTCTGGACTCTCTCAAGCTTCTCCACATCCTTTTTGAATTGTGGAGCCCAAAACTGGACGCAGTTTATGAGTTTGATGCACAACAGACCCCAAATCTGATGCTGTCCTAGAGTCCCATGAGTGGCTACAGTAAAGAATTAAGAGTACAGCCTAGTTCCTGATTAGTGTAACTGATGTGCCATCACTAATGCTACTGATAATTTACCCCGGCAAAAGGTCTGGCCCCATTGTGTTTAATACATCTTAAGCATTTCTAAACAAGTCTGCAGTTGTGCCCAACCTTGAAAATGACCCTGATCAAAGAGAAGGAACAGCTTCAGCTATGAATACCATCAGGTAGCATCCACCTCTAACTAACATCTTGCCAATCTCTCTGTTCTCCCAGAAAGCTGTCGTGTGAGTAGTATCCCTTCCTCCCGTGTTTCACCTTCTCCATACAAACCAACAGAGAGGCTCATCTGTAGGAGTAACTATCAACATGATGCCTTTGCGCTTTTCCCTTCATCCAGATAAGACCAGCTGTAGGTACAAATGCACTACAAAATGACAGCTGCTTCTGGACTTTCACTGATACAGAATCTGAACTGACCGCTGACCTCCTTCTCCGGTGGTGGGAGACATGCGAACTGCCAGTTGAGTTCCTTTAGCATGTTCTCGCATCAGGCTGGCTCTAACGTGCCACCAAAATGCTTAGGGCTAGTCCAGTAAAGGACTAAAGGTCTTAATCTTCATCTTTAGCTTCTGCCTCCTCGCTGTGCTCTCTACCTAGTATGGAAAAGGCACCTTAAAAAGGTATCCAAGACTATGCACACGTTGAACAGGAAACTGCCTGCAGACAGCACACTGAGCAGGGACAACTTGCTGCTGCCAGGACATAGGCATGTCTTTAGATCTGCGTCTACCAGGGCTTAACTGAGATCCCACTCTGGGATGTAGGCATGTATCCCCTTTCCTTCAGAGCATTGCAGAACTCACTCTTTTATAAAGCACATCCAGAAGAAGTGGCCCCTGTTTTATATAACAGCCTCGGGGCTACAGGACTTTCCCAGCAAGTGAGTGGACATGAATTCAAGTCCTGAGGGGGTTCAAACTCATTTCTCCCACCTAACTACAGGCTATTCTGAGTGTAGGTGCTCTCTACCCCCACGATGAAGCTGTGCAAAGAATATATTCGGGATCTGCTGAGCCAGAAAGAGACAAAGCCATAGGGAGCATGGCTCGTGGCTAGGTACTCACCTGGAGACAGGGAGACACTGGGTTGTTTCAATCTTCTGACTGGGGTGAGATGTCAGTCATGTGCCAAGCTACCCTCTTCTGTCACTGAGCAGAGAGCTCATGGAAATGCCCCCTACTCCCAGAAAGAAGGCAAGGATTTGATGGGTATCACCCAGAGGAACTCTGCCCGGACACTTGAATGAAAAAATGCAAAGAAATAGGCCCCAGAGTCACAGGGAGGTCACTCTGTACAGCTTGTTCCTCCTGGCCTAATGAATGACCGTTTTTGCCAGTGTCAGCAGAAGCCTGATAAAAAAGGCTTTTGACTTTGTGGGGCTATCAACTGGTAGGAATTAACTGGAAACAGGTAAAAGTGCAGCCTGCATTTTCTGGAGGAAAATGTATTCAAGTCTGCAAAGGCAGGCAAGATAAGCTCAGAAGGTTGTCTTCCAGGCATCTGCTCAGCTCATTAGACTGCACTTTTTCCCCCCTCTAAAAAATTTGAAGGTATTCATCAAACAATTAAACTAATTATTTTTTTTTTTTAATCTAATGGATTTCAGCAGCCCTAATAGGTGCCAGCTTATAGGGAATTTTTGAGCTTTTCTGCTTATAAACTCAAGGCATTATCTCAAGAGTGAAAGGAAGTCTTGGACTTATCTGTGTCTAGCAACTAGTTTGTTAACAAAATGTCTTTGGAAATATAGGGAAAGATTTTCAACAGTGTTCAGTGTTGGCATAATTGCACCTGCTTATGGTATAATTCCCCGAGACCAAAGCAGGAACAGGTCTAGGCCAGTGCTGGGCATTTCTGAAAACCTTTGTGTACCACTTGGTAACAAAATATTTTCAACTAAGTACTTTTTCTATGGGGTTCCAGTCCTGCCACACTCACCTCTATTATGTTTAGCCTCAATAGGCACGTTTTCTGTAATGCCTTGATATATGAGCTCTCAAAATATTTCCTCTTATCCTCATTTGGGATATCAAAGCTCATTTGCCTGGTTCCTTGGCTCTCCTCACAATATGGCTGTTTGTTCATTCTCTGCCAGTCTCTCCTATTCAGGGAAATGGGAGATGAAATTCATTCACGGTGCTTGTTTTCTAGATTCAATAATGTCTCCCAAGTTATTTCCTCTTTTCTTGGGCATGATTGTCCTGCCATCAGCACTTTTCATCTAGCACTTCATTCCATTGCTAAAGCAGCCAACATCCATTAAGGTGGTATTTGGCAAGCAGAAGTGGTAAGCTCACAAAAAGGAGTGGTTCATTTGTTGCAGTAGAAAACTCGGGGTTTTTGAGAAGGTGCAAATCAGTTTAAAACAAATGTTCTGTGTATGATACAGAGTGTTCTTGAAATAAGTGGGTCAGATGGAAACAGTGGGTGCACCTACATGTGACACTATGTGTAGTACTAAAAGGAAGTCCTAAATGACAGTGCAGTTGCAACGGCACCATAGGGGCACATGTAGATACTCCCAGTGCAGGTTCCCTTAGCTGCAGTTAAATCACTGGGCCAAATCGTGATAAATTTCTTTTTGGCTTGGTTGCACTGATGTAAGTAGAAAGACTTTTCTTTGTACCAGCTGAAAAGCTGGAAAACCTCCTTTACCAAAATCGGTTTGTGGAGGTCCAACACATAAATGACCTTCTGCTAGGTACACACATATCCAGAGCCATCCTAAATTGGGATGACAGGCAACATTTCAAAGCTTTTAATAAAATGAGATTCTGAAGGGGGAAAAAAAATCATTTCATGTTCATTTCTTCTAGATCTTGATACATTCTGATTTATGTAAAATATAGTATCTTGAAAGGTAAAATTGTTTTTTTTTCCCCTTAGAAACACTCAAGCTTGTCACTTTGACATTTTCCAAACTTTTTTCTCCCAAAGCATATGTCTGTTGAAATGAATAATTTTTGTGGAGAGAATCCCTAGCACCTGTGTCCCTTGGTATGTCTGTACAACACCCAAATGTAGTGGGATAATTATCTTGCTTACGTTCCCTAGGTATTTCTGTAACAAATTAAATACACTCTCAAGTGCATTCTCCATATTGGAAAGTGGGGTTTCACTCATGCTCTAATGTGACATTATTTTGCTATAATGTGTGGACTGAGTTGCAAAGTTAGAGCCAAAATTAACATCACCTCATGGGTGTCTCAGTGCATTTCAGTGTTGGCAATTTATTTATGGGCTGGTTACTACGCTGGGCCTGGGAGCAGGACTATTTGCAGAATCATTGTGGTTAGGCTTCTGGTACTGGGCTGAGTATACTACGGTAGCTTAAATAACGATAATGGTGGCATTTATGTCACCAGCAACTTCTTGACTGGTGTTCATAGTGCAGAGACCACACACTGATGTAAGAGGCTGAAGAAAGGAGAGCTAGGTCTGCATAATACTTGTATTTGTAAAAGCACCATATACAATACAGTAGTGAAACATTGCTCCCATGAATAAATGCATTTTAAAGTTAAAAGTGACCACAACAATCATTCAAACTGATGGAAATAGAAAATGGAGAAAATCACAATAAAACAGCTACATTCCAACCTAACTCTGCTCGAGCACTTTAAAAATATTACCTTTGCTGTAAAAGTGAAGTTTCTTTTATATGGGAGCTCAGTGTAGTTCATGAAAATGCTAGAAATGCCATCTTCGACTTTTCTAAAAATTGATGTTTTCTTTCTAATATGCTTCTCTCCATGGCTTTTTGAGGAGGAGAGTATTAACCCCCCCCCCAACCCACAAAAATCAATTTTCAATATCCAAAAGATGAAATATTTCAGGACAAATTTCAATTTAAAAATGTAAATTTTCTGTCAAAAGGCATTCAGTCAAAACACCATTCTTTCACTGAAGTGAGTTCCTGGGGAGGGAGGGAAACTGTCCCTCACTAAGATGCTGGATTTTAATGCTGATGATGTTGTACTAGCTATTTTATTTGCACTTACCAATTACTAATCCTCTGTTTTAAATCATCAAAGGTAAACTATGTGCTACTTTATACATGCATGCCATAGAAGGTTGAGTTTATTCAACAGCTGTAGTTTATTTAGCTTATTCAACTGGTGTAGGCTTCGTATAAAAGGCAGCTCATCCGAAAATTATAACAGGACAGGACCCAATTTTTTCTTTCTTTTGAGGGAAATTCCTCAAGTTTGACTTTTTCCCCCATTCCAAAATGTAACAAAATTTAAAATTCTTCCAAAGATCCTGTCTAAATTAAACTTTTTACAAATCAGATTTTTTCATGCTCATTTTATACTGTTCAAAATGTTTTTTAAAAAAATCTATATAAGGAATGATTTTGCCTTTTACTGAGTCCAAATGCCTTGTCTGGATTGTCTTACCATGCTCATAACATTTGTTTTAAAATCTGTTAAGACAACGATGACCAAATCTTATGCTTCCTTCTGCTGGGGTGGGCAATGCTAGATTACT
The DNA here is from genome assembly GCF_052110815.1 of Crocodylus siamensis. Taxonomy (NCBI): domain Eukaryota; kingdom Metazoa; phylum Chordata; order Crocodylia; family Crocodylidae; genus Crocodylus; species Crocodylus siamensis. The sequence goes on from NC_143397.1 coordinate 250,056,335, forward strand.
TGGCCAGTACAGAGTTGGTCAAATTGGCTAGATGTATTCTGGGTTTCTTTGCTTTCTCCTGAAACATTAAAGCTGATGATGGGATCAAGGACAGGATAGACCGGTACTTTGGTGATACAGAGAAAGCCTCTGCTTCAGTGTGCAACTAGCATATCTTGAACTCTGATGCATAATAGAGACCAAATTTAGGGTTGGGAAGGAAGTTTTCCCCAGCTCAAACTGATTGCAACCTTGAGAGGTTTTGCTTTCCTCTGCAACATGGTAAATGGGTCATTTATTAAACTCATATGAGTCTATTATACTCATTTGACTCCACACCCTTACAGCGATCTGGTGAATTGATGGGATTCTGGTTTCTCTTATTTTCTACCTGTGCCATGACACCTTAGTTCCCTATGGTCAGAAATGCTTTACTCCAACTAGAGTTAGTATCTGGGAGAAGTTTCATGGAATTAGCTTAGATAAACCATTGGTTTCTTCTGGCCTTGAAATCTGTGAAAAACTGTTATGAAAATGTTGAAATACTTTGTTTTTGTTCTGTTCCCCAAATGCAGTTAAATCCTAATTAATTAATTAATCTATTTATTTATTTATTTTTCAACACAAAGGAGCTTTTTGCACTGAAAAATCCCCAGAACAAACATTATCCAACCAGTTTTACCATGAGCGGCATGTTGGCTGCCCAGAAAAGTAATAAGTACCAATAAAATTTAGAGCAAGGGAAGTTTGTTCTTACACTCAAAGCATGGGGCTAAGGTCTGAAGACCTGGGTTTGGTTTAGGACACTGACCACTGAAATGCCTGGCTATAATCACTTAATCTCATTGGATCTTTTCCCTTTCCTTCACCTTTCAACTCTTTCTTATTTACGCTCTCTGATGGTAGGGGTTGCCTTTTACTAAAAGTTTATATATAATCTAGCACAGGATGGTCTCGGTGCCATTTATATCCTCTAGGCACCATAATTATTAATAATCAAATATGTAACTAGTGCTAGAGGATATTAAAACCTACTTCCTAATAATTTATACAAATATATTATTCGCATGGCCTGATTTGACAAAACCTCATTTGAGTGAATAATATTAATCATTTTTTAGCTTAATTCCCAAATACAAAGCCACTTTTTGTAATGGGGTACCATCTAGTGTCAAAATCCCAAATGTTTGTTGATGTGCATAGTACTGCCTGTGTGATATAGGCTTAGATACAGTCACCGTTGTGAAGACATCCCTATCTCTTCAGAATATGCAACATTATTGTGTTTGAGAGGTGCCTTGTCATGGTACTAGCCATGCATTGATTATAAATATTTATGCTTTAAGCAAATGGAACAGTTAGGCCAATAAACATCGGCGTGTTGCATTATTTTTCAATATTTCATGGTATGCAAAAGCAGGATTCTGATGTGACAACTAGCACAGTCCTCCTTGGCAGCAATGATTCAAAATTCAGAAAGGGGAAACTGCAAAACAATAGCCATGCTCATATTATTTTATTATCATATCACGACAAATCAAATTCCTTCTGTGTTAGAAGACTGTACATTGGCATGTTATCTTATAAGGTCCACATTCCTGGACACACCCTAGGCCTTGAAGACTGCTGTGAGGGATTAGTTAAGGTTTCTATTAGCTTCAGTGAGCTCTGAATTAGTCCTTAAAGGTGAAAGTTGATTATAATTAAGAAAAAATCAACAGTTATTGCAAAACAATACAGTGAATGTCATTCTACTTTTCTTTGAGTTTGCTATAAATGGGAACCATCATATAGCAATATACCTTCTGTGCATCATGCATCTTTTCCTGGAATTCATGGCCATCACATTCATCACATTCATCACCTGCCATCGGAGGTGGTTCAAGCACCTACACTGAACACCTTCAAGAGCAAATTGGATGCTTATCTTGCTGGGATCCTATGATCCCAGCTGACTTCCTGCCCTTTGGGTGGGGGGCTGGACTCGATGATTTTCCGAGGTCCCTTCCAGCCCTGATGTCTATGAAAGCAATGAAATCTATGAAACTGTATTGTCAAAAGATGAGGCCGCACAAGGGTCGCTTTAAAAAAAAAAAATTGGCAGAAAGAATCCAGGTAAGTCAAAATACGTTTTTATATTTTGAAAGAGGAAAGACTGAAAAATAGGGTCATTTAGTCTGCAGAAGTGGAAAGCAGGAGGGATTGGATGAGACACTGCAAATACCTGAAGGGTATTGCGGCGAGGCAGAGATGGACTTTTCTCTGGACAGGACAGGAAGCAACGGCCTCAAGCTTCATCACAGGGAATTTAGGTTGGAGATTTGGAGGAACTTTCTTACTATGAGTGTGGTCACTGCTGGAACAGGCTGCCTAGAGAAGTAGGTTGGACAGACACTTGGATGGGATGGTTTAGCCACCAGTGATTCTGCCTTGAGTAGGGGGCTGATTAAGATGACCTTGTGAGGTCTACTTTACTAAGATCCTATGACTGTGCTGTGTAGATATATCCTTAAGCACTTCCACACCAAGCAATACAACGTTGATATTTTTGTGCCCCCAGCTGAAAGTATATCCCTAAATTAGGGAGAAGAGTTAGGCACTTCAACCCAAGAGCAGCACTTACTATAGTTGCCTTATAACTTGTAGATGAGTCACGTTTCTTCAAATTGCTGGGAATTCAGTTAATTCATACGTTTTTTATATATTTGCTTGAGTCAGCATTCTGTTTGTAACTCTTTAAGCATGGAGTTTTATAGATCCTTCAAAAATGACGACTGACAGTATTATCCTGCTAGAGTATTGGTTTTTGGGTTATACAGTTTGCAATCCCTGAGCTATCCATAAAAAAAAAAAAAACTTCAGATATTAAGGTATATCACTTATGCCTTAGGAATGCTCACATTGCTTGGTTTCTTCTCAGAACTGAGGTTAGAGACTGGCAAGGATATTTTGCAGTCGCCTTTTTATGTTGCAGAGCATACAAAGAGATTGTTTTGATGATTAAACTTGAGATCTTAAAGCATAAAAGTAACTCCTTTGCTTAAAAATAAGCATTTGCAAGATACTTCTGAACAGATGATATCTTTTTTTTTATTATTATTATTATCACTGTCTCAATTTTCTTGAAGGTCACATTTGCATAACAGTTCAAATTGCCTGTTCATCCAATAAAGATAGATTTTGGCCGGGGTGGAGATATACATACTGGCATCAGAAATCTCTCCACATCTTAGAAAAATATTAGCCAGAAAGATTTATTTCTTCACTTTAAAAATTGCATTTGATATTTATTACTCGCTGGGTAATGACTGAATTATATGGTTGATTGTTTCCAGGTATTAGTGCAATCTGAATATATTAGTAGCCACTTCCTTTCCCGCAATAAAGTACAAAAGCAAATGATATAAAACAGGTTTAAATGGTGCCATACGTATTTACTACATCCCATAAATTGATCTCTTGGAAGTATGGAAAATATAGAAAAGTATGCAAGGCTTCTTAACCTTATTTCAACAATTGTGAAGGACAAACCTCCCCACTTATTCCAGTGTTTGAGAAAATGGGTAAGGAAAGCTACCTAATACTTTTGTTTCTGTAACTCATGAAATATTTTGTGTTGATTGATCAGGAACTTCAGCTATGATCCCTGTTTTGTTTGATATTGTTCATTTGGTCCATTTATCACTGAACCTATGTTCTCTATCTAAGAGAGAAAAAAAAGGGTGGTAATAGAAAGTAAGTTCCCTTCTTATGCTGGAAATAAGCTAGTTTGTCAAGCCTCTGCGAGTATGAAATATATGGAGCTCTGTTAGCTTTATCATCTGCTGTCTGGACTGTATTTCAAGAGAGATCAAAGCATAAGTTTGCCTATAGCACAAAAAAATCTGAGCTGTGAAACCCCAATGATTCTGGTAAAGCTTGATTTTGAAACCTACTGTGCTTCTATGACCCTATATATTCAGAGACATGCTATATCTTCCTGCAGACAATATGCCCCCCAATATAATATGTACCTTACTTCTAAAAAGCAGATTAAAGGGAAAAAAAACAAGCCCAAAAACTCTTTTCCAGAGTTATGGTTGCATAGAGTAGGGACAGAGCCTAATCATCAGCTGACTCCACTCCCCCGTCCCCCCTTTCCTACTCAACTGAAACTCAACTATTGCCTCTGCTAAAGACTGGACTTCATGGATGGATCTACAGTTTTGAAAAGAGCTAGAGTCTTCCAGGCTGTGGAATAGGAGGCAAGAGACCAAGATCAGTTAGCAGACTGCAAAATTGCCCTAAGAAAGGTTAGCTTGATTAGTAGAACTTCAAGACCATTGAGAGAGAGACAATTGTTAAATGCAAAGAGCAAGTAAGTCATTTGATTCTCCCAGCTACCTGAATAGTAATGCAACAACCACTACACTCTGGAGCAGGAATCAAAGCAGGGTGCTTCTGTCCCAGGCAGACAATCAGCTACCCCACTTACCCCAGTTCTGAGGGCGTGATTTTTTGTAGGGGTTGAGGTTGAGGTTGAGGTTCCATGTGAGAAAATATGATATTAGATCAGACCTCCATCTGTTCTCTAGTACTTTGTCCTCAGCAGTGGCCAGTATTAGATGCTTCATGGGAAGGTTTAAGAAACCTCATATTACTTAGATGAGAATTAATCTGCCCTCTAATTAAAGATTCTACTTTATAACTTCTTTAAAAGATGAAGAATTAGGTGCTCTGTCTCATCCCAAGTTAGTATCAACTATTATTATAGATAGCTGCTATTCCTATCTAGATATATTTTGTAATTCCACAACAATGAGCGGCAAATAATTCCACATTGCAATAGTGTGAAGAATTTATTTGTATTGGTTTGAATTTACCATTGATTTATTGTCCCTTTGCTCTTGAATTTGAAATAGAAAGAAGAGAAGCTCCCAGATTACCTCCTCCTGGCTTTTCTTTTGCATACATCCATTTTATGCTGTCCCTGCTTCATTGATCTGGTGTCTAAGGTAAATGATCTCAGTCTTTCAGATAGGAGTTTTTCCAGACCACTAATACTTTTTATTGCTTGTCCTTAACTCCTCTTAATTTTGCAACATTGTTTTGAGATCTGTGTCATTGATTTATCTTCTTGAGAATGCAAGGAAAAAAAATCTGTGTTTCAGTGTGTTCAGCAGTAATCTGGAAAGAAGGAGATCACTTGTAACAACATTTTCATAAACTAGACCTGCTGAAACAATCAGAAAGCATGAAAGGTAGGGCTTGACTAGCCCAGTGAAGTAGGCACTCTCCTGGGAAGGTGGGAACCCTGAGTTCTGCCACCTCTTTTTAATGCTGTTTGTCTTTGCATTAAATGGCATCAGATAAATAACATTGGTGGTGAAGGTCACAACCTTAATAAGCTACACAGTCAGCCTCCAGATGCCATTTATTTTACTCTCATCTGCTCAGTAACTCAGATTTGACAGGAAAGGGGTGATACCTTTGGCTATCCCTAGCTTCTTGGCTTGGCTGTTTGGACTTTCCTTCATTAAGTCAGTGTTGGGAGTTGATCCAGTTGGAGGATTGGACCAAAAGAAATCTCATGAGATTCAACAAGGACAAATGTAAAGTTGTGCACTTAGGGCAGAACAATCCCATGCACCAGTATGGGCTGGGAGTTGACTGGCTGGGCAGCAGCTCTGCAGAAAAGGACCTGGAAGTTACAGAGGACAATAAGCCAAATATGAACCAGCAGTGTGTCCTTGTTGCTGGGAAGGCTAATGGCATCCTGGGCTGTTTTGGTAGGTGAACTGTCAGCAGATCAAGCAAAGTGGAATATTCTTCTTCTCTATTCAGCACTGGTCAGGCCACATCTGGAGTCCTGTGTCCAGTTTTGGACCCCCTACTACAGAAAGCATGTGGACAAATTGGAGAGAGCCCAGTGGAGGGCAATAAAAAATGGTTCAGGAGCTGGAGCACATGACTTGTAAGGAGAGCCTGAGAGAACTGGACTTCTTTAGTCTAGAGAAGAGAAGATTGGGGGGGGGGGGATTGAGGGGGGATTTGATACCTGCCTTTAACTACCAACAGGGGGTTCCATAGAAGATGGAGCTAAACTGTTTTCAGTGGTGGCAGATGTCAGAACAAGGAGTAATGGCCTCAAGCTGCTGCAGCAAGGGAAGTTTAGATTAGATATTAGGAAGAATTTTGTCACTAGGAGGGTAGTAAAACACTGGAACAGATTACCTAGACAGGTTGCAAAATCTGCATTGGTGGAGGTTTTTTTAAGACCTGGGTAGACAGAGCCTTGACTAGGATGATGTAGTCGGGGATGGTCCTGCTTTGAACAGAGGGGTTGACTAGGCGACCTCCTGAGGTCTCTTCCAACCCTAATTTTCTATGATTCGGTGATCCCTGAGGCTGAATGGAGTAAGATGCATGTTGGCCTGAGAGGGTGCAGGCCCTGTCATGCACAGAAGTCACTTGGACCTGCATTTCCTTGACTTCCCAGCATAGTGCTATTACTATTACACCACAAGTTAGGTATTATCTAGATCCCACAGTGATTCTTTTGACTGGTCCCCTGGGCAGCCAAGAGAGGGAGGTAATATAGGGCTAGAAGGAAAAGTGTAAGCTAGAGCAGCAGTTTTCAATCTTTCTTTCATCTGCGGATTCCTAAAAAATTTCAAAGGGAAGTGCAAACCTATTTGAATTGTAAGTGCGGGTATCTACAGACTTTTGATTGATCATAGTCATCTTCTGGGGACTCCTTGGACATAGTCTATGGATCTCCAAGGGTCTGCAGATCACCGGTTGAAAATTACTGAACGTGTTTTTTACAGAAGGGAAAATGTTTTTACAGACAGGGCTTTTTTTAGTTTTTTGGAGTGTCTGTAAATTTACAGATAGTTGGCAACCCTAGCTGGGAAGTTGGAGAAACACAGGTGCAAACCCCCTTTGCAAACAGGGGACATAGAATCTTGCTCACCTACGAGGACTAAAAGGCTGGAGGATCCTTCTCCCCCTTCTTTTTTGCAGGGCATATGAAGCCACATACCTACATGACTCACTGAGCATGCTCAGTCTATGCATTGATGCTTATGCATCCACTGCACAGGGGTAATAGAATTGCTGCCTAAGTGCAAGTGTCAAGGAACCACTTACACAGCTAGGAAACTGCCACTTTAGGTGTACAGAGGGTAAAGTAGTCCATCCTTATATGCCTAAAGGCAGTATAAATGTCATGTAGATGCCTTAGAGGTGTAACAGCACCTGGGCCTAAAGCTGTATGTGGTCATTGTAGGTTTCTACCTCCTAGATTGGCTAGCTGCAATATAGTCCACTGTTCAGTAGCTCAAATATTGTTTAAGTTAAACAGGAACTACTGTGAAGGATTCAAGGCAAATACTTTTTGCAGATCACCCTAACAGATGCTGATTCCATGGGAGTGGTGAGAGAGGTTGCTTTCTTCCACCACACCTTACTATATAAAGTCTCCATAGTCAATGACCTTGTGCTCATTGTTGCTTTTGTCTGTGTGACTTCCACCCCAGAGAATTTGATAGAAACTAGGAACTTTGTCCAGCTATGATGTACCATATTCTGTCTGAGCTCATCTTTCTTACACTTGTAGTTTTTAAAGATGTTTTCCAGTATACATTGTCCTTTTTTCTCTGTTGCTTTTGACCCTTTACCTTGTTTTGACTGTTTTGAAGTCCCATAGGCTTTATTATGCCATCTTGTACATTGGCACTCTGACACTGCTATCCTCAATGGGTGAAATACTGATGTCTTTTTATAACACCTTGGTGCGTCTACACAGCAGCATTTACTGTGCAGTAACCAAAATTACTGCATAGTATGGATGTGTGCATGCACCTGCATACCTGTACTGTGCAATAAATGTAGTGACTTAGGCTCACCTGAGCATAAATTTGATACCTGCATCATGCAGGTATCAAATTTATGCCCAACTTAGTTACTGTGCAGTAACACAGATGTAGATGCCTTACTGAGCAGTAACACTGTGTGTGTGGACTGACTTGGAACTAACTTTAGTCCCAAGTCAGTTCACATACAGGGTTAATGCACTTTAACACCTGCATTTGTAAATTCTGGCCTATTCCTGCTTACTGCACAGTAATTTACTGTGCAGTAAATTTAAGCTGACATATATGCACATATAGACATGCCCCCTCAGAAATAAATATTTTACCATTAGTGGTATGAAAGCAGCAGTGCTGAAACCGGTATACTACTTTAACTTGCCATATGGATCTAATCAGTATGTATGTAATATAAAAAAAATACTATGGGGTTTAGCATAAATAGACTGCTCTACCACTGGACTCATATTATCATTCTAACACAGTGGTCAATCATTTGATGTACAAAATATAGTAACATATAACTTCTATTATTTTACTATTGGTATTTCTGTAATACCCAAAGGCAGCAAATCAAGGAACAAAGCCCTTTGTACTAGGCACTGTTTACATGCATAATCAAATGATAGCCCATGCCCTGAACCTCATAGTATATGATGAGGTGACTACAATGAATAGATTCATAGATTTTAAGGCTCGAAGGTACCTTGGAAGATCATTGGGTCCAGCCCCTTGCATCAGGCAGGAAAGGCAGGTAACTCCAACAAGGTGACTATCCAGTCTCCTCTTGAAGATTTCCAGGCAATTGCACCATCTCTGAAGGAGCTTATTCCAGTCCGGACACCCTAGCTATGAAGAAGTTTTTCCTAATGTTGAAGCTGAAATGGTCTTCCAGGAGTTTGTGGCCCTTACTTCTGGTTCTCCCCAAAGATGCCCTGGTGAACTGTTGTTCACCAAGCCCTTGATGTACTCTCCTGACATAGTGGTAAACTGCTACCAAGTCCCCTCCAAGCCTTCTCTTTTTGAGGCTGAAGAGTCCCAGGTCCCTCAGCCTTTCTTTGTATGGCTTGCCATGCAAATCTCTGATCATACAGGTGGTCCTTCTCCGGACTCTTTCAAGTTGTGCCACATCCTTGTTAAAGTGTGGTGCCCAGAACTGGACGCAGTACTCCAGTTGAGGTCTCACCCATGCTGAGTAGAGTGGAAGAATCACTTCCTTGGTCTTGCTGGAGATGCACTATTGATGCGTGCCAGAGTATTATTACCCTGCTGGCTCATACTCATGCTGTGATCTATTATTACCTCCAGGTCTCTTTTATTCATAGTGCTGGTCAGGTTGGTATTGCCAAGCCTGTAGGTGTGCAGGGGATTGTTCGTCCCCAGGTGGAGCACTTTACATTTCTCAACATTGAACTTCATCTGGTTCTGACTCGCCCAACTTGCTAGCCTGTCTAATTCCACCTGTATCCGTAGCCTGTCTTCAGGCATGGCCATGCTTCCCCATAACTTGGTGTCATCTGTGAACTTGGTCAGTGAGCTCTTTACCCCATCATCCAAATCACTGATGAAGATGTTGAAAAGTATAGGAACAAGTAGTACAGGACCTCTTCAGGACACCACTGCCCACTTCCTGCCAAGATGACACAGATCCATAGAAGAGATCCAGGAAGCACAAGGTAACAGCAATCTGATTAAGACTTCTATAATCAGCAGATACTACAAAATACCTGTGGCCCAGCCAATCATGGAACCATGGTTTTGGAAGGGACCTCAATGATTATTGAGTCCAATGCTTGCAGCAATGGAGGAGGTGTTATTTCTACAACGTCTCAGTCACATGCTTAGCCAACCTCTTCCGGAAATGAAGGAAGCTTCACAACTCCCCTGGGAAGCTCGTTCCATGGTCTTAAAGTTCTTCCAGTTACGGAGTTCTACTCCTGGCAGTTAAAGTGAGTCTACATTGCTTCAGTTGGCACCGATTCACCTGTGTCAAAGGAGAGCAGTTGTTCTCTTCCGTCTTTGTGGCAGCTGTTAAATATTTGAAAACAGGTAACATGCTCCCCCCTGCAGTCTCTTTTTCTCCAAACTGAATCTACCTAGTTCTCTCAGACATTTCTCATGTAACCTGCATTCCAGCCATTTAATCTTTCTTGTTATTTTCCCCCCACTTCTCCACATCCTTTAAAAAATGTAGAGCCCACAACTGCATATGATATTCCAGCTGAAGCCTAAACAGCATGGAGTAAAGCAATACTGTGACCTTTATGTCATGTATACAATAATTCTGTTAAAGCAGCTTATCATTGCATTTGTTGGTTTTAGCAGATGCTTAACATGGCTGACTCATGTTGAGTGTGTGACCTGCCAAAATCCCCCTGATTCTTATCAGCAATCATATTGCCCAGCCAATTATTCCTCACCCTGTATTTGTGCATCTCACATTTGTCTTTGCTTAATTTTGTGTTATCTATAGCCCAATCCTCTAAAAACTTTTTGAATTCTACTCCTGCCCTCTAAAGTGGTTGCAGCTCCTCCCAGTTTTCTGTCAGCTACAAACTGTCAGGAAGGCTCTCTGTTCTTGCAAACGAGTTATTAATAAAAATATTAAACAGCAGCAATGTGGTGTAGAAAAAATGCTGTATAAGTGTCACCTCCCTAGACGTCCTTATTATGCACCTGCTTATGCAGGAAAGAGTGCAGTTAGCCTTACTTATTACCTCATCACATTGGTGACTTATGTTCATTTTTGCATCGACTATGATGCGGAGATCACTTTCCACTGCTGTGCTACTTAGAATGGTACTTCCTAGTCTATAGGTGTATTGGTGATTCCTTCTCCCCAGGTGCAGCACTTTGCACTTATCTTTGTTAAACTGCATCTATTCTGATCCACCCATGTCTCCAGTCTATCCAAATCCAACTGACGTTGCTCCCTATCCTCTAGTGTGGTTACTGTACCCCATAGTTTGGTGTCGTCTGTGAATTTGGACAGAGTGCTTTCTACACCCTCATCCAAATCACTGATGAAGATATTGAACAGTACCGGTCCCAGGACAGAGCCTTGGGGAATACCGCTGCCCACATCTCTCCAGGTAGAAACTGACCCTTCCACCAACACTCTCTGGGTTCACCCGAAATAGCGGTGCTGTTGGTATTTAAACCTGAAAATTCCTGGCTAGAGCGTCTTGCGTCCCACTCAGGGTCAAACCAAACACCATGCTTTGGGTCAGGAAGGGATTTTATCTCAGGTCAGAATGGTACAGACTATGTGATTTTGCATTTTTTTCTGCAGTGGCAGGCTGTTCTCCTCTTCCTTGGATCTCTTGAGTGTATTTTAACGACCCTTAAACAACAGTCAAGATAGTGGCTGCCATGGTCTCCTGGCTTAACCTGTCGGAGGTTAGGGTCTTATGTTTTGTGTGGTGTCAAAGTTGACTGTGCAATTTTGCTAACGCCTTAGACAATGGATTTGTATTGAAAGGTTTGGATGGGGATGATCCTGCCTCAGGCAGCTGTGTTGGACTAAATGACCTCTCAAGTTCCCTTCCTATCCTATTTCTCTATGATTTGATGCCAGATACTCTGCAGTAAGTATCTGTGTGCACATTTGTTCCACTGGGTAATTACAAGAGCAGTTACCTCCCATTTACTGATGGCTTACCTGCCTCTCATTTGCTTCAGGATAACAGCATGTACACAGGCAGTTACTGAGCAGTAACTCTTGTGTTATAAATTCCCACCCTAGCTTACCTCATCGTAACTTGTTTATGTGCCCATAACCAAAGTGTTTTTAGTGTCCTTTAAGAAGTATTAAATAGCTTGTCTCTCTTTATTTATGCTTTACCCCTCAGCCCCACTTATTTCATTAGAAACACTCAGAAGATATTAAATTGTATCATACTACATAGGCCTATTTTGGATTATATAATGCTAAAGTAGCTGGTGTACATAATACTCAATCACCAGGAACACGTATGAGCTGTGACAGCTACACACATTAAAGTTACATACAGTAGAGAACCACAGGCAGTGGTTGATTAACTCCCAATAAAACTGCTGGAATAATTAATTGATTTTCATTCCTTCAATAGTTAGTGGCAAATTGTCAAAACCCAGATGCATAACAAATGATATATGTATCTTTCATTGCAAGTTTGAGAGCTATTTTCCTTCACAATGAATAAACCTCCCTCCCAAGTTCTTGGTGAATAACTAAACTCACACTAAACCTTTTTTTTGGACGTTCAGAAACACAAGTCTCCTTCCGAAGTGCTCAAATAATGTGTTTTGTTTTGTTTAATGAAATCCCCTACTCTTCTGTTATTTTTGAGTCATCAGGGATGAGATTCAATGGAAATGTTATAAGACCTGAGGTTATGACTTTTTTTTCCTGTCTCATCTCACAGCACCTTGGAGGTCTAAATAACCAGTGAAGGTGAAATCTTGGCCTAATTGAAGTCAATGGCCAAACTCATTGCTTTCAATGGAACCATTATTCACCTGTTATCCATCTTCAGTTCCTCAGTTGGGATCTGCAGACACTATGTACCACATGTTTTAGGACTCTTTATGAAAATTCATGTCTTTGCTAATCCATAGGCAATCCTGAATGTATGGAATATCTCATATAATTAAATAAATTGCTAAATATGAAATTTTAAACATAGATTTTCAAAATTTCAGAGATTTAGAGTCCAATTCTTTCATATTTGTCATATGTACATGTATGTGTTGAGGTACATGCAATTTGGATCAAGGTTCCTTTGAGTCTGGGGAATTGCTGATGCTGATCTTGCCTTGTATAAAAGCAGAAAATTTTCCATTCTTCTTTGTTCCACTCTTGGCATGGTCAAGAACTGGCATCACTAGATGAGTAATCAGACAGGTGGCATCCAAACTAATTTCTGATGACTGTCCAGAGAAGATATCATGCAGCTGGCAGAGTATTTGGCATACCAAGTAAGTCTAAGAGAAACTAAAGCAACACACAAAACCAGAGAGCAGTTTATAATCACGTGAAGTTTTAAATTAATTACTGGGAGGTAAAACTCAGAAAGGTCAATATCACAGATAGTTCTTAAGATCTGGGTTGCAGTCCTACCTCTGTGACAGACTCCAATGCCAGCTTTGGTAAGCCATAAGGGCTTGATATATAATTGAGCTCTCAGCTTCCTTGCAGGCATTAGGAAATGTGGCCAGATTTCACATCTAGCTCAGCACGTAGTTAAGAACAAAGGATTTTTTAGTGAGTTCTCAGCAGACATAAACTTTGAAGGCAGGGAAGGGCAGTGCTTTACATCACCTGAAGATTCAAACCAAAATCTATACAATAAAGGGGACAATATAGCCCCCTTTTTTATTTTTCAGGGAGGAAACATTAATGATTTTTACTGTGCGCACTGGAATTCAAAGTGACATCATCTTTGGGAAAGAAAAGCAGCTGCCCTAAACTCGATTTTCTCTATGTTATGAAACCAAAACATACAGGGCATCATGAGACCACTACCCCCGCCCTCCCATTAGTATAAGGAAAGTCATCCTAAAAGTGTCATAGAATATGAAAAATGCTAGTTTGTCTTGAGGTCCCCAAGGAGCCGGCTGCCATTGAAATGCAAATACCTTTACAATGAACAATTTGAAAATAACGTCAAAATGACAGCTCTGGTGAGGTTTGTTCTGCTTTCAGAAATTTCAGAATAATATGGCTAAAAACCAGATTGCTGAAAAGTTCAGAAGTAGGTTTGTGGGAAATGTCAACTTTTAAACATGTTTTCATCCCCCTCCCAATACTTTTCCAATTAAACAAACAAGTGAAATGAAACATAGAAAAGCCTCTGAAATTTTCTATTGGAATTGTTTTTATTATTGAAATGATCAGCAATGCCTTTTACCCCAGCATTAAAATGTAAAGGTCATGAGAAAAAAATTAAATATTTCCCAAATCATTTTGGTAATATTTTCAATCCAGAATAGTTTTAAAGGAATGACGAATATGTACAAAAAAAATGGAAAACTAGAAGTCTGATTTTTTTTTAACAAAAAAATTAAGAAAATTACAAAGATAATTTTCAAATAACTACAGTTATTTAATTGCCTTTTTTTACTAGTTCTATTTAAACCTTTGTCAAGGTAGAACATTTGTATCCACGCAGTCTGAGATCGTCTCATAGTGCCAAAAATGCCAACTACTATAGATTTCTATGAGATGCCTGCAAGAAAGAATAATGTTTGAGACAAAAATGTGTGGCTAGAGCGTAACTGGAAGTCCAGTGACACAGGTCCCAGTGCTCAGCTGATATAATATTTCATTGACTTCAGTATTCGGGGAAAGCAGAAATATGTACAAAAGAGTTCATTTAAAATGTGGACAAATATGCATGAACCTTTGCAACTCTTACCTCTCTCCTATGAGAGAAATTAATTGGGGTTTTCAGGGTCACACAAGATTGCTACAAGTTAGTGAAATATGAAACTCTGGAGTAGAAGCCTCATTTAGTGCATATTAACATGTCATTCCCTTCACTGGCTTGCCTAACAGAGAGCAACGGTCTACCTTTGCTACCAATAAAGAAGCTTCTCCTTTATCTCAGATGACAGAGGCCCAGTATCACTGGTTTAAATCCCTGAAGTGGCCCACACTAGTCTTCAATACGAGTGCAGGTATATGTGCAATTACTTTGAAGCAATAAACTCCAGAACAGTTTGAGCTGGACTAAACTACTCTCAGGTCAGTATCTACATGTGCGCCTAGGACAGCAGCAATTTGAGCCACAGCAGAGCAGTTTACACCAGGGCTGGGAGAATGGGGGGCCAGCCCTGGGCTCTGGGCAGTGGTGTTGGGGAACAGAGGGGCTGGCTGGGGGCATGAGCATGCTGGAAGTGCACAGCTGTGTGGGTAGGCAGCAGGAAGGAATCTGGCCATCTGCTGGCTGGGCTGACCAGGCACAATTTACACCCATGGCCAGCATCTACATGTGCTTTTAATCACACTTAATTACCCCACTGTAAGTACTGTCAGGGACAGCACTGTCTATCTTATGGTAACGTTAATTAGCTAACTACAGCATAATAGTGTTGCATGTATAGATGGTGACACTTCTTTACTCTGCAGCTAATTAGTCTACGCTGCAGTTAAGTGCATGTGGTCTACATATATGATTGTGTATTTCACTACTGTACACTTCTTTTAGTACAAATATCAGTGCCTTCACCAGACAGTAGCAAAAGAATATCAGGTCTGTTGTGTGCTATATGTGTCAAAACTTCTTCATCAAATGTGAAATATGACTATTTCACACACTACGAACAATACTTCAACAGGGCCTTTACACTTCAATGAACTGCACTGCAATACTGAAATACCACAAGTTTGCACAATGCTGCTATTCTCATCCCAGTCATCTATCTGAACCCACACTGTTACTAATGAACAGATATTTTGGGTAATATTAGGAAAAACAAGTGCCGGCTGTGACATGATTACCCTCCCTGCCTTAAAGAGCCTCCTAGATTGTTGAAATATCTCTGAGCAAGAAAAGATTGTCTGAGAAGCTGCATATCAATCAAGAATTCAAACTCCTAATATTTTTAATATGAAAAAAAAAAAAAAAATCAATCATTTGGGGTTTTTTCTTACATTCCATTTGCACTGTTACTGTGAATCATTTTAATGCTGAACCTCAAAGTCCACATAACATGTATTGTTTAATGTCCTGATCCATCATGCTGAGTCTCTTCAAAGAAGAGGAAGCACAAGAAACTTGCTTTTTATTTCACTGATTTTTCCTCCGACAATGTGTTAGCATTTGTTTGAAGCTGCTGTGGTGTTGCTCTTCGTATAGTAATACGAGGCTTCCCCAGCAGGTTTAATTAATGCTGGTTTTCCAGTTAATCCTGAGCAACACCATAAAAGCATACTTAACCTGTAAATCAGCATAGTTTTATTCACTCAGCAAAGCAATGCTAATTGATCTCCCCTTTTCCACATGCATGTACCCCCTTGCTCCTTGCAGTTGATGTGTTGCTGGATTATGGTGCCATCAACCAACCAGGAGGTGTGCCATAGTCCCAAACCAAGGTTTTGAGAGAAATCTTCCTGGTGACAAAAGCAAGCAGCTCTCCCAATCAGTCCAACGGGCGAGATAAACCATAAAAAAAAGCAGGTCCTCATGTAGAGGCATTTTACTTTGCTCAATCAAGACCTCTCATCACTGCCTTTCATTTAAAAACAAAAAAATGCTCAGCTCAATCAAAGCCACCAAACCCACGCAAATGGTCTTCACTAACTGCATTCAATTCCCTGGTGAATAGCTCCCTTTGTTTGTTCTCTCCATTCATCTCTTTGTTTCTTCCTTTTTAAGCTTGAGTTAAATTTTTTACATTCTCTGCTGACCTTATTGATTACGGTTAATAACTAAGGAGCTCATACAGGTCCAGTTGCATTAGGTGCTCAACAAACAAACAATCCTTGCCCTTAGGCATCTGCAGTTTAAAAAGGATGGGAGGAAAGAAAAGATGATTTTTTTTTTTTTGCGCGCATTTTATAGGCAGTTAAGGCATTAAGGAGATTAAATGACTTGCCCGAGGTAGCACAGAAAAGCTGTTGCAGCATTGGGAATGGAATCCAGGTCTCCAGAGTTGGAGCCCTGGGCATTAAATTTAGACATCGCTACCTCCTACTTAAGTGCTGCTGTGATTTGCATCTGTGCTGTTTTTCAGGATTTCGGCCGCTTTTCATCCTCTCTCTTTTTCTAGGCCTAGCCTTCATTGGCCAACACTCAGAGTTTGGCTACACCTGTAAAAATCGAAACTAATTCTACCAATTCCAGTGGGGTTACTATAGCTCTACACTGATGTAACTAAGATGTGAATGGGGTGCCCCCTGTCTAATTAAAGAGCAAGGTCTCCTTTGACTGACTGAGTTGTAGTTACTTTGCTGGGAACAAAATATATCTTGTTCTTTTGACTTAAAGATGTGTAATAAAAATAGGATTATTAGACCTGTATTGAGTTATGGCAACCTCAATTTAGGGCCTGAAGAACAGTATCTTGTTTCAGTTGGGTATTGTGAAAACTCTTCCTGCTGAAGAAATCAAATAGCAACTGAAGGACTAGGTTAGTGAAGACCCTTTTTGCGATTGGGTGCAATCAATAAATCATGTATCAGTTGCATTTGCTCTCCGTGGTCAAAATTCATCTCTGCAGAGGGCCATCATGAAGAATAAGCATCAGTAGCATTCCTGGCTTTGGTGCCTAAGTCTTGTAATTGCAGTAGTGTGAACAATCGTTTCAGATGAAGGGCTGCGAGATCTAGAGGAAAGAACAAAGAGTTAGGGAGCAACACATTCTAACAGAGGTGGGTAAAATATGGCCCACAGGCTGAATCCAGCCTGCCAGGTGACTGGATCCGACCCATGAAGCCCCTCCAGTACTCCACATGGAGCCATGCTCTGCCCACTCCCACCGGCACCAGTAAAATAGATACGATGGGAAGTCCCTAAATGACCCGAGACACTGTATCAAAGATGCCCCGCACATCTACAGGCACCTACACTGTGCATCTGCTCCATATTGTAATTACAGCATGTCAGAGCAGACTCAGACTCAATTAATCGGGTCTGCTGGAGCATGCTAATCAGCCTGCTTCAGCAGCCTCGGCATCTCATTTATTCAGGGTCGCTATACTTCAAAATGGTGGTGGGGGCACTGCAGTGGTGGTATCTAGAAGCCCAGACAGCCCAGTAATCAAACAGGCAAGTAAGCATGAAACCAGGTAAATTCTATTGGAACCCCAATTGTTTCCTTGGAAACTCAGCAGAGCAGATTTTTATAAAGCATTGTTTTTTGTCTAATTGACCCTTTCCAAAGAAAGCCCATTTTGTCAGAAAGTTGCACTATAACATTATAACGTTGGATTACATTTTCATTTATATGCGAATGTTGTTAAATGGTTTACCATGTATAAAATACAAGGGCATCGCCTTGCTACTGCAATGAATGTCCTTAACCAGGATAAGAGGTCTTCTAATTCCAAGGAGTCAGATATGCATAATCATCCTTCCTTGGGATTATCTTCCTTATTTACTGTTAGAGTGAAAAAAGATTAAGCTGACAGAAAGGAATGCAAAGAGAAAAGGGGACAGGGAGGGCGTAAGCTAAATGCTTTACAAAGACATGGTGAAAACAGTGCAGATAACTAGAAATATCAAAATAGAGAATGGACAAATTCATTTTGGTCCCATACCATAGTTTCATTCATAGTAGGATTTGTCATCTATAATTAGTAGTTCTGCATCTCAGAATTGATTTGAATGGAGACAGTCAGACTGTGATCAAGTTTCCTTTAAGTATATCACAATTCCTTTAACAAAAGAATCAGTCTTAACAAAAACCACAGCAGAATCTCTCAAGAACTATCTTCCCATACAGGGTGCCTCTACATGAGCATTTAAAACACACTTTAAATTAATGCACCTTAAAGCTAGTACTTGTATTGTGAAGTACTAAGAAAATGCACATTGGCCTGTCTTAATGTGCATTAAGTAAGAGCAATTTTTAAAGTGGCGCTTAATGCACATTAGCTTATTTTAATGCGTATTGACTAAATAGCATTTCTTTAGTAGCACGCTAATGTGTATTAAAATATTTAAAAGCACACATGTAGACACGTCTACAGTGAATGGAACAATGTTTAATGATCACAAGGAATGATGCAATGCATGCTATTACAGATAAGAGGAAAAGTTCGTGTGTGAAGACTATATGCATGTTTATATGTTCAATTTAATGTGCATTAGCCCATCTTAATGCGCATTAAAGCATCACTGAAAAAACCTGCCATTTACTTAATATGCATTAAGACAGGCTAATGGGCACTTGCTTAGTACCTCTTGATGGAGGTACTAGGTTGAATGTGCCTTCACTAAAGCAGATTAATGCACATGTAGACATGCCCTATTATTAATATATGAGCATCCCTCTTCTCTTTGGTGTACCCTCCAACTGTTTTCTTGGATTTAATCCATTTTCATGTCAAAGAGCCACATCCTATGCTGCCCATTACTCTAAGTGGACTTAAGTGCATAAGGGCGATTCTGTTTTACCTTGTCTAGGTCCTGAAGAATCCAGTAATGGCTCTACTTTTGTAACATACCATCATCTTGGCCTTAACATCGATTAAAATAACATGCACATGTGGGTACATGCACATGGGGTGCACACACACAAGCACACACACTGAAGGGAAGAAGGATCTTCCTACATTTTACATTAACAGTTTTTAAAGGGACTTGAGCCAAGTAGAATAAATCATACTTTGTGTCACAGGGAGGAGTCCTGGGGGTGGCCGTGCTCCCCCTCACTATGCCAAGTTTGCTTCCAAACACCCTCACATCTCGCCCACCATGCCTTGGTCTTAGATATAATTAAAAGGGAGCTGCCTTTCATCCTCTAGGTCGTGGTTCTCCTGTCAGCACTGTCTCTGCTCTGTCCTCAGGTCTTGGAGCCACACATAACCCATAAGGTTGGGGGAGCACCAACTGCCCCTTTACCAAACCCCAAGCCTCGCAGCTGTACCAGAAGTTGTTTGGTCTGATCTGTCTCTCTCTACATCCCACAGGCGCTCCGACTTTCCGCAGCTGCACCCCACAGGTGCTCATCAAGTGCTGCCCCATCTGGGCTTTCCCATCATGCCCTCTGGCTCTCAGTCATGCCCCCCCCATCTGGGGGCTTCCTCCCTAAACCCACTGGTGCTTGTCAATCACTGCCCCCATCTGTGCCCCTCCAGCTCCAGGGTCCCCATGCCACTGCAAAGCCCCTATGAGGCCTCCTCCTCCAACCCCTAATAGCCTCACTCAAGCCACCAGTTGTAAACCATAAACAGAAAACTCAAGCCCCAAGGCTATAACATACATTTCTGCCAATCAGCTACAATCATTCTTCCTGCCACACCAAAGTTGCTCCATCTTCCCTCAGTCTCGGGTCATACCTGCAGTCTGGCCTCTCCTCTTTGCTAAGTGCAGCAGATCTCCTCCCCCTATGACTACCAGCAGGGAATTCCCCTACTTGGGCTCAGCCTGGAAGTTATATAGGAGCCAAGCCCTGCCCCTTCTGGTCAGCTGACACCTACCAGTTACCCTGGCAACCCACAGCTGAGCTCCTTACTTGCTGCACCACAAATAGCAGGCACCTCCGTGCCCTGCTACACTTTGGTATTTACATCCACTAATGGGCTCCTAACAGCTGGAATAGAACCTGGCCCAAGCTGTGTAGGTAAGCTTCTCCAACATAATTAAGTACAACACAGTTCAATGAGACCCATGTTGTTTGATTTTAATTTTAGGTATAGCACATTTAGTGGCTAGTTTATGCTGGATTGCCAAACAGAAAATCTTGTGACAGAGAAGGATAAATAGTTCATGCCACAGACTTGTCTATTTAATGGCTGTTATTGAATAAGAGAATCTGAAAACAATTTGTTTTATTGTGGTTACCTTCTATTAGCTGCTGCCAAACACCTGTGGAAAGGACATCTTGATGATTTTACTTAATTGGCAATGTACAAATACCTTACCATGGGCTGCCGCTGCTTCCACATCAGATATTTAGCACTGTTTGCTTAATAGTTAATCATTACTACAGATGTTTCTCCTTCAATGACATATATTCAATTGTCACTGCAACAGAATATATTAGCACAGCTGCGATTGTTCAGGTTTTCTTTTAACAGATTCCCCCAAACTACAAACCGTTCCCCTGAGTTCTGTAACATATTTGGAAAAGTACTACAGAGGGATAACAAATAGTTTTCTGGAGCCACAGAATCTTCCTGGTGAGGCCTGGGTTCTAGATGCAGCTCTTTAGAGGGTTTGTTATTTTTGCTGGCCAAGGTTAGATTGAAAAGCTGAAAAAGAAGTGACTAAGTATGAACTCTTTCATGGGCATCAAACATGCCACAAGCCATTCCACGGAAGTAGGCAGCCTTTGTCTTGGAATAGACTTTCTGTGGGTTATGCAGAGGAAAGTAAATGGACCAAGCTATGGTTGATGCTAATTCCAGATGGCTGGTCAGAAATGGTACAAATGGCAAACAATTCTACTTCTCAGTCCCCAGTGAACTAGTCTGAACTTTGTTTGCTGCATGGTTTCAGATACTAGTCCTATATTTCTTTACTAGTACTTTCTAATTATTCCCAAGGGAAGTTTAATAGAGAAAACTGGATTACCTGCTGATCACATGGCATCCAATGGGTTACTACAATATGGTCTGTGGACACTTAAACAGAAGAGGGGAAAATGAAGGTGGAAAATTGTACCGTGAGCTACTTATTGGTTGCATCTACACGTGTCCCTGCAACACCTTTATTACTGCGCCATCAATTAGCACTTCCTTTTGGAAGTACTAAATGATGGTGCAGTAACAGCCCGTAGTGAGCTGCATGCGCTACACATGGTTACTTTTTAGCTGTTATGTCACCATAGCAATGCGCTATAACAAGGCAGTGCATTGCTACAGCAATGTAGCTGCAGAGCCATGGTTTGTGGCTGCCAATGCTATGTCACTGTACCATGTTCCTATAGCAGCATAGTGTCACGCGTGGATGCACCCACTATTATACAAATCAGTCTACAATGGAAACTTCTGTACAGGCATTTCTTTATCTGCAGTTAAAATTTGCTTAGAGTATATAAAGCAGCAGAAATAAATACAACAATGACATGATGTAACAAATAAGAAAGAAGAAAATAAACACTACACAAACTTGCTATAGTTCTAATCCCACAACAGAAAAGATTAGTTCAGAGTTATAAGGGAGAAAGTATGATTGGTGGGGAAACCATTAGTATTTATACTGCTCTAATTTCCCCTGATGCCCATAAGGTTTGAGGAACCCTATTTTGCTTAGGCATCAAATATTTTATTTCTTTTCTTTGGTCCATTAGGAAAACAAACACCCAGGATCTACAGCTGGAAGCCAAAGCCAGGCCAAGTCAAAATTTGACAGTATTTTTTTAACAGTAACATTTATTAGACATTAGAACAAGATACCAAGGGAAGTGATGGAGTCTTACTCTCTTGACATCTTCCAATCAAGGTCAGATGCCTGGCTGGAAAATATGTTCTGGTCAAATGCAAGATTTTGGACTCAGTGCAGGAACAACTGGATTAATTTCTATGTTGGTGTTATTTACAGATGCTGTGGATGCTGCTTTCCAGAAAATACGCATCTCTGAAAGCCATAGCCCTGATTCTGTGATATGCTCCATGGGTCTGCAGAAAACTTTGTGGATATCAGTGGATCTCCAGTTAGACTCAGTCCCATGTGAAGGGACTTTCATTATTAAGATACCACAAATGGACTTGGTAACTGCCATGAAAAGTGGATTTTTCTTTTAAATTTAGGCAGGCAAATGTAGGAGAGATAGGCAATAAAATCTACAGGGCTTTTTTTCTCTGTTTGTTGGAAACAGGGTGTAATGTAAGTATTGGATCAAAAGTATTTTTAAGTGTCTCATAGACACTCAACAGGACCTACATAGATCCAGAGAAAGCATGTTAGTTCTACTGTGCTGAAGTAACTAAAGAGGAGGCCTATCTAACCTTATTTATGGAAAGGAGTAAGTTTAGATGGCTCCAAATACATACATAATCTGCTTGTTGGTTAAAAAAAAAATACTTTTCTTTTTCTTTAGTATGTTGTTCCCACTCTTGCTAGGCAGTGCCCCTCCTCCCCTCCACACACACACACACACACACACACACACACAGCTGCTGCCTATGTCTTTGGCCATAGACAGTGATGAGAGTGGCAGGCCCAGTATCTTGTGGTCCCCCCCCATGCCCATTGAGAAGAGTGGTGGGATCTGTTTTGAGGTCCTGTCTGGGAAGGCATTGGACACATGGGCAGTCCAAGTGCATCATGCCTATGCATCAAGCTTCCCGGAGGTGGCACCCAGTGGTGGCAACATCAGAACAAGCCCACCTCGCCTGGCACACCCTGTACAAGCTGCCCATCACCAGAAGAACTCATGACCTCCACTGGTAACCACTACACAGAGCCCTGGCCATGGACAGCTCTGTCCACAACTTAGACTGAGAGGTGCCAGCAGCCTCCCCTTTCTGTAAGGAGGAGATGGTGGAGACTGTCTTCCCCTTTCTGATCTGTCCCTGGCTCCCTACTGCGCTCAGAACCCAGTGTAATCTGCCTGGCCAATTCCTTGCTGGGCCAGGCCAAAATGGTAACCCAGAACAGCTGCAGAAACCTGCTTGGAGGGGTTGGTTTCATTGATGTCCCATGACTCTTCTGCTTCATAGTCTGAGCACATGTCTCATTTGAGTTTTGATACTTCACCTTGTAACATGATGTGTACCAGTTGGCATTATGTTGGGCCACTGTGGGGGCACAATACAAGGTGGAAGACAGGCAGCTAGCTTAATGTTTAACCCCATAAAGGTTGCTGGATGCTAGGGGATTTCAATCTGTAGTGATACAGGTGTTTTATTGATTTATGTTTCATTCCCAGCCCTCAGGAGGGGGGGAGGTCACAGACACTTTCGCATGTCCACCTCTCTGGTTTTTATATTTTCACAATAAAAGTTTAAAAAGTCAACCCCCGCCCACCTCCTCTACCCCCCCAAATAGTCTCTTTCTCTCTCACAGATATGTCAATATTTTAACACAATAAAAGCCATACCACTTCCATCTGTCTATTTGCAGTGCTTTGAGCCAACTGTCCGTAATGGTCAGAACCAACTGTGCATGCGTGGCCCAGAGCCTTAGGACAGACAGATGGACAAGCAGAGGCAGAGGTGGGGGCTGGGGCAGGCAGGGCCAGGATGTGCTCTCTGCTGTGGGGACTGGAGACCGGCCATGCAGGGGAGTGACTTGCTGCCATGGGGGGCATGGCTTGTGATCTTGGGGGGGGGCATGACTTATGGCCGTGTGGGTGTGCATGGTGTGCCACCACAGGAAGCCACGAGGCCAGCCATGGCTGTAAGGTGGGGAACCCTGCAGCCACACCCCCACCCACATGGGAAGTACTTGCCTGGGTGCATGGCTGCAAGATGCCATGTGGGAAGTCAGCATGGGGAGCATAACCACATGGGGGGAGGGGGCGTGGTACATGGGCTCAAGGTGCCGTGCCCGGAGCAGGCAGGGGGGTGTGGGCAGCACCAGCTGAATGCATCACACAGCCATGGGGCAGGGCACATCCCCCATGCACACTCCCTGTGTTGCACCCTGTAGCCACACACCACACCCCTCCCCATAATGGGACCAACCATGGGCTGTGGGGGCAGGGCATGCAGGTGGGTGAATGTTGCTGGGTGCATGTGTGTGTATGTGTGTGATGTGTGGCTGGTTGGGGGTGTGGCTGGGTGGGTGGGTGTGGCATGTTTCTGTGTGGCTTGGTGGGTGGAGTGGGGGTGGTTGGGCATGTGTGTATGTGCGGCATGTGGCTGGGTGTGACTGGGTTTGTGTGTTTGGCATTTGGCTATGTGTGTGTGTATGGCATGTGGCTCAGTTTGTGTGTGTGGCTGGGTGGATGTGTGTGGCATCTGGAAGTGTGTGTGTGTGGTGTGTGTGGCTTGGTGGGTGGTTGTGTGTGTGGCATGTGGCTGGGTGTGGGTATATGGCATGTGGCTGGGTTTGTGTGGTGTGTGTGAATCATAAAATCATAAAAGTAGGGTTGGAAGGGACATTATAGATCTTCAAGTCTGACCCCCTGCCAGGGCAGGAGAAAAAACTGGGCTCAAATGATCCCAGCTAGGCATCAAGCCTCCTCTTAAAGACCCCCAAGGTAGGAGCCAGCACCACTTCCCTTGGAAGTTGGTTCCAGCTCCTAGCAGCCCTAACTGTGAAGTAGTTCTTATGGATGTCTAATCTAAACCTACTCTCCAACAACTTGTGGCCATTATTCCTTGTCATACCAGGGGGCACAAGGGGAAACAGTGTCTCCCCTAAACCCTTCTGGTCCCCCCTAGTGAGTTTATAGACTGTCACCAGGTCCCCCCTCAGCCTTCTTTTGTAAAGGCTGAACAGGTTCAGGTCCCGCAGTCTTTCAATGTAGGGTCTGCCCTGTCGTCCTCAGATCATGCGGTTGGCCCTCCTCTGGACCCTCTCCATGTTGTCCACATCCCTCCTGAAATGGGGTGCACAGAACTGGATGCAGTACTGCAGCTGTGGCCTGACCAGCGTTACATAGAGGAGGAGGGTCACCTCCCTGGCTCTACTTGAGATGCACCTGTGGATGCACGACAAGGTACAGTTAGCCCTGCCAACCGTGACCTCACATTGTTGGCCCATGTTCATCTTGAAGTCAATAATGACTCCAAGATCCCTTTCTGTCTCCGTGATCTCAAGAAGGGAGTTTCCCATCTTATAAGTGTGCTGCTGGTTACTACTGCCCAAGTGTTGAAGCGCATCCTAATTTTGCTAGCCCGCCCCTGTAACCTATCCAAGTCTTGCTGCAGTCTTTCCCTCCCTACTAGTGTGCTCACCTCACCCCAAATTTTGGTGTGATCAGCAAATTTAAACAGGGTGCTTTTCACCCTGTTGTCCAAATCGCTGATAAAGGGATTGAACAGTGTGGGCCCAAGGACCAAGCCCTGGGGAACTCCACTGCCCACTTCTCCCCAGGTCGAATATGACCCATCCACCACCACTTTCTGAGTACGACCCTTGAGCCAATCTGCAATCCATCTGACTGTGTAGGCATCAATGCCACAGTCACCCAATTTTTTAATGAGGATGGGGTGGGAGATGATGTCAAAGGCCTTGCTGAAGTTGAGAAAGACTACACCCACGGCAACACCTGCATCCAAGGCTTTTGTGACCTGATCATAAAAGGCAGTCAGATTGGTCTGACATGACCTGCCCCTAATGAAACCTGAGTGTGGCTGAGTGGATGTGTGTGTGTGTGTGTGTGTGTGTGTGTGTGTGTGTATGGCATGTAGCTGTGTGTGTGTGTTGGGTGTGTGGCTTGGTGGGTGGTTGGTCTGTGTGTGGCATGTGGCTGGGTGTGTGTGTGTGTGTGGCGTGTGGCTGGGTGGGTGGGTATGGCATCTGTGTATGTGTGTGTTTGTGTATGTGTGTGTGGCTTGGTGGGTGGCTGGATGTGTGTGTGGTGTGTGGCACGTGGCTTGGTGTGTGTGTGGTGTGTGGTTTGGTGGGTGTGTGGCATGTGGCTGGATGGTGGGTGGGTGTGGCATGTGACTGGGTGCCGCTGAGGTATCTGTGGGTGTGCACAGGGTCGGACACAGAGTGGAGGGGTAGGGTGGGGGGAAGTGTGTGTGGCTGGATGTGGAGTGGCAGCAGCATGGGGTGGTGGCTGGTGGCATTCTATCCCCACCACTCGCGCATCATTCTTGATGGGCACTTTGCTAATATATAAATAAAACTTAGACCAAACCCTTAGACTGAAATGCTATTTGACTTTCTGTGCCCAAGTAGTGCATCCATAGCCATCTAACAACAGCTTGGGAGCTCAGATAGACTAAGATTTTATCCCTCCCTGTGGTGAAACAGAATTAGCCCATGCATGTAACGACTGGAGTAAAGCAGAGGAGAAGGGCAGTGAGGTCACTTGTCCAGGGAGTGGGAGTCCCGGGTTCTCGGTCTCTGCCACCTGGAGGGATTTGACCTGGAATCTCTTGCTCCCAACAAAGTGTGCAAGCTGCCAGAGCACAGTCCTTCTCTAAAAGCCAGTACATGTTGGCAACTAGGAGCAGATGGTATGGGGAGCAAGAAGGAAGAGGAGAAGCAAGAAAGCGTGTGCTTCAATGAGATAGCTGCTACCCTGGAAAGAAGTTCTAGCCTGTGCCTAATTATGCAGGAACTTTCTCAGTGTCATATATCCATTTCATTTAATAAATATTAAATGCAAGGGTCCCTGATTAGGAATGAAGGAAACCTGAGATTTTGCCATAAGGCAGGTGAAGGCAAGGGGCCTAAGGCATGATGCAGGTGCTCTCAGAGTCCCTATTGCCTAACTATTCAACAATAGCTCAAGATACAGCATTCCTTCCTTTCTGGATATTCTCTTTGCCTGACGTTGTGAACAAACAACTATTTGAGATGAAGTGTGCAATGACTCTTCTTTCTTCTATGCACCAACAGATGACAGCTCAACAGAGTTACTGTCTCAGCATTATTTTATCTCTCACAAAACATGGTTTTGAAAAAAAATATTTCCAGTCCAATTTGAACCAAAGAATTGCAATGTCAACCCCTGTTGTGAATCAAAAAGAAAAAAAAATGTTCAGGTCAGCTGAAAGATTTCCTTTGAAAAATGTTGAAATATCTCTAACTAGCTGAAAAGTGGTTACAAAGAGGATAGAGCTAGATGGTTCTCATTGATGGCAGGTGACAGAACAAGGAACAATGGTCTCAAGTTGCAGCAAGACAGGTTTAGGTTGGATACTAGGAAAAAACTGTCTCAGGAGGAGAGTAGTAAAGCACTGGAATAGGTTACCCAGAGAGGTTGTTGAATCTCCATCCTTGGAGACAAAGCCTCGGTGGGATGATTTAGCTGGGGATGGTCCTGCTTTGAGCAGGGGGTTGGACTAGAAGAGCTCCGATTCCCCTTCCAACCCTGATTTTCTACCATTCTGTTTTGTTTCATTATCAGCAGCTGTAAACCATGTGAAAAATTACTCTAAATGAGTACAAATTTCAAAGTCTTTTTGAACTAGATAAGCAATTTTTTTTTCATTTCAGCCATTTCATTTTTCACCCCAAAGAGAAATGAATTGCAATTTAATATTTTCCTACAAAATGAATTTTAGTTTTGCTTAGCTGCCATAACACCTTACCTTTGTCCACAAAAAGCCAGCAAAACCTGAAATTACCTATTTCTCTTGCACTGGGGCAGTGGTTCTCAACCTTTTTGGACTTTTACTGGCAGACTGTGCAATAAGCTGTACAATGGCATTCTCCACCTCTCCTGGTGAAGCTATGACTCTTTCACTCTTGGCTGCTCGGTACCCAGCTTATCCTCTGGACAGGAGCCTCAGCTCTGCTTGCCCCTGCTGTGGTGATAGTTTAAGTGGCAGAGTACTCACTTAGCATGAGATGTTGTGGCATCGATGCCTGCATTTCCCAGTGGGCTGATCAGCCATCTTCCTGAGGGCTGGGGCAGGCATGGCTCCACTCTTCTGGGCCCCAGGTGGCTGTGGCATGGGCCCTCAGTACCAACAGGGGATTAATTCAAGTGGCAGAGTGCTCACTTGGCATGCTGGAGCAAATGGGATCGAAGGACAGTAAACCCAGCCATGGAAAACCTGGGAATTATGGCACTCTGACTTCATAATGACTTCCCATTTACATTAACACTTTAAGATCTACAAGTGACCCATTTGAATCCATTTAATATGAAGCATGTTGATTCAGTATCAGGACAATTCCTTAATCACAATGTTGTGTGGTAGTCAAATGTCTTACAGAAGCCCAAGTATTTCCATCAACACTATTATCGTTATGAACCCAATCATCAAGAGCTGATTTGAATAATTTATACCAGCCATAGGTACTTTGCTTGTCTTATTTTGTAGCTTTTCCACATTGTAGAAACTGAGGTATTTATTATCATTACTTCCAGGCGAAAAAATCCATTTACATGCCTTTAAAAGTTCTTACATTTTTTCTTTTCTTTTTTCTTTCTTTTTCTCTTCTATGGTGAGCAGAACATTCCCTGTTGCTTTCATTATTAATGCACTCAATACACTCAAGGATCATAAAACAGAGAGCCAGAAAGCAGGAGCTGCTGATTTTTTTAATGATGTGTAGCAACACTAAAAATAATATCACCTCTTTTTTTTATTGAAATCCAACCTGAGACAGTGAAACATTTAAATGGCATGGTGGATGGTGTTTGTGTTGGCAAGATACTACATACATCCATAAATTAAAAGCATCAGCGCTGTGTACTTCATGAAAGACTCATTTCTCTAGTTGGTCCTATGCATATGATATGGATTATTTTGTTTCCAACAAAGATGGTAGGATAATCTTCCTGTGATAGCAAAGAAAGAAAAGAACAACACATGGCCGTACTTCTAAGGGAGACCTGAACTTCCTGGGCACATCTACACACAATGTTTAATGTGGAACTGGCTAATTAGCTCCTCAATAAAGTTTTGGCATATACACGTGTGGCCCTATTAGGCCTCAGTAAACTAATAAATGCCTCCATAAGTTAGTACTTGTAAAGACTATCCTATGGCAGCATTATTTAGTGTGCAGCAATGCATGTGTAAACACTGAAGGGTCTGGCTGGAGCATGACAGTGTTTCAGTGTGAGGGCTGCCTCCCTACCAGCCCCACACTGGAGCACCTTTGTGTCCCAGCCACCCTCTGTACAGCACATCAAACTGGGTCAAAGAAGCCGCAGGCTGGCCCCTGGGTCCCCTGCCGCCTGGGGCTGCTCTGATGTAGCTCAACATGTTGCAGTCCTGATACACATGTGCAAATGTGATGTCTAAGAGCAATAAAATCCAGCATGAACTCTGCCGGAGTTTATTGCATGACACTGATATCATGTGTAGATGGGCCCACTGAGAATGTGTAACCTTACCATTCAATGGATCTAATGGTTCTTAGTGCAGGGGAAGAAAGGAAAATAAAAACCTCTTTACACCATTACTATCTTGGTCTTCAGCCTAGAACATTGAATGGGACCTGGGGAAAGAGTAGATGAGGAAGAGCAGAAAAGAATGACTTGATTTCAAAATGCCATTGAGCAGGCCATAGGTAAGCAACAAATGATTAACTTCCTACAGGAAGGGACTATTCCTCATTGGGATTTCTGAGCTTGTCATGTCTCACAATTTTATTATGTATCTCAAGATATTTGGTGCTTTTTTTTCTGAAAGTCCCAGCTCCAAGGTTCCTGTGATTTCGTGAGTACGGAAGTGGGTAGTCTGAAGACAGGCAAACAGGTGGCAGGGTGACCTCTTGAGACTAACCCACACTAAGGAGACACCCTGCCCTACCATCTGCCTGTGATTTCATGAAAAAACTAGCTTGCAGACAGAAAGGAAGAAAAAAAGCAAGTTTCTAACTCTCAGTGTTAGAGAGAAAAACTTGAACACCTGAAGAAAGTGTATCCAACAGGCTCCGAAAACAGAAGACAAATTGAAGCAATCCCAAATGTATTATTAATATTTGATTTTAAAAAAAAATCAGGATTCAGCCCATCTCTTGATTTTTGGAGTTGGCCTTATGATTTTTGGAGGGCAGTACTATTTGTCTTGGAGGATCCATGTTTCCTTGGGCAATGTGGATTGCTCCCCTCTTAAAAAGGGCTGTGCCTAAAATAATCTAGAATCATAGAAAATGAGGGTTGGAAGGGACCTTAGGAGGTCACATCTAGTCCAACCCCCTGCTCAAAAGAGAACCAGCCCCAACTAGATCACTGCAGCCAGAGCTTTGTCTAGCTTTGCCTTTGTATAGAAATGTATTCCTCAGCATGGGTACAAATGACCGAATCTGTCCCTTCTTGTTAGCTCATTCATTCTACGAGTCCAGTGTCTATGGGCAAAGAGGAAATTGCCTATGAAAGCCAAGCTGCCTGCTTCTTCCACCAGAAACAGAGCAAGGAGGAAAAGTGCTAATTTTAGGCAAGGAACTGTTTAAGAGGTTGTTGCTTTTTTCTTCTTTTTTTTTCTTTTTTGTCTCCTGAGACATGTTGGCAGCTGGGAAGATAATGCGTGTCACCGCAATATCAGCAACATTAGCAGGGAGTGGAGGGAAATGGTCACATCATCATCCTTGTAATAATCTAAACCTATTTCTGATGCAACTGTCTTCACCCAGCCTCTGCCTGACTGACAGCTCCAAGTCCACAAAGGCATCACGAGCTCCCCTTGTGTGCTCTGAGCAGTCAAGGAGGTTGACAGCTGTTTATAAAAAGCAGCATAGCTAGCCGCCTTCCCAAAACTACTCTTCAATCATTCATTAAAAAAAAAAAAAGACATAAAATAGTTTTGTATGTTCCATATGGATTGAGGAGGCTCCCCACGTATATTTTTGTGGTCTAGTTTCTTAATCGTTCTATTGTTTTGTGAATAGAAACAGCACCCTCAGGTCCCTGGCTGAGATCAGGGGCCCATGACACTAGTCCCAGGGCATTAACATAGCAAGAAGAGTTTACAGTTGAAATAAAGAGAGTGGGCAAACTTTTAGGGTGAAGAAAATGCTGTTATCCCCATTAAACAGATGATGAGGTGTGGTTTGGAAGGATAAAATGATGTGTTCGGGGTCACTTTGCAAGTTGGTGGCAGTGCTCAAGAGAATCAGGTCTTCGTTCTCATGCACACATTAACTTATTTTAGGCTTGCTTAAGTATGTACATATTTTGAAACATATTAATGGTGTCATCAAAGTCTTTTTGTGGAGGCCTTTTCACTGCTGGACCCTTCTGTTCAAAACTGAAGGATCTAATAAAATTGATTTGCTGCTCACATTCAAATCCTCGGTCGGTCAGATCCAGGGCATGAGTTTCAGACAAGGCTCCAGTCTAACTTCAGAGAAGTTGGGGTCAGGTCAGGGTTAAAGTGAATTTGCATAGCTATTTCTGGAATCATCCTATGCTTACTTCCATATGCCATAGAATTGCTATCATCTATAACTCACACATATAGATTCAGTAGTAGTCTGAGAGATCAAAGGCCACACTGAGCCTTGTTACGTGTTTCGCTTTGAGCTGCTCAAATACTGCTTGGTGTTTGTGCTGCCTTGAGTTTGGAGCAGTCGCATCTTAAGGTTAAAACCCTTCTCTGACTGTCCCCCACCTGCACAGCTGTGACTTGGCACCAGAGGGCTGGCCAGCAGGGGCCTGACTAGGAGCTACAGCTGTGAGTTGTCACTAGACTGCTGATGAGTCAGGACAGGCTTATGTCCCTGCTCTAGGTGGGGAGGTGTCAGAGCTGAGTTGTGAGGGCAGGAACATGAAGCTGCGAGGCAGATATGTTTGAAAAAAAAGAGAATTTAAATGAAATAAAGAGGAAGTCAATTAAAGAAGGTCTCATATTTTTATAAACTGGGATTTGGGATTGGGGGATGTTGGTCATGGTTCCTGGGGTGGCTGGGAGGTGGGAGTGGCTAGAGAAGGTGCTTTTGGGGGAGTCATTGCCCCTACCTTAGGAAGGAAGCTCCTGCTCAAGGGGACTGAATCCATCCCCCTACCTTGTTGCCCCCCGGCCTGTCCCCCTAGACCACACTCGACCCATCTGTGTCATGTGACTTGGCTAGCTGGCATGTGCTCTGCCCACTCTTTGCACAGGGTTGCACCCCTGGGATTGGAAAGTCACACCCATGGGGGCAGGAGGGGGAGTTGGCTTGGTGCCAGAACCACCCCCTGAACAGTGGAGTTAAGGGGGTGGAAAGTTTGTTCACCCAGAACAGGAGGGTGCGGGAGGGGGCTGTGTATCCTGGGATGCTGGAGAATTGCAACTTGGGCAGCTCATCTGTGGGGAATGGCCACACATTAATGGAACATGAGCCGGGTAACACAGATCAGAGATAAACCTGCCCTGGAGTGGCATTTTTAAGCACACATCAGGTGGTTTTAAGTTGCAGCAGATGTTCATTTGTGGACAATCCAGGGGTTAAGAGCTCCAAGAGCCACCTAAAATGAATATGTAATGAGGCCCTTATCAGACACAGTAGCACATTAATGCATTTATATTGCATTCCCTATTCTGTCTAGCTCAAGTATCTTGCATTGCCTAGAGTAACAGCTGAATGAGTTAAGGATTACTTAGAGAAACTTAGAGATGCTTTTATGTTTTCAGGGCTGGATGTGATGCACCCTAGGGTACTGAAGGAATTGGCTGAAGTAATTACAGAACCATTGGCTATCTTCTATGAAAACTTGTGAAAGTCAGCCAAGGTCCCAGATGATGGGAAAAAGTCAAATATAGTGCCCATCTCTAAGAAAGGGAAGAAGGAGGATCCAGGGAAATACAGACCATTCTTCTTGACCCCAAAATGGTCCCCCATGTCCAAAATACCCCATAGCCTGGTTGTTAGGGGAGCCTCGTAAATGATATGATAATGGTGAGAAATGAATTTTGACCCCACCCCCTGAAGGCCATTTTAGCCATTAACTTGTTATACTGTTATAAAAAAGGGTTATCTCTAGTGGCTTTGTTCTTAAAAAAAAAGCTTCATAGTGTATTTTGTACGGAGCTCAGTTTTGTAGGTCCCCCTTGCAATTATCAGATGATTAACTAAGAAAACCTTCCTCCATTAGGCTTTGATCTTAAAATGATTCATACTCTTTTATCCACCTGCATCTGCTTGCAGAACCATGAGTTTTGGGGGGAATCTTGTGAAACTTTCTGGTACTCTCAAAAGTACCTGAGTACAGCATTTCTTACAATATTTCAACTTTTCTGCCTCTGGCCCTGGGAAGAATGGCACAGATGTAAAACCTTTGCTGTTGCTATTGCTATTTTAGGCACGTAAGTCAAAGATTTAGATCCTCAAGCCCTGCCAGCTCTTCCTATTTAACTGGGGAGGTGTCTAGAGTCCCTCCTTCAGTGTCTAAGTGTCCATGTAAAATTTCTGGTTCCTAAATGGCAGTAGAAGTTACAAATTTGACATTTTTTCATAGGGCACTGTAGCAGGGAGCTTGGGGCTCCTGCTGCTTAAGGGAAGGCAGGCTGCAAATGAGGCAGAGGGCTCAAGGGAGTCACATGACTCAAAAAGGGGCTGGGTTTGCATGATATAAGCTCAGGGCTTGAGCTGGGCAGGCAGTATGATCTAGAAGCAATTCAGAGAAGACATCTAGAGTAGAAGGGCTGTAGCAAGATTTCTGACTAACACCTGAGCTGGGATAGCAAGACCAGTGGCTGAGGGATTGAGACTGTAGGGGCAGCTGGCCCAGGAGTGGGTCTGAGGGATGAGTACCAAGGATGAAGAACAGGGCCACAGACTCAAAGTAATGGGAGCAGGTAGGGTTAGGGACCCAGAGCCCATGAAAGGTGAGAACCGGGGTCAGGGACCTGTAGCCTGTGAGGGGCAAGAACAAGCAGGGCCAGGGGGTTGTAGCCCAAGACGGGCAAACAACAGAGGCCTAGCCCTTTGAGGGGCTGGAAAAGAGCTAGAGGTATAGTTAGAGACAGCAGCCTGAACCCAGGAGGGGTAAAGAATGGGGGGCATGCTGAAGGAGATAGGTGCACAGGTGGTATTCTCTTCTGTCCTACCAATGAGTGGATGTGGAAGAAGACATGAGACCTGCATCACAGAGACCAACTGGCAGCTTTGGGAATGGTGTCTTGAGGAAGGCTTCAGCTTCCTAGACAATGACCCATGTATTGCAATGAGAGACATGCTCAGGTGAGATGGGCTTCACCTTTCCACCAAAGGTAAGCGTGTGTTTTCTTCTAGGTTAGCAGATCTCCTCCAGCGGGCTTTAAACTAGTCCCACTGGGGGAAGGGGAAGATGAGGGTGAAGGAACCCTTGAACTACTAAACCAAGCGGCACCCACAAGTACAGCCCAGCCTAGACCGACGAGCAGAACAAATACCCAGGTAAGCAAGAGGGGCCAGGGCAGTACTGAGATTAGAGGGTCAGCACCTGTTGAAATTCAACATCCAGTGCAAGGTGGCAAAGGCACATCTTCAGGAGGCCTCAAATGCTTCTACACAAACACTCGTAGAATGGGAAACAAGCAGGAGGAACTTACCCTCCTGCTAGCTGACACCAACCCAGACATAGTGGGTCTCACAGAAATGTGGTGGGATCCAGTGCATGACTGGGCAGTGAATATTAAGGGCTATAGGCTGTACAGGAGGGACAGGACAGAGATGAAGGGCGGGGGGTGTGGCGCTCTATATTAAGGAGGAAAACACATCCTCATCAAGTAGCACAGGGTCAGAGGAGGGGAACACAGAAGTTCTCTGGGTTAGAATACAAGGCAGTTGAGGGGAAAGGGACTTAACTGTGGGGATCTACTACAGACCACCCAACCAAAGGGAAGAGCTTGACCAGGAATTCTTAAGTCAGCTCACAGAAGTAGTTAGGTCAAAAGACATGGTCATCATGGGTGACCTGAACTTTCTGGACATGTTCTGGGAAGAGCAGTCAGCCAGGTCTGACCGCTCACGTAGGTTCCTAGCCCAAATACAGGACCTCCATCTAACCCAGGAGATGCACAGCCCCACCAGGGGGGACACCCTATTGGACCTGGTGCTGGCCACGGGCGACAACCTGGTGAGGGGGCTGCGGGTGCTCAACCACCTGGGCGACAGCGATCATCACGTGCTGGAATTCACCATCCAGCGCAAGGTGGCAAAAGCCTGCAGCAAGCCAGAAGCCTTAGATTTCAGGAGGGCGGACTTCAATGAGCTAAGGAGAATAGTCGGGGAGGCCCTGAGGTCCCGGTGTGCAGGGGAGTCCTGTGTCCAAGAAGGGTGATCACTCCTCAAGGAAATGATCCTCCAAGCCCAAAGGGAGGTAATCCCAAAACAGATCAAAGGGGGCAAGAGGGTGCAAAAGCCCCAATGGCTCACTAAAAGCATCCGGGAATGTCTCCTAACTAAACACCCAATGGAAGGGAGGGGCCATCATCAGGGAAGACTATACTGCGGTTGTTCAGGGCTGCAGGGGGCCGGTAAAGAAGACCAAGGCAGAGAAGGAAATGGGACTAGCTACCCAGACCAAGGACAACAAGAAGTCCTTTTTTAAATACATAGGCGGCAAAAAGAAGGTACCAGGTAACATGGGGGCCCTGCAGGACATGCTAGGAAATCTGGTCATCACACTAGATGACAAAGCTAACCTATATAACAACTTCTTTGCCTCCATTTTCCTCAGCAGGGTCCAAATCAGTCCCCCCACTGGGACCCCCTCAGGCCCCAGGGGAGGCGCACCTAGGCCAAGGGTTAGTGAGGATCTAGTCAGGAAACTTCTGGAGGGACTGGATGTATTTAAATCAGCTGGTCCTGATGATCTCCAAACCAGAGTGCTGAGGGAATTAGCTTTGGTCATTGTGGGACCCCTGGCATGGCTTTACGAGCACTCAAGGTGCTCTGGTGTGATGCCAGAGGACTGGAAGAGGGCCAATGTGGTTCTCAGCTTCAAAAAAGGGAGGAAGGAACTATAGTCTTACCTCGATCCTGGGTAAGCTTTTTGAGAGGATTATCCTGGAACATGTTCACGAGGGGCCAGCGGGGGAAATTACGTTTAGGGGCAACCAACATGGGTTCATTAGAGGCAGGTCCTGTCAGACCCACCTGGTGGCCTTCTATGACCAGGTCACAAAATCCTTAGAAGCAGCGGTAGCAGTGGATGTAGTCTTCCTGGAAGTTAGGAAGGCCTCCGACACTGTCTCTCACCCCATTCTCATTAAAAAACTGGGGGACTGTGGTGTCAACACCTACACAGCCAAATGGGTCACTAACTGGCTGGAGGGCCACACCCAGAGAGTGGTGGTGGATGGGCCGTTTTTGACCTGGAGGGATGTGGGCAGTGGGGTTCTGCAGGGCTTGGTCCTCTGGCCCGCACTGTTCAACATCTTCATCAACGACTTGGAGGAGGGGGTAAAAAGCACCGTGTTCAAATTCGCAGATGACACTAAGATGTGGGGGGATGTGGGCATGCTAGAAGGGAGAAATAGGCTGCAATTGGACCTAGATAGGTTACAGGGGTGGGCAGATGAGAACAGGATGGGATTCAACACTGACAAGTGCAAGGTTCTGCACCTGGGGAGAAAGAACCAGCAGCATACCTACAGGCTGGGGAACTCCCTTCTCGTCAGGGCAGAGGCAAAAAAGAATCTTGGTGTCATCACTGATGCCAAGTTGAACATGGGCCGGCAGTGTGGGGAGGCAGTCAGGAAGGCCAAGCATACCTTGTCATGCATGCACAGATGTATCTTGAGCAGGTCCAAGGAGGTGATCCTCCCCCTCTATGCGGCACTTGTCAGGCCGCAGCTGGAGTACTGCGTCCAGTTCTGGGTGCCGTACTCCAAGAGGGATGTCGACAGCATGGAGAGGGTCCGGAGGAGGACACTTTCATGATCGGGGGCAGCAGGGCAGGCCTTATAAGAAGAGGCTACAGGACCTGAACCTGTTCAGCATCCACAAGAGAAGGCTGATGGGGGATCTAGTGGCCTGTTACAAACCAGTCAGGGGGGACCAGCAGGCATTGGGTGAGTCTCTGTTCCCCTGAGCACTACCAGGAGTTTCTAGAAATAATGGTCACAAGCGGGCAGAGCTTAAATTCAGATTAAACATCAGAAGGCGCTACTTCACAGTCAGGGCAGCTAGGATCTGGCACCAACTTCCAAGCAAAGTGGTGCTGGCTCCTACCCTGGGGGTCTTTAAGACAAGGCTTGATGAACACCTTGCTCAGTTGTTTGACCCCAGTAGTTT
The DNA here is from genome assembly GCF_052110815.1 of Crocodylus siamensis. NCBI lineage: Eukaryota > Metazoa > Chordata > Crocodylia > Crocodylidae > Crocodylus > Crocodylus siamensis. The sequence continues at coordinate 250,093,545 of NC_143397.1, forward strand.
TTCCTGCCATGGCAGGGGGTCAGACTTGATGATCTGCTCAGGTCCCTTCCGACCCTACAAACTATGAAACTATGGAGGACAGGCTGGGTACACAGGCTGATCTGAACATGCTTGCTAAGTTGGCAGACCAAAACCTGATGGCATTCAATGTAGAGAAAGGCAGGGTACTCCACCTTGGGAGAAAAAAACAACATCATACTTATAGGCTCGGTGGTGCTATGCTCCCTTGTACCATCACTGAAAGGGACTTGGGAGTCTTGATCGACCACAAGATGAATATGAGCCCCCAGTGCAATGCTGTGGCTGGCAAAGCAAACCAAATGCTGACATGCATCTGCCAATGCATCTTGAGCAAAACCAGGGACATCATCCTCCTGCTTTACTTGGCCTTAGTGAGGCTGCAGCTAGAGTACTGCGACCAGTTTTGGGCCCCCCACTCACGAGGTATATGGATAAGCTCGAGAGAGTCCAGAGGAGAGTCACCCATATGATCAAAAGCCAAGAGAGCAAGCCTTATGAGGAGATGCTGAGGGACACGAGAGTCTTCAGCCTGGTGAAGAGAAGGCTCGGGGGGGACTTGGTGGCTGTCTATAAGTATAAAAGGGCATGTATCAGGATCTGGGAGAATAGTTGTTCACCAGAGCTTCCCAAGGGATAATTAGGTCTAACAGCCTCAAACTTCTAGAAGACCAATTCAGACTCGATATAAGGAAAAACTACACAGTCCGAGTGTCCAAGGTCTGGAAGAGACTCCCCCCCAGAGGTGGTGCAAGCACCTATTATGGACTCATTCAAAAGGCATTTGGATGTTTATCTTGCTAGGATCATCTGATCCCTGCAGGCCTCCTGCCTCTGGCAGGGGGCTGGACTTGATGATCTTATGAGGTCCCTTCCAGCCCCTAATGTCTATGAAATCTTTGAAATCTATTTTCATTTGTTTTTCTTCAGTAAAATGAGAACTGTCAGACTTTTTGGAGTTCATCAGTGAAATCCTGGTACCACTGATGTCCGTAGAAAAGTTTTCATTGATTTCGTGAGGGCTCTGATTTTCCTTTCTTGTGTCAGCTTTGCTTGAGATAACTAGTTGCATAGCTAAAGGCATATAGTCACATATAGTCCTGTTTCTGGGAGTTTTTGCTGCAAGCTGAATCATATCCTATTTCCCCTCCCTGGGCAGTACATTAACTTTTCCTGGCTAATTTCTACATGGAAACATTGGCTGATAATTGGATGCAGCAAAACTATCTGGCCACATTGAACTCTAATGATAGAGCATCTTAGCCTTCTAGCCCTAAGCATGAATTTAGAATCTCAGTTGTTATGGATAAAGTTTAAAGTAGCACAGAATATCACTGAAGAAAAGTGATCCTATTAAATTTACCTGTTCCATGGGTGAGTCATTTTATAGCTAGGCCATAATTCCTGGGAGATGGTACATTAACAACAGGTAGTATCATGTCTCCTACTTGTTTTCTTGTGTCTAAAGAATGCTGTAAACATAGGACATCATGAATATTTTCAAGTGGAGTGGACCTTTGTGGAACAGATTGCAAATGCTCTGCCTCAGTCAGTGCAGGCACCTTGTACAGTGGTAATTTACCCTGATTCATTCACTAAAGGTTAGTGGTAGGCCACTCTATGACAACAGCCTGAGGCCAAGTAAATCAAACTATAGAGGCATGTTTTACACAGGGACATGCAGGCAAATGTCTACAATTTCCAAGAGGGGAAATGGGGTAGAGACCCCCTACATATCAGGCTAAGTGCCATAATTGAAATGAAAGGCTCAATAGAAGAAAATAACAAGCATGTATTGTTTTAGTATTTTTAATTGCTATTTGAGAAGAACATCATTTAGTATCTGCGCGATTTTATGCTACACTTGTTTTATATTGACTATGGCATGGATAAATGTTTACAACTTAATTGTGAACGTGGCTCAATAGATAGAGTGGCAGAGTAGAGCCACAGGAGAGATCATTGTAGTTCATTTACTGCCACTGAATTACTCTCAAGGAAATCTCTTTACTTCTCTTTCCCTTTTGTGTTCATCTTGAGTGCGGTACTTTCTCTTATTGGGCACATCTACATGTGCATGTTAATGTGAAGAAATAAACTCTGGCACTTACCACAGCAGAGTTTATTGCTCCTGGGCACTGTGTTTACATGTATGCCCAGGACTGCAGCCTGTTGAACCAAGTCAGGGCAGCCCCAACTGGCTGGGGCCTAGGGGATCAGCCTGCTAGCCTGGGTCTGCTCCCCCAGGTTCAGTGTGCTGCAGAGGGGCTGGCTGGGACACTAATGTGCTTCGTTGTGGGGTCAGGCAGCAGGCAGCTCCCACACTGAAGCATCCTTGTGCCCCAACTAGCTGGGGTAGCATCTACACATGCACTGCTGCGGAGTAAAAAACTATGCAGCAGGACGGTACTTGTATATACAGGTACTACTGCAGAGTTCATTAGTTTCCTGCAGCCTAATAAGGCCATATGTATAAATATTAGACACTTACTGTGGAGCTAATTAGTCTACTAATGTCTCATGTAGATGTACGCACTAGGTGTTTTGGAAGTGCCTGGGGAACTGAGGCTCTGACTCTGGTGACAATCAGATGTTACTGCATTAAAAATAATGAATAAATGTTAAATAGTTCATCAGAGGAGTTTAGAAAATGACTTCTTGAAATTGAAGGGAAAGCTATGATCATTTCTCTGCATCTGATGATGTTCACTTCTATTCTTCTCTGTCTGAATCAACAGTTATTTATGACTCAGAAATACTCACTCAGCCTAACCACGGTTTGGCCCTATACTCAATAAGATTTTCAGAATCATCTTAACAATACATCCAGGCACATGCAGCCTAACTCAAGGCCTTCAATACACAAATAGTGGAAAGGAATTGAATGAAACAATATAAATAGCTAGCCATTGAAATGCAAGATTGGGTGTGCACTCTCTTGTTTTGGAATGAATACCTAGATTCACAGAAGCAACCTGTATTATGCCCAGCAAAGAATAACTCACCTCTCTTGGAAAACAGGATACATGGGCTCAGTCAGATGCTTTGAATCAAGCATCTAGGGATATGAACTCCTCTCCCATATCCCAGTGGAGTTCCCTAATCCTTGGGCTGCCAAGTTCCCTTTTTTATTTTCTGGTCCAATGTATATTTGATTTTTCATAAAAAGTAAAATAGCTTCAACAAGAGAGGCTGAGCCAGACGCACTCCAGGCTACTCCATATTTAGGCTGACCATAAGGAAATCTGGGACACCTGAGAAAGTTATTTTTAGCCACTGTGTCACCACAGTGACATTGCTATGGCAACATAGCCCACTGATGCTATGTGACCATAGCTCATTGTTATAGTCACATAGCATCTCATGTAGACGTGCCCAGTAAGCATATGCACATGTAGACGGTGACACTTACTGCACAGTAATTTGTTCTAATCTTGAGTAAAGCATCTCATGTAGATGTGTGCAGAATTGTATAGCCAGGTGTATCGTACAAATCAGTTGAGGGCATGGACAAACAAAGGACTCATTTAGGGCTAAGTTGCACTGGCTTGGTTTCCCCTGCACCTGAAGTAAGAGTGAGCACATAGGCAGGTACCAGCGAGCCTATACAATAAGTCCCCACATCATAGAAGTCAGAAGGGACCTTGTAGATCTTCAAGTCTGACCCCTGCCTGGGCAGGAGAAAAAACTGGGCTCAAATGAACCTAACTAGGTAGGCATCAAGTCTTCTCTTAAAGACCCCCAAGGTAGGAGCCAGCACCACTGCCCTTGGAAGTTGGTTCCAGATCCTAGCCACCCTGACCATGAAGTAGTTCCTACAGATGTCTGATCTAAACCTACTTTCCAACAACTTGTGGCCATTATTCCTTGTCATGCCAGAGGGCACTAGGGGAAACAGTGTCTCTCCCAACCCCTTCTTGTCCTCCCTAGTGAGTTCATAGACAGTCACCAGGACCCCAGGAACTGCTTGAACCAGGTAGGACTTGAATCCACAATCCTCAGATCCAGGGGCTGATGCCTTATCCATTAGGCCACTGGGCCTGGTATCCTTTTTTGCTAAAATGCATTTGTTCCTCCTTTGAGTTAACTCTGCAGCAACAAAAGTCCCTATGGGTAGATTTTATCTCTGTGGTGATAGTGATGATAACGATGCATTTTAAATATGGCTTTGAATATTTGGGGGGGGGGATGAAATGGTTGATGTTTGAAATATGTAGACCCTGATTTTTGTGTTGTTTTCTTATATTTTTATTTTTCATTCCCTACCCCTTTCCCTTCCTGTGTTAGTTTATCCCTCCACTTACTTTTAGCATGAGAAAGCAGGAAAAAGTTAAAGGAAAAAGGAGAGCAAGGTAAGCAATCCTTCCTTGCCTAAGATTTTTATTACAAAATTAGAGACTTTCGGAAAGGGGGGAAAAAAATGACCTACTGTAGTATTCTGATTGATAATTTACAGTGCGGGAAGAGATAAGCTATGTGATTGGGCAAGAGCACACAGTGAATCGATAATCAAGCTGAGAAAAGCGCTCATGTTTTCTGCTTCCTAGCTGACCAGAGCTTGTTCCATCTGCTGGATTATGATTCCTTTTGAAGGAGAAGAGGTTACAGCCTTGACCATCTGATGACTGTTTATGGAATATGTAGTTGGGCATGTAAATCCTAATCAAGACGTACCTGCAACACAAAGTTACCACTTCCAACGCCCAGCAGAGAGCCCAGATTTGAACCAATATGGTAATATCCATCTCCTACTATCCCTAGAGAAGGTTGCTTCCAAGAAAGCTGTGATGCACATAGGTAACGCTACATGAAGAAGAGTGAACTGCTGTTGCCTATGCTATGCAGAACTTGTCCTGTGGCTAAATAAAGGACTTCATTCTCTAGGGTTGTCAATCCAGCAGCTTTCAAAAGAACCACAATCAGTTCTAAAAAGGAGCAGAAAAAAAATTAAAAATCTGTCAGAAGGCTGCTTGGATGACAGGCGCAGGTAACTGATACATTTGGGGAAAAAATAGAAAATAAAAAGGGGGTAGGGAGAGTGGGAAACCCTACAATCTTGGTTTGGGTGGGGCAGGGGAGGAAGGGGGAGGGGAAGTTTCTGAATGACCACAATTTAAGAGAAACAAGTGTTTTTTTCCCCCTATGCATCCATTTCACTAAATTTAGACTTCAGTTAAATACTTGCAGCTCCAATAAATGTAAAAGTAGATGACTAAGCCCATCTCATATCATTTCCACTCAGTTGGAAAACAAGAGATTGAGAATTTCACAACTAATGAGTGAGTCTTGAAGCACCTTGTAAGTTCCTAATTTTCAAATGCTGCTGAACATAGATCCTCTGAACATCACAGTTTTTGTTATCTCAAATGCCAAAAATGAAGACAATTTAAAATCTTCATTTACTTGTTAAAATTTCAACCAAAAAAGTTACAAATGGCACTAACTATGGGACTGTTGTGAGACCAGAACCTTCATTGCCAGTATCCTGGGAGTCATTTACACCAGTGCAAGGTAAATACAAATATTTCTCTTCTGAATTAATAGGAATACATCCAGTTTGCTGTCATAAGCACTTCTCCCCAAGAAGTGGGTAACATTTCCGATAAAACAGACTTCTCTTACCTACAGATTAGTCATGGTGTCATTACTGCTTACTATACACATGCCCAGCTTTGTGGTAGAGCTGGTAGGACAATGAAAAGTGCAAACAGCAGAGGTGACCAGAGGATAACAATTCCCTTTCTCCAAATTATTTTTTAGGTTTCATAATATACTTTCTTTCTGGCTCGTAATGAAAATGGCTTGTCTGATTCAGATCGCTGTTTCCTTTCAGTGGACACGTCCATACAAGATGCTTTACTGCACAACAGACTAATTTGCTGTGCAGTAAAGCATCACCATCTACACGTGTGCACCAGTTAGGATGTAGTAGCCTGATTTACTGAGCTGTTGGATAGTCCTGTCAGATCCAAGTGGTATCTGGCAGCACTGTAAATTACTACACTGAAATGCACATGTAGATAGTGACATCAGGATTAGTTTAGTCGAGCTCAAATTGAGCCGGAACATATTCGATAATATTAACTTCACGTGTTGATGCACCCGGTCTGAATAAGGCAGAGCAAGGATTTCAGTCTGAGTTTCTAGAGACCTGGCAGTGCCATGATCTCTAAATATTACAGTTTCTAAAGACTTTGTTGACGTCAGTGTATTTTTATGAGATGCTTTGACTACAACAAAGAAATTTTAAACTGCTTGAAAAATGAGTGAGGCTTAAAATCTCAGAAACCTAAAGGTAGTTGCATTCAATATTATTTGGACAAACTTCAGCAGGATATTTTCTATCTACTGGGTTTAGGGGCAAAGGCTAGTATCCAGGGACACATCCTTTTCAGGGGAGCATCCATTTCACTAAGATGTATTTTCCCTGGCTTGTTCTCTTCTCCATATCCACCTGTATCTTGCCCATTTGAAAATCCAATGGGCCAGCTTCAAGTGAAGGGCTGCAGAGGCCTCTGGGGAATAGCTAGTTCATGACCGCGTGGTTATATCACTATGCTAGAAGTAGGAGATGCAGGTTCAAACTTCATCAGGGTGAGAGGAGCCTAGAATATAGGTCTACCTCTTTTTATGACAAATGCCCTAGCCATGTGGTCATTGGCCTAAAAATTGGGAGGGCCACCCTCCCCTGGTGCCAATCACCAGCTAGTTGTGGTCTTATTACAACTAAAATTTCGGGACTTATTGGGGGGTTTGCACGTGGCAGAGTGATTGTATTCCACCTGAGCATTTGTGCAGCTACCGTGCCATCCACTGAGCACGCATGGACACACAGGGAAAATGTAGGTAAATTGACTCTAAATTGTGCACGAGTGCCAAAAAATGCAGTTACTTATATGTACTAGTTAGGTGAAATAGGATTTAGCCCAAAGTTATCACATAGCTGCATCTGAGGACATGATTTTCTACATGCTGCAGCGGACTAAAAGAATCTGTGTATCTCGTTCTGGTGGGTGATGGCCAAGCCTCAGTTGGTGGTGTGATTTTTTTCATCTCTCAGCTGTGCTATAGAAATGGGATGGATGTGGGCATGAAGCCTGGCATGCTTAAACCCCAGCAAGTACAGGTACTGCAGGGCATCTCCTCAGCAGCACTGGCCCCATGAACACATCGGGCCTATTGTTGTCTGCTCTCTACTCCCCGCGCAGAACATTAAGTCAAGGTCAAGACGTCAGTCCTTACCTTTAGAGGCCAGGGCCCAGCATATCTGAAAAAAACCCAAATATCACCAAGATGCAAAATGCGGTTGACAACTTCACCCTTCCAGCACAAAAGATCTGTCTACAAGAAAGGGAAGGCTCATCTGAGAAGGAAACTCTGGGATGACCTTTCTGAGGAACCGGGGACTTCCACAAGCCTCACAACTTCTCCCCTTTCTTTAAAAGCTTATTTCTTGACCTTGCCTTCTCTGATGTAAATACATAGCAACACAGCTATAAAGAAAGAATCAAAACAAAAGCAAAAAGCAAAAAGAAAGAAAACAGAAGCCCCCAGCCAAAACAAGTGGTTTGACTACCAGCACTTCTCCCTGCACGCCATGCTCCCCCGCATGGCTAGACACCATGCCACCCCTCCCCCGCTGCCTGTGGTGCACCTGCCCCCTGCAGCTGGGGGACATGCCTGGGGCGGCTCGGTTGCAGGTTGCTGTAAGGGGATCAGGCATGGTGGGATGCAGGCAGCACCCGCCACCTGTAGCATGCTCCTGCCCCAGTGGGGCGTGCCTCGGCCCCAACTCAGCCTCCGCCTAGCTGTCTGTTTTTCCTAAGGCTCTAGGCCTTACATATATATACATATAGATAGGTATATATAGGTCTGGAGCCCTAGGATATAATAATATTATAATAATATTATATATATAATATTAAAAATGCACTTATAATACACTTACAAAGCTTCACATATTGAGCATCCTTGTTTTACCAAGATTTCATACCACAAAAATAGCTCCATAACAAAAACATACACCACCACATATATTCAACCTTTATGCAGCATACATTAACTTCCCACAAAGACAGCTCTTACAGAACTTTTTTTCTTCATACAAAACCCGATGAAAAACTGTTACCTCAGTAACCACCTGAAACTCTCCGTCCTTCCCATCTGTCCTCTCTGTTCAGGAAAACAAGTGTGTACAGTTCTTTTTCTTCCACTTCTTTTCTGCCTCTTCTTTTCCAATCCCTTTCTTGTTCCAACTGATATAGTTTTTCAGTTCATGCAGCCCCAGGTTCAGGCACTGTCTTTCAGTAAAAGCCAACCCCTTGAAAAGCCAGAGGTTTCCATAAAGTAGTTCTAATACGTGCTAATAAACTCCTTAATAACATTTCTTCCGGCCCCTTTGGTATGAGTCCATACGTGCCGTGTCCCACACTAAAAACAGGTTTATTATGGTGACACTCAGAAAGCAGCAGACCCTTTCCCACAACCCGTTTACACTCCCAAAACACGTCCCATCATTATGTCTGCCCTGCCACCGCCCCTTGGGCACCTTGATGCACTTGTCAAGCCCTAGCTATTCATACACATAGATGAACAATCCCAGTCCAGCAGCCCATATCCCCCACATCTCTCCTGCTTTGTACAGTTCAGATCTAAGCCAATCTTTCTTTTGTGGGATTCCAAAACACATATTGCCTTCTGTACTTTTTTTTCCCTTCTCTCTCCTCTTTGTCCCATCCCTCCTGTACTTCTGGTTTCTTTGTCTTTACAGCCTTCTTTCTTACTGGCTCTTTTCCTTTCTTTCTCTCTTTCTTTTCTGTTTGCTTGTTGCAGGAAGTTATCTTTTCCATTAGCTTGCCTTCTGAGGAGTGCTCTTAATTACCCCTCCTGCGCCCACCCCTTTCTTTTTTTTTTCCGCTGTTTCAAACCCCTTTCCCCACCCCCTGCAATTTTTTTTCCTCCCCCCCATCCCCGCTCCCATCTAGAGTTTTGTGGCTGCATTCCTAGACGCTTGTCTTTTTAGTTAGTATAAACTTTTTCGCTGTTGTCCTTGCTTAGTTATAGTTGGAAATTAACCCTGTTCTAACAGGAACAGCTGCTCCTACACCCAGCAGCTGGCATGAGGATGCCTCCCAGAACCTCCCCATTACCCTTGGTTTGAGGGTTCACACCTCTCCCTACATCAGGGTTGAGGTCTGTGTAGATGCCCTTGCTAGTCTCCTGGGACAGCGTACCATACATTACGCAGGTCATGTCAACACGGTCCCAATGATTTATTTGAGTGTTTCTACCCTAGTTAACGGGGTGTGCGCAGAAGGCCTGGACATTGCGGGCCCGCATTATTTCGTCACGTCCCCTAGACACTCCAGCAGCAAGGGTGGTGATTTCTAATGTGCCCCCACACGTGGCCAATCGGGAGCTGGCCAAGGAGCTTGAGCCCTATGGGGTTGCTATGAGTCCCTTTCGCCGATTGACCATAGGGAGTAAAAACCCCAAACTGAGGCATGTCCTGTCTTTCTGAAGGCAGGTTTTCATGTTTCTCAGGAAGGGGCCATGGTCTCTGCCTCAGCTCTTGAGCGTCATGTTCAATGGGCAGAAGTTTGTGATCTATTTTTCTTTTGGGGAGACCACATGTTTTCAATCTGGTAGCTCTTCCCACCTAGCAGCCCAGTGCCCGGGGGGAGATCGGCCAGAGCATCAGTGACTACAGTGGCGCTGATGGCCGGCCCATCCACTTCTGGGATGCAGGCCCCACCCAGTGAGGTCAGGAGCTTTTCCTGACCTCCTTCTAACCCTCTTCCATCTGAGGGGGCTGGAGTCTCTGGCGTGAGAATGCCATCCAGCAGAGGGGCTGGGACTAGGCCCCAACGCTACCCCCCCACTCTTTCCACCTACAGTGCCCACCCCCACCAGTACAGAGATGCCACCAGGTGCAGAGGCTGATGCCTCTACTTCCCCCCTGCCTGCCCTGACCACCCTGATTGAGGTGGCTGGGGTGGTCAGTGATTGTGGCACCGAGGCCCTGTTGGATGATGGGGCTCAGGCCTCCTGCCAGTTGCCCTCCACTGCAGCTTTGTCTGAGGTGGCTGGCTCTGGGTAGGCAGGCCAGAAGCAGTCTGGCCCATCCTCTATGAAGGACAGGCCATCTGCCACACAAAAGTAGAAGAAGAACAAAGAGAAGAAAGTGAAAGGGATCACTCAGGACTCCCCATCCCCACTGAAACCTTCCACAGCTGGTGCTGGGGGGCCCCTGCTCCAGCTGGCATGTCAATGACCCTGTTGACTGGGGATGAGGGCAGCTTGGAGGTGGAGGAGGCAAAGGCAGGGGTCACTAACCCCTTGCCTATCTCCTAGCTTTTAGAGACAGGTGTCAGTAAGACCTATGCACAATGTCTCTCTTCTGGAGGTCTGACCCAGGGGAAAGCAGGAGTCTGCTAACCTTTTGGTCACATCCCAGGTTACTGAATTAGATGAGGAGGCTAGTGAGATGGAAATCCAGCTTTCTGAGTGTTGCAAGTGACCTCAAGAGTGGGATGACCTCTCTCCCCCCAAGAAGGTAGGGATTGCTCTTCAAGAGCCAGACCTTGACCTGGACCATCAGAGGAGGTTGATGGGTTTAGATATTGAGGGTATAGATGCTGAGCTTCCAGCTAGGGTGTGGCCTGAGTATGGGGGGCTCCTGACCTTCTTGAAAAGGGACGAAAGGACAGAAGAACATAGTGGGGCACATCACCCAATGATGCATAGATCCTAAAATTTTTACCAAGGTTGCCAGGGCTGCGGCCAAACTTATGTAGCAAGATCTAGGCACCAGGCAGATGGCTTATTGTCTGGAGAAGCTCACACAGCAGGTGAGAGATGAGTGAGGCCTGGATGGGTCCCTGGAGTACAGTAGGGTATGATAGGCCTTTTTCGACCTGTCTCTGCCTTTTGATCTGCTCTTGGGAGCTTGCTCTTTTATCTACACCTTACCTCGCTCTTCCTCTCCCATACCCACACCCATGGCAGCCACAACCATTGGTACTTTTAACATCAACGGCTGTCGAGATCTGTTTAAATGGGAGGCTGTCCTGAAGCTCCTGGCAAGGCCAGTTGTTCTTGAGTCATGGCACCAACCTTAGCTCTGAGGTTGTGACTCTCCTGTCGTCACAACTGCAGCAAGACATGGTGGTGGCACAGAAGATTGTCCCCGGCTGCCTGCTAACGGTTCACATCACCCTAGCACAGCACCACTTGCTACTCATCAATGTCTATGCACCTACTGATGGCCAGGAGAGGGTCACTTTCTTTGAGATCTTGGCCTCCATTTGCATGACGTTAGTGAGGATGATGACCTGCTTCTTGTAGGTGAGGACTTTAATTGTACCACTGACACCCCCTCGACCGTATGGGGCCTGAGCCTCACCTGCCCTATGCCCGTAAGTTGCAGTCCATCTTGGAGACTGCAGGCCTTGCTGACGTTTGGCGAGCCTTGAACCCCGACGTGCGCCAGTACACCTGGGCCAGGATGAGTGCAGGGGGGTCTCACTATGGCCCGCCTTGACCGCATTTATGTCACCAGACACCACCTGCCACTCCTACACAGTGGCTACATCGTTCCCTCAGGCCTGTCAGATCACGGCATGGCTTGCTGTGAATTGAGCCTGCCAGGGAGAACCTGTGCACGAGTGCCCTATTGGTGTTTCAACATCAGCCTGCTTCAAGACTCTTACTTCTGGGACTGCTTTGCCAACTTTTGGCAGGGCTGGGAGGCCACAAGACTGAATTACTCCTCCTGGAAGCTAAGGTAGGATGTGGGCAAGGTACAGATCCGGGCTTTTTGCCAGCAGTACACTCAGCTGGTGAGAAATGAACCATATCAGAGAGCTGGAAGAAGATTTGGTAGAGCTCGAGGCTGCCCTGCTGGCTGCTGGCAGTGATGCGGTGCTGCGCGAGAGCCTCCAGTTCCGTAGGAAGTGCCTGCATGACTTGGCAGAGAGCGCAGCCCACGGAGCAAGGATCCACACCCGCTGCCAAGAGTTGGCCGAAACAGATGCCCTAAACTGCTTCTTCTTCAACCTGGAGTGATGGTGGGCAGCGAGTAAAGACTTAGATCACATCAAGGGCCCCTAAGGGCCAGATAATCACTGACCCAGGTGAAGTACATGAGCATACTGTTGCCTTCTATCGTGACCTATTTGCAGCTGAACTGTACTGCTCTTAGGCCATGCGGGAACTCCATGCACCTTGGTGCCCTGGAGGCCAGCAAGCTTAAGCAGGAATTGTCTCTGGCAGAGCTGGCAGCGGCCGCAGCTGGCCTCACCTCCGGCAAAGCCCCAGGCCTCAACGGGTTACCTGCTGAGTTCTACAAGACTTTCTGGTCTCTTCTCGGCCCCTGTCTCCTGCGTGTTTTCCAGTAGAGTCTTGCTGACAAGGTCTTGCCGATCAGTTGCCGCTGTTCAGTGTTCACACTGCTACCCAAGAAAGGAGACCTTGGCTGCATTAAGAACTGGTGGCCGGTCTCCCTGCTGTGCGTGGATTACAAGATTCTGGCCAAAGTGCTGGCCACCCACCTCCGCATTGTCATGGCCTCTGTCATTGAGCCTGAGCAGACCTACTGCGTGCCGGGCAGAACCATTCGAGACAACCTGTTTCTGCTGCACGACCTACTTACAACCAGTGAACTATTTGGCCTAGACATTGGCCTTATCTCTCTGGATCAGGAGAAAGCCTTTGACCGGGTGGGCCACGCCTACCTCTTTCAGACCCTGGAGGCCTTTGGCTTTGGGGCCCTTTTCACTGGTGCCCTCCGGGTCTTGTATCGAGACACTTCAAGCCTGCTTAAGGTGACTGGGGTGCTCTGTGCCCTGTTCCCTGCACGCACAGGCATCCATCAGGGCTGCCCCCTGTCGGGCATGCTTTATGCCCTGGTCATTGAGCCATTGCTGCATGCACTGCGGCACCGCCTGAGCAGTGTGGCCTTGCCACCAGCTGTGGGCCTGTCCATTGCCCTTCCACTCCGGCTATCAGCATATGCAGATGACATGACCATCTTCCTTAACACCCAGGAAGATGTGGAGGCCCTGACAGCCTGCCAGCGAGCCTATGAACGCGCCTCTTCGGCCCATATCAACTGGGCCAAGAGCGATAACCTGTTGCTTGGTGAGTGGATCACCATGACCCCCCTGGACTTGCCCGGGGGCCACACCTGGTACCATGAGGGCCTTGAGATCCTGGGCATGTTCCTGGGGCCATTGACCTTCATGGCGCGCAACTGGGACGGCCTCAAGGAAGGAGTGGAGGCCCGCCTACAAAGGCGGCACTGGCGCCTACCCAGCCTCTCCTACCGTGGATGCATCCTCATCATGAACAATCTAGTGGCGGCAACCTTGTGGCACCGGTGCACCGTACTCAATCCACCAGAGGACCTACTCGAGAGACTCCAGCGCCTCCTGGTTGACTCTTTCTGGGATGGGAGCCACTCGCTCCCACAACCTGTCCTTTATCTACCTGTAACTGAGGGGGGCCAGAGTTTGGTTGACCTTGTGGGAAGGCTGGTTGTCTTCCACATGCAGGCCCTTCAGCGACTCCTGCACAGTGAGTAGTGCCTACCTTGGCAACACCTGGCATGTTGGTTTCTGCAGAGGGTGGAGGCCCTCAGCTTCGACTGGGAGCTCTTCCTGTTGGACCTTACATTTTTGAGCTGGGCGGTGCTTCCAGCTTTTTACTGTGGCATGGTACGAGCCTGGCATACCATTTTCCACCTCCAGTCCCAGGCCCATCACCTGCAGTTGCCACAGTTGCTGAGGGAACCCCTGGTGTACAACCCAGCACTGAGATGCCCCATGCCGAGCCTGGCCTCTGCCAGTCTCACATCCGTTTTCATTCAGGCGCGTATTCTCCACCTGAGTCATCTCCTTGACACCGCTCGGTCAGCGTGGCTCTCACCCAAGGCCTTGACCACCTGGCTGGGCATGTGCTCCATTCACAGCATGGGCTGTCTCCTGTATGACATCCAGGCTGCCCTCCCATTGGAGGCAGCAGCCACCCTGGAGGACCATCTCCAGGCAGGCCAGGTCCCCTGCACTGAGGATGCCCTGTGTGAGGCTTTTTCTGCTTTACCAGTCACCCCAGCCCTGGCTGGCGATCTGGCCGGTGGCCCTGGCACCTTGCTGATGCTCCCTGTGCCTCCTGACAGTGACATGGGTGGCCCTTTTGCTTTTCTGTCACGTAGAAGTTTATATGCCTGGGTGGTTCATGTCCGCCATGCTCAAGTGCTGGCAGGCCGCCCCGATACACCACGGTGACGGCGCCTGGGGCTGTCAGATTCCCCACCAGCCCACCCGGCATGGCACACATTGTATAAACCACCAACCGCCAAGAAGACTGGTGACCTGCAGTGGCGGTTGGTGCACGGCATCCTAGCCACTGGCATGTTTGCATCCCACTTTGACCCAGCCGCCTCAACGGCCTGTCTCTTCTCTCCGGGGGGTGTTGAGGAGACCCTCTTTCATGCCTTCCTTGACTGTCCCCGCCTGCAGCTGCTCTTTGTCACCCTCAGGCTGCTACTGCAGGGGCTGGACAGGACCTTTTCGTGTGGCCGGCACTCTGACCACATAATTAGCATGTAAGACATGACGTGAAATGTAGCGAAGGTATTTGTCATGGTGTGATGTGTTGGATGCAATGATATAGTATTCTTGGTTTGGTTTGGTTTGGTTTGGCTTGGTTTGGTTTGGTTTGGTGGGGTGGTTTGGTTTGGTTTGGTTTGGTTTGGTTTGGTTTGGTTTGGTAGTAATTTGTTTGTGTTTTTGCTTTGTAAGTGGCCACCATTTTTGTATCCCTGAACACCTGAATAAAGTAATTAAAAGTCTTTCACTCTTTCTTTCTTCTTTTCTTTCTTTCTATTTTTTTTGTACCACAATTTCAGTGTACATGGATGCAAGACTCTTTTTGTTTTCTGCTTTCTCTGACAGGCCTGAGATGGGTGACAAAGCAAATCTGCCCGGGAGGAAAATAAACAGAAAGTTTTGAGGCACTTAGCCTGCTGTTTGACTTCTGTTCCAGGCACTCTGCTGTTTGTTGCTTTGCCTGATAGGTGTCAGATATAAGAAAACTGAACCAGTCTGAGAGAGAAAACCTCTTAAGTGAGCAATATTTTCTGCTCGGTACACCTTAGGTTTTGCTCTGTTCTGCCTAGCTAATGAAGTAAATTCAGATTTAAGAAGAGAGAGAATTATATGTATATATATAAAAAATAAAAAGCCCTACCAAAACAAAACACTCCACTGAACACATCTCACCCCCTCAGGAGGGGATGAGAGAATAAACAACATGTGACAGATGTGGTCACGTTGCTTAATGCTCTACTGGAAGGCACTCAGATACTATGGTGATGAATGTGGTATATGAATCTATATGGAATACAAAATAGACTATAGAAAATAGAACAGAATTTTTCATGCAAAAAGCCCTCACCTCTTGTTTTTGTGCTTGTGTGGGTTTGGGTTAGGTATGTGTTGTCTCCTTTCTTTTTTATACAGCACAAATAATATGAAAACCCACAGAGGAAGAGTGCAGTTCCAAGCAATCACACTGACTAGGTCTGTGCAACCATGCAAAGCCAAGCTTCACACATACAGCTGCTCTTGTTAGTTTGTAAAACATAGGGGGTTTGCAGTGTATGAAAATATGGATAGAGGTGTAGAATGGGTGTAAAGGTAGCTGATGGTAGAGAAAGTTTTATGTAACAGTAACTGCTGCATGACTGTTTTTTGGTTAAATCCTCTCTGCTATCTAAAGAAGCCATGCACAAATGGTAGGCTCAGTTTTACATCAACAAGACACAAATTGCATGGCAGTTCTAGTAAGCCGTCACGTGGATGTTGTGCTGCACTTCATGAATTTCATATGCCTTGAGACTGTCTTGGAGTCATCTTCAAAGTCTCAGTGGTATTGAATCCATTTGTGCAAGTGAGAGGCAGAAGAAGCAAGGACGCAGGGACCTTCATGACCTCCCTGGTACTATCATCCTCAGCCCCTAGCAATTCTGAGAAAAATTTTAACACTTCTATGTACTAAAAAGGGAATAAATAAAACTGAAACATTACCTTAAATTATTGGTCTACAGAATGTAGCTGGGAGGAGGCAGACAGGGTGCAGGCATATGTAACAGCCTCAGCTACCTCCTCTAAATGAGGTCATATTTGTGTGTATGCATCCTGCTATTATTCATCCCAACGAAGGAGAATTTCTCCAGTAAAGAGGTATTAGCTAATTTGAAATTAGCTAATATTAGGTCATTTCCATTTGGTAAGGAAAAAGAGATAGAAAAAAGCTCAAGATTGCATTGTGGAAATAATTAAAGCACTACTTAAGCAGGTATCTACTTGAATGGCTAATAAGCTGAGCTCCATAAGGCCAGTGATGCAAAACATACCTGTTGGAGCAATTGTGGGAAGAGCAAGAGATATGACAAATATCAATCTGGTACTTCTTCACCTTGCAGGCATGCAAAAAGAATATGTGAAATAATTGCAGGATATGTTTGGCATGGATTCTTTCAAACTTTTCTTTCTGCAGAAAAAACTAGCCTTTGATTCCTAGAATCAGAAAACTAGGGTTGAAAGGGACCTTAGGAGGTCATTTATTCCAAACCTCTGCTCAACGCTGAACCATCCCCATCTGGATCATTTCAGCTGGGTCTTACAAATCTCCAAGCATGGAGATTGCACAACTTCTCTGGCAAACATGTTCCAGCGTTTTACTACCCTCCTCATAAGAAAGTTTTTCCTAATATCTAACTTCAACTTCCCTTGCTGCAACTTGACACTGTTGCTCCTTGTTCTGTTATCTGCCACCACTGAGTCCAGCTTCACCCTCTTTGGAACCACCCTGCAGGTAGTTAATGGGCATGTCTACACGTGATGCTATGTCACCATAGCAATGTGCTACAGTGACATAGTATGAGTAGGCACCATGATGTCATAGCTACGCACCTTAGTGATGTGCTCCCTCATTGTAGCGCATTGCTATGGCAACATAGTAGCTAAAAATAACTGCACTACTTTACTTCCTTTAGTACTAAAGTATTATTAAATTATGGCACGGTATCAACAGTGCTGTAGGGGCATGTGTTAGATTTGCCCAGCTGCTATTAAATCCCCACTCAGTCTTCTCTTCTTTAGACTAACTAAGCCCAGTTCCCTCAGTCTTTCCTCAGAAGTCATGTGCCTCAGCCCCCAAGCCATGTTCATTGCCCTCCACTGGACTCTCTACATTTTCTTGTCCACATCCCTTCTGCAGTGGGGGGCTTAAAACTGGACACAGTGCTCCAGATGTGGCCTCACCAGCACTGAATACAGGGAATAATCATTCCCCTTGAACTACTGGCAACACAGCTACCAATGCAGCCCAGTATACCATTAGCCTTCTTGGCAACAAGGGCACACTGCTGGCTCATATTCAGCTTATTGTCCCCTGCTACCCCCAGGTCCTTTTCTGCAGAGCTGCTGCCCAGCCAGTCACCCCCAGCCTGTACTGGTGCACGGGATTGTTCTGTCCTAAATGCAGGACTTTGGACTTGTCCTTGTTGAACTTTATGAGATTTCATTTGGTCCAATCCTCCAATTTGTCAAGGTCTCTGCTAATCCTAGCCCAAGCCTCCAGTGTATCTACTACTCCCCTCAGTTTGGTGTCATCTGCAAATTGTCAACAAGTTGGTGTCATCTGTAATTGTCCTTGCATGTGTGTGTGTATATGTGTGTATATATGCATAAAGAGTCAGAACAATGAAATTAGTGAAGAATTTTATTATTAAATATTCCTGAGGATGTAAAGTAGGAACCGCTGAACTCAACCCACTTCCTTGTTCTGTCTAGACCAATTTATCCTCATTAGCATCAATGTTCCAAATAAATTAAAAAACCACTTTCTAATGGTGCCAGTATGAGGGGGAGCAGGTAAATAGTCACTTATCTTCAAACTACTTTCTCAGCCTTTTTGGACTTATGGCAGCCATTGGAAAATGGCAGCTTTTAACTTTTACTCATGTTTTTGTTTACGGAAGAATAATATAAAAATTCTTCCGTTGAGAAGTCCTCAGAAGGATCACAACAAATCAAAACCTTTGTGACACTGTGGATGCCTATTTGAAATCTCTGGATTCATCTTGTGAACCTTGTGTAGTTTGCACACCTAGCAGAGTTAATATTGTTTGTTACCACCCCTAAAATGATTTGACCAGCACCCCATGGTGCAGAAAGCTAGTTCAGAATCACTGCTTTAAACACATGGGTATTCCCATTGATATGGATGGTAAATGAGAGGTGAGCTAGAAAATGGTATGATTTTAATAAGCACTAGGGACTTGTATCATTGAATATCATGATTATACATAATTAGGTCTTTGTCTCAGGTTTTCTGTTGCAAAAAGGTAAACTTTGGGAACTAAAGGAACTAGTGATGGCGAGTGGGCTGAGCAACCCAAAGATTGAAATGTGGAGGAGGCACGAAATGTCTTTGTGTCAAATGTGTGAGAATTATCTGAAACATGCATCTCAGTGAAAAAGAGAAACAATGTTATAGGGAAGGGTTCCAGATTTAAATAGATGAATAACTAGCTCACAAAAGTTATTAGGACTAAACAAAGAACCCTTAAGGAAAGCAAGAAAAGAAAAGAAAAAGGAGGAGGTTAGATAGGCATCTGGCTGGGGTCATCTGATCCCAGCACACTTTCCTGCCTATGCAGGGGCTCAGACTTGATGATCTATTGAGGTCCCTTCTGACCCTAGCATCTATGAATCTATGAAAAAAAAAAAATTAAAAAGATGAATCACAGGTCTTCAAGGTTAGGCAGTATGGTGCACAGTGAGGCATCACATTGAATTTCCTTTGCAAGGTGTAATTAAAACAAATATCAAAATGTTCTATACATAAAGAAATAAGCTGTATAATCCAAAAACCAATATTCCAGTTGGATAATCTTGTCAGTCATTTTTGGAATATCTGTGCAATGTGTACCTTTACTCCCAAGGTTCTAAAGGAACTGGGGTTGCTATGCAGTGGGGTTTGGATGGAGCTTAAAGATAATTTAGGTATCATCCAAAAATTCAATGAACACTTTGTCTTATGTGTGAATAAGAATGCTGGGATTGTACAAGAGACATAAGTCAGATGGCTAAAGGAATGAAGATATGGAAATGGAAACAACTACATCTGAGATGGATGCAAAACTTCATGGACCAGCCTATTTCACCTACTAGAGGTCTAAGACTTAGCAGCAGCTGTCTCAGAAAATGTGCATTTTGGCCCAGGAGAATTATCCTATTTGCCTTGGGAAGAGATGTACCTGTCCATTTTCTCAAGGGGAAGCCTTATGTTCTTCTGTTGTGTCAGGACTCTGCCCTTTCAGAGGGGAGGTATCTCCCAGGAAAAAAAAACAAACAAAAAAACCCTACAAGAGTACTGAGTCCACTGCTGGGTGCACACTTTATCTAACAATAATGATCAGAGGGATTACTGAGAATCATGGGGCTCACTGACTATTACCCCAAGCTGCTCATCTGTGTGGTCACCAATGATACTCTCGGGGGGTCAATGAGAAGACCAAAAGTGATTACAGGGTTCTGGGTGCCAGGATGAAGGGGGCAGGGGTTCAGGTGGTATTCTTCTTGACCATTCTGGTAAAGGGGAAGGCCTTGGGCAGGAGCACATGTGTCCTGAAGATCAATGTATGGCTGCATAGATAGTGTCCCTAGTAGGGTTTTGGCTTCTTTGACCATGGGATGTTGATCCAAGAAGAAGGATTGCTGGGAAGAGATGGTATGCACCTGACTGAGAAAGTAAAGAGCATCTTTGCAGATCGGCTTGCTAACCTAGTGAGAAAGGCTTTAAATTAGGTTTGCTGGGGGATGGAGACCAAAGCCCTGAGTGGGGAAGTGGGTGACTTGAAGCACAAGTAGGAGGGGGCAACAGGGGGAACATTCTTATTCTTGCTGAGAAAGTAGGGCAATTGCTTAGTTACCTCAGGTGTCTGTACACAAATGCACAGAGTGTGGGAAAGAATCAGGAGAACTGAAAGGCCTTGCACCATCACAGAACTATGATGCAACTGGAGTAACAGAGACTTGGCGGGAGCTCGCATGCTTGGAGCACTGTCATGGATGGGCACAAACTGTTCAGGAAGGACAGGCAGAGAAGAGGAGGAGGAGTTGCACTTTATGTAAAAGAGCCGTATGATTGCTCAGAGCTGTATGATTTGCAAGCCTGTTGAGAGTGTCTGGGTTAGGGTTAGAGGGGAGAGCAATAAGGGTGATGTTATGGTAGGTGTCTGCTATTGACCATCAGACCAGGAGGAAGTGGTGGTTGAGGCTTTCTTCAAACAGCTAGCAGAAATTTCTTGATCACAGGCCGTGGGTTTCATGGGAGACTCAAATCACCCTGACATCTGCTGAGAGGGCAATATAGCAATGCACAGGCAATCCAGGACATTTTTGTAGAGTGTTGGGGACAACTTCCTAGTGCAAGTGATGGATCTACCAATTAGGGGCCATGTTCTTCTTGACCTGCTGCTCACAAACAGGGAAGAATTGGTGGGGAATGTGGTAGTGGATGGCAACATGGGTAGAAGCAACCACAAGATAATTGAATTCAGGATCCTGAGGAAAGGAAGGATGGAGAGCAGCAAAGGAAGAACCCGGGACTTCAGAAAAACATACTTCAACTCACTCAGGGAACTCATGGGCAGGATCCCCTGGGAAGCCAGACTGATGGGGAGAGGAGTCCAGGAGAGCTGGCTTCACTTTAAAGAAACCTTACTGAGAGTTCAGGAACAAACCATCCCAATGCACAGGAAGACTAGAAGATGTGGCAAGCAACCAGCTTAGCTTAGCAGAGAACTCTTTGGTGAGCTTAAACACAAAAAGAAAGATTACAAAAAGTGAAAAATTTCATAAACAACTAGGGAGGAATATAGGAGCATTGCTCGGGCATGTAGGGATGGAATCAGGAAGGCCAAAATGCAACTGAAGTTGTAGCTGGCAAGCGATGCGAAGGGTAACAAAAAGGGTATCTACAACAGTATGTCAGCAACAAGAGGGAGATCAGGGAAAGTGTGGGTCCTTTCCTAAATGGGTAAGCCAACCTAGTGACAGAGGATGTGGAAAAGGTTGAAGTACTCAATGCCTTTTTCACCTCTGTCTTCACAACCAAGGTCAACTTGCAGACTACTGAACCTGGCGGCAGAGTCTGAGGAGGGGATGAGCATCCATCAGTGGCAAAAAAACAAGTTAGGGACTATTTAGAAAAGCTAGATAAATAGAAGTCCATGGGGTTGGATGAGATGCACCTGAGGATGCTGAGGGAGTTGGCTGGTGTGATTGCAAAGGCACTGGCCATCATCTTTGATAACTCATGGCAATTGGGTGAGGTCCTAGATGATTAGAAAAGGGTAAATATAGTGCCCATCTTTTAAGAAAGTGAAGAAGGAGGATCCAGAGAACTACGGACCAGTCAGCCTTGCCTCAGTCCCCAGAAAAAGCATGGAGCTGATTCTCAAAGAATCCATTCCTAAGCAATTGGAAGACAAAAAGATGATTAGGAACAGTCAGCATGGGTTCACCAAGGGCAAGTCATCCCTGACCAAGCTGATTGCCTCTATGATGAGACGACTTTCTCTGTAGATGCAGGGAGACCACTGGATGTGATACACATAGACTTTAGCATGGGTTTTGATATGGTCTCCCACAACATTACTGCAAGCAAGGAAAGGAAGTATGGGTTAGAGGAACAGAATATAAGATGGACAGAAAACTGGGAGGATCATCTGAGGGTATTAGTCAATGGCATGGTGTTTAGTTTGCAGCTGGTATTAAGTGGAGTGATCCAGAAATTGGTTCTGGGGCTGGATTTGTTCAATATCTTCATCAAGGACCTGAAAGATGGGATAGGTTGCATCCTCAGTGAGTTTGCAAATGTCACCTAGCTGGTGGGGGGGGGTAGTAGATATGCTGGAGAGTAGGGCTAGGATTCAGATAGACCTTGACAAGTTGGACCAAAAGAAATCTCATGAAGTTTAATAAGGAGAAGTGCAGAGTACTTAACTTATGATGGAACAAACCAATGCACCAGTATATGCTGGGGACTAACTGGCTAAGCATTACCTCTGCAAAAAAGAAGATGGGGATTAAAGGGGACAGTAATTTGAACATGAGCCATCAATGTGCCCTTGTTGTGAAGAAGGCTAACAGCATACGGGGCTGCACTAGTAGAAGTGTTGCCAGCAGGTCAAAGAAAATGCTATTTCTCCCTAGTTGGCACTGTTGAGGCCACATCCAGAGTACTGTGTTCAGTTTTGGGCCCCCATTACAGAAACAATGTAGACAAACTGAGGAGAGTCCAGCAGAGGGCAACAAAAATGAGTAGGGGGCTGTGGAATATGATTTCTGAGGAGAAGCTGAGAGAGCTTGGCTAATTTAGTCCAGAGAAGAGAAGGCTGAAGGGGGATTTGATAACAACTTTTAACTACTTGGAATGGAAGGTGTTTCCAAAGAGCATGGAGCTGGACTGTTCTCAGGGGTGGCAGGTGACAAAACAAAAAAAAAAAATGGGCTCAAGTGGCAGCAAGGGATGTTCAGGCTGGCTATAAGGAAAAACTTGCTTACCAGAAAGATAGTGAAGCACTGGAACAGGATACTGGGAGAGGTTATGGACTCTCCATCCTTGGAGGTTTTTAAGACCTGGGTAGACAAAGCCTTGGCTGGGATGATCTAGTTGGGGCTGGTCCTGCTTTGCGAAGAGGGTTTGACTAGATGACCTCATGAGATCCCTTCCAACCCTAATTTTCTATGATTCTATAATGACTATAAAAATCAAAATGCATAAATGGTTGTGGTACCCAAACCTAGGGCTCCCTCCCTCCAAGGACCATGCCCACTTCATTGAAGTGCAGAGTGAACCTCCATCTTGTTTGCCTTCCTTCTGGTCCTACGACCTTTGCAATCCTCTCCAGTTAGTGGCCCAAGGGAATGAGGGAATAGAAGACAGGGTTTTCCCAGGTCATAATTTGGTGTTTAGGACAGTTTCCCAGGAGGTAGAAAAAAATAAATTTTCTCAGATTGAGTAGAGTCTAGAGTCCATTATCTCCTATTTTCTGGGCATATGTGCTAACTTTGATGTTGACTAGTCTAATATCTTTCTTTGCTAAAATGTCTAATTTGTGAACAAAGGACATGTGATATGTCTAATCTAGGTGGACTTCAGCAAACCGTTTGATAATAGTGCCACAAGGAACATAATTATTAATTAGGAGGGAGAAGGTGGGGATTTGTCAAGAACTGTGATTTGAGTAAGAACTAGTTAGGGGTTCAGCAGGTTGATGCAGAAAAAGAGAACTGTCAGGTTGGAGGAAATTATTAGTGGACTTCCTTACAGCTGGTTGTGGGGCCAATCTTATTTAATATTTTCCTTAATGAAGTTTGCAGAAAGAGAGGAAAGTGGTAATGAAATTTGCTAATAGCATGAAGTTGAGAGACATTGTCGGTACAGAGGAAGATCATATTGCAATGTTGAAAGATTGGGATGACCTTTAGGACTGAAATAATAGACATGGAATGAAATTCAAAAATACAAAGTACAAGGCCATAAAGTTAGAGAATGAGGATTGCTGCTATAAACTGAAGGGGAGTCATTCATTGCAGTTGATTGGGGGTGAGGATACATAAGTGTACATGAGTGTATTAATCAGAGGATAGACTTGTGCCACCAGTGTAGTACAATCATGAAAAAGGGAAATGTGGGCCTAATATATATCAGTTTAGAGATTTCCCATATAGATACGTATTAGGACTGCTATATAAGGACTGATGGGGGTTCATATGGAGTCCTGTATACGATTCTGGTCATCTGTGTCAAGCAACTCAGACTGGAACTGGTGCACAGATGTGCTCCTAGGATGATCATGACTAAAAAGAGATCATGACTTGCGAAATGAAAAGCTAAGAAGTAGCATGGTTGCTCTGCATCAATCTTCAGGATGATAAGCACCAAGGAGGGAGAACTGTTCAAGATAAACAGCAATGTCAGCAGTCAAAGATATGGGAATAAATTAGCTTCATACACTCCCTTTTTGACTCCATGCAGATAATAATCACTGTAATAATCATTATAGATTCATAAACATTGGTGACATTGCATCTTGCTGTTTTTCGGGTCAGTTGACCTTTGAGATGTTCAGGTCATGCATCACACTAGTTACTATGTACAGATAATGTACCTGGAGACATTTTCTCAGAGGAATCAATGCCAAATCCCCTGCTTTTTGATTACTGGAGGCCATCTAGAAAGCCACCACTGCACACTGAGAACGTAACCGGTTCTTTGCTGTTTAGATGGGATCCTGCACAGTCGCTCTCTTTTGCAGTTCACTCCTGTGAGTTACCATGGAGATTGGGAGAATTTGGAAATGAACTATATTTTATGACTTTAAAAGGTATTGAAAAGGGCAACAAAAATGATCAGGGGCCTGGAACAGTAGCCATAATAGGAAAGACTTAAAAGGCTAGGATACTTAAGTTTGGAAATAAGGCTGAGCTGGGCTAGGGCAGAGGTCTATAAAATCATCAAGGGTATGAACCAAATGAACAGGGAACTGTTCTCTGAGTCCCAAAATACTGGAACTAGGGAGTACCTACTGACATGAGTAGCTATCAAATTTAAAACTAACATGAGAAAGTGGTTTTTTGTTGTTGTTTTTAATGCAACACAGTTAACTTGTAGAATTAATTGCTGCAGGAGGTGGTGGAGGCAGATAGCATAGCTAGGCTCAAAAAGGGACTGGATAAATCCTGGATGATAGATCCACCAATGGCAATTGAGCAGAATTATGGTTGGAAATGTTTCCTCTGGCACCTCTAACCAAACAAATGGTAGGTGCCAGGAAGGGTATTGAATAGAGGGATAGATCACTGTAGGAATATCCAGTTCAATCCTCTTCCTGCACAACATCCACTTCTGCCACTGTCGAAGACAGAATACTGTATTAGATAGACCATTGATCTGACCCAGTGTGATACTTCTTATGGTCAATCATTGTGAAACAATTGTATGTGAGCAGCTGAGCTATATTTTATGGCCAAGCCTTGAAGACGTAATAGGGGATCTAAAGCAGTGTTTCTCCACCTGTGGGTCATGACCCAAAAGTGGGTCTCGGGAAGATTTGAAAGGGTTGTGAGCAAGTCCCACAAAAATGTGGGAAACCATGGGTTTCTCCTTGCAGGCTGGAATGCCAGCCTGCAAGGAGCTGCTTGGGGCAGTTAGAGGCAGTGGGTGCACATGTACCTGCAGGCACACACACGTGGCCAGCATGCAGCCAGGCAGGGTCATGGGAGCCGCCCCAGGGGCCGGATACAGGTAAGAGTATGGGGAGTGGGGATTGAAGGGTCAGGACTTGGGGGGACTGTGTGTGTGTGTGGGTAGGTGTAGGTGGGTGTGTGGACAGGATGAGTGCCTACTGGCACTGGGGGAAGGTGGCCAGGTGCCAAGGCTGCGTCAGGGCAGGGGGGTGGGGGAAAAGGTGTCTGCCTCTCCAGGGGGGAACGGGTCAGAGGGGAGCTGCATGGCAGGGCCACTGGCAGCGGGGCTAGTGCCCATACTCTCAGGAGCAGGATGGCCAGAAGATGCTGCTCATGGCGTGGGTGGGGCCATGACCAGGTTGTCTAGCATGGCATGGGAGCCCCAGGCCAGGGCAGGGTGTGCCACAGGCCTCCCATCCTCCTTCCTCCAGCCCGTGTTGGGACCAGACTTGCTCCACTGCCACCTGCATGAGCTGGAGCTGCTGCACTCCAGCTCAAGTGGGATGGGAGCAGCTGGTGGCCCCCCTCCAGCAGAGCTGGGGCGTGGTAGGGGGGATGCAGATTGGGATTGAGGGGCACCAGCATGGCCCAGGGGGGCAGGGGACTGAGAGTCAGGAGTGAGAGCACTGGCAGGGCCAGGGGCTGTGGATCGGGACTGGCCATCAATGTTTACAAATGGGTCCTGGTATACAAAAGGTTGAGAACCACTGGTCTAAAGCTCTTCAACTGAACTCCCAATCCGACAAATTAAATTAACACTTCTAGGTAGATAAGGCCAAATCCTCAGCTGGGATAATTCAATGTGACGCTTAAATCAGCAAAAGAATCTGACTAATAGCTTTTATTAATGAATCCTGTTCCCTTCTCAGAAGAGTGTCAACCATAGAAATCAAACAAGTCCAACAGCCACACAATATGGCTGCAAATGTGTTCTCTCTCCATCAGTGGTCACCACCCACGGATGGAAACTCTTGCCTGTTTATAAAGTTTCTTCTTCCACTATTTTCCAGGCACATCACATGAACGCTAGTGATATAAAGCACTTCTAGGTATGCCCAGAACTCCTTTAGCTGAATTGAAGGAATCCTGTTTTTGGC
The DNA here is from genome assembly GCF_052110815.1 of Crocodylus siamensis. Classification (NCBI taxonomy): domain Eukaryota; kingdom Metazoa; phylum Chordata; order Crocodylia; family Crocodylidae; genus Crocodylus; species Crocodylus siamensis. Next base: position 250,119,988 of record NC_143397.1, read on the forward strand.
ATGGAAAGATTAGGGTTCGAGTCCAAGTTCCCTAGCCGTCTGTATTTTTTGCCTAGCAATTATATAGCTGTTGTGTGCAGCCCATATATCCGTTGTTTCTCTGCCAGTAGTTAATACATATGCAGTTGGAGGGCTGCCAGCTTGAACACTGGCTGACAAGCGAAAGGGTGCAGAATCAAGAAGTCTGCATGCCCTCTCTCTTGGCCTGAAGACTGATTGCAAAAGCATTTTATGTGGCATATGAAATGGCATTAATGTCCACTTCAGGAGTGAACTTGTCGAAGGGTAAGAAGTTATCTGAGGTGAAGGGATCTGGATTTTGCAATCATGTATAATCCATATTCATTAGACTCTGGGTTTCAGTGTGAGCAGGACGAGAATAAAAAATTAACTGTTTTATTGTGTGTGTTGAAATGGAACATTTTGGTGATTTCAGTGTTTTTTCATTTCAAAATGGAAGATTCATCATACTCACACTTTCTTATGTAAAATTTTTCACTCCAAAAATCAGCTTTCTCCACAGAAAAAAAAAAAATGTTTAATTGAAGAATTCTTGATCGGTCTAACTTCCCTGCAAGTGGCCAAACCAGATAATGATTAGGGTTCCTTTTTGCCCTTAAGGAAATTGTGTTGGTATGTAAAAGGGTGTAAGAGAAAATGGGGCCCAGTTTATGTAAAAAACAGAGTACTTAAAGAGTGCAAGAACAGGGAGAGGGTGAATTTGAGGAGGCAACCCCACTGACAAACAGATAAACCACAGAAAACTGTCACAGTGTAATAAGATTGAATTATGATGCAGATAGGATTATGATGTAAAAAAACATTATGCAAAGCACTCAGAAACAAAAAGTGATGTGTGACTATTGAATTAGACTCTAAGCGATAAGTGGTGGTAATAAAAATAATATGCATTTAATATTCTTAGTATAATAAATTCCACATTGTTTTATTTATTACAGCAAAATATTACAGATCCTTTCTTTAGCTATCAGTTTAATCTGTAAACCATAAGAGAATATTATTGCTGAAAAACTAAGATATGTCTTCCGTTCTTCTAAACCACATATTTTAATAATGGGTTTAATGGAATGACACAAAAAGGCAATTATGATTTTTTTAAATATGAAACTTAGTAAACTTTGGAAGAAATGTAGAACAATAAAAATATTTGTAAAAGGATGATATTCACAGAAAGCACTGAAGTACAATATAACAAAATGATGTTGGATTGCTCTATGGTACATCTCCCTGGTGCTTTTTAGAAGAGATTTTTATTTGCTTCTCAATTTATTTTGGACATTTATAATGTGCCCTACTTAAATATTTATACATAACGTCTCAAAGACCATTCATCAAAAGAGACAGCCTGCAAGAGCCCGATACAACCAGATTAGGCGACTCTGTGAGCAATAGTAACATTGCCATGTGTCAAGACATATAGTCAGACCACAAATGGAAATAAAGTCATCATCATGTCAGAAGGAGCCTGTGTGGTCTCCATCTTAAGCTAGTTTTTAATCCCTTTTCTGGAGCATTTGTTAAGCACTTACTGGAAACAGTGTTATTTAGGTGCAGAGTCAGTGTAGTTCCTTTTGATTTTCTTTTTTAACTCCCTATAGTTCTATGACCATATGTTCTTTGACATTCTTTTTAATTAGTGACAGATGGATGATAGAATTTGAGATCCTAGACTGGATTTCATGCTGTTGGGATATTTTTAAAATGACACTTCCCATACACTATCCATCTCTTAAATTGCTTTGACTCCTTCTGGTCCCCCCCCGCCCCAATCACCCATCAGTCTGTGTATTTCTATCAAGAGGATACAGTGAAAAAAAAACAGTACAAATCCTCACTTAACTGTGGGATTATTTCCAGTGCCTCCAGTGATAGCTAATGATCCTGTAGATCTAGCTTGATTCTGTTTTTATGTAATCAGGCGGTCTGCAAGGAAATGCTGGTGCCTGGAACTAAGAGAATTTGCAAATTGTTATAAGGAGTCGGATGCCCAATTATAAACACATGGCAGAAAAGAAAAGAAACTTAACTAAACTAAACTAAACTAAACAACAAGGCAAGACACGAACACACCAAAGACAAATGCAGTCTCCCCAAATTGTGCTCTGCAACCTACACTTTGCACAGCCTCCTACCTTACACTTATTCTACCCCTGTGGCTGATTTTAATCTCCTTTTGAAACATTGTGTTTCTTTGGCTTTCTCCTCCAATACTTCCCTTTCTCCAGCATTACAAGGAAGAGAGCTCTTTGGGCACTTGTGGTGGTTTCCCCTTCCCTCAGTAGAGTAATGTTTTTTTCCTTCTCTTTGCTCATTAAATGGTACCTTGCTGCCATTAAGATTGCTGCTGATGCACTGCATAGGTGTCGTTTTATGGGCATTCATAGCGTATCAGATCCGTCCTCTGTCAGATAAGGCAAAGAAGATTTATTTGGTATGTCAGGGACTCGAACCCCAACTTCCCAGGTCCATTGTCTGACCGCAAGAGACAGGCAACACCAGCAAGGTCTTATCTCAAAGCTCTTTATTGAAGCATGCATACAACAACAAAGAGCAGCCCATCTCCTCCAAGAACCAGGCCCCCTTGATAATAAGTAAGCAAATTTATATAGACAGTTTTGCGTCACAGATTCTACACTTAATTGACTCAACCTCTATGGTTAGTTAAAAACTTCTAGTGTGCATGACATGATACGCGTGCAGGTGGGAATTTCCCACTGTGAAAGAAAACAAGATATCAGGTCAGTGTGAGAAAACTCCTAATTAGTTCAAACTGGCTTTTGGCTATATGCTTGTTTTGAAATGTTAAGTAATAGGGAGGAGGACTGCATCTTTGATTATTTCAGCTGTGTCTTTGAAGCACTGAGTCCGCTTTATAGATAATTTCTACACTATTATCTACGGTCTTGTTAGTTAATTTCTACAGCTACACAATAAGAGGCTTTGAGCAGTTCTTACACATAAGCATCTTCCTTATCATCAAACATACAACTTTCTTTTCAGCACTGTTACTTATGCTAGTGTGTTCAAGGCAGGTTCAGTTTGTACCATCCCTGTTTATCAGTTCACATTCCAGTTGTCATACTGCATACAAGAGCTCATGATTATCCTGTTTGTGGCCTCTCAGCAGTATTTTTCTTTGTTGCCTTTTGGGCCTGCTCTCAAACATCCTATATATCAGGTATAACCCTATTAATTATGATTCTATTTGTTGTAGAAGAAAGGAGGATTTCAGCCTCAGAGTGTGATTCATGAAGATGAGTGACTGCCTGAAAATTATAATCCTTGCCACAGAATGGAGACTCCTTGTGTAAGTCATTCCTGACCAGATACATCCATGAGACCATGCTGGATTTTGCCCATCCCAACCCCTAATGAATGCTTTCACAAGAGGAAAAAATCACTCATGCAAGGGGTGGTACAGCAATGTAAAGCCTACACATGGTTTCTGGCTTCCTGGAGGGAGACACAACTGGTCAGAACAGCCACCTTAGTGGCCAGGGGTGGCAGCATGGGTAAGGCAATTAGTGGTTATTCTGGCTCGTTGAACTTCCGGGATAATAGAAACCACCAGTGCTCTTTTTGAAGCCCCCACCAGTTGTTTTAAATGTGTATTGCCCTCTGGAAGGAAGAGAATCCCCTTCCCTTATTTCATGCCTCGGAGTTCAGAAAGACAGACTGTAATGAACATCAGCACAGTGGACTTAAACTGCCAGGGCAAATGGTGTCTGCCTGCTATGGCCAGCTCTATGGGAAACACACAGTCAGAAAAGACTGAGAATCTCAATCCATTATTAATCTTTGTAAATCCATTCCAAAGCCACAGTTGCAAAGAGATGAGGACGTAGAAAGCCTGGAATCCATTGTTAAAAATGTCATTATGAGAATGCGGCAGGGCCCAAAACGAAGCATCTGATTCAACAGTTACAACGCTGTGAGTTAAACCAGAGGTGCAAACTGCATCAGTGGGGAGAATTAAGAAACTCCAGTCTAAATGCAAAATCCTCGTCATGTCTTATGTAAGAAAATACAGCTGGGAGTTTTCTGAGCCGTGAACATGTGTGAAAACTTATTTGTTAAATAATATATCTGCAATGTGGAGGGACACTCGGTGCTGGCTATTGTGAGATCAGGTATCAGTGTTCCATGAATTTCAATAGAAGTAGGCCTGTAAGAAGATGTCTACATATTTAATTTGACTAGCATAGACCAAACCATGGGGTCTCTAAGGTCATGTACAGTCATTATTCAGTTCCCCCTGGGAGAAAAAGTGTCTCCTGGCTGCTTCGGGAGAAAAATAACTTGGGAGTAACCGAGGTTAAATCACTCTGAAATAGTTTTTTTCCTGGAAAGAAAATTTCTATACATGTTGTTTACTGAGATAAGCCACAACACAGTCCTCCAGCACCCCAGGGTGCTTTGCTCCCCCCGACCCCTGCTCCGCAAGAGAGAGGGTGTTGCTTGCTTGACTCTAGTATTCCAGCCAAGCAGGGAGCAGAACATGCCCCTTTTGCAATCCTCACGCTATGCTGTAGGGAGACACAGCTAACCCTGAGCAGTCCAGGTCAGCCAATCAGGGCTTCCCTGTGCACTGTTCCCATCTTTGTCCAGGCAGACTAAGGAAGCCTGCAGAGCAAATTTAAGATGTGTGCACAGGGGCCTCCTGGCTGCACAGCCTCAACGCTGCAAGCTCTCTGCTCTTCAGGAGCTCACCATTCAAATGTCTGCTCAGGCATCTCTGGGTACATTTTTCTACCAGGAAAACAAACCCAGGATAATGGTTCCAGTTCATTTGAATGTCTGCAACCAAGTTATAGTTTGAGTCCTTCTTCATTCCACATTACCATGTCTGAGTTTCAGAAGGATTACAACAATAACAGTTATCTTTACCAGTAGAAATGGTAAGAGATATTTCATGAAAACTAAAGACTCGATCATTTTATTTGTTTCTCTGTCTCCCAAATGACCCATTACCACTACATCTAGACAAATCCTTTCATGTATTTACTAGCCTCATTGTTGTGAATGGCATGGATACTTTATGGAGAACAGAGCTGGCTGAGTTTACACACGTTCAAACATACTCTATTTCCTGTACCAGAGCCCTCCCCAAAACAAGACATAACAGACAACTAAGTCAAAAATTCAGGTCAGGACACAGTTTGAAGATAAGATAAGAAAAATAGTATCCGCGAAGTCTCAGTCCTTGAGGAGCAACGCCACCTATTTCGTCAATAACTGTGCATCTGTTTCATCTGAAAAAAGTGAGAGGTTGGAGAAGATGATTGTCAGGGCCTCTGGTCAGTCAGGCCTGGCTAGGCTGAGACCTTGAACTTTCACACCTGACCATGATCCCTGGCTAATGCAACTGGATTGGCTACTGAGAGAGCCACTCAGCCCTGTAGCCTCAGACTGCAGGCATGACTTGACAACAGTCTCAGTCTACTCCATGAAGCCTTGAGTTCACTGCTGTCCCTGGTTCCTGTGGCTCTTGATTCAGCTTTGGGTTTCCTGACCCTGCTCCTAGATCATTCCTTGAACTCAGTACCAGCTCTCTGATTCCTCTGGCTCTTGATTTGGTTTCAGCTTTCCCTAAGATCCCTCCTGGATCTTTCCTGGAACTTGTCCTGCAGCTCCCTGATTCTCCCAGCTTCTGACCTTGGCTTGCACCCTGGACTACATCCTTGTCTGCATGGCTAGTAAAACATCCAATCTATTCCTGAAGCATATAGTCTGCCTACAAGGTTGCCCATCACAGGTTACCTCCAACCATGGCCTGCAGTTTGTTTCTCATTTCTGGCATGAGTTGTGTAAGGCCCCTAGGTGTGGGACCTCTTCACTCGGCTGTGTGCCACCCTCAGATTAAGGGACAAAGGGAGCATGTAAATCAGACACTTGAACAATATCTCAGATGTTTTTTAAACTTCCATCAAGATAATTGGGTACCCCAGCTTCCCCTAGCAGACTTAGCATATAACAAGACTGTCCATACATCCACAAGGCAGACCCCCTTTTTCTCCAACAATGGATTCCACCCCCCATCTCAGCCAGCACACCTACCTTCCCACAGGTTCCTGCAGTGAACAATCTCATATCGCAAGTCCTCATATCGCAAGTCCAGCAAGAACGAAAAGCTCCTCTGGATGCTATCAAAGCTGTACATAAAAATCAGGTAGACCAACACTTAAAGCTCAGCCCCAACTTTGCAGTTGGCAACAAGGTCTGCCTCTAATGCATCCCTACTCAAACCTTGCATTGAAAACATTTTCTCATCATCTGAACCCATCCCTCTCACCTGTGATAGTGGAAGGTTGCAAAGAGCACACTGTTAAACAGGAGTTAGATTTGAAACATATCTGAAGTAAGCTGCACTATTTGATTGACTGGGAGGGCTATGATCCCCAAGAATGATACTGGGAACTGGTGAACTACGTTCATGCCTCCCAATTAGAGCACGCCTTCCATCAGAGGTACCCAGAAAGGCATGGGACCTAGTTAATGCGACTGCCTCAGTTCTTTGTATCTGGACTGGCTGCTGAGAGCACCACCCAGCTCTTTTAAGCACATCTGCAGCCTCAGACCTCAGGCATACCTCAAGAACAGCCTCAGTCTGCTCCAGCAAGCCTCACATTAACTGTTGTCTCTGGTTCTCTCCTGGCTCCAAGCTCGGCTCTAACTTTCCCTGACTTTGTTCTTGGATCTTCCCTGGAACTCAGTGCCCAGCTCCCTGATTCTCCTGGCTCCTGACCTTGGCTTGCACCCTGGACTACATCCCCCAGATCTCCACCCTGCTGAACCAGTCACCCCAGTAAGGTGCACTCCCATCCAGCTGACCTCCTGGTTGCTCTTCAGAGAACTATCCACAAATCTATCTACTTACATCCTGAGCAAACCTTCACAATGATACTGTCTCTTGCACTGAGAACCATTCATATGAATTCCTTAACTATTTGAAAAGGTGGAAATACGGCTTCTGTTGTTGAGCTGCTCTGGAAAAGCAGGCTTGAGGCCTATAGCACTGCTGCACCTGTGACTGTGAGACAATTATGAACAGCTGGCAGTGATTAGCATAGAAACGAATGATCTATACAACATATTTCACTCTGGTAAAGAAAAAGTGTGTAATGCAACAGAACATTACCAAGTGCAGCTTTCATATTTCACAACAAGCCTTCAAGGGGCAACATTTTTAACAAAGAGATTCCTGAACCAGAAAATGGTACATTATATGTTTATGTTCATTCTCTAGCTCTAAATTATGACAAGGTAAAGAATAGCCCAGGGAAACAAATTGTGGGGAGTGATGCAGATAAAAGAAAGAAGACACCCTCGTCAACAAAACGTGCAGGCAAAGCATAGGATAATATGGTTACATCAGAGAAATCAGAAATGGAAAACAGTTGCTAGCCCACCAAATTTGCAAATACTTCATTTTAAATATCTCCTCCAAGAGTCTATTAATAAAGAGTTATTAATGTTGTTCTTCAGTCTTCGGGTACATCTGAATGACCTCACTGTGACAGCAATGTAGTTCAAAGCACTCAAGCTAATTTTAATGTAACCAGTTCAGGTAGGGATGGCAGTCAGGTGTGAAGCTCGATGCAGGGTAACTGAGTATTTACCCAGGTCCTGGGTAGGTTTTGTAGGTAGTGTTGAATTCCATGATGTTGTTAGACCGATACTGGCTCCTGAGACAACTTTGGCTCAGCTTTGTCTGCACAACACTGCCGTCACAGAAGTGACATGGATGTAGACCTATCCTTTGGTTCTGCTTCTAGAGTGATTAACAACAGCACTTGTGAGCTTATGGACTTGGTGAGACAAGCTGTATGAGTAAGGATTGCTCTCTTTGGTTGAGACCGAAGGATTGAGCTCCTTCTATTCCAAAAAAGAGCCTTTGATGGGTGCAGTTTAACATCAGCCACCATATTTCATTCCTCCAACATAATTCCTATGTGGTCTACTCTGATCCATGTTTGAACTCAATCCCTTGGAAGTGGAAGATGAATCCCTTATCTGACTAGCTCCAGTTAGTCGCATAATCTGCAGAGACGCTGGGTGGAATAAAATCACGTGCTTTCTTGCTACTGGGCACAGCTACATATGCAATTAATGTGCAGAGATAATTTCTGGTGCATATCATGCCAGAGGATATTGCTGTAAGGCTCCATGTTTGAACATATGCCTGGGACCCCAGCACATGGTGCTGGGTTGAAGCAGCCCCAGGGGCAGGGGGCCCCACGGGGTCAGCCTGCCAGCCCAGGGCTGCTCCAACCCAGCTCAACGTGCTGTGGAGGGGCTGACTGGGGTATGAGTGTGCTTCAGTGCAGGGCTAGCTGGTATGAAGTGCCCCAGCCAGTCCTGTCAACATCTATATGTGCATTGCTGTAGAGTAAAAAAACTCCGCCATCGGATAGTACTCGCGTGTACAAGTATTAACCTATGGTGGTGTTAATTAGTTTACTCCATCCTAATAGTACTGCATGTGCAGCTGCTGAGGTGTTTACTGCGGAGCTAATTAGGCAACTCAGTAATAAATGCCTTGTGTAGATGCTCCCACTGAGAAACAAATGGTATGGAAGAACTTCTGGATCACGGAAGTGTAACAAGCGGAAACAGCCATAATGAGAGTTGCATAATTTACAGGTTCTTCTGATCACCGGACAAGCTGAATGCAAAAAAAAAAATGTCAACCACCACAAGTCTTAAGGTTAGACCTGGGGATGCTAGGAAAATTTTCTGCTTGTTGTACATAGGATTTTGGGTGGGGTAGGCCCTTTGCTGCTACTTCTGCTTTGAGGGATGTGTACAAAAATAGAGAAGCAACGTGGGTTTTGTTACGTCTGAACACACATGTTCTTAGGAAAGGAAAAAGGGTTATAGTGGTAGTGGGTGCTGGCTTTTATTTTACTAGGGGGTAGAATGGTTACTGACAAAGTAAGATATCTGCAGACGAGAAAAAAGGAAGAATGTGTTGGTATGAAAAGAAAAATTACAAAATGCTGCAATCATTGGACCATATATAAAGAGCTGGAAGTGAACAGCAGTGGGAATGCAGCTTGAAAGAAGATCTCTGACACTAGAGGGCTCTTGAGTCTAATGGACACAAAGGCACTACAGGATCCAATGGCCAGAAGTTGAAGTCAACAAAGTTCAAAAAGGAAATGAGATGCTGAAGACATGAGCTAGTTAGGTAACTAGAGGGAAGAAGGTCCGGGTACAAAGCATGGAAGAAATTAGCAATGGATACAGTAAATTATCTCTGAAAGGAGTTTTAAAATCAAAACGATACGTCTTTCTAAAAGACATGCTCCAGTCTAAGCTGTTGGATTGAGCAGGAAGTACTCCTGTTGTAGGCAAGAGGACAGACTAGAGGATCACAATATTTTCTGATTTTCTGAATTTTAAAATTCCATAAATCCAAAAAGTAAAACGGCAAATCTTGCCTGCTGCTTCTGTCATTGTCTTTAACATCCTTTTTGACTGCAGTGGTGCCTAGCTTGCCCAGTTCAGATTAAGCCTCCTTTGTATTAGGCCCTCCAAAAAAAACATAGTAAGAAAATAGCCTTACCTAAAAGATTTTACGAGCAACACAGGTAAGAAAGAGACAAGACGGGATTGAAAACAGAAACTTCTGCCAGCATTGTCTTTGGCCATATGGTCAGGACCAGCAGTAGGCCCCAAAGTTTCTTGAACCTAAGCCACACGTCTTTTCCAGCAGCCTATGTTGCTTGGCCAATGAACAGTCCTACCTGCCAGATAAAGACATCCTGACTTCTTCGTAAATGTGCCAGTTTTTCTTACAGGTAAATGTTTGCTAATTAAGAGCTATCAACAAGTCTGTGTATGTTCAATATTTACATCCAAGCTGCTACATCAGAGGGAATGAATATATACTTTTCTTTTAGAATTAATTTATTTGAATTCTTAAAGCAATATAATTAGTTGGGTTGCTCTCAGAATACAATCATTTATTATACATTTGAATGAGCTAATCATGCTTCATAGAAGTGTGACTGTTTTATAATTATCTATATCCCAAAGCACAATGTTTATTTAGAAATAGAGAACAAATGGATTGATACTTCAGCCTCTTGCAAGAAGGCAGAACACCATTAAGTACACCATTATGCAGGGAGTAATTTCTTACATTGTGTGCCCAATTTAATACTCACCCACACCGTTTTCATAGTTATTTCATTCTAAAATTAGATCTCAGGTTTCCATTTCAAAAGCTCGGAGTCAGTCTGAAAGAGGCTGATCATATGCAGCTTATACACAGAACTTTGAAGTCTCAATGACAAGTTTCAATTATACTTCACTCCTAAAAAATCAATGGGAGTTTTATGCTACCCCCGTAAAAGTGAATGGCTAAATACTGCCAGGTGCAATACTTCATCGCAAAATAGGAGTGATGATCAAAACTGTACTGCAAAACATTTTTTTTTTCACTAATTACAATATATTGGCATAGGGGAGTCTGCAGTTGCACGAAAGTTTGCTGACAGGTTTTGCAAGCGTTAGCACATATGCAGGCATGGTCGATCTGAGTTGTGAGTTCATACTGAAACCCAACAAAACACGATTTTTTTTTTTTTTCCTTTTATTCTGCTCTGTTTAGCACTGGCTGGGTGCATTTACATAAGATGTTTACTGCAGAGCTGTCTAATTAGCTCTGCAATAAACATCTCAGTGTCTACACGTGTGGTCTTACTAGGCTGCAGTAAATTAATAAACTCTGCAGCAGGGTAGTACTTGTAAGTACAAGTAAAAAGCTGTGAAGTAAAAAACTGCAGGGGGGTAGGACTTGTATATGTAAGTCCCATCCTGTTGCAGAGTTTTTTACTTTACAGCACTGCGCGTGTAGATGCTGACATGGGTGGCTGGGGCATGAGGGTGCTTCAACGCATGGGCTGCTGGTAGACTAGCCCCACACTGAGCAGCACCCTTATGCACCAGCAAGCCCTTCAGCAGTATCCTGAACTGTCTTTGGCTGGCAGGCTGACCCCCAGGACCCTCTGTCAGCTGGGGTTGCTCCAGCCCGGCTCACTAAGCTGAGGTCCTGGGCACATGTTCAAACCATGCACCCAGGAGCAATAAATTCTGGTGCAACAAGCACCAGAGTTCATTGCTTCCCATTAACTGCACATGTAGGTGCACCCATTATGCCTGAGCTGGGATATTTCAGCCAATTCAACACTTCAATGAAGAGCAACAAAATGATTAGTGGTTTAGGCAATGTAAATTACTGGGAAAGTTTGAAAGAAGTGCAACTGCTTAATCTTGGGAAGAGAAGACTGATGGTAGATCTGATAACAGTCTTCACATACCGAGGTGGTAAGTTATAAAGAAGAGCAAACAGTGTTATGGGGGTGGGATGGTAGTAGTGGAGATACAACTGCCATGAAACTCAAATGAATGTAGAATCAAATGTTTAATTAGGTTGAAAGCAAGTTTCATTCCCACATTCCTAATAGAAAATCAATTTTACTGAAAAAAAAAAAAGGGTTGATGATGACAAAACTCTATTTCCTGCAAAGGTTTACTTTATTTCAAAGGTTTGCTCAAATGGACTGTTAATTGGTCAAGGTCTCACTTTGCCTTTTGGAAAATGCAGATATTTGCTGTGTCACAGGTGAGAATATATCGATGGGTGCTTTTGAGATGCTTACATATTATGGTGAAGGGTTCCCTATAAGTACCTGCTGGGCTGTTCTTCAGCTGCTAGGCCACAAAGCATAGAATATTCCCTGTAGTTTGGGAAATGTGATACACCTGTTGTTCCCTGTCACTTTGATGCAGTTATCTCTTGTTCATTGTAGGAGCTGGCGTTTAAAATGGCTGTGGAATTCATTGTGACCCACAGCCGCGACGCCTCTTATTGAGCGGCATTAGGTGCTTCAGAAGCAAAATGCAAGAAAAGTCAAATGCCAAAGGTCTGAGGTCTCGCTCATATTCCCAAACCTTGCAGCTTTTCACTTTGAAGTCTTATTTTATAAAAGAAAATGCAGTATCTTGATCAGCACAGACAACAAAAGGAAAGAGACACCCTCTCCTTTCATTTGATCAGGATTCCTGATATGCTGATGCACTTACTGAAAGTGATGACCCCTTCTGTTTCATTTCATAATTCCTTTTGAACTCCCCATGACTCTGTGGGATGGTATAATCCTCCTACCTATAAAACAAGCCAGCATTATGACTTCTAAAAGCTCTTCCTGGACTTTTTGATAAAGAGGGTTGCAAGTAACGGTCTTATTTCCAACACATCCCTTTTCACTGCACTTTCTTTAATCTTTGAATGGGCTTAGAGTAGGAAGTTATACTCAGTGTTTTCATTGAGAAAATACATATATTCTGCAAGGTTAAAATGTTACAGAGGATGAACTTTAGTCCCTTTCACCCTGTTCCCCCCATGTCCCTCTCTTGCGGATTATAAAACGGTCTTCTTTTCAAATAAGGTATTAAGTGAAAGTATTATCTTCCTCAGAGAAGACAAGATAATTCTTCTTGGTGAGTGCTAGAGCGGACAGGGACTGAGCTATGGAAAGGAACGTGGAAAAGAAGGGGTGGGGAAAGTCAGTTCAAATGTAATTTTTCTCCTGAGCAAATGTTCAGGACATGAACTCATCATCACAACCCCCTTATGATACCAAAGCAAGAAATGGAAGACATCATGAATGGACCCCTGCTCAAAACACTAGCACCTGATTGACTGCGTTATAGTGCCAGCCCCAGTCTGCTGCAACGGCTATATCACTACAGCTATGACCGGTGCAGATGACTGCCAGATGGATCCTTGTGTGACACGATACAGCGCGCCCATTCATATCACTCCAAAATGAAGTAAACAAAAAAAAGCAACCAAGGAAGAGGTTCAATATCGAGTGCTTGAATGGCCCTGCTAAAAGCAATCATCTTAAGCAGTGCGTTGGAGGGAAACCCTCCAACCTTCCTGATAATCAGGGATCTTTGTTTTCCCTGATTAAAAAATCCAACTTGCTCTGAGAAAAAAAATTGGAAATTCTGGATTCCCCAAAACCCATGATTAAAATGAAATGCCACTATAGATGGAACACTATAGAACATTGTGTATAGATGGCAACTAAACACAATGTTTTACTGATATATTTACAATTTTAAAGCAATTTGGAAGCCTGCTAGTGCCTCAATCTCTATAATTAATTTCTAAATACCTATTGATACCAAATGGTGCCCCCTCTTCCTGACAGACCTCCTCCCACTTCCCCCAGGCCCTTGCAGTCTGGACTTCTGCCAGCCTGCACAGAGCTCTTTGCAAAATAGCAAAATCCATGTGTTTCTCTGTTAAAATTAAAAATTTGCATTTTTCTCAGGTAAAAGGGGAAATCCACATTTTTCCCCATTTTTCCATGGGAAACAGAAAACCTGGATCCCTGCGGGTGATCTAGCCTGATTGATCACTGGGAGAGCCTTAACGCACACGCCCACACAAGTATGCATGTGTGCTTTGCAGCACCTCAAAGGCTTTCGAGGTACCACAAAATGAACCCTGTGCATGTGATTTGGTTCTCCATGCTGTATATTTGCAGCATGGAGCCAAATTTAGGTATGGGGAAATGCCAGTATCAAATAAAAAGCATGCCCCAAAAAAGCAGGGTGGCGCACATGGCAATAACGTGCACCACCTGAAATCAGAATCTGGTTGGCCAAGGCCACGCTCTAGCTGCTGGCCAGGCTCTGTGCCCCCAATTCAATGCTGCTGAAGTCCCGGGAGGGCCCTAGGCCCCAGATAAGGCTGCTGGGGCCAGCCCAGGTCCTGGTCCCAGCCTCCCCTACCCCACCTGGGACAATTTGCAGTGAATTTGCAAACATAGGAGTGTTCTCCAAGGACAAGTGGCAGAAGCACAAATATGTGCCACTTCTATTTGTCCCTAGGGAAATGCACATGCATGCTCGTCTGCACGTGTCCTCTATGAGATGTGTGAAGAATCTCTATGCTTGTCCACAAAGAAATATCAGGAGTTGTTCAATGAGAATGACAAGGAAATTCAAACTCTCATTGACAGAAATAAGGAGAGCCAGTACCAATTTCTCTCAGATGATAAATAGAGCATCTCATGGGGATGGGACAGATATATGCATTTTCGCTTGACTACTACATCACTACTGCACTTTCTTTAGTTTCTTTGGCTTTAGTACCACATCTACAGAGGTATGCCCCGCAATATGTTGATATGAAACACCTACCAGAGCAAACAGAGATTCCAGTGGCACCAAACTGCTCAGATCTGCCACCTGAAAACTGTATTTCAATTCAGAACCCTAAGCCACATTTCTTCCCTGTTCCTCTCCCTTTGAGCCATGCTGGAAACACAAAAAGATTTCAGTCCTTAGCTAAAGAACCTCTTATGTCAAGTTGTGGAGTCCAAGCAGGAATTAGTGAAGGGAGTTAGCTCTTACACCACCCTCCCCAGAGCCCATAGTTCAGAGGCAGCTTGAAGTGCCAGAGACATGTCTCCAACAAATGCTGGAAACGTGCGGAAAGGAAGGCAAACAGCTGCTCTGCAGGTAGTAGATAAGCCCGAGAGAATTCCATTGCAAGGATATAATTTCCAATTAAAAATTGCAATAGAGTTAAAAGAAAACCTACCTAATTAAAAGATTGCCATTTCCCATTACTTTTAATGAACTTTTTTCTCTAATGATATCTACTATTGTTGTGGAGAAGTAAATGATGCCTGCTCTTTGGGGACCAGAAGGTGTCCTACCTTGCACATCAGGACAAGCATAAGGGTGGGAGAAGACTGTCTTTGCAGATGGGATGTATGGCCAGTCCCAGGGAATTAGGAGTGGCATCACTGATGCAGGGAGGCCTGGAAGGGTATGACTTTCATTTGGCATCAGAGTCTTGCATAGTGACCTATAGGATTTTGCACTCTTCCTGGAACAGTGGGGAAACTGGGAGGGAATTGTGATGCTTCTTCCTATAATCTCCTTCCAGGGTGGCTAAATGTTAGTGTAACAGTGTTTTCTCCTTACTCAGGACTGGAGTCTAAAGTGCTGGGTGTTTAAAGGGATTACTAGAACTATGTAGATTGATAATTTATAGATTGTAAGGCTGGAAGGGACCTCGGAAGATCATCAGGTCCAGCGCCCTGCACCAAGCAGGAAAGGTAAGTGGGGGTCAGGTGACTTCAACCAACGTGACTGTCTAGTCTACTCCTGAAGATTTCCAGAGTAGGCGATTGCACCACCTCTGGAGCTTATTCCACAGTCTGGATGCTCTAACTGTGAAGAAGTTTTTCCTAATATTGAGCCTGAATTGATCTTCCAGGAGTCTGTGACCACTACTCCTGGTTTTCCCCTTGGGTGCCCTGGTGAACAGTTGCTTGCTGAGCCCTTGATGTCCTTCTCTAATGTAGTGGTAAGCCACTACCAGGTCCCTTCTCAGACTTGTTTTCCTCAGGCTGAAGAGTCCCAGATCCGTCAGCCTTTCCTTGTATGGCTTGCCTTTTAAGACTCTTATCATATGGGTGGCTCTTCTTTGCACTCTCTCAAGTTGTCCCACATCCTTGTTAAAGTGCGGTGCCCAGAACTGGAGGCAGTACTCCAGCTGTGGTCTCACCAGTGCTGAGTAGAGTGGAAGAATCATCTACTTGACTTTGCTGGAGATTCATTGAATGGTGCATGCTGGAGTATTATTTGTCCTACTGGCTAGAGCATTGCACTGCCAGGTCATATTCATACTGCGGTCTATTATTACCCCAAGTCCCTTTCATTTGTAGTGCTAGTCAGAGAGAAGGGGGATGAATAGTGGAGAGATGCAATGAGTTCGACCAGCTCCTTCAGTACTCTCGGATGAAGATTATCCGGTCCCGCTGACTTGTATACATCTAGTTTTTTTAACTGGCCATACACCAATTCTACGGCATAATAGTTAATGTAATGGTGAAATTCTGGGAGACGATGTTAATGCTCATGTTTCAGGGTTTAAATAGATCAGACTCTAACTATCAGAGATCAGATAAGACTACACATTCAAAGTAGTGTCCCATATCTGCCTATTATGGGGTTCTCACATCTTTCTTTGAAGGACCTGAGTATGGCTACTGTCAAAGCCTGGATACTTTGTTAGATTGATTTTTAGCACTATCCAGTAAAGAAATTCCTCTGTTTCTAACAACAAGCTCCGTAAGTGTTTTTAAAACTGGAGTGTGGGGCAAGCTTCTAGATGGCACCATAGTAAAGCAGGGGGAGGGAAAGTGGAAAATATAAATGGGTTAAAGGAAAGAAAAATAAAAACGAAAAAAAAAATGAACAGCTTTATGTAGCTTTTAAGTAGTTGGAAGTGCTGGTGGTGACATAAAGTGATCCTATTTTTATTATCTATGTTAGCACACAGTCACACGGTACCCAGGAGTGTAACAAATTTTCAAAAGGCTATGCATCTCAAACAGGTTTGAGAATGACGCATTGAACCTATGAAAAGCACATGGGGTTAACCAGAGTAAACATTCAGATCAAAGGAGAAATGCTGATTTTTATTCTGAGACATAACATGCCTTCACAGAGCAATATTTAAATGAAGAGGATCAGTGGATTGGGTCTATTTATATAATAAGGGAAAATATCCCCCCCAAGCATAATCTATCCGCCAGTTTTAAAGGCCTGCTAACCAGTTTCCTTTACTTCAGGTATTGCACGAGCTTCTGTATAAGCAGATTCCTTTTAAAATCGAGGGGACTTTTATTGGTTGCTTTTGTTTTAAAAATCAGTCCAGGTAAAGTGTACAATGTAGGAGAAAGGGCAAGTCCCAAAGGGCCAATGGGGATAATGTGCTAATTATTTTCTGTGTTACGATTATATTGCTTGTCCTGAGAGAATGTAACAACATGTTACTGTGATGCAAATATCTACATATTTTATCCAAATGACTTATCCTTAGCAGATATTACCCACTTGATGAGATTGAATAAGTGACCATGGGAGTTCTGTACCTGTTTAGCTCTACTCAGTCTGAGCTCATCCATCTCCTCTCTACTAGTCTGACAAGTATGACTTATGACATATCTAGGTAAGACCCTGCAAGTATAAGAACATTGGGTTCCCTAGGATATTCAATCCACTCTTGCAGGCAATCATACCAAATACTCCTTTCATACATTTGCTAAGCTCAGCGTAAAAATGAGTGAGGTTTTCACCCACACACCTTTGAGTATAAGGCCGTTCCAGAAGCTGAGATGCCTAGAAACCTTCTCATTTACAGCCCTAGTTTAATCAAGGGAAATGAATACCCATTTGTTCTTGAGCCCATGATGTCCTTTAGTTAAAGTTATTGTTCTTTTCCATCTATGGTGTTTATCGCTATTGATGTATTTATAGATAGCAATCATGTCTCCTCTCAGTCTTTATTTTGGTGGGCTAGACAAATTGAACTCTTTTCATCTCCTTTTGTAACATACGCTCCCATTCTTTTGATCATCCTAATGGCCCTTCTTTGCACCTGTTGTGGTTTTAATTATTCTTGCTTGATTATGGGTGTCCAGTCTCACACGCAATATTCCAAGGGAAGCTGCATCAGCTGATATGATTATATCTCTCCGGAAAATCATTTGGCTGATATATCTTGGGATGACATTTCCTTTTCTGATGACCACAGAGCATTGCTAGAACATAATTATCCTCTGATTAATTAATATGCCCATGGTCTTTTTTTTTCCCCTCAGTCATTCC
The DNA here is from genome assembly GCF_052110815.1 of Crocodylus siamensis. NCBI lineage: Eukaryota > Metazoa > Chordata > Crocodylia > Crocodylidae > Crocodylus > Crocodylus siamensis. Next base: position 250,137,721 of record NC_143397.1, read on the forward strand.
CAGCTATAGCAGAAATTCTTACTAGACAAGTCATACTTTGTACTGTTAAAATTCATTCCATTTCTATTATTGCAGTCTTAATGATCATACACTCTTTCCAGTATGAAAATCTGATCTTTCCCTTTACTGGCAATGTCTTTGGATATTTTATTGCCAGCACCATGCATTAGCACACCCTGTTTTTTTGTGCTGATATCCTTAATCCAAAAATTAAATTCAGTCCTTGAGGAACTTCATTTGCAACTTCCTTCCACCATGGCTATTAAGGATGCGAGCTGTTGTCACCTTCCCTTTAGCGAGTTCTTTACCCACCTTATAATTCTTGTATTAAAGCCTGTTCTCATTAGTTCAACTATTAATTTCCCATGTGGCTCCCTAGAAAATGCTTTACTAAAGTCCAGGTACATTTGATCAACCTCATTTTCACTGTCCACAAAATCAATTTAATTAAAGCAAACTATCAGATTAGTGGTGCAGCGTACCTTTGATAAACCTATGTTGCGTTTATCTCATTTTCCATTTCCCTCCAAGTCTTTAACTGCTCCTACCTTCAACATTTTTTCCTAAAACCTTGCATACTATGGAGGCGTGACTAATGGGCCTGTAGTGGCTTTGATCACCTTTTTGCTTTTCCTCAAGTATCTTAATCTATTGTAGATCAAATTGTTCCAGTGGTCCTGTGCTTTCATGTGTTATTTATTGCAGAACATTTGTCTGAAGGACTTCCCATCTCTCTGGCTTGAGTTCATGGAGCTGTTTGAGTTGTGCTTCTACCTTGGTTGTGGAAATTTACCTTTACCCATAAGCTATCCTGCCTTTGCTCCTAATATCAGCATGATAGATCTTGTTGAAAACTGAGGCAAAGTATGTATTTAGGATTTTTGTCATCCTTATATGTTCATACGAATGTAAGACTGGAAGGGACTTTACAAAGCTATCTAGTCCAGGCCCTGCTCACCCCTGACTAAACCATCTCAGCCAAGTGTCTGTCCACCCTGCTCTTGAAAACGTCAAGGACAGAGATTTCACAATTTCTCCAGGTATACTTGACCACCCTCATAGTCAGATATGTCCCCTATTCTCCAACCTAAATTTCCTCTGCTGAAGCTTAGGGCCATTGATCATGAATCCTACCAAAACCTTAATCCTAACTCTTCCATTCTTATTTAACTATTCATTAATATGCTTAAAAAACCTTTATATTATGATTACTCAATGCCCAGCTGTGCGGCCTACCACACACACAGTAGTATACACTCTCCACCTCCTTGCTCTGGGAAAGAAGCATACACAATCTGCCATGAGGCTGAATGTATTCATCATTAATTTATTCAGAAAAACAGAGGAAGAGACTGGAACTGTGGGAAGGGGGTGGAGGGGGCAGGGCATCAAGGGTAGAATAGATCACATGGGAAAAACTTGATTGTTCCTTCATAAATTGCTGCTGAGCAATTCAGAGTCAATGCAACACATACTGGAGTGTATGATTTCCTTGAAACATGCAGGTAGTTTGACCCAATTTAAATGCGACTAACCACTGGATTAAATTTGCAGGTTGCATATCTGGTGGATTTAGGTCTAATTTATAGACTGCATTTAGGGTATATGCACAAGCATTGCATTTAGATCTAAGTCACCCACTGTACAAGGGTTTTCAGGCCTTAGGTCACCCAGAAAATGGTGTACCTGATGTGAAGCTAGCTCACCTTGGAGGTAAACTGACTTATTTGTGATAGACTGACATTCTGTATTAACCAACTGTAATAGGGGGCCTGCTCGGGGTGATCTCACTGTGGCCCGCCCACCTGTTCCTGGGCTAACTGCCCGCCTTTTCGCCTACCACGCCTTGTTGTTATTTATATAATAGATATTAATCAAGTGGGAGACTGCCCATTTCCTGCAGCAGAACTGCCCTGTTTATATGGGCAGCCCCAGCTCCAAAATGGCTGCCCTCATCAGGCACCTGGGCCCTTAAAATGGCTGCCAGCTCTGGGCCCTTAAAGTGGCAGGCACACACAGTGTCCTGCCATACCAATACATGGTCAGTCTGCTCTAGCAAAGGTTAACCTGACCTAGTGAATGCTTGCACACATTGACAGCCTAGTCCCAGGTCTGGGAAAGCTCAGCCACTCACCACAGTCTAGGGGCAGTGCTGTTCTTATGCCACTAATATACCAGGCTATTTCCCCCTACCCTGGACTGGGCAGCACCACTCCCCAAGGACCCATCACCCTCTCCCCACCATTCCTGATTTATGTACCTCTGGTTTTCCACACCTTTCCCAACAAGCAGTGAACTCTTGAAGACACTTCTCCCAGGTCAGATTTAGGTGGCCTAGGTGAGCCAGGGCCTGTGATCACTTGTTCTCACCTTTACAGACTAAGTAGCAAAAAGAGAAAAAAGCTGCTGAACACATTCTAGATAGTAGCAGCATGACTAGACCCATGTAAGCAAAGCTCTAAGCAATAATGTAATAAAAAATACACAATTTCATAATTCAATTGACCTGACTACTTTTTTCTTGCCATTTTTGCCACAAAGCATTGTTCAAAAAGCACAAGCATTAGTAAATCCACCTAGAAATGCAAATAAAAACCTTAATAGGACAGTAGGGAATGGCATGCAGAGAGCATTGTGTAGTTAGCTAATTAACCCATTACATGTTACCATCATTTACTAACTGCCAAAAATCAATTAGTCAATTTCCTAAAATCAATTATTACTTTTTTTGTCCAGACGTGGTGCTAAAAGCTACAAGAACACTTCTGTGGAATACATTTATATTAGGTTTTGCGGAAGGGGTATTGGAACAAGAGAATAGAATGTCAGTCTATCACAAATAAGTGCAAATGTATGCATTCAGGAAGCATGTACAGTATAACTTTTCCACCCACTTCACAGGGTTCCTCCATAATTCTAATGAGAAGAAAGAGGCAAAAGAGAAAAATGTTTCAGGGTGCTTTTACTGAAAATGTGAGATGACAGAATTTGAGATACAGTCAGCATACACCACATTATTATTCACACTTCGGTAAGTTTGCATTGATTCATGAAGTAATGTAAATAATATGGCTGGCACTAATTACTCGGCATTAGAGCTGCTCAGAAATGCTAGCATTCATCAAACTTTTAAATGATATGTAAATCGAGAAAATTTAAATAGATATACACATAGATATAAACTCCCTTCATAGTGTAGACTTGACAGTCTTGTGAGTATGTATGGTGGTATTCTGTTTTCAGCTAGGCAGAAGGAAGGTAGAATGGCACCCTAGAGACCACTTGGTTCAGAGGAAGGACTGAATGTTCATAGGCAATGACCTGCTTCACCAGATGCTATGAATGAGTTCGAATCCACTACAGTCTATTCATAGCATCTGGCAGAGTAGGCTGTTGCCTACAAAAGACTTGGAACGAACATGGTTAACCAGCTCTGTTTTGAGTTATAGATCCACCTTAGTGGTAGCATGGAGAGGAAATAATATTACCAAACTCTTACACACCATATTTTCCTCACTAGATCTCAGCTAACTTTATGGAGAAGATATAAATCATCACCCCATTTTGTAGATGGTGGAAATGAAGTACAACGGGATGAATGGCCATCACCCAAGAGTGAAGATGAGAGCCAAACTCATGTGTCCTGAGTCCTATGCCAGCGCTCTACCCAGTTGGCCATACAGCCTCTTTTTCTCTAGATGAAGTATTTGATATCAGGGTCCCACAGTGTTATTATTTAGGTAAGGAGGACTGTACTTGTAAGTTCACCTTTCTTGTTGCAAATCAGAACCTTACGTTCAACACACCTTGCACTGTTATTTATTTATTGGTGGGAAGCAAGTTTTACCTTCAAGTTTCAGACCCATACCCATCTTCCAAGTCTTGATTCTGGATCATAAAGCCCAAGCTTTCCCTCCTGTCTTCCCTTATTTTCCAACTCACCCTAGCTGAAGGGAGTGATTGGGGCTTCCTAAAATCAGAATAAAGATTCCAGCCAAGTACATTTCTCTTGATAGTCATTAAAGTATTTGTGTTTAAATAAGTGCTTCCCCATACACAAAGTCCACATCTTTTCCTGTGTGATGATATAACATTTTGTAGTGAAATGAAATAATGAATAATAAATAATGAAGCCACGCTCTTGAACTGATGACTTCTGCTTATTGATCTAGATTCAAGTGTTTTGTGCACAAATCGGTCTATCTTCACTGTTAGAGGTGTGCAGTACAAATAAGCCAGTTTTGCAGCTGCTGTTGTTGTCACTATTAATACTACACCTTCTGAAGGACTTAGCCAGGAATGGAGCTCAAATCCATTAGATAATGAACAAATACTGAATATAAGATGCCTCCTGCTCCACGAATCTCATGGCCTAATAGACAGATGTCAATGACAATGACTAGTAATGACTAGGGACAAGGGGATACAGTAAAGCACTTTTAGGTAGTTGGCACCTAGAGTAGAACCAGAACCCCAGGGGAGAGGCCTTGACTGGGGACAGTTGAGTCTCAGCATGGACTTGTAAGCAGCCAGCATGGAGGGGGAGGAAGCAGAGCTGTGCCGAAGTAGCTGATAAGAAGCACTGAGCTTCTTAAACCCCACCACACCCTTGAGCATAGCTACCTGAGCAAAGGATGCAGAAAGCTGCCTCTGTCCCCTCAAGACCCACCACCTGTGACTCTCACCTGAAGGAAGGCGTCAACAACCCTTCTTCCACAGAATTGAGCAGGACCTTTTTTTAATTTTTTTTTTTATTTTTAATGGCCATGGTTGCAGATTTTATATGATAGTCTTGTGCCTACAGCAGTTACCCAGGAGGCGCTGGTGCATTCCTTCTGTGTGATAACACGGTTCTCAGAGCGCTCTGTGGGCGTTTAGAAGAAAAGATGTTCCCTTCCCTCTTCACCCCACCTTTTTTTTTCTGATTTACTCTTTATTCAGAACGCAGAAGGGCATTTGACCACAGCTGCTGACAATGCTGGAGAGCATCACAATGAAGCTCAGCACTATAGCTAGAAGACATAAAATTTAGCTGCTATTTAGTATATGCTCAGGGTGGGGGCAGTGTCCCTTTCAGATTCTCTATCTTAGGCATGCTTATTAGTACACCAAGCACTGCTCTAATGCTTCCAACTTGACACATTTTGGCTTTGACATAGACAGACTAGAAACAAGTAGGTGGGGCAGTTTTTAAGCCTGTAGGATGGTTAGAGACAATGTTCAAAGTGTATTGGGTATTTTACAAAACATATAAAATGAGACAGTCTCATTGCACATTGGACTCAACAGCCATCAAAGAAGTCATCCACATATACACCAGGCTCTGTAAAGAATAATGGGGCTAACTGAATACATCACTTAGTACAGTGGCTCTCTACCCCATAACTAGGTCTCCTAGATACTACCCCACCATAGTTATACACGTCATAGAGGTGATGCTGTGAATACACTTTACAGAAAACAAATCTACTACAATTTTTCCCATTATGATTTTGAGCCTTGAACTCATCTCAGTGGCATCTTTCGCCATCAATCGCTCTGCTCCTGGCTAGGATAATACTTACAGAAAATCACACAAGCCGAATATTAAAGAGGAACAGTTAATTTTTTTCATTTGATACTTTTCTTTGTCAATTAACTGTCTGCTTTCTTTGCAAACACATTTTTGCTGGAAAATGTTAGGCCTTCTTTTTGATTCTTTTAAAATGTTGAGAGCACCCCCCACATTGGAAAAAAAGAAATGGCTTGGGTTTTATTTTCAGGTGTTGTTTTTTTTTTAATTTCCCCTTTCCTTCCCTGTCATTCTACTCTCCCTTTTCAGTGTCAAAATGGAAGATGGGAAACAGAGGAGGACAGAAATATAAGACGGAATTGAAGGAGGTTGATTAACTGAAAATCATAAAACAAATAAAAACAAAGAGTTTCTTTGTTTCAAAGATGAAAGGTTTTTGATGGAAAATGTCACTGATACTCATGAAAATGTCAGGAAAACACATTAAAATGCGCGTGTGTGTATGTGGGTGTGTGGACACACTCACACAGACGCAGACAACTACTCTTTTTCTACCCACCTTAGAAAAATTATTTTCAGAGCATCTAAAAGAAGATACTGAGTTTGATCTGGGGATGCTGGTCATCTGTACAGTCTGTCATACACGCTCACAAAGATTAGACACCTCTAGCCACAGCCTGCTCTTCTGGCTCATGGAAAGTGGTTACTTGCATAGGGTTTTTTTTCCTTCCTTCCCCTCCTTAGAAGCCCATAATTATCCATGGCATTGACTACTACTCTGGGACATCTTAGATCTGTTCATTTATGTCCGAAGATATGAACATTTTGACTTACATAATAAAATAGAACAGAAGAATATAGTTGAATATGTATAAATCTTGAAAGGGACAGGAACATGCTAAGAAGGGAGCAATAAAAAGCAGTTTACAGGCCTTGCTGCGGCAGATCCATCTTGTCATTCAGGACTGGATCAATAAGCCATTAGATCAGTTCCCCTCTTTCATCAAGGCATTAAATACGGGGCTTGGAAACCACGCAAAACATCAGTTTGCATAGAAATACGAATACAGATTTGTTCCTTAAACAAAATGAGGGCAGCAACAGCCCTAGGGTTCTCAGGTTGACCATGGCCAGCGAGGAAGCAGATGATTAATTGTGGCAGTTTCTGTGTACCTGCCTCTTCAAATAAGGATGAAGCGATAGGTTCATTTAGTGACACTTTGTGATCTTTATGCTGCATACCGTTAGGAATTCAGGTAATTCCTTAGACCCCTTCACTAGCATCTGGATGAAAAAAAGGAACTTGCCTAAGGGCTTAGCGACCCATTCCCAAATGGCAAAGAGACAGTTGAGTCCCTGGTGTAGCTGCAATGGTGTCAGGGTCTGATCCAGCTGTACCTTAGCTGAGGGGCAAAGACCTGGCCATCTTGCCACCATGCCCTTGGTTGAATTACAAAGTTTCACTGGCAGGAAAGACCATACCCTATAGCCAACAAAGCACTGCCAGCAAAGCCCCAGGAACAGACACGTCACTGACAACCGGAAGCAGCTATTTCTTTGCACTAGCAGAGCTCCTTTCATTATAGGGAGTTCTGCTGGAGCTCGAATGGCAGAAAAACTCCTTCTGCTACCAAAGAGGAGGTTATACCAGGTGGTCCAACTGTAATAGCATTGCTGCTACAATTAAAGCAGCAGGGGTCCCTGTAGTGTAGACACAGCCTGTGAGAGCTAGTGATTGTTTCCCCAAACAGTTATTTAAAAAAAACATCATCATCATCATCACTAATTGGTTGTTTACACAACATGAATTTGAGTGAAGCTAAGAATTTAGGCCTAATAAGAATTAGGCTAGGCTGGAAAATGTTAGTAGGAGACAAAGGTAAAATTATGGTTAAATGTTGCTATCCTTTTAAGATCCTTTTAAGGGTGCTATAAAATATTCATACTTTTAGGTACTCAGACACCTATGCATGATTCATAAGGAGACCCAGAGATTTCAAATAGGAATCCTAGATTCATAGATTGCACGGCTGGAAGGGACCTCAGAAGATTGTCGGGTCCAGCCCCCTGCACCAGGCAGGAGCTCTCTATTTTTTTATTTGAATCCACAGAGTCAAAAACATTCTGAGCTGTTCTGCTCTGTGTGAGTTATTTGAAAGAGAGGAACTGCTGTTCTTGTTTTGTAGTCAAGAAACAAGTGCGAATTAAGACCTGGCATTTTCTGAGAGGTGTGCTGGGTCTTATGAAGGATGCCCGGAGTCTAAGACGGGTGAGAGCCACTGCACTATGTAAATCCTAGTTACAGCAGTGCCTGCCCATGTTCCTGATAGAAATGATTCACACAGGAGGGGTGAACATAGGGCTGGTGTATATAAAAGAAACCAGTTCAGAGCCAGATTCAAATGATGTCAAGAGCCATGTCATTATGACTAAGGAAGAAGGACCCAAGTCCTAAGATAGGATTCACACTGGCCTGGAGCCTGCATCTTACCTGAACTCATTGCATGCCTGTATCCAGTGCATCTCTAATAGACACTGCCAATGTCTCTAGGCAGCCACACTGAGGCATGCATAACTTCACACAGGCAACCTTGAGTATATGTTTCAGCAGCTAACTCTCCCCTAAACCTGAACGGTGACTCACTGGCCCCAGGAAGCAGCCAGGCTCCCTGGAGCGGGCTACACTATTAATGGACAAAACTGACCACAGCTCACAGGGCTGGGGGTGAAGTCTAGATCCCAGGTTTCACACCTCCTTGATGGATGCTTTTAGTACTAGGGTACAGGGTAAAAGGTGGGAACCTGTGTTTGGATGCACTTACCTTCAGAAAATCAGTATGCAGTGATCCCAGAAACATGACTGGGTACTGTGAACTGCAAGCAGGCAGAGGCACATAACACATACTATGAGAGGGGCAGCAGTTCGGAGGGACCCCTGTGATTTTGTATTTCCCATTGGCTTCCTGTAAGCACTTTCAGGCTTTCTGAATCCCGCATTTGGACTCAGGAAGTTCAGCTGTCCATAAAGAATGCAAACCTGAATCTCATAATTGAATAAATAAATGAATACGACTAGAAGCAGCCTCCTGGGCCATCAGCATCTCTGCAGTCGCTGACTCGATGGGGTTGCTAGACTCTCCCTCTTGGGGCAGGGGGTCAAAATGTGGCTGCTGCCCTCTGTACAGGTGGGTGCACACTGAGATGATCTGAATCCCATCCCAGTGTCTGCAAGCTTATTAAAAAAAAATCCATCCATCCATTTGGCCTCAGTCTCTTATAAATATTTGAAACAGGGTTTCAGATAATCTGTGGGACAATGGCAGATTATTTGTCAGATTTTACAAGGTTTCTAGCCTTTTACAAGGTCCTATGTGACAGCAATGTTTCCTGCCCCTGACCAGTTTAACACAGATGCATTGTCCTTGGTTAAAACTGCAACATCATTTTTTTTGGCCCTTGTGTAAATTTTGATGAAACACATGGACGTGGCAAGTCAAACATGTCGACAGAGCTTCGCCACTCAACTACACCGATCGGTTCAGGCTTCAGGGTCTTGGCCCTACTCACTCCTACAGCAACAACCACACTGAAAATATTTTCAACCTTGCAGTAAAGATTTGAAACAAGGCTAAAAAGAAAAAAAAAAAGAGAAGGAAATAGTTATTTGAAATGTACAGGATTAAGTCAAGCTTTCATTTTAACAAGAGCCCTTTCCCCTTATCTGTAATTCTATAAAGGAAAAAAAAAGACAGTTTTTAGTTGATACTAAAGATGGCAATAATTGTCCTTTTCAGGGAAAAGAGAGAAAGTTCACTTCTCCGTTAACTTGTTTTATCTCTAGAGAGTTTTTATGAGGAAAATGTTGGCTGACAGCCTTTTAGGTTATATTAAGCATGGTAGTAACTGCCCTGTTTCTGTTAGGTAGGAGTTATTTGGGATGGTTTGCAGCTGCTGTTGTTCCTATTAAAGTCCAAAAGCTGCTTCCCTGAAGATAAAAAGAAATGGGGGGAGAGGAAATAGAAGAGAGGGGACATGAAGCTACTGCCTGCCCTGGTGCTGCCTCTTACTGCTAGAGGAAAAGAGGCCCGGCAGAAAGTGTGACTAAACACTTGGACATCTGGCAGACTTGTCTAGAGGACTCCCAAAAGAGCAATCTACAGAACAGCCTCTCCTTTCCATATTTTGGTCACTAATTGGACCCAATTCCCAGCATTGCAGCTTTGGTATACTGATTTTCCACCCTGTGCTCTTCTTGTTTAACGGGCACCATCTTAACACAGTCCTTAAGCGGTGTGATGAATCAGCACTCAGATTGACACCACTGATATCAAGGAAGGTTTTTAGCTTGCGGGGAAAAGCACTGCCTCCCTCCTATCCCACCCCTGGGCTGAAATCACTGTACCCTAGATGCTTCAGCTTTAGATAAGCCCCAAAGCTCACTTAGGTCTAGGTGCCCTATAGACTTTCCAGCTGGGTGGTTGCATCATCCCCCTGGCAGCCAATCACTGGCTGCTGTAATAGCAGGAAGTTGACCCCACCCCACGCACATCCTTAAAACCATCAGGACAACTTGCAGCGAACTGTTTGCATACGTTTCTCAGAGCGTTTATATGTTGCCTTTTGCCCAGCCCATTGCCTTCTCCCTGCTCCTGAACCCCTGCTTATACAGTAAAAGCTCTGTTATCCGGCATCCCCTGGGAACGGGAGATGCTGGATAACAAAATATGCCGGTTAATTGAGCAGCCCCGGCTGCCGCTTCTCCCACCGCGTCTGGGGCGTCCCTCCACCCTTCCCGCAGCATTACCAACCCTTCCACCACATCGCTGCCCCTCACACGGGCCCTGCAGACCCAGTGGGACAGGGAGGCAGGCCCCGCACAGCCCCACGCAGTCTGTTATGCCCCTAGGTCATGGGGCCTCAGCAGCACAGGCTGCTTTGCCCCAGGCTGTGGGGGCTCAGAGAAGCCAGAAGTGCCCCGGTGGGCACTTCCAGTTTCACTTTGCCATACAAGCCGGCATACTGGTTAACAAAGCATGCCGGTTTGTAAGGTGCCGGTTACCACAGAGTTTACTGTATATATATATATATATATACAGTGCAGACAGAAGTGACAATATTCACCTGATTTAGCCACACAAAGCAGTTTATAGCAGTGACCAAACACAAGTGCATGGCTCCAGACAGCTTCAAAAATGGCCAGTCGGGTGAAACTCTGACCCCCTTATTGCGCGAGGTATCAGATCAAGACATTGCAAAATGTACCATCTTCTGTAACTTGTGTCTGCGGGGCTCCCAGCCGGCTGCTGTTTTCGGACTGGAACGGGGAAAAGGGAGCGGAGGGAGTTCAGTCGGGGTGGGGGGAGGGTTCAGCCCGCCTGGGAGGGTGGGGGAGGGCTCCTGTTCAGCCACCCCACCCTTGCACACCAGCTGGGGAGCCCTAAAAATGAGCTCCCTCTGGTGCCTTTCCCCTCTCCCATTCTGAAAACAGCAAGCACTGGCACAGAGCCCTGGCCATTGCTGTGGGACCCTGGCTGCAGGCTCCCAGCTGACCGCTAAATTCTCCTCCTCCCTGGAACCACCAGTGAACTTCTCTTTAGTCGGGGGGAACGTTGTAAGTGAGAACACCTTGCAAAAATTGTTCTGAGTTGCAGCTGGGAGCTGCACTTCTGTCTGCACCCTACACAGTGGTCAACTCGCGACTTCCAGAATCTTCCCCCTGCCTTCCCTTAAATTTTCTTGGCTACATGAAAACCTACCATGTTCCTAGTATGCAGCTATCTCAGGTCTGAACACATTAAGTGAAGGAAGAAACCTGATTTTAAATCATTCTGTTTTCAATTTTGTCATTCGGTTCCTACATCTGATTGGGGATCACGGTCAGTTGTCAAAACTGGGTATGCATTCCTTCAAGGATTTCAAATTGTCATCAGAGTGATGCTACCAAATGGGACAACTGGCAAGCTCCCTTAAGTGTAAGGCCTAGAGCGGTAATCACGACACCCTGCCCTCCGGTGCGGCACTCAGCAGGGAGGGCAGGTGGGAAGGGAGGCTGCAGTTGAATGGAAGCAGGGGTAATCACTAGGTTTAGTTCTCCCCGGTAAGGAAAAGGAAAGTGTCAGCAGCCTAGGAGCCTGCCTGCTTATTTTCAAGAGTATGGGATTGAAACAACAAGAAAGCAGGGCTCACTGTGTTTACGGCATGTGTGCGTGTGACAAGATACTGTTCTCAGCTGGTTTAAACAACGTAGGTCTACTCAAGGCAACGGATCCGTGATCATTTGCACCAGCTAAGGATCTGCCCTTTTGAGCTTAAGAGTGATGCGGGCTTGCTTAGGAGGGATTTAGGCGTGTGCACCTGTTAGCCCGATTCTGGCTAGGCTGGGAGAAACTGGTGGCTTCATAGCAGCCGTCTCCATTATCCCAGCTCATGTTCCCTTGCATTCCTTGCCCCCTTACCACTTTTCACCTGCTGTTTAAACATGCAGTTCTTTGCACCTGCACCCAATGACTAATCATATTCCAGAGGCTATTGTAATAAATTGGCCCAATTGTCAACACAGCTTTCTGATGTTTCAGACTGCCCAGAGTATCCCCTGGCTGATTTAATAAATAAAGATGGCAGGGCTGGACATTTGGTCAGGGTGTAACCAGGCTTACCCAGAGTGGAGGGGCTGAGTCTCTACAGTTCTTTATTTGTTTAGCGTGGCAACATCCCGGGGTGCCATGAGGTCCTTTTAAGGGTGCCATCAGTTCCTTGCCCCATATTAGCACTAGTAGGTGCAAACGCCTATACGAACGACAAAATGAACCCAGAGATTTTGAATAGGAATCCCTACCGTTACAAAGACTGACAGTCTTGTGATCTTTCTGAGTTCTTCATAACAGAAAAAAATGCTCAATAATTTTAGTTTAGCTCATGAATCCTGCTGGGCTTGGTTTCCTTTGGCTTCAGTGCTGACCTTTGCCTTTTGCAGCTCCTGTGACTTCTGCTTAGAGCGATCTGTTTTTAAGAAAGTGAACCAAATCCAGACTTGGATACAATTTACATTCAAGCCCCTCTGTCAAAATTGCTGTTGTTTTACATGATACGGTCAAGTAGCTCGATATATGTTTGGCAAAGGGAGGACTGGTGTTTACAGAGGTTAGATTTTCTACTTATGGGACTCAAGGTTATCAGTCCCCAATGCTAGTTTCCAGTTGCAAGCAGTACATAGCCTGAGCTATTTTAAAATCAATTTTTAAATAGTGAACAAATTGATGAAATTGCATCCTGCTGGGGAACAAGCAATAAGAGAGCTGAGCTCTCTGAACATGCCGTTCATTGTAAATTGTCAGCCTTTCCTGTTCCTCTCTTTGCTACTGATGTGTTGTGTGACCTCAGACATGTCACTTAGCTGCTTTGTGCTTCGGCTTTCCTATTTGCAATACTGGGAAAACATTTTTTACAGCCCTTTCCTGTAAAGAGCCTCAGAGCTGGTTGCAATGGCTGTAAGTTCTCTTCTCTGAAATGACAACTGATTGATGGCCCAAGGACACTAGCCAGGGATCTTGTCACACCAGGCATAGTGGAGGACTGGGGACATCCTGCTGACTCCTGGTCTTGTCCCCCTGCCAGCTGCCTCCATATTTTCTTCTATACCAACCTGTAAGTATAATTGACCTTACTGAGTTCCTTTCCCAGATGCCTCCCCTGTCTGCTTATAAAACCCTTCTAAAAGCCCACAGCTGACATGCTAAAATATGACTCATATCCAGAAACCATTCTGGGCCCTTCCCTGGCTTCTGTTAACCTGTTGATCTGTCAGATAATTTTGTGAGCAACTTGGGGTGAGGCTACTGTTCCTTGTATACCTACGAAAGGCCTACATTTCCTGTTATTAAACAACATAGGTGGAAGGTTGCTCCATGGAGATGGATCGGGGTGTTAATTGGTGGCTAGGGTACATAAGGTTTGAAAAGTGGGCAAAGGCTAAATTGCAGAGAGAATGATTCATTCTGGAGGCCTGGGAGTCATTTTTGTCCAGACTCATAGTGCAGGGAGAAGAGATGAGTCTCAAGATGGGTTTTGAAGACAATCAGGGAGTTAATTAGGCACAAAAAAGCAGAGCATTTAATTATAGTGACACTGTTTTATGGAATAGAAAGGTTTGCATCAGTGACTATTAAAGCAAAAGCCAGGGAAAATGGAATTTGGTGGAATTAGACTTGGACGGGAGGGTTGCTCCAGCTCATCCCATGATAGTAAATAACACCAGCATCTGTCCTTTGCTTTTTTTTTTTAAAGTATTCCCTATTTAAGAAGTCATGCTTCTTCCCAATGGGTCTTCTGGGAGGCAGAGGGCATGCCAAAAAGTGCAGTTTGGTTGTGATTATGATTCTAACTTCCATTTTTTTACTAGTCTATTGGAGAGGTTAGACATTACGTGATGGATGGGAAAAGCCTGCTCTTCTATTCCTAACAGGTAGTTTAGAGTTGCTCTTCCTTTGGTTCCATACCACCCTTGAAAATCGTGTGTGTGTGTGCGCATGTCTATTATGTGTGTGTATTATATATTATATAATACACATACAGACACAAATGTAGGTATGAATGTATGTATATAAGGTATACACACAATATATTCTCACCAACATATACACACGTGTCATATATGTCATTATACATATGTGTGTGTATATGTAGATGTGTGTGTATATATATAACGTGCATGTGTGTATAGAGAGAGAGAGAGTTATATATCTATGTCTTGATGGATGGAATGAATGAACAAACAAACAGCTATACCTATACTAAATTATTCAGGTATAAACTGCTCTGAGGACTGTTACATCTGCCTACTTTTATACTAGTATAAGTGGAATGGAACAGATGTGGTAAAGGGAAAGCACACACACAATGAAGAGGAATAAGAACCAATAAAAGCTTGTAGCTGTCATGGGAAAATGATCAGGGATATTTCCTTGCAAAACTGAGGCTGAAAACTGAGACACACTCATCTTTAGTCAAGGTAAGAACAGTGTATTTTGATCATTATCGGGGATCCTGGTTTTCTCTGATCAAAAATCACACGTTCTCTGATTAAAAACACTACAATCTGCATTTTTCTACAATTAAAATGAAGTGTTACATATATATATATATATATATATACACACACACACACACACATACACACACACACACACACAAATAAAAGCATCAGTTGCACACAATGTTTTACTGATATATTTACAATTTGGAGGAAATTTGGAAGGCTGCCAGTGCTTCAATCATTGTAATAAAACAATTCTAAATACATAGAATTTGCATTTGCATTTGATTTGGGTTTTTTTATCAGGGAAAATTAGAGCTCTCCCTGCCCACTTTGCTCACTTAGGATGTGGTTCCAGCTGCAGCTGTCCCCCACCCCCCCTGCAGCTTTGTGGCACTGAGCAGCCCTGATATTCTGGTGCCCTGCCCCTGTCCATGCTGTTGCCCCTCACACACAAGCCACACACCCCCAGCACTGCCAGTGCCCCTTAGTCCCAAATCACAGCCCCCCAGGACTTGCTGGTGCTCCTGACTCCTGACCCACAGTCCCCTGGCCCTGCTGGTGCCCCTTACTCCAAACCTGCAGTCCCCCCCCAGCCCTGCCGGTGTCCCTCATGCCCAACACACAGCCCCCCTAGGCCTCCTGGTGCCCCTACTCCCAGCTTACTGTTCCCCACCACCAGCACCACCCCCCCCCCGTGTCTGGGGAAGGGAGTGGGTGTGTGGGGAAAGTGGGAGGGGACAGGCCATGTAGCTGCAGGGGGGAGCACGTACCCCCTGATATTTTTGTGCTCACAGCAGGGCTCAGGGCTGCAGTGGAGTCAGACCAGCTCTGTAGAGCTGCCTCCGTGGCCCACTGGGCAGGACCTGGCACTGGAGGGAGTATAGTGCCACCAAGATGAGGTGTGGGAGTAGTAATGGCATTGTGAAATTGTGCCTGGGGCAGGCAGGGGGTGCCTCTCCTTGGCAGCCATAGCTGCGTGGCACTCCCTCCTGTTCTGGGTCCTGCCCACTGGGCCATGGAGGTTGGTCCTCCAGTGTTGGTTCAGCCCCACTGCAGCCCTGCACTTCGCTTTGGGTGCAGAAAACTAGGGGTGATATGTGCCCTCCCCTCTGCATCATCTGCAGCCCTCCCTCCCACCGTGGCCTGTACTTCCTCTTGCCCCTCATGACCTGTGCCCCTTTCCCTGACCCACAGCATGCCCTGTGCCCCTTATCTTCCCTCTACCCAACACATGGTCTGTGCTCCTTCTTACCCCATGCCCCCATAGATTTACCTGGAGGGAGCTGTGGGAGCTTCTCTCCACTGCTGCCTGGGTGCCACACGCACGTGTATGCACACATGCATGTGGCGCTCCCTGCATCCTGCTTCCTGCAGCCTCAAGCAGCCCCTTACACACTGGAACTCTGCCAGGCTGCAAGAGGAACCTGTGGTTTCCTATGGTTTTCTCTTTTAAAGGGGAAAATCTATGATTTTCTTTTTCAATTGAGAAAATCTGCACTTTTCTCCATTAAAGGAGAAACTCCACATTTTTCTGTGTTTTTCCGCAATGAACAGAAAATCTGGATTCCCTCATCATAATAAGGCGTATGGATAGGAAGCCAGCCAGAAAGGATGTGGCAACATGGAGTGAGTCTGGGGATGAAAAGGTATAGATGCCTTAAAGCTGCACTGAATAGAGACATGCTTAACTATGAATCCAGATTGGCTTTTGAGCTGATTTCCTTCTGTTTTTCACCACTGGTAGAAAACCAGAGAACCAGCTTTCCTATGCTGAGTTGATTGAGTTGGCACTCTCTGCTATATAAAGAGAACACCTCTGGGACGGTGTATTACAGACCTGACCACTCCATAAGCCAGTACAGAAGGGGCAAGTGATGTAAGTCTTACAACTGGGGGAGGTTCAGGTCACTCATGGATAGCCTATAAGGGCCACTGACTACAGTGGACACATCTATACATTCATTAATGTGCTTTAGGTAATGCATGTGGCAGAATACCATCTCTGCCTCTCCCCAAACTCTGCTATCTGACAATTTGGTTACTGTGATCACTGCAGAGGGCAGACTCTTCTGGGCCCATCTGCTTCAGGTAACCCTGAGTTGTAACCTGAGCTGGATATACTCCTGAGGAAGTGGGGAAACCTGCTCCCTCTGCCTATGTGACTGGCATCACATACCTGGGTGGGAGCTTAAGCTCTCTATTGTTCTAAGCAATGCCAACATGACTAGGAGGGGGCTACAGACCCTGCCAGTCTACCCGGCAACTGGTGATGCATTTCAAATTGGTTGGCTGGCTGCCAACAGCTGCTGGCCCTCATTGAATCAGGTAAATGAGGTCATAAAGGTCACAGCCTATATCAGTGAAGGACTGCCCAGAAGGAGGGGCAGTAGCCATGGTGAGAGCTCAGAGAGAAGCTGGACCATCTGAAACTCTCTCTTGAAACTGATGATCAACGAACTGTTTGCCTCCAGAGGGAATCTCCACCTGCCTCTGGATGATACTTGTGGGTAAGCTACCTAAAATCTAACTAGATATATAGCTTGCAGTAACACAGATGCATGATCAAAGGTTAACATGCCACTGTTTTATCTAAGGTATTTCTCTGATATTGCTTTATCCTGTACTCTATTCCAAACCTACTCCTTGTAACCAATAAAGTTCTCCTTTGTACCTGGTGTGGGAGACTTATTGGGAGAGGGTCTAGCTTATTCTTGATGTCTTCTTGGTTTGGCTAAGGGAGACCACTATTTGTGCTTCAGACTGAGGGAAGCACCCCAAGTTCTTGCAGTGGGTCAAGTACCCTCAAGGACTACTAGGCCTGTGTTTCCCAGGGGGCACAGGACTAGGATCAGTTCAGACCCTTGGTGGGGTGGTGGAATTGTCCCTAGGCTTGCAGGTGTGCTCCAGGAAGGGGGTCAGCCAGAAGTGAGGTGCCCCCAGGGAGGCACTCAGAGCCTGGAAGGTGGTCAGGCACAGTGAGGTGGATGGCTCAGCACAGGAGTACACTCCACTGGCCTGCCACACTGCGCATTAAATCTGGTACCTCCACTGCAAGGTACTAGAAAAATGTGCATTCACCTATTTTAATGCACATTAGCTAATGGGGATCATTATTTGTGATATTTTAATGCACATTAAAAAAGGCTAATACACACTGAAGCACATATGTAGATGTACCCAGTGAGCATTAAGACAAATACATCATCAGTTTGTATTATTCTTTTCTTCCCCCCACATCCCAAATTAAGGTAGATTCCATATTAACCATAGGTTCCTCCAATTTTGGGAGATCTTGGGATCCTCTAATAATATTTACCATTAGTGATTCAAAGGAGGGGAGGATACATCTCGTAATAAATTCTTCCTTTGAGGTCTGACTGTTTTAGTATTTTCATTTGAATCTGAAGGAAACACAAGTCTTAGAGATGGACAGAAAGAACTTCTCTGTCTTTGTGTTTGCAGAGTAGAAACCATGGTTTTATTATATGCCATTCAAATCATAGAGTAAAACTTCTAAGCGAGAGCTCCTCTGTAATTCTCCCTTCAGGGGAGAAGCTTGTAGAAAGACTAGGATCAAGAAAGTGATTTCCATATTTCAGAAACATTGGCAGCTTACTAGAAAACAAGAAACAGTCCAAGTTCCACCTCAGATATCCAACTGCCTCCCAGGTCAGGGCCCAAATCTCCAAGATATTGGCTATTTTGGAGTATTTTTTTTCTCTTCATTGAGATCCATCTTGAACCTGAGAAATCTTATATGTTCCTGCAAAAATATCCAGTTCTTCCATACTATCATAGACATTGGAGCTGGAAGAGACCTAGGAAGATCATCGAGTCCAGCCTCCTGCCCCAGTTTCAGGAAGTCAGCTAGGCTGCCAGCAAGTTAAATGTCCAAATGTTTCTTAAATGAGTCCAGAGTAGGCACTTGGACCACCTCTGGAGGCCATCTATTCCAGGCTTTGGGAGCTTGGACAGTAAAGAAGTTCTTCCTTATGCGCAGCCTAAAATGGTCTTGCAGGGGTTTGTGACCATTGAACATCATCATCCCTTGGGGCATTCCCCCAGATCCTGATGTACACCCCTTATGTACTTATAGGCAACCACGAGGTCCCCCTGAGCCTGCGCTTTTCCAGGCTGAAGAGTCCCATGGCTCTCAGCCTCTTATCGTAGAGCCTGTTCTCCTGCTCTCCTCTGATCATATGCATTGCTCTCCTCTGGACTCTCTCAATCCTTTCCACATCCTTTTTAAATTGTGGAGCCCAGAATTGGATGCAATACTCCAGTTGTGGCTTCACCAAGGCTGAGTAAAGCAGGAGGATGACATCCTGGGTTTTGCTTGAGAAGCATCTATGGATGCAAGCCGGAGTGTTGCTCACATTACCAGCTGTGACATCACATTGGTGCCTCATATTCATCTTGTGGTCAGTCATGACACACAAGTTCCTGTCGGCCACAGTGCTAGCAAGCATAGCACTGCTGAGCCTATAAGCATGCTGCATGTCTTATTTCCCCAAAGTGACATGCAGCATTTTTTAGTGTTGAACGTTATCAGGTTTTCATCCAGCCATTTTCTGAGCCTGTCTATGTCGGCCTGGGCCACCAGCCTATCCTCAGGTGTGGACTCTTTACCCCAAAGTTTGGTGTCATTGGCAAACATGGCCAGTCTGCTTCTAACACCACTGTCTACATCATTAATAACAATGTTAGCATGTGTAAGCCCAAGGATGGAGCCTCAGGGGACACCACTGGTCACAGAGCACCACGATGATTTACTTCATTCTATTACCACTCTCTGGGTCTGACCTCAGAGACAATTCACCATCCATTGGACTGTGATGTATCTGAGGCCACAGTTGGCCAATTTTTCCACGAGGAGATCATGGGACACCAGATCGAAGGCTTTTTTGAAGTCAAGATATATGACATCAATCTCTTCTGCCTTGTCCAGGTGATAGGTCACCTGGTCACAGAAGGATATGACATTGGTCAGGCAAGACCTACCCACAACAAACCTACGCTGGCTATCCCTCAGGATGTTGCCATTAACCAGTTTGTCAGGAATTGTCTCTTATATTTTTTTCCCAAGATCTTCCCTGGGACAGAGGTCAGGCTGATAGGCCTGTAGTTCCCCGGATCCACTTTCCTCCCTTTCTTGAAGATAGGCACCACACTGGCCTTCTTTCAGTCTTCAGGTACTTCACCTGAGCACCACAAGTTCTCAAAGATCCATGCCAGTGGCTGGGCTATGATGTCTGCCAGCTCCTTAAGTACCCTGGAGTGTAAACTGTCTGGGGCAGCTGACTTGAAGGTGTCCAGCCTCTCAAAGTATTTCTTCACATGGTTTACATTGATGTAGAGCAACAACTTTCTCTCACCCTGGCCATCCTGTATCATACTGAGCAGGGCCATCCCTTGGGTCTGGTTAAAAAAAAAAAAAAATACCCATTGAGCAGGTTGGCTTTTTGCTGGGCGTCAGTTGTCCCATCTGGGGTCCAGTGTTACTCTTGCTTTTCCTCTGGCTCCCCACATACCTAAAAATGGACTTTTTATTGTCTTTTGATACATGTAGCCAGTTACAGTTTGGTCGCAGCCTTAGCTTTCCTGGTTCATTCCCTACAGGTCCACACCAGTGCAGAATACACCTCCTTTGAGGTGATTCCAATGTTCCATCCTTTATAGGATTTTGTTTTTAGATGCAGGAGGTCCACAAGTTCCCTGCAGAGCCAAGGGGGCTGTTGTGCCACTTTGCTGCCTTTCCTCTGAGACGGGATAGACATTACTTGTGCTTTTAGGATTGCTCCCTTGAGGAGCAACCACTCATCCTGAACTCCCTTCCCCTCCAGGTCGTGGTCCCTTAGGGCCTCGCCAACAAGCCTCCTGAGCTTGTCAAAGTCAGCTGTCTTGAAGTTGAGGATTTCTGCACTGCTGACTGACTTGCCAGCTTTATGGTGGATCATCTTTCAATGAGGGAAAAAAATCATAATTTCTCTTGTCAGTCAATTGTCCTATTAGGAGTAAACATAATGGAATGGAACTTGCTGACCAAGAACTAGCTCCCACTTGATTTACAAGTAAAAGAGCTGGATCTTCAAATGCTTTAAATCAGCCTAACTTTATTGCCTACCTCTAAATTACAGTAATTGAGGATCTGACCTATTAGCTCTGGTTACAGCGTAAGTGTCTGATTGGTCAGCGCTTCCTAGAGAAGAATTGTTAGACCTCATTGGTTGTAGCTGTTTAGCTTGGATGCTGATGATTTATAAACACCTGCTGCAACTTCCCTCTGACAAGTGTTTAAAAATTTAAAAATAAAGGGAACAAGTTTAATTTGATCACCTATAGACTCATAGACTTTAATACCCTGGACGATTAGGGTCCTGTTACACTTTACGCTGTCAGCTGAACAAATGTTAAGCAGGTTAGTGTTGATTTCCATAGTGGGACAGTCATACCCTAAGGTGAAAAAGCATTTCTGAGACTGTGACTGTCCTTCACTGGAACTGCTGTGGCTTGCCACTAGAGGCTTGGTGAGCAGGGACAGGACTAGGTAAAATGTTTTTTAGTGCAAACCAAACCCATCCTGTCAGCCACAATGTCTTCATGTTTTCTGTGTTTCTATTTTATCCTGTTGTATTTATTGACATTGCTAAATCTTGCTAAAAAAGATTGGGCCCTTCAGAGTTCAAGCAGCTCCTGGCCAGCTGGGAGCCCAGGCAATGGTGGGGTGGGGTGGGGTGTGGGGCAAGCTCTGGAAGGGCCTGGTCCCTCTTTCTCTGCAGCTGTCTTCCCTGAACCACCTCCAGCAGGAGAGCTGGCAGGCACTTTAGGGCTGCATTCTGCCCAATGTCCATGGGGGGCAAGACACCATACCTAGCCCCACTTTCCCCCAGTGTCCATGCTTACCCACTGGAATGCTGGAGGACTGTGTGGCCACTTCCCACAGCTATTCAATTTGGGCAGAATAGCTGTGGGAAGCGGACACACCCTAATTAGAACAAGAGCAAAATTAGATTTCATAGACATTAGGGCTGGAAGGGACCTCGGGAGATCATCGAGTCCAGCCCCCTGCCCAAAGGGCAGGAAGTCAGCTGGGGTCATAGGATCCCAGCAAGATAAGCATCCAATTTACTCTTGAAGGTGTTCAATGTAGGCGCTTGAACCACCTCCGCTGGCAGACTGTTCCAGCCCTTGGGGGCTCGGACAGTAAAGAAATTCTTCCTTATGTCCAGCCTGAAACGGTCTTGCAGGAGTTTGTGACCGTTCGACCTCGTCATCCCTTGGGGCACTCTGGTGAACAGACGTTCCCCCAGATCCTGGTGGTCACCCTTGATAAACTTGTAGGTGGCCATCAGATCACCCCTGAGCCTACGCTTTTCCAGGCTAAAGAGTCCCATGGCTCTCGGCCTGTCATTGTAAGATCTGTTTTCCTGACCTCTGATCATGTGCGTGGCTCTCCTCTGGACTCTCTCAAGCTTCTCCACATCCTTTTTGAATTGTGGATCCCAAAATTGGACGCAGTACTCCAGCTGCGGCCTCACCAAGGCCGAGTACAAGGGGAGAATGACGTCCCGGGATTTGCTCAAGAAGCATCTATGGATGCCAGCCAGCGTTTCGGTCGCTTTATTAGCCGCAGCATCGCATTGGAGGCTCATGTTCATCTTGTGGTCACTGATGACCCCCAAGTCTCTTTCTTCTGTAGTGCTAACCAACGTAGCACTGCCGAGCCTATAAGGGTGCTGCAGGTTTTTCCTCCCAAGGTGGAGAACCTTGCATTTTTCGGTGTTAAACACCATCAGGTTCTCGTCTGCCCATTTGCTGAGCTTGTCCAGGTCAGCCTGCCTATCTTCTGGCGTGGATGCTTTGCCCCAAAGTTTGGTGTCATCGGCGAACTTGGCCAGTCCACTCCTGACTCCAATGTCCACATCGTTAATGAAGATGTTGAACAGGATAGGTCCCAGGACAGAGCCTTGAGGGACCCCACTGGTCACAGGGCACCACGATGAGTGACTGCCGTCAATCACAACCCTCTGGGTCTGACCACGGAGCCAATTTCCAAGCCAGCAGATTGTGGTGGAGCCTAGGCCACAACTGGCCAGTTTGGCCAAGAGGTGATCGTGGGATACCAAATCAAAGGCTTTTTTGAAGTCAAGATAAATGACATCAATCTCTTCTCCCTTGTCCAGGTGATAGGTCACCTGGTCATAGAAGGAAATGAGATTGGTCAAACAAGACCTACCTGCAACAAACCCGTGCTGGCTATCCCTTAGGATGTTAGCCTGGGCCAGTCCATCAAGGATGGCCTCCTTAATAAACTTTTCTAAGATCTTCCCCAGGATAGAAGTCAGGCTAATGGGCCTGTAGTTAACCGGATCCACTCTCCTCCCTTTCTTGAAGATCGGCACCACATTGGCTTTCTTCCAGTCTTCGGGCACTACACCAGAGCACCAGGATTTTTCAAAGATCCGTGCCAGGGGCTGGGCTTTGACACTCACCAGCTCCTTGAGTACCCTGGGGTGCAGATTGTCAGGGCCAGCTGACTTGAAGGTATCCAGCTTCTCAAGGTGTTCCTTCATGAGGTCAGCATTGATGGAGGGTAGGGGATCCCCCTCACCAAGATTTCCCTGTCCCAGAGCAGGCATGGGCATCCCGTGTGACTGATGAAAGACTGACGCAAAGTACGTATTTAATAGGTTGGCTTTTTCCTGGGCGTCCGTTGTCAGTTGCCCCATCTGGTTTAGCAGGGGTCCAACATTGCCCTTGCTTTTCCTCTGGCTCCCCACATATCTGAAAAAGGACTTTTTGTTGTCCTTGATGCCTGAAGCTAGTTGGAGTTCAGTTGCAGCCTTGGCTTTCCTGGTTTGGTCCCTGCAGGACCGGACAAGCGTGGAGTAATCCTCCTTGGAGGTGAATCCCGTCCTCCATCCTTTGTAGGCTTTCCTTTTTAGCCGCAGGAGGTCCGCTAGTTCCCTGGAGAGCCAGGGGGGCTGCTGTGCCTTCTTGCTGCCTTTCCTCTGTGTTGGAATAGATTTGGCTTGTGCATTGAGGATCGCTTCCTTGAGGAGCAACCACTCTTCTTGAACTCCCATCTCCCTGGGGTCATGGTCCCTGAGGGCCTGACCGACAAGCCTCTTGAGCTTGTCAAAGTCAGCTTTTCTGAAGTCAAGGACTTCTGTGTTGCTGACTGACTTGCCAGCTTTACGGCGGATGGTGAAGGTGATCAGCTCGTGGTCGCTGTCACCCAGCTTCCCATCGATCACTAGATTGCCGATTAGGTTGTCCCCCGTATCCAGTACCAGGTCGAGCAGCGCTTTCCCTCTCGTTGGCCCATAGACTTCTTGAGTCAGGTAGCGGTCATCGACGCACGAGAGAGAGCTTTGCGACCGCTCGGATTTTGCTGAGTGATCTTCCTATGAGATGTCTGGGTAATTGAAGTCACCCATGACAACCAAGGACCTGGAGTGGATTAAAGATACACCTTAGCGCCCTGCAACAGCAGGATTAACTGCTCCCTAAAGGCAGAAACTGCTTAGAGAGTCCTATGAGCCAGGCAGAACACCCATAGGTGCAGGTTGCTGTGGCAGCAGGCTAATGATGAAATTAGCTGGCACCTACAACCAGTCAGCTGACCAGAAGAAGGCAGGGTCCTGGGCGTACATAAACCCTGGAGCTGGAACTAGACATTTAGTTCTCTGGCTGCAGCAAAGGGGGAAGGAGCTGTCATAGAGGAAGCTATTGAGAGATGCTTGACTATCTGTTCTGCTGCTGGTAGGATTAAATGGCTCTAGGAGCTCATAAGTACTGGTGGGGAGGAGGCCCATTAGACTGAGATAGAAGCTTGCCTTCTTAAAAGGGTGGACCCTATGTTATTGTTTGTTGTAGCCCACAGGCTTGTACTTTCTGTTGTTATTTGAACCAGTGGACCAGGCTGAGGCTACTGGGGAGGAGGAGGCCTCATTTGGGGCACACTACAGTGCAGAGACCCCAGCACCAGAGAGGATGCAATGACAGGAGCTGTGGAGAGCCCAGGACCAGAGAGAGTGCAGCGACAGGAAGCCGAGCTAGATGGAGGCCTCATAAAAAGGGGCAATGTTTAATTGCCCCCTGCAAGGCATGGCGCCTGGTAAAGGCGAGGCTTTGGAGCCACGTATCTAGCCCATAAGGCTTGGGGGTATCATAAGGCACCTCCTGAGTGTAGGACCCAATAAAAGGTTTAAAGGTGTGTAAGACCAATGGGGTTTAAAGGCATCTGTCAGGACTGTGACCGAGCAGCAACTCAAGGGCAGCCTCCCAATTCATCGTTTATACCAGCAAGACGTGGCAGGCGAGATTAGTAGGCTCCCATAGGGTGGAGCCAGCGTGGTCACGGGGCCCTAGGGAAATCATGGCCATCCCTGGGGAGGCCATATTGTGACACCTGCCCTGGAGTGATGTAATGTTAAGCCAAATAATGAGAGCCTTAAACCACTTAAAGGTGTTCACATGCAGCGAAACCAGGGCTTAAAAGTTCCACAATCTGCCTAAAATTACCATCTAACAAGGCCCTTAGTTCATCCACTCCTTTCCTCTGCATATCATTAGGATTTTTTTTATTTTACCCTGTTGCTTAGTCATTTGTGTTTGGCTGCATAGCACACCTCTGGAAAGCCACTGAGTGAGTTCCAGACGTCAGAAAAGGAGACATTCAACACTTCCTTGGTGGTTTGTTCCTTGGTTAATATACTTCTCTGTTAAAAAATGTGCACCTTCTTTCTAATCTGAAAATGCCCATCTTTACCTTCCAGCCATTGGTTCTTGTATCTTCATTTAAACAGCCCTCTAGTACCTGGGATTCTCTCCCTGTGAAGGCATTTGTACGTTATAATCAAGTTTCCTTTCCACCTTCTTTTTGATAAGCTAAACAGATTGAGCTCTTCAAATTTCTCACAGTAAGGCACTTTCTGCAGCCCTCAGGTTTCTTGTGGCTTTTTTATATACTGTTCCTTGAATTTTTCAACATTATTCTAAAAAAATGTTGCTATGGAACTGGCCATGGTTTTTCAACATCACTCTCATAGATGCTGCATGCAGAGGAAAAACCCATCCTACTCCTACTTGCTATTCTCCTGTTACGTGTTCAAAGTTTGCACTCTCTCTTTTTTTGCTACAGCATCACACTGGGAGCTGAAGTTGAGTTCCTTGTCCTCTGCGTGTAGTCATTGATTTCCAGAATACCATCCCTCATTCTGTAGATCTGGTCTTACCATCCTTTGTTTCTAGACGTTTTGTTTTGCTTTTGGCTGTATTCAAGTGAATGTTGGTTCAGTGGGCCCAGCTTATCTCGCTGTACACATCACTCCATGTGAACGCTTTGCTCTCACTGTTATTTACATTCCCACCAATCTTTTTGCCATGTGCAAATTTTATCAGCAGAGGTTTTACATTTACTTCTAGATCATTTAAAAAATGTTGAACAGCATCAGATTTAATACCAGCCCTGACAGAAACCTGCTAGAAACACCTCAATTCAAAGATGCTTCCCATGATCCATTCCTTTTTAAGAACTCTGTTATTGATAATTGTTTAATCAGGGTATCTGTTACATCTAAATAATTGTGTTGTTTTTTTTTTTTCAAGAAGCTTGTCATAGTATTGACTTTTTTTTTTTTAATAGTCATTTTTTGATTAAAACTTGTACTTTTGGGTGGAGGGAGGAGAATCTGAGCAAAGTGTCACACACAGCTTTGTCCAAAAAATACATGAAAAGTAGAAAAGTTTTTGTTTCCATATTCTTTAAAGTAAAAGTTCCATTATTTTTTGTTTCTGTTTTGAAACCATGTTCTTGATTTGAAAACTCACAATGTGTGTTTTTTAACTGTTTAAAAATAATGGAAGCGCCTGAAAATTACATGTCTTGTTCTGGTTAATACGAAATATTTTTGGCAACTTTAAAACTTTTTTTCCCCAAAGGGGAAAAAAAAATAAACAGAACTTAAAAAATAATTAGACCACAATTTTTCCCCCAACTTTTATTCCTACTTGGTCAAAAAATTAAATATTTGCACAGGTCTCAAAATCATTTCAAAGAATGAACTCAGCTGAGTTGACATGTCCTGTTTTCTGTAAAACTAAGTTGACTGATACTAATTATTCATCCAGTCTTCTGAAATTCACCTGGTATTCCAAAATGTATTTGAAAACTTAGTGTCAGCTGTCTACAGACCTCTTCAGACAGTTATTTAAGGTCTTTGGGGTATAAGTTACATCTACTTCTAATATATGTTACTCCTTAGCAGGTGATGCTTAGCATCTTCCTTGGTTGATAATGGACTAGAAAGTACTTCTTCATCTTCCTGTAGTTTATTTTTCCATTTCTAGGATTAGTTTTTGTCCCTATGTGCTTAAAAACCCCGCTTCTTGTCTTTAACCCTGTTAAGCTTGCCTTTTCCTGTTAAACTGTATGGAAAATTAAAGATTTATAACTTCTGTTTTTATATTTATTGCTTCCTATATTCTCCTTTTACCCTTTGTTATATATTGGGCACATGGAGGAAGGGAGGGGAGAGCAAGTGGGTATTTGTATATATTTTTTTTATTATACCTTACCACTTAGGCAGTATGTACTTTTAACCAAAGTCGTCTTATGTCTCTGGTTCTGGAATTATTGATATTTGACAATCTAATAAACTCACATTAAAGTACTCCCAGTTTTCCTTTGCAGCTTTCTATCTGAATTTTTCTTCCCCATTGATTTGACATTTAATTTTCCTCCCATTTGGGCAGTTAACCCTTTTGAAGCATCAAAGAAATGTATATTACTAGCTAGCCCTCCTTTTTGTTTTCACATACTAGATATAACCAGGTAGGCTGAATAGTCCTTTAATCATCATTAGCATCTAGTACAGTGATTGAGCCATCCTTAACCACTGAAAAAGGTGAAAAATAAAGGTCTAAAAATATCATCATCATCATTCCAAATTTACATATGAGAAACTGAGAATTAAGAGCACAAGTACAGGAAAAGGTTACTACATAGGAAAAAAGGGTAGGGCTTAATGCATGTTAGATATGCTGTGGTAACTGCTCGTGTGTATGCTTTTATCCAGTGGTTAGTAGTGTTATGTGTGTAACAGCAGGAGAAACCAGGGGGCAGTCCACAGACTTGTGCTGACTATTAATTTGGACTATAACTCCCAGAAACCCCAAGGGAAAAAGGAAGAGAAAGCTTAAGTCTGGAGTAAGGGGAAGAGAGTGCACATGGTACCTGGCAAGCCCTACATGGAGGAGTACTCAGAGGAGCTGGAGATCTGGCTGGCTCGATCCACCCAGACTGTGGGCTAAAGGAGCTGGACTCAGATTTGGGGGCAGCAGGAGGCTGCTGTTTTACTGCTCTAAAGACTAAAGGCTTGTTGAAGATACACTCAGCACCTTAATTTATGCCCTCCCCACTGGAGGTATGTTACCACAGTACTGACGTTTCTTTACCTTTTACCTGTTTCCTCCCTTTGGGCCTTTGGCTTGTGACCCTAATCCCTATGATATTCTATTTAGGGGCAGGAAATCCTCCTTGGCTTCTTGTCCCAGCTTTTGGGGCTGGAAGGTCAGCACAGTGGAATCTAAACTGCAGTAACTGGCTTCTCTTTCAGTGGGTGTGTCTACATGTGCATTTATGCCTGCTTAAATTCACTGCATAGTAAGTTAATGTGAAGTAAGTGGGAATAGGTCGGCATCTACCTATGGAGGCATTAAAACTTTTTAACACTGTGCATGTTAAAATTAGTTCCAAGGTAGTCCATGCATAAAGTATTACTGCGCAGTAAGGTATCTACACATGCATTACTATACAATATGGAATCAGGCATACATTTGATACTTGCATAATGCAGGCATCAAATTTACTCTCAAGTCAGCATAAGTTGCCATGTTTACTGCATAGCATGGGCATACACTTGTAAATGTTTGCCTGTACTGTACAGTAATTTCAATTACTGTGCAGTAAATGCACATGTATAGATGTACCCACTGAGAGTTAAATTACTATGGTTTATCTTCTAATTATCACTGCATAAGAGCATGCCCTGCTCTGTCTATATGCCCAGACACATGATTAACCCAATCTCATATAGTAAGCATCTTTCAGTGGCAGGAGTATAACCCTAAAGAAATGCATTTATCAAAAACAGTCTCTTCTGTGACACAGTGATTTTCTATTTTGGTGCCTACGTGTACATATACATATACATCTACAATACTTATTTCAATATGTGGAGAGATGTCAGCTGGAAGTTTCACAACTGCGTTCAGTAATATTGATTCACAAGGTGTGAAACCTAGTTGAAAGCTTATGAAAGAAGAGGCTGATGTCACCTGCAAAACACTTCCATATTATTCCAAGCACTTGTAAGCCAAACTCCGCTGCATGGTGCCATTTTTTCCTAGTTATCGCTGTTATTATACAATTATACAGGACATAATTGCAGCCAGCAATGGCATAACAAACTTTTACAACTGTTTGTTAATGTATTATTTAGAGCAAATAATGACAGGTTTAATTGCGGTTAAATGAGGTGTATAAGATAATGCTCCAAGTGATCCCATTTCTGATAACACTTTGGTGAACTGCTGTTTTTAAATGTCATTTGTATTTTCAGTCTTATACCCTGTGCACGAGGTCTGAGGTACTGTAACCGTTTCATTTGCTGTAAACAGCAAAAGCTTATCAAAAGAGAATATTGATTAGTAGCTAAATAGTATGAGGGTATAAGGAAAGGAAATCTTAGGACTGGCATAATCTTCCTAAACCTGAATTCAAATGTTTTTCATGCTGTCTCAACCTCCCCCCCCCCCCAAAAAAAAAAACCAACATAACAATTTTGCGTAATAAAGAGATAATTGTGGAGGGTCCATTTCTCTGCATGAGGTCATATCTATCAGTATTTGGCTAACCTGGGTTTGTTAGTTTTCCATACAATAAAGGAAGATCGGTGGGTTCTATAAGGAGGTGGGTTGGGGCTGCAGAAATCAGAAAGGTCCTACTCTTTCCTGAGAGCCTGAGCTCTGGTCCGCAAGAGCTGATCAGACAGCTGCAGGCTGCAGCATGGAAAAGACTTTCATTTCAGTTTTGCTAGTTTCCTAAACAGAAAAGATCTGTGTATATACCTGGGCCATATCAGCATACACAGAAGTGAACCAGACAGGGTGGACTCCAAAGATATACAACCATTGGCCTTCCTTGGCCAGATGAGATGCAGTCTCACATCCACCTGACTGATCTGATGCAACAGCCATAAAAATGTGGAATATTTAATAAAAAGAAAACCCCCTCAATCCAACCAAATGTTCACTGTGCATTCTTTGTAGGATTTTTTTTTTTTTAGCTGTAGAAGTTTCAAATATGCAAGCTGGAATGTTTTACATGTGGAAGGCTCTGGTTTATGTGGGGCTGCTTTTTGTGGCTCATAATTTGTGTATGTTAAAAACCTCTACCATTGGCCCTCTGTGCTCAATATTAGAGCTGTGCAAAATTTCAGCAGCTGCTTCATTTTGGAGGTGTCTTGGCCTGTTTTGGTGCCCGAAACACGGAAACCAAAATGAAATGGAAGGCTGCAAACATCTCCAAAATGAAACAAAACCATCCAAAATGTTTCAGTGCTCCTCCCCTCCTCCCCCGGAATAGTTGGGCACCTTCCTGCAGCCCTTCTTTTTAAAGTTCTGGGATGCTGGGGCCATGAGGGGGATGAGGCTGGGCAGGGCAGCCATGGGGACTTCCCCTGAGGCTCCCCACACTGGGGGAAAATCAGGCACAGCCAGAGGAGCCACAGGAGAAGCCCCCATGGCTACCCTACATGGCCCCATCCCCTGCCCGGCCCCAGTCTCCCAGCACTTTAAAAAAAAAAAAAAAGGCCCGCACTTACTGGCTACAGTGACAGAAATCAGGGCCTCTGAGGGCTCCTGGTACCCCCCCCACCATGTAGTGGTGGGCAGCAGGGATCATCCTCCCACCTGGCACCTGTACAGCAGCTGCCCCATAGTGCAGAGGCAGTGTGACTGGGCAGGGTGCTGCACGCTGTCTTGGAGCTGAGGGTCTCTGGGGATGAGTGGTGTCAGGCTCCAGCTGACTGCTGGAGCCACCCCAGCTCCCAGACAGAATGCAGTGCCCTGCCGAGCTGCGCTGCACTCGTGCCATGGGATAGCTTCTGCATGGGTGCCAAGCGGGGGGAGTGATCCCTGCTGCTCCCCACTAGCCCGTACTATGTGGGGAGGCTTTGCCATAAGCCCAGAGAGGCTGCAGCTAGTGAGTATGGGGCTTTTGGGGGGGGAACCTGGGGCTAGGCAGGGGGTGGGGCCAGGCAGGGCAGCCATGGGGGCTTTTCTCATGGCTCCCTCCACCTGGGGAGAGGCAGGCACAGATGGAGGAGCCATGGGAGAACCTGAAGCCACCCAGCTGTGTCTGCCTCTCCCCAGCCAGCCTGAATCTCTGAATCGGCACTGAAACAGCATCAAAACTCTGAAATAGATTCAGCCAAATTGAAACAGAACAGTCATCCAAAACACTGAAATAAATCACTGTCCTCCAAAATGGCCATATCTGAAACCAAAATGAAACATAGCAGTTCTGCACATCCCTACTAGATATTGTACAAACCTAGAACAAAAAGTGGGCTCCTGTCCCATGGGGCTTAGGACAACACCCAAACAGGGGCTTGGAAATAGCCATATTGACTGTATTGCAAAATACAGAGGACACCACAGCATAGGCTCACAGGAAAGTAGAGCTGAAAGAGATCTTAGAAGATAATCTATTTGAGCCTCCTGCTCCAGGCAGAGGCATCCCAGAATAAAGCATCCCAGCCAAGTGTCTATCCAACCTGCTTTTGGAAATTTCTAGAAATGGAGATTTCACAGCTTCTCTAGGGAGCCTTTTCCAATGCTTGACCAGCCTCATAGTTTAAAAGTTCTTCCTAATCTCTAACCTAAATTTTCTCTGCTGCAGTTAGAGGCGATCGCTCCTAGTCTGATCCTCTATGACCACAGAGAAAAGACTCTCTCCCTCCTCTCTATAATTACCCCTCAGAGTAATTCAGTATTCAGTAGTAAGTCCTGGTCACCCACTCCTGTTTTGTGCAGGTCAGTACCAGAAATGAAGCAGCAAGGCTGCCCTGGGTGAGGACCCAGCCACCAGGCTCAAAGTCAGTTTTCTTAATGCTCAAGAGCGGTAGTTTAATTCCTATTTTTATTCAAACTAGATAATGCAAATTTAAATAACAAGAATGAAGGTGCTCAGTACCAGCTCTGGCTGCATGGTGCCACGGGGCAGAGTAGCACCTTGTCAGTCTTACTCCTCTTTCATGCCCTACAGGGACTGCTGAAACAGGTGCCCCAGCCTTTCCTAAGTGCTTCACTAATCTCTCAGCCCTCCATTGGAAAAGGCAGAAATTACACCCCCTCCATCCTGGCTTCCCTGCACTGGGACTTGCATCAGTGCAGAGAGTAGACCCGCCCTTCCAGCTTCTCTGGCCTTCCCTATGTATTGAGCTAAATCGTAAGCAGGAGGGAACAAATGTGATGTTCCTGGATGAGGACTTAAGGTGCACATCTCCTTGGTAACGGGTTACATCCCAGCTGAGCACCCACAAGCCACTTCCTCCCACAGAATTCTGTTTCCTAGTCATTTAAAGGCGCAGCTAGTACAAAGGGGAAATTTGTAAAGCAGTTACATGCACAGCTCTCTGCTGCTTTTAACCAAACCCCAGCCTGTGGGATACCCTTTACTAGAAACTGAAAGTGAAACAAACTCATTTCAAATGTGTTGAACCAAACTGGCGTGTCCTTTCCCTCTCCCCACCCTTAAATTCCTCTTAGCGTGGACTTTGTGTCAGTTTGCTATGCCTTTAAATATGCAATGACTCCTCTTTGCTGGCTGCTGCAGAGCTTTCCTTGGGGGAAAGGTATCAGAAGAGCGGTTATCCGCACCTCCAGATGAAGTGGAAAATTTAGTTGTAAGTGGCATTTACTGCTCTCTTCAGTAGCACTAATCCAACCATTGAAATGTTACTAAGATTGCTTCTTCTGACCCTTTTTAACAAGATCACAGCTTTCAGCATTTCAAGTACCCTTATCAACCAGACCCAGCAGTGGCTTCAGGGAAGGCATTACCTGATGCTGGAAGCTTTAAGGTGTCAGAGAGAGTCAATCAGTCCCAGTGCTAAGCAATTCTTATCAGAAATCCTTTGCTCTTTACTTTGTGCAATTGTTCCCTTCCTTGTGGGGTGGGGTGTGGGGGAAGAGAGAATCTAGTACATCACGCACAGGCTTTTTCTTTGCCAAAGCTAGTTTTACAGAACCTTGACTTATTAAGGCTGTTACTACTGTGTGGGTTGGGCACCTGAGCCAAAGGCCTCAAAGGCAGTGCCTGCAAAGCATAGACCAGCCTCCACTCCAGTTGAAGTGGCATTCAGCATTTTTCAGCGTCAGCTTGTATCTTGTGGGATGGAAGTAAGAAAAATAACCTCCTTTCTGCTTCCCCCATGGCCTCCGGCCCAGCCTCTTTCCATACACTTCTTTTCTTCAATAGCAGCACACTTCTGGGCCAAAGATCTTACTCAGGTCACAACAGGGACTGTGGGAGTATCTACATGAGATGCTGCATAGCCATAGTAATAAGCTATGGCAATGTAGCATTGGTGAGCACAAACTGTGATGCCAATGCTACTGTGCAGTATGAATGAGCTACTGCATAGTAGGGTCAGAAACAGCCCTAGTGTGCTGCCATGACTATGCAGTGATGGTGGTTACCATGTAGTCATTTAGTACTTGCTAAAACAAGTTGATCCCACACAGCAAGTACTAAATGACTTCACAGTAACAACTGCTCAGTTGAGTGCATACAAAGACATGACCTGTATGACTTGGTTGTTTGGGATGACCTGGGGGTCCTTTCCACTTTGTTCTTAAAAGCTTGGGGTTTTTTTGGCACATGAGCCATCTGGAGTCATTAGTATGATACTGAAAGATGCCTGTAGGGATTGGGGCACCCAAAGACTCTCAGGAACAGACATAGAAATCAACTCGGGTAGTGTTTGGCAGTGCTTTCTGGCAACTGGACAGACCCCCTTAGACCTAGTCACACTGCTGGGCTGTGCTCCTGGCCACCTGCATGTTGTGCTGTGGCTGCGCACATGCACGGGACATTTATTAGCAACAGTATCGGTCACATCAGCCACCTTTTCTGGGATCAAAACTTGCTAGTCCTGAGTTTATGGCTTTTTCCCCTCCCAACTAAAGTTTCAGGACTGCCCTTGTGCCGGGAGCATACCCAAGTGATAGTGTTTCACTCTGGTGTCTATGTGGCCAAATGCAGCCTTCTGAGTGTGCTCAGGAAGGAAGCACAGGGTGAGCATATCTATAAGTGTAAATAGCATCCAAACTCCATATAATGCCAGAAATTGCACTTATGCACTATGTAAAGACCAAATAAGTTTTAGCTGTAAAGGCCCAACTTTACTAACTTCAGTAGGTCTCCTTCATTTAAATAATCTTATTGATGTCATTGGCACTATTTGTGCCAGCAACAATTACTTATGTGAGAGAGGATTAACAGCAACAGTTATTACCCACTGGAACAATTTCTCTGGGAATATGGTAGTATCCTGTGTCTGAGACTTTGAAGCAAGATGGAGTATGGACTCCACAAAGAAATAACTCGTGAAAGTCTATGGCATATAAGACTAAACAATCCAACTTGGAAGTGTACAATCAAGTGAACGTTGATATTTTTTGGTGAGTGAATCAAAAAATCCAGGGAAAAACTGGCTTATTTGGCTTTCCCCACTAAAATGAAAAGAAAAAATCAGCTTAAAACATTCAAAGAACACCTTTGTTTCATACTCAGATATTTTTATCAGCCCATTTTTAAATCGGGCACATTCTGAAACAAAATGTCATTTCAGAATGAAAAGTTTAAATGCTCTCTTTGGAAAATGTCAAGATAAAGGATTAGTTTTAGAAATTGTCTTGTATTTCCTTTTCAAGCTGAAATTTGAAGAATTTACCTGCATTTATAAATGGTTCTGATTGATCCAAAATGCATTTTGTTTTAAAAGAAACTCTTTTGGAGGGGGGTGAAGGGAAATCGCCCAGCTGTAACCATATTCTTTCTTCCAGACTTAAATGTTATATGTCAAATCCTGATCTTACTGAAGTGAAAGAATAGGCATTTTGTCATGGAACTCGGTGGCTTCAAGATTAACTCATTTTATGAAACCAGATTTGTCTCCAATCTTCATTTCTTTATCATTTCCGCGCTGAATATTTTAAAATCTTAAGTATTTCAGCACCAGGCTGCATGGCAATCTGGTAGCTAGTACAATGCTGGACACACAGCACAAGAGGCACTCTCTCTCTCTGCAGGGAACCAGTGCAAGGGGCTGTAATATTGTGAGGCAGGGGCATAACCGTGCTCTGGGTAGTGGTGATGCATGGGGCAGTGGTCACTAGCAGTGCAGCAGCAGCAATGGCTTCTGTTTTTGCCCCCTTTTCCACCCCTCGGGTTCCCATTTGTCCCCACCTCCCACTCCTTAGTTAACGCCACTGTTGTATAATCCCTCTCAAGGTCTCCAAAGAGGAAGAGTTTCACTCAGAGCAAAAGTGCTTATTAATTCTTGTTAAAACACAAGCAATAGCATCCGCTTGTGCTGAAGCATGCTATTTTTGCTGTACATGCTACTTCTGGAGGGAAATAATCTGACACTATAACATACTAGGGACTGCTCCTTTGTTTTGATCATTATATATATATATATATATATATATATATATATATATATATATATATATATATATAATATATATATATTTGGTGCTTTCCGAAATATAAGGAGTAGTGTGAGCAATACTAGCTGGGGCTACATTTCCTTTATCTTTCTTTTTTCCTGAATCTATGCATAGCATCTGAAGTTTTTCAAATATTGCATCATCCAGGAGCTTTGTTTACACATCCAGCCTAGATTAATAACCTTAAAGCATGCCTAGAATAATTTAGTGAGTGGCCTGAAAACCTTATGCAAGATGAAGATGGATTGATTAGATAGATGATTCTGTTTATATGTGGTTCTTGTATTAGACCACATACAGGCATACCTCGTTTGATTGCACTTTGCTTTGTTGCGCTTCGCAGATATTGGGTTTTTTACAAATTGAAGGTTTGTGGCAACCCTGCGTCGAGCAAGTCTATCGGTGCCATTTTTCCAACAGCATTTGCTCACTTCATGTCTCTGTGTCACATTTTGGTAATTCTCGCAATATTTCAAACTTTTTCATTATTATTATATTTGTTATGGTGATCTGTGATCAGTGATCTTTGATGTTACTATTGTAATTGTTTTGGGGCGCCACGAACCGCGCCCAATATAAGACGGCGAACTCAATCGATAAATGTTGTGTGTGTTCTGACTGCTCCACCGACCGGCCATTCCCCCGTCTCTCTCCATCTCCTTGGGCCTCCCTATTCCCTGAGACACAACAATATTGAAATTAGGCCAATTAATAACCCTACAATGGCCTCTAAGTGTTCCAGTGAAAGGAAGAGTCGCACGTCTCTCACTTTAAATCAAAAGCTAGAAATGATTAAGCTTAGTAAGGAAGGTATGTCGAAAGCCGAGATAGGCCGAAAGCTAGGCGTCTTGCATCAAGCAGTTAGCCAAGTTGTGAATGCAAAAAGATTACGACTCGCTGAAGGCTCAGATGATGGTTAGCATTTTTTAGGAATAAAGTATTTTTTAATTAAGGTATGTACATTTTATTTTTTTAGACATAATGCTATTGCACACTTAATAGACTACAGTATAGTGTAAACATAACTTTTATATGCAATGGGAAACCAAAAAATTCATGTGACTCGCTTTATTGTGATATTCGCTTTATTGCGGTGGTCTGGAACTGAACCCGCAATATCTCCGAGGTATGCCTGTATTAACTCATTGCGGGTTTTTTTTCCTGAATCCCAGCCTTTTGATCAGATGCTCAAAACTTCCCGACTCCCGCCCTCTACTGAAGTTTCTAGGTTCAGTTATGCAATGCATGGGGATTGTTAGATGCTAAGAAGGATGCCACCTAAGCTGTCCAATAGGAAATGACAAAGAGAAAGGGTGTGTCTACGAGTGCATTTAAGCCTATCTAAATTTAATGTGCATTAAGCAGGTTTAGGTAGGTGTCTATACATGCCAGTGTTTAAAGTGCATTAATGCTGTGTATGGACTTACTTGTGACTAAAGTTAGTCCCAAGTCAGTCCACCCACACAGTGTTAATGCACTCTAATGCATCTACATGTGCATTAATGCACTTTAACTATTCACACCTCAATTTGATACTCGCATTTGCAAAATGGCCATTTTTAAAGTGCATTAAGGGCACATATGTGTAGAGACATGCCCTAATGCACCATAAATTTAGGCCAATGTGCCTTTAAAGCATCTTGTGTAGATGTACCCAAAGGGTCAGGGCTTAGATTCATCTTCTGATGCGGGTGCCAAACTCCAGTTGGAGGCTGGTGTCCGTCCCTGGGATTTACAAACCTGAACCATCTCATACAAATAGCCACCACAGCCAAAATACAGGGGAGGATCTTTCAGAAAAAAAATGGCTGACAATGTATCCTTTTGTCTTTTACCTATATGTCAGGGATTATAACATTTACCTAAACATTGGAGATGCATTCAGTTCCCTCCACTGCCTGAGGGGATCTGGATCCATATCTCCCACATAAAAAACACCTGTTGAATCTCTTCTTCCTTGTATAAGAATCTTAAATAGTTATCAGGGTAGGGATTGGAACCTGGCATCCACCCTCCCAGATGAATATGTCCAATCAAAATAAACCACTACATACCATGTGAAATAGGTTCAACAAGAGATTAAAAACAAAACCTGAGCACCCTGTAGCCAGCTGGCTGCAGTATTTACTTGGGAAATGCGGAGTCACATCAGAAAAGTAGGGACTTGTCACTCAAAAGTGCCCTAAACCCTCTATCTCCCACCTCTTCGTTCGGTGTCCCAAGGAATACTTACTTGCTGCACCCACTACAGCAGGGCAGACTGAAAGATCCCATCTTGCTGACCAACCTCAGAAAGCCTGATAGGATGCCAGAAGCACTACTTTGCTCTGAGGTGGGAGATCTGCTCCAAATCAGAAGACAGATTTAAACCTCACATCCTAGGTGACTGGGGAGGAAGGTCTCCATACCTCCTCCTCTCTGCATTTTTTGTTAGAAAAACAACTGGCTTATTTTAAGTACTTGGGGGGTGGGGGGCTAAATTGAAGCAATGGGTTTTAAAAAGCATCACTTCAGTGTAGGGCTGATTAAACCCCCATGTCATGCATACACCCTGCTGACTTACCTGCCTCTTTGGCGGGGAGGGGAGGGCGAGCTGCTGGTGGGCGAGTGGTCCCTGGACTGCGGGGCGGGGCTGGTGCTTCCCTCCATGGCAGCTGGGCCCCCCACCATGTGGCACCTTCCCGCAAGCACCCAGCTTGGGCACTGCAGCCATGGAGGGAAGCGCCGGGCCC
Organism: Crocodylus siamensis; assembly: GCF_052110815.1. Classification (NCBI taxonomy): domain Eukaryota; kingdom Metazoa; phylum Chordata; order Crocodylia; family Crocodylidae; genus Crocodylus; species Crocodylus siamensis. Next base: position 250,175,807 of record NC_143397.1, read on the forward strand.
CCACACAGCTCAGGAAGGCTCTGGGGGGTGGGTGAGAGATCAGGCTCACTGCTTTTCTTGGCTGGAGCTGTTTTCCCAGGCTGGTGCCAGGCTGCCTGCAGGGCTTGCTGCACAGCCGTGGAGATGCATGGATGACAGTGCTTCACTCCACAGCTGTAGGGACAGCAAAATAAAACTCCTCAAAGGAGTTTTAGTTTGCTGCTCCCCAAGTCTTTTAAGGTGCATTATGCCACCGAATTTCCTACAGAGGCTGGAATTAATGTGCAATACACCACTGAGGCGTGCAAACAGTGACACCATTAAAGCGGTGCAAAAGCACTTAGCCCACTTTAAAGTGTCATACACACATGCCTCTCGTTTCTTCCACACATGTGCCTGAGAAGGTTTGTGACTGACTCTTAAATGAGGGAGGCATCAAATTCCTTCTGGTTGGCCTGTGTCAAGCATTACCCATCCCCTCCCTGTTTCTTTCTGGCCAGCTTAAGGATCCCGCTCTTAGATACTGACCTAAGCTGGGCATGCTTAGATGTAGCAAAACAGGAGGGAAATGGGGATGAAGATCTAAAGGGCAAGGACAAATGAGGAACAAGACTGCGTGGCTGTCATTTATGTCATATGCCTGTCTCAGGTAGTTCTGATTATCTATCATTATCTGATTCTTTTGCTAATGTCTTCTATAGAATTTTTTCCCATTCAAGCTCTGGGCTGCCTTATCTTCTCAACAACAGAAATGAGCCCAATCCAAAACCTGCTACTGAGAAGCCATTAGCATTGCATCCATGTCGACTCTGAGCATGGATCTGAATTTTGCTATTCTGGCTTATCTGTAATGCATATCTGCTTGTCTGTGAGCACCTGAATGTGGAAATGGGCTCAATAACTTTAGCTGATAATTGCATTTGTAGTTATGGGGCCAGAGATACGATAATCATCCTAGCATGGGTTATTATCAGCAGGAGCTAAGGATCCAAAATGATGTCTGATGTACCAAAAGAAATCTTTCCTCCTTCTCCGCGCAGCACTTTACTCCTTCAAGTGGTATTGCTTCAGTCCTGGCTGTCCAATGGCAGCCTACAGACTATGTAGCCCTGAAGGGGTTAAACTGTGCCCCCTCAAGCTCCCAGTCCAAGTACTGCTCCCCATATTTCTCTCCTGCTGCTGTCACTGGTGTCTCTGGGCTCCCCATCCCTCCTCCAGCTTCTGCTGCCTGCTCCTGCTTGCAGCTCCCTGTCTGTTGCAGCCCTGACGGAGGTATCATTTGGGGTAAACGGTAGTGCCTCTTTTTTTCTGTCATCCACTGAAGCTGATGACGGAAGCAGGCTGCTGGACTTATATTTTAACGGCTGAGATTTTAAAGCATGGCCAGTGGCTTGGAATACCCATGCTTTAGTTTGGAGAGGGGATGAGAGTACATTTTAGGACACTTAAAGGTCTCCAGTTTAAAAAAAATAAAAAAAAGATAATGAACACTCATTTTGTGAAAATTAGGTGGCTTATAGATATCTCAGATCTGTTGCCCTGAAATCCCTAGTCAGTTTGAATGAATTGGCTTTGTGTTTGCATGGGGGTTTATAGGTAAAAACAAGGTGGGGGACATTCTTTGTGTGTTGAGCTTAAATTGTGTCAGCAAATGAGATAGAGGCTTGGGTGATTTCCCCCCCCACCCCTTTTAGTTTAAATAGACCAAAGTGATCTGTTCTGAATGTAGGTTTCCAAGCTTTCAATTTATGTCCACTAAGTAGAAGCGATTACTTCCCTGGGCTGCTATGCATCTGGAGCTGACTTCATTTTCCCACCAACTGCCACACAATCCTTCCACATCTGAGCTCCCCACACCCTGTTGCAGCATTTCCTTGATATGCACAGAGTACAGGGCCTATTCCCCACACTCTGCTTCTCAACAGGATTGGCTTTGAGCATACCAGCTCTGTAAAAATGATTAGTAATGCTTGGTTAGTCTGTGCAGTAGCACTTACTCAGGGAAAAAAAAAGTGTAAGCTCCAGACTTCCTCGTTGCTGCCTGTGAGGATTCAAGCTTGATGGACTCATTGGCTTTCCATCTGCATTGCTAGCTTCATTTCTGAGCAAAGGGAACATCTCAAATTGGGTACAAGATGTGCAGTTTGAGATGCGGATGTGCTCATCTTTGATTTAGCCTTTCATATTCAGGCAGTTTTGCCAGAACAGCTGCTGTTGGATGAATCCCTCACTCGTGAGGAGTAAAAGGACCTCAATGGGAAAGCAAATTGTACAATGGGACAAAAAGACTGCAGGGAGAATAGCTTCAATTGTTGATGAATGGGCAATAATAATGAATCCATGGGGCAGATTCTGACACTGCAAGTGGTGCTGAGTGCTGTCATACTGTGTGGGTGGAGCTGCACGTGCCACTACGATGACATGATAAACTTTGGCGCGGTTCATGCCGGAGTCGCTTGCTCCTGGGCACAGGCTCTGCATGTGCACCTGGCACTTAGAGCTGGGGTAGAACAGCCCTGGCTGGCAGGGAGCCTGGGGGATCAGCCCTGGGTTCTGGGTGGCGGCACTGAGCAGCAGAGGGGCTGGTTGTGGCATGAGGGTGCTACAGTGCAGGGCTAAATGGCTGGCAGTCCCCACACTGTAACACCATTGTACAGCCCTGGTTGCCATCTACACGTATGTTGGAGCTCATGTAATTACTCCGCTGTTGGATAGTACTGTCCTGGATAACACTAACCTATGGCAGAATGAATGTACTGCACCCTAATACTGGTGCACATGTAGACAGTGACACTTTACTCCACAGTAAAGCATGCATGTAGGTGCACCCTGTGAGTAGCTGCATTGCTTTCAATGACATAAGATTGACTTTTATTAGTAGATGTTTTGGATGGGGAATCCAGGAAAAAGATGACAAAGCTGAGATGGAAATACAGAGCGCCCGAGCGAGGGACTAACAATCGAGGGATGGGGGAGAAGAGGGGAACGTGACTAGGTTACATATGATACCAGGTTAGCCAACTAAACCCAGGAGTGGGGGGATGTGGGAAGGGGGGGGGGGTCGCGACGCTGAGAGGGAAAGGAGATAGATAGATACACACATACCCGTTACAGTGGTCCACAATGTTGGAGGAAGTGGCTCGGAGAAAGCGTCTCAGTCCATAAAGTCTGATCGTGGGGGTCCTCTTTGGGTGGGGAGGGGTCGTCCGTGGCGGCGAAATCCTCTCGACGTGCAGCGAAACGGGGGGGGGGGGCGGTTCAGGCGGTGGTGTCCTCCGGGTCCGGTCCAGTGGTGGCTCGTCTGGAGGAGTCGGTGTACTGGTGGTGGCCCGTGATGTGCTCCACATAGATGTCGCGGGACCAGCGGATGGTGTTGGATACCATGAGGCAGCGCATCAGCTTGGCGTAGCGGCGGGAAACGCGGCAGGCACAGAGGACGCTCTCGTTGCTGGGGTCCCAGGCTCCGAGCATCCCCATGATGAGCGCGTCCACCATCACGTCATAGCCGCGGCCCCTCAGGGTGTTGGCCAGCGGGGCATACTTTTCCCGCTTGCGAGCCCAGGCGTCAGTGAAGGCTTGGCACCGGTTCTCGAGGGGATGGTGACGTCCACGATCACGATCTTCTTGGCCTCATGGTCCGTGACAACGATGTCGGGGCGCAGCTGGCTCTCACAGCCCGGGACGGTGTGGTTCATGGAGATCTTCCCCGCCCCGGCCGGGATGGTCCGCACCAGGCGGTCCTGGACAGCATTGTGGTGCAGCTGCCAGACTCTGGCTTGTGGCTTGCAGCCGCACAGCACGTGGGGGAGGGTCTCCGCCGTGTAGCCACACCGTCAGCACCTCTTGTCCCGGTGGCCGAAGCCCACGGCCCTGTTCAGAGGCAGGCAGTTGAGACGGGTGTGGTGGAGGAAGGGCCAGTCCGCGAAGCGTGTGAAGCTCCCACTGGGCATGAAGTGGTTGCTAGCATTGATCTGAGCCTTCAAGAGGCCGAGAAGTGATATACAGTGGCCACGTTTACTGGCAAGCTGACTAATTAGCTCCCTGTAGGATAGTACTGCACAACACAAGTACTATCCTACAGCAAAGTAATCGCACACAGTGAAACACATGTGTAGATGCTGACTGGGGCTGGCTGGGGCATTAGGATGCTTCAACGCGGGTGCTGCCTGCTAGCTACTGCACCCTTGCCGGTGCATCCTTGTGCCTCAGCTACTGCCTCCACAGCATATTGAGCTAGGTCAGAGCAGGCCCAGGCTGTTGGGCTGACCCCCAGGCCCCATGCCAGCTAGGTTACTCCACCCTGGCTCAGTATGCTGCGGTCCCAGGCTCATGTGTAAATGCTGCACCTGGTAGCAATAAACGTCAATGCAAATTGTTCCAGAACTTATAGCTTCACCTTAATTGCACCTACAGATCTGGACAGCCTCCATTCCTTCAAAAAATTCCTGCCTAGGCATATGAATCGAGGGTCTGGGTGACTCCCATGCATACACCATGATCCAGAAGGATCAACAGTTTCCAAACATATCAGGAATTGCACCTGTAGATGCACCTGGAGAGCTAGATCTTTAGCTAGTACATGTGGACATAGCTTCAATGAAGTCACCAGAGCCATGCCAGTCTTCACATGAGATCACGCCATCATCTGGTGAGCAAGACTGACAGCTGCCTGATCTCAAACGTATACAGCTCCAGTTAGATTTTTCTTTTTTTTTTTTAAACATACACGCACTTGTTTTTGCTTTTTATTCGTTTGAACAACTTCACTGGCTACATCTCCTTCTGGTTTCAGAACCTATCAGAGAAAGAAGGCAGTGACTCTGTACAGTAATCCTAGGACAGTGACCTTGGCTCTTAAGAAAGATCTCATTCTTTGGGGAAAAGGGCACATCTATTTTGTGCGTATTCTGTTCCTGAGACGATCAGAGCCCCAATCCTGATTAAGGTGTCTGGATGCTATACTAATGAAAATAGGAAACAACAGTGATCGAGAGTCTACTACAGTGTGTATTAGAGTGTCTTTTGGTGGGGATTTAGATTGGGATAGCATCCTGGCATTTATCCAAACTCTTTGGGTCTAGGCATCAAAGCTAACATCCCTCCTTTTGCAGGGGGGTGGCTTGGTGTGATTCTCATCATGTTAGACCACTTCACTCACTTTTTGTTCCCCTTTTATTTCAATCACGGGTTGTCTCTTCAAGCATGAACTCTTTTGATACTTCTGCACTTTCATGTGCATAATATCTGTTCTGTTCACATACCACAATCATTAGATGTGTCTCTGCCCTAAGGAACACACTAGAGTGAACTACTTACCTGGTATGTTGTCTAGGAAGAAGTGGAATTGATTTTACATAGTATCTTTTCCAAAGTATGTATTCCTGAGCACTTTACCATGAAAACCTAAGCTGAGATTTTGTTCTGCCTCTAAGATTTCTTAAGTGGCACTTTAGCTACTTTTAAGCACCTAAGTCAGTAAGAGTGATCCAGTGGCACTTCAGCTACTTTTAAGCACATAAGCTAATAATAGTGATCCTATTCCACCCCCTCCGACTACCACATAGCCACTACAAAATTGACCAGAAAGTCTGGTACTCTGCTGCAAGCAAATCTCTCTTGGAAGGGTTTAAACTCCACCTACATCCCTAATTCCTTTAAATGAAGAAAAAAAAAAAACCCACACTGGAGGTACCTCTATGTGCGCTTTACTGCAGAGTTGACTAATTGGCTCCTCAGTAAAGCATCACTGTCTACACATGCACCCCTATTAGGGCACAGTAAATTAATTAACTCCACCGTAGGACAGTACTTGTCCTGGACAGTATAGCAGAGTCATTTAGTGCACTGGAACGCATGTGTAGATGGTGACGGGGCTGGCTTGGGCATGAGGGTGCTTCAGTGCAGGGGCTGCCTGCCAGCTAACTCTGCACTGAAGTACCCTCATGCCCCAGCCAGCTCCTTTGCAACATGTTGAGCCAGGCCAGAGCAGCCCTGTGTCCCCTGCCAGCTGGGGCTGCTCAAGCCTGGTTCAATCTGCTGCGGTCCCGAGTACACGTTCAAATGCAGCACCTGGGAGCAATAAATGTGCATGCAATATGTGCTGGAGCTTTTTGCTTCAAATTAATTGCACTTAGCACATGTTTGAAGTAAGGAGGACTTGGCTCCATTTTACTTTATGGCCTAGATTTTAGGACAATTACCCAGTAAATGGAAGAGCTGGGGTTTTAGTGCTGCTCACTGGTAAGACTGGCTTGTGGATATGTTCTCCTGTTGGAGGTGGGAAGTGAGCAGAAAGAGCAAGGGATTGCTCTCAGTCCTTTCTAGGCTCTTCTAAGGTCATCCTCTCTGCACAAAAGAATTGCAGCTTCAACACGCTGGTATTTTCCAACAAGAACTCTTTTATTGAAAAAAATCCCAGCCAGCTTTTCAAATTCATGTGAATAAATTTAAGTCACCAGGACCTGATCAATTCATGCCAAAGTACTGAAGAAACTGACTGAAGTCTCAGAACTACTTGTAATATTGGCCAAGTCATGAATGATAGACGAGGTCCCCATGGATGGGAGAGAGACTAACATAGTGTCTACCTTTTAAAAGTGGTCAAAGGAAAATCGTAAAGAAATCCATTTGCAAATATCCGGAAGAGGAATGGGTGGTCACTGGAAGCCAGCATGGATTTGTTAAGAACAAATCATATTAAACCAGCCTTCTTTGACAGGGCAACCAGTCTGGTGGATGAAGTGAATGCAGTGGACATAATCTACCAGGATTTGAGTAAAGCAGAAGTGAGCAGCACAAATGATTAAGGGATCTGAATGCACATATGAGGGTGGGCTGAGAGCAATACATATGGTTAGTTCAAAGAAAAGGAAGTAAAAGGGAGACAAAATAATCATTGTCAAATATTTTAATGGCTGCCATCATGAAGAGGGAGGAGAACTATTCCCCTTTGCCACTGAGGGCAGATCATGAAGCAAGGGGTTTAAACTTCAGCAAACACAGATTTAGATTAAATCTCAGGAAGAAACTTCCTAACTCTCAGGGTAGTAAGACAATGGGACCAGCTAAGGGGTTATAGAGTAGTTATACTCTAAGGGGTTATAGAGTATTTTTCAGTTGAGGTTGGCCAGAAGTGGGTGGATAAGTGTGCGCCTGGAATGGTTTAGGAAAAGTATAGCCTGTCTTTGTTCAGGACATGGGTTCAGTAACTTGAGGGTACTTTGAATCTAGTGATTTCTAGGTGTCAATGATTTACTTCTTTTCTAACATACAACTTTCTCTTCACAGCACGTGACAGTCCTATGCCATTGCATTTCTCCCATCTGGAAGTTTTCACTTGAGACCGCTGATGCACCTCAGTCCATATTGGCTGTTTGCATGAACATAATAGGATTGTTTTGCACATTTTGCACAGGTCTGAGGATGAAGAGTCCTGAACCCTGGCTGAAATCCAGATGCAGATCGCTCAGTGACTTCAAGCAAGGAAATCATATAACCTTTAAGTATGTCCATGTACAAAATATGCTGTTTTGATCATGAATACAGTTTAATTAGGGGGCAGAACCTTGCCCTACGTTAAATTAGCCTAACCACACTGAATTTAATGGGGTTACACCATTTACATCCCCTGGGATCCCAGCCTCTTGTGGGGGAGAGAGGAGCGGAAGGGGGCTTTAAAGGCATTCCCTGCAGAGGATCAGACTTAGACAGTTATGCTAAACTGTTATTTCTTCCATGATTTTCTGATCCCCACATTCTGGCTTCTTATTTGCCACAGCAATGTCAATTAATGTATTAGTCTCCTCTTACAGTGCACTAAACCAAACTCCTTTAACCTTTCCCTATGACATAGCTCAAAAGATATTATTCTTGCTGCTCTGCTCTTTACCAGCTCAAGGGCAATTATGTTCTTGCTGAGGTATTGTGACAAATGCTGCATAAAATGCTCTAGGTGCGGTATAACAAGAGCCTTACATAGCAATAATACCACCTCCTAACACTTATATTATCCTCCAATAGCACTCAAAGCTGGCATCGTGTTTATTTTCTCCACTGGAGTCATGTGCTTGACTGTGGATTTAAGGAGCAGTTTCTACATTTTGTTCCCATTCTCATTTGCTGGTCAGTGTTATGATTGTGCATTTTGGATTCCCCCCCATTCTAAGCCATTTTAATTCAGAACAGTTTGTCATCAGGATTCAGATGCTTGCTTATTAACCTTTGCAATTGGACTGCCCTATGATTAATAGTTTGTAGAGTTTACAAGGTCCAAGAGCTGAGTTATTCTGTATCACGTAATCAGGGTAACAGTCCCCATGTCAAAGAGCCTATAATTTAAACAGGCAAGAAGCAAAGGAGAAAAGGCTCATTATCCACAAAGTAAGTGAGACCCTGTGGATGAATGAAAGCCAGCACTACTCAAGTCAATGACAAAATTCCCATCAGCCACCAATGTAGAGAGGATTTCATATCAAGAGGTTAAGTAACATGCCCAATAACACATGGGGCATCTGTAAGGAGTAGTAATTAATCCTGTATCTCTCTCGTCTCAGTTCACTGACTTCATAAGGTGCTTTTTCTTCCCCAGCTTCATCAGGGAAAGTCCTTTATATCTCACTGAACAATAAATATTCCCATAGAATTACTTAAGCCCTCTTCGATTTTTAATCAATGTTGCTTTTCAAGCATCCTGAATAACTTCTGAAATGATCTCCTTTCATGACAATAACCAGACTTGCGTTTCTAATCCCCGCTGCCCCGTTCTTAGCAAATGTTTATTTGCTTATTCAGTCCACAGGCATTTTTCATGACTAGGCAGAGCTTGCGATATTTTCGACATTCATTTTGTTGACTTTGTTTTATTTTTTCTTGCAGACGTTCCAACTTCTGTGACTTTATTTTATTTTATTTTTCTTTGAAGCAGTTAACCTTTTGACAGCTTTAAAAATCTCAAACCATGACTTCTTTTGTCTTTGCATTTCTGAGCTCCTCAGGGTCTTCCCTGGAAAACTTCATCTCATCAAATCGCCACTCTTTGCCCTTCTTATTTGTGTCAACAGATGGAAAGTAATTACTTAATATACTTGCTTTTTCCTTTGTCCTCTGTCTGTAATTCCCTATAATCATCCTTAAGAAAAGTGAACTTCCATTTCGCCATAGTTTACCTTCTATAGCACAGTATCACTTCATTTGTTCAGTGCTTTGTGTTATTCAAAGACCATTATTTTTTTTCCTCTCTGAATTATTTCTTTGTTGTTTTCACTCCCTACTATAATGAGACCAATCCTCCAATTATTAAATCCTGTGTAACTTTTAAAGGCTTTTGATCTATCTTTTATATTCTTGTTTACATCTTAGTCTAATCACACTGCCTTGTGCCTCATGCTGCCTTTTTTGACAATTAAGACGCTATTTATGAAACAGGCATATCATTTATATGACAATAACTTGCAAGTAATGCCTGTTTTCTTTGTGATTCATTAGGATGCATGATTTATCAAGCCCTTTTCCTGACAACCTGCTTGCATACAGGATAGAAAAACTGAATTCTTCCTGCACATTGTGGTTGTTTCCTTTCAGCACATATGACCCATTAATGATGTGTTTATATGAATGTCATGGAAAACTCTAAGATCTATGGACAGCTGAAGCAAAATGACTTCTGGAAAGATGATCTGGGGCTAAAGACAGAAGGTGGAGGGTCAGGGAGCTTTGGTTGAATTCGGAGCTCCGTGAATTAGAACAAATCAACTCTCTATTTGTCTCAGGTTCTGCTGTTTTTCCCCAACTGTTAAGGGAAGATAATGAAACTTGTCCATCTTTTTTAAGCACGTCGAGGAAAGAGTTATTGAAGGGCTAAAGGAGAAATTTGGACCATAGTTTTTCTTAAAATGATTATGGAGAAAATTCATGATTAATGATGCTTCCCAGAATAAGCAAGGGGATTTAAGGGAACCTAAACAATTTTGACAGGAATACTGAACGCTGAATATCTTCAGAGAACTTTGTGGGCATCACCTATTGAATTCTTGGAGCACTGTACAAAATGAGCAGGGATGCCTTCTCAACCTGGAGGGATGTGGGCAGTGGGGTCCCCCAGGGCTCGGTCCTCGGGCCCGCACTGTTCAACATCTTCATCGGTGACTTGGACGAGGGGCTAAAGAGCACCCTGTTCAAATTTGCTGATGACACTAAGATGTGGGGGGACGTGGGCACACTACAAGGAAGCAACAGGCTACAATCGGACCTAGACAAGTTACAAGGGTGGGCAGATGAGACTAGGATGGGATTCAACACTGACAAGTGCAAAGTGATGCACCTCGGGAGGAACAACCGGCACCATACCTACAGGTTAGGGAACTCCCCTCTTGTCAGCACAGAGGCGGAAAAGGATCTTGGGGTCATCATTGTCTCCAAGATGAACATGGGCCGGCAGCGTGGGGAGGCAGTTAGGAAGGCCATCCGCACCGTGTCATGCATCCACAGATGCATCTCAAGCAGGTCCAAGGAGGTGCTCCTCCCCCTCTATGCAGCATTGGTCAGGCCGCAGCTGGAGTACTGCATCCAGTTCTGAGAGCCGCACTTCAGGAGGGATGTGGACAGCATGGAGAGGGTCCAGAGGAGGCCACTCACATGATCAGGGGGCAGCAGAGCAGGTCCTACGAGGAGAGGCGACGGGACCTGAACCTGTTCAGCCTCCACAAGAGAAGGCTGAGGGGGGATCTTGTGGCCTGTTATAAACTAGTCAGGTGGGATCAGCAGGCATTGGGGGAGTCCCTGTTCCCCCGAGCACCGCCAGGAGTGCCCAGGAATAACGGTCACGAGCTGGCAGAGGGTAGGTTTAGGTTAGATATCAGGAGTCGCTACTTCACGCTCAGGGCGGCTAGGATCTGGAACCAGCTTCCAAGAGAAGTGGTGCAGGCTCCTACCCTGGGGGTGTTTAAGAGGAGGCTAGATGAACACCTTGCTGGGGTCGTTTGATCCCAATACTTTTTCCTGCCATGGCAGGGGGTCGGACTAGATGATCTGCTCAGGTCCCTTCTGACCCTAGAAACTATGAGACTATAGAGAGGTATCAACTGAACACAATGTTTTATTGATATATTTACACTTTTTAAGCAATTTGGAAGCCTACCCATGCCTCAGTTACTATAGTAAAATAAATTCTAAGCACTTGTGACTTTTGGTATTTGAGTCTGGGTTTTTTTATCATGGAAAATCTGTTCCCCCTGCCCCCATAGCCCACCTGGACACAGATCCAGGCCCCTAACTCCCAAACCACAACCCCCCGGCCCTGCTGGTGCCCCTGACTCCCAAGCCACAGCCCTCTGGCTCTGCTGGTGCTCTTCACTCCCCCTCTACAATACCGCCCCCACAGCTGCTGTCCATCTACCAGCCCTGCGGGAGGGGGCCACCAGCTGCCAGGGCTATGGAGCCAAGGACCTGGGTCCACAGCCCCTGCCCCCTGCAGCAGCACCCAACCCCAGCTGCTACCCACAAGAGGTGGCAGCTGCTGCAGCTGAACAGAGCACTCAACTTGGTTCCCCCTGCCCCGTGTGCGGCATGGCTGAAGCAGACCCTGTGGCAGGGTAGGTACAGGCTGCTCACTGCAGGCTCGGGCAGGGTGGGATTGGCTCCCCTCTGCTGCGTGCACTCTGGAGTGGGAAGCAGGCACCCATGCCCCCCAGATCTGTGTGCAGGGTGGGGGCAGGCGCAGGCTGCCTGCTATGGGCTCAGGCTCCCCGCACTGCTGCCCTCTCCCCAGGGACCTGGCATGGCAGGGCAGAGCGGGACTGTGTAGGAAAGTTCGTTGCCTCCACTGCGAACCCTGCACTGCCCTGACAATGTGCCCCCTGCCTGCCCAGCAGCAGCGAGGGGCACAGTCCTGCACCACTGTCCCTTCTGCTGCTGTTGGCAGTCCAGCACAGGGTTTGCAGTGGTGACAACAAGCTTCCCTGCCTGGGCCTGCAATGCCTTGCTGTGCCAGTTCTGCCCGCTGGGCTGCAGAGACCCCAGGAGGAGGGCAGCAGGGCAGAGAGCCTGAGCCTGCAGCAGGCACCCCACCCCCACCCCCAACTCTGCACACAGAATGCAGCACTGGGGAGCCAGCCCCATCCCTCCCCCCCCGGATGAGTCACCCACAGCTCTGTACCGCTGGAGCCCTGCAACCATGCATTGCAGCCCCAGGCCCCAGGCCCGCTGCATTGCCCAGCTGAGCAGCAGCCTCAGCCCCAGTCCTAGCCCTGCCCAGCTCCCTCTCTGTGGAGACTTCAGTCCCCATCCCCTGAGACTAACCTGCAGGATCTCTTCTCCAAGCTGTCTGGTGACCTTGTGTGTGTGTGTATATATATATATATACACACATGATCCCCCCTGCCTGACCACCTTCCTCCTGCTCCCCCCAGCCGCTTGCACGCTGGAACTCTGCTAGCTCGCAGAGAGATCTTTGCAAAACAGCAAAATCTACATGCTTCTCTGTTCAAATGAAAACTCCACGTTTTTCTTGGGCAAAATGGAAAACCCACGCTTTTTTCCATTGTCTTTGGGAAACAGAAAACACGGATTCCTGAAAATAAGTCACTATTGTCCCCTGTGTTACCATCTCTGGCATCAGCCTGTGGCAAAAAGCAGAGACCGGGGTACTATGTTTGCTGGTCATGCTAAGGGACAGGTTTCATGACACACAGACAATGCCACACACCACTCTGAAAAAAAGGCCAAGAACATTTTGAATTTACAGTATTTAAATTAGGTTCTCCTGATATGAATTACTGGCAGGATGCAGGGTCTTATAGGGAAGATAGTAATAAAAATGTCATTATCAATGAGTAGTTACCAATTTTTTGTGGTTATAGGCTTGCGTATGAATTCCTTTTCTTTTCTAATTGATCCCTAATTATTTTCTAGTTCTAGCCCTAAAAAATCTATTTTCTATTTATCTTTACCAGTTTTCTTCTGGGCCTCTAGGTTTTCAAAACCTCATAACTTATTGTGATGTGTCTAACCCAACTTCATCATGTTCCTCATGTTGTACACATATGCAAATGACACACTGCAGGATATATAGCTTATTGATGCCTCCAGCATTCTGGTGCCGTACATCAATCTTTTCCCTATATATATAATTCTTCAGAAAAAAAGTTCATTATAGATCCATTCCCCAATTACTATACATCAGTATCACATCTTTAATATACAGTTCCCTTGACTTAAAAACATGCTATACTGCTTTACTGTTGATTTATACTACTGGCCCTCTATATTTCTTGTAATATTACCACATATAATTTAAAGTAGGTAGTTTATTTTGTTTCATCTTATTTCTTGCCCAAGAGAAAACCAGAGATGATTAAAGAAATAGTGTGGAAGCTGAGGATGGTGAGCTTGTATAAAATGAAATTTAAGACGCTATGATTATTTAGTTTGAAATGGAGGAAAGTAAGAGGAGGTGATCCTGCAGAAGTATGTCAAATAATGAACAGCAGAGTGAAAACCAACCAGATGCCCTTATTTATCTTGACAAATAAGATACTGGTTTGTACGTAAACTAAGGGCAGATTTTACTATCACTAAAGCAATTTATTTAGTTATGAGTTAATCACATGCATGTGGTCCAACTCTACGCCTATAATCTTTATCATTACATACACATACTCCTGAAAAGACATGGATCTCTCCTGGCTCAGTTAAAGAGTAAGATTCCTTCACTGTTCTAGGAGACTTAGGTGTAGAACCAGTTAAAAAAAAAAGTTCCCCTTCCCCAAGAAAAGATGAAGAAAATAATTTCTCTCTCTCTTTTTCTTTGAAAATAGGACCCTAAGAACACTGGAATGGGAGAACTCTCTCAGGCATCCCCACCTAGTCTGTATGTTTGCAGGCAGCCTTGTATCCAAGGAGGCATACAACCACCCCAGCCATTCAAACATCATAAGCACAAAGTATAATATGAAAACAAAACCCAGAATAACCTACTGAGTTCTAGTGGTGTGTGATGGCCAGAACCAAAGAAATTAATAAGCAATAAATATGTGCTGCTTGGAGGCATTTGAAACTTTTGTCTAATATGACGCTTGTATTTTTGTAACCCGCAAATGTAACATGTAACTGTTTGTGGAACCGACCAGGCCTCAAAGACAAAGCTCTCGCTGTGAAATTAGCTGACCCAATAGTTCTTTGTCTCTCAGAATTTAGCCTTGATGATGATAAAAACTGGATTCAGCTGCCTAGCTTGTCTTTTCTTGAAATGTACTGGATATCTCAAAAAAGTCAGAGTTTTGAAGGGGCTGGATTTAGGCAGGGTAATGTTAATTTCAAACCTGAAGATGCTGTGTTGCAATTTGCTTATTGGATAAACCCAAGCTTGGGCAGTAACTTATTATAATGATTTCTAACACCTTTTAGCCCCATAGGATAACAGCTATAAAGCAATATTATGAATGGCTATATAACTAAAAAAATAGCATAATTAGGATATAAAAGAACACACGTCATAGTAACCCTCGGGAAGGACGGAGCAGGAGGGTCATTGCTGTCCCGTATCCCACGGATCTCTCTTACTCCCTGTGAGAGCAAGAACCAGATCCTGACTGAGGGGCTTCCACCGGTATCCTTCGGGCAGCCCAGTTCAGAGACGTCTGACTTCGCTGATTCAACTTGACGTGCATCCTCTAACCGAGGGACTATTGATAAGTTACTAACCAACTGGGAACTCTTGGTTAATTCCTTTATCTGTTTTATTATCACTGTCAATTTTAATCTGTATTGTTATGTTGTCTGTTTATTAGCTTAACCTTTTTTATTAACTATTATATGTGCAAACTATGTCTTTTGTTGTCTTAAGTAGAACTCATTCTTTTTTGTAAGTGAAACTTGTCATTTCTTTCCTTTCCAACATTACCTCCTTGATCCCGAACCAAAAAGCCCAGTGGCTAATCAAGTTTCAGTGCTCTGTCAGTCTGCAACTAAATTAATATACTCACAGTGCCCAGCTGGCCTGTGACACTGGTGAAAAACAAGAGAGGCAAGGCCATCACTGGTACCCCACTACTGCAGTAGCGTAGGAGTAGTTTGATCAATATATGTTTAGATGATTGTCATAATGAACCATGCCTAACACTATAGGGAAAGGCAACTCTTCCTCCTTCCTTCCCTCCCCGCAACCCCAGCTCCCCCAGCCCTTTGCCCAGCCCCTTCAATTCTTATCAGCTTGACCTGGGAAGGGGGAAAAATCTTTCCTTACCCCGATGTGATGATATGTATTACCATGAATGGAAGAACAAAATCATCTAGCTAGATATCCAGGAGTTTCTTAAGCCTCAACAGAAACACCAGAAATCCCCACACAAAACTCCCAATAGTAAGCCAAACCAAATACATGTCTGAAATGTAAAATAATTCCATAAAAAAGTTGTCATGATGCTTCATGAAAGATATAGTTTGGGAGCATTTTTCCCCCATTCTCCTCTCTGTATCAGGCTCTCTGGTTAGACGTTATTTCCCCAAATGCACAATAATTTTCCCTCCCAGAGTTGAGATATGCTTAACTGTGGAACCCTTGCTCATGACATTGATTTGTAGCTAAAATACTCTGGTTTTCTAGTATTCCACTGGCGCAGGGCACTAAGATATGCCTGCTCCTTTAAGGGCATTAGCAGCCTAGCCAGGGAGCCCTGCAAGGTAGGCAGAGCTCCATAGCTGCAGGTTGCCTGAGCAACAGGCTAGTGGGGTAATTAGCTGGCACGGGCAGGTGGTCAGATGACCGGAAGGAGGTAGGGCCTTGGGAACACATAAGCTCAGGGCTGGGGCTAGTAGAGCTCACTGTCTCTGGGGACTGTCAGAGGAAGAAGCCCCTGTCTAAGAGAACTACACAGAGGTGTTTGGTTGCCTGATTTGCTACTACAAGATCAGTAGAGCCTAAGGTCCCCAGGGCAAGGAGCCGTACTGTCCTAGGGGTCGAAGTTTACCTTCTTAAAGGGGAAAAGCATGGTTTTCATTGCTATTGTTATGTTATGGCCCAGGGGCTTCTATTTGTGGTGTTGTTATACAGGAGATTTTGGGTTGAGGCTGTAAGGGGAGACAAGGACTGTAGAGCCTGGTGATAGAAACAGATCAGTTAGAGCTAGCACCTCAGAGCCAGGTCTGACACAGTGGGCCTAGGCTAGAAGGCATACCCAGATTAAAAGGGTGGAGGTTGAGTAAGCTGAGGCCCCAGTAGAGGGAATAACATCCATGTAGCACCTGTGAGGCATGGGTCATGGTAAAGGGAAGGTTTGGAGTCATGTAATTGGCCCATAAAGCTTGAGGTGCCCCATGTGGCACAGTATTGAAGAGAGGTCCAGTGTAAGGCTCAAGGACCAATGAGCTCTGGTGAGGTTCAGCGGGCTGGGACCATGTGAAGGCCCACGGGCAGCCTCCCAACTTATTTTACCAGCAAGATGTGGCAGGAAAGACAAGAAGGTGCCCTCGGGGTAAAGCTGGCATGGTCACGGAGCTGCCAGGGGCATCATGGCCACCCCGGGGGCATGACCCCGTGACAGTCGCTTTTCTCATAATATGCACATTTTTCTGTGAAAAAAATTAATTTTGTTAAGAATCCAGTTTTCTGTCAAACACAATTTTGATGGAGATATTTTAACACCAAACCAATCATGATCCCATTATATAAATCAGCCACCAGAGGGAGACAAAGAGGCAAATTCTTGTTCGATGTATTGCCCTAAAATAACATGAGAAAAAATAACATGAGAAAAACAATAAGAATATCTAGGTAGCTAACAATCTAGAAAATAAAACCAGGTTTAAATCTCTATATTTTATTCATCATACTTTGAAAAAAAATAGAGGCTTTATAAACTCTAATAATCACCCTTAGAACAAAACCATTAACACTCTTTCCAAAGATGCATTTTGAGAGAAGAACAGTGCATAATACTTTATTATTTTTTGATTGACAAAAATTTTATATTCCTTTTTTTCTGTTGTATTCACCTTATAGTCTCATTAATCTGATGCCAACTCTGTCTAGCTATCATGAGTTTTAATTGAAAAAACAGGCAGAGGGAATGAATGTGACTGTTGTTGCAATATTAAAAAAGAGAGATCTTGAAGAAAAAAAAGGTTAAGATAAAATGAAAATAATAGACCCAGGCAAATCATTCCAGCATCTGTTTGATTAGCTTGTCTAAGAATAAAACAGTAATTCAAATAGATAAATAAGGAAAAGCAGCAGGGTTATAGATAATAGCGATCTGTGAGAAACTTAATCCAATTTCATTTACTTCAATGAAATATAAGCAAAAGAAATAAAATAAATTAGAAGATTTCCCTCCAAATGATTTTGAATATAAAATACAGGCAGTTAATAGCCTTCACAGGTTCTGTAAGTGAAACATAACATTTGGAGCAGAAAAGAAAGCTTGAATAAGGAACTCTTATGCTGTCTTTTAAGTTGGCTCCTTTAAGGCATTCTCCAGATACCAAAGAATACTGCTATAATTAAGGTAGTAAAACATCCCCATAGTGGGGATGCAGTTTATGTTGGCATGAGGGAGCTTTTGACAGTCAATTTTGTCCCTCTGGGAGAAGTGAATAGGCTATGGGACCAGATCCTATTCTAACTCTTTAGTGTCTAAAGTGATTCTATTTCACCCTGTTCAAGTTCTGAAACATCTGAACTCGTTACACATTTGGCACACCTACATCTTTAATGTGCAGTAGCCTATTTGCGCATTAAAATGTTGCATCAAAATTGTGCTAATATGCTAATGCACAGTAAAAATTAGCTACTGCACATTAAGCATCACTAAAAAAGCATGTGCTTTCACTGCTGCACATTAAGGCAGCCAAATGCGCATTTATTTAGAACCTTGCATTGATGGTACTAAATGTAATGAGCAGTAGGAAAAGCATGTTAATGAATGTGTGGATGTGCCCACTGTCATCTTCCTCATACAACTAGCCACATCTACACAAGGCACTGACTGCACAGTAACTTATTACTGTTGAGCAGTAGCACTGCATGGCATGAAGCATGACACAATGTTACTCCTCAGTAGTAACGACTTAGTACATAGTCAGCATCACCTAAAAGCTGTTTGGTGACGTTACTGCACAGCAGCTCTGCGTACTGTGTGCTCATTTAGTACTTGTGTATGCAAGTACTAAATGACTATGCCATAATAACTGTGCAGTCAGAAGCTCATGTCAACGTGGCCACAGAGTCATAAAAATAAGCATGGAAAAGGAGGAGGGCTCACCAGCCTTTTTATTAGCTGGTTTTTCAGGGACTAGAGTAGTGTGGGATAGAATCAGACTTAAACACCCAAATGCATTCAGACAGATGCCTAATCACTGGAATCATATCTCATCTTATATCTCTATATTAGAGTAGCTGTGACATGACTAAAGGCCCTTTCTATATATTATATTTATGAGTTAATCTTGGTGTAAATGGCAAGGTTGTTATATTTGCATCCAATTGGAGGTGCTATAAAATGGTTAACAAACCAAAGAAATGTTCTACGTGTCATAAAAATAAATAAATAAAATTATGGCCAGTTTGTAGGGTGCCTTCAATGTAATGTGTGGTTAGAGTCAACAATCAGCTGATTGTCAGTCCCAGGCTGGACTGCACTGGGGTCTGGAGCCAGCTGTTCTGTGATCCCATCTCTAGGACTGACAATCAGCTGCCAATGGAGACTTCAAACCTTTTAGCTCTCCAGCTGGCATCCTCTGATCCCAGCTGTGTGCAGGGTTTTGGCAATCAGCTGGTTGTCAGTTCTGGGCTGGACAGCCTGGGGTTCAAGACCTGGGGCTGTCCAACTAGGTATGACAATCAGCTGATTGTCTTCCCAGACAGATGGACTGTCTGGATTTGGGGCTGACCATCAGCCAACTGTGTGCCTTGCCTGAAGGGATGTGGTATCCATCTTTCATTTGCCAGTGCAAGGGGAGCCTAGAATTATGAGTATGCATATTATTAGCAAGTAGTAATGACCTGATTTGCATGGTAGAAGGATGAGTAGTTGGTTGGGGTCATCCCATCATGCCATTAAAGGAACATGTGCCGGGGCCTAGGAGTTGTACTGGTATAAATGTTTCAACAAAAATTACCCCCCAAACTGACATGCTTATACCAATACAAAATATGTACTGTTGGCCTCTACCTTCCCATGTTTTCAGAAGAAATTTACAGCTGTGTAAAGCAGGCACACCCACTTTTAGGTACGGTCCCTGCCATGCTCCTCCTGCTGTTTTCCACTGCTTGCAAGTGAGACACTACTTTGGAAGTGTCACTGGTAGGTGTTGTAGGGCTTGGGCCCCTGCTTGCCCAGTGTCCTGCCCCCAAGTGATATCAAGGTGGGACCCCAAGTTAGCACCACCTGCATGTTCTGGTTGCTGTTCCTGCTTACCTGCCAAGACTTGATGTTCTTTGTGAGATGGTTCCTGGCAGGTGGCTTGTGGGATCCCACACCTTGGTTTCTTCATGGGGCTCCTCACCCTTATCACATCCATGGCCAAGATGGACATACGTATCCTGAGGTCTCAACTATAGATGATCACCTCTCATCTGTAAAGTCCCACTGCTGAGAGGATGAGACGTTCTAGCCCTTGGCTCCTTGTAGGCCATCCTTTGTCTGCAGGACTGAGGCTCCTACAACCAAGCCCACCTCGATCTTGAGTTAAAAGGAAAACTCAGAAGTAAATGTCAACAGAAATCAATCTGTGTCTGCTGGTGGGCCCCTGAGTCCTGCATCCTTAGGCCCACAGGCCCCTGGCTGGGTGCCTTTTGCCTCACCCTCTAAGACCTGTGTCTTGCAGTCTCAGCAGCTCCCTGCTGCATCCTCACAGCCATAAAGTGGGTGCTCCAATGGGTCTCCGCCCCTTCCCACCTTGGCCTCATCTGACCTGAGGCTGGGTCTGTCTGGGTCACTCCTGCTGTCGTTCCAGCCACTCGCCTTGGCAGCCCACTCAGTTCCCACCTTGCCTGGGCCCTGGGCTATCACTGCATCACAGTTCTGTGTCAGCAACTGCTCTGCCACCTGGCTCGGTCCTGAGCTTCTGTCTCACTTTAGGGGCTTTCTGCAGGTGTGGCACTTCCATGGCACATGCCTGCTCCTCCTGGCCCTGGTGACATCTGCTATTTCCCTGCCATACTTGGTGGCACTCTGCTGCACCCCTCTTGGAGGGTTTTCTGGGGTGTGCCGCTGCCTCGGCATGCAGTTCAGCCCTGCTGGCCTCGGTGCCACACGTCTCTTCCTCACCATGCTCAGTGGTGCTCCCTGGGCTTCCTCCCAGGGTTTCTCTGGGGCATGCTGCTGCCTCAGCATGCGGTTCAGCCCTGCTGGCCTCGGTGCTGTGTGTCTCTTCCCCGCCACACTTGTAGGTGTTCCACAGCTCTCCTCCCAGTGCTCCTTCTGGGCATGACACTGTCTCGGTATGCAGCTCCTTCTACCTGGTGGAGTCCCACAGTGTCTCCCAGCCACCTTGCTCTCTCTCCTCCACGCCACCCCCAGCCACTCTCCTGGCTTCCTTTTCATGGGCCCGCTCTTCTTTCGGTCCCTGCCCTCTCTCCCCGTTGATTTGCAGGCTCAGGCTGCTCTGAAAATGGTATGCCTGAGCCTCACGTCCCAGCATCCACCCACAGCTTCTGCTTATCAGCTCTCCTATGGCAAGTGATGTGGAGAGTCGGAGTGGGCTGTCTCTTCCCCTTTCACAGGAAGGTGCAGCTAGAGACTTCTCAGTGTCAGGGAATCACTGGGTTGTGCAAAGATGTGCTTGATATATCAGTCTACCCCCTAATTCCCCTGAAATAGATAGATTTTTGTGGAATTTAGGCACCTAAATCCCATTGAGGGCCTAGGCCTCAGGCTGTTCTAACTTGTGAAAGCTTCATTTGAAACCTTTTTTTTTTTTCTTTACTTCCATCTAAGTGATAATAGTATGTGAGTCATTGTTTCCTAGTATAGAACAGAGTTAAAGATTTTGCCCATATTCATGTAATACCAATTCTCCATGATGCCTTACGTATGGTTATTGTATGGAGGAGTCTGTGTCAGAAGAATGAAAACAGACAAAAGAGGAAATGGGACTACCTGCCTATGTTTTAATGCAACTGATTTATTCTAGGATGGTTTTAATCAGCTCTCTGCTGGCTGCTGGCTATGTGATGTCACAAGTAGCCATGCCAGTCATTGTACATCAGGCTAGAAGCAATCTTGTTGCCAGGCAGCCTATTATTACCAAAAAAAACCCCTCATCTAGTCATGGGAAATGTAATTGTTCATTGCCCTCCAGACAAGCTGCACTTAAAAATACCGGCTCTACTGACTGAGCAGCAGGTCTGACTAGAGGCTGAGAATGAAAATTATTTTCCCACCTGGGCTTCCAGATAACAAAGGCTTCTGAACAACAAAAGCAATGGATGGTTTTCCTGCCCCTGAACTATTTTTCTACATTCCTCTGTGTCTTTACTTAATCACCAGAAACCTATAGCACACCCAGGGTGCAACACACACACCTGACTACGAGGCAAATCCTGTGCCCAGTTCTTTGTTTGTGTCCTGGTTATCAAAGTTCTGAGTTGGATAGAGCTTATTCACCCTGGTTTAATCTATTCTGTTCTTCCCACTCCACTTGCTATGAAGTGCAAGGGTACTAGGTTACTGGAACCTACATTTTATCCCAATTATGGTTGAGTTCAGGGCATTATTAATGAGAGCCTATGATTATAGAACAGACCTGCTGGATCACAGGCAGAGCCTGAATCTGATTGATTTGAGAATTCATTGCATCTATTCTTCATCATACACAAAGCAACAAGAATTAGCCTTCTAGCTATCAGTGATGGAAACCAGCTAGGAAAGAACTGGGCACCTATTCTTCGTCATACTGGGAACATACTCTTCATCATACACAAAGCATCAGGAATTAGCCCTCCAGCCATCAGTGATGGAAACTAGCTAGGAAGGAGAACAGTTCTTTACTTACGTGAAATGTACAGATAGGACAGTAGAATTATGATAGCGGATCAGAAAAATGGCCCATGTAGTTCAGTACTTGGTAATTGCACCTGCAATGATGAGGCCTCATCTGGAGTCCTGTGTCCAGTTTTGGGCCCCCCACTACAGGAGGGATGTGGACAAGTTTGAGAGAGTCCGGCAGAGGGCAACAAAAATGGTTAGGGAGCTGGGGCACATCTATGAAGAGAGGCTGAGGGAACTGGGCTTATTTAGTCTGCAGAAGAGAAAACTGAGTGGGGAGAAGTATGATAGCAGCCTTTAACTAGCTGAAGGGTGGTTTCAAAGAGGATGGAACTGGATTGTTCCCAAATGGTGGTAGATGCCAGAACAAGGAGCAGTGGTCTCAAGTTGCATCAAGGGAAGTTTAGGTTGGATATTAGGAAAAACCTTCTCATGAGGAGGGTGATGAAGCACTGAAATGAGTTACCTAGAGAAGTGGTGGAAACTCTATCCATGGAGCTTTTTAAGGCCTGGCTAGACAAAGTCCTGGCTGGAATGATTTAGTTGGGGCTGGTCATGCTTTGAAAAGGGGGTTGGACTACATGACCCACTGAGGTCCCTTCCAAACCAAATTGTCTATGATTCTGTGATTTCAAACATGACCAGTGTAGCTTGCCATGTTAACTCTAACATGCATTGCTGTGGTGGCACAGTAACTACTCATCACTACACATCTAGAGAGGAGATGTACAATCCCTCCCATGTCTGGTCACAATCATCTAGACAATGTGGAGACTATATCAGAGATATTTTAATGGTGAAGTTAACTTTAGCCCTAAAGTCTGCAAGAGTTTAGAAAAAAAATCAACAAAACAATACAAACCAACCAACCAAATACAAGACAGACAACTATGGTTGTTTATAACCTATGAACCACCAGCAAAACCAAAAGAATTCCACTGGGGAATCAACAGCTACAACTTCTATGGAGTCTACTTTACATTGCAGCCATAGCTGCTGGCAGGTAAGTCCAGAAATGCCCACCAAATTTGAAGGTCACAGCACAAAATGTCTTGCTCTTTCCACTTCACAGCAGTCATAGCGGGAAGGATCCCAGCCAACACTAGGTATGTGCTCTGAAAGTCATATTATGTTAATGTATTAATGTCATGTAAATGTTTCCTGAGTAAACTACACTCAAATGTAAATTTGTTGGCTCTGAACTTATTTTACTCTGTCAGAACAGTGTATTTGATTTAGGCACTAAGCAAATTAACATTTTCATATCTCATTAGAATGTGCCAGCATAACACAAAGGAAACAAAGCGGTTCTAAGGACTTCTATTATTTTAAGCTCAGAAACTACTCATTTTGGATTGGGGAAGTACCGATGACATGCTAAGGACTGACAAAAAGCGCGCTGAAGTCAATGGGAGTTTCTTCATTGACTTCAATGGATTTCCGATTAAGGTCATTGACTAGCCAGCTAATGCAGCCGCCACAAGTAAAAAGCAAAGGTTAGACTTACATTATCCTTCCAAAGTTGGACTTAATCATAGATTCATGGAATTCACAGATGGGAATAGCCCACTGGCGCTAGGTCACCTAATCATTCCTCAGCTGCTCCCCACAGGATTGCTCCCTCCAGTAGAATGTCTCTAGTGCTCTGTCTTAATTGTTCACAAAATCTCAGAGATGCAGTAATTACCACGGTCTATTAAATATAATCAAGCCCTTTTTTCTAACCAATTGGAAACAAGAATTTTTATTCAAGTGAGTAATTAGCTAGTACTTACTACTAATCTGCTAATTGCCAAATGCTATTGGCTTCATTCACAAATATTTGTTTTATGCGTTTAAGCAAGAAAAATACCTAATTCTCATCATAGGAGGCACCTGTAAGATCATAAAACAAGTAAATAAAATATGTATTATTGTTATGAAAGCCTGCAACAATCTGGCCACCTGAGAGTGGCTATCGGTGCCAGAGACAGTTGTTACCATTCAGTTGGAGTGTATTCAAAATCCCATTACAATCAAAGAAAGGATTCCCATCACCTTCCATATGCTTTGATATAGGGCTAAAAAGACAACAGAATAGGCTTCTCCAATTAATTTACACCTTTCCAGCTGTGCACAGAGCTAAGCTCTATTATTGTGTGCTTCTATTGCCATTACCTGTTTCCTCTCTTCTCTCTTATTGCCCTCAACCCAGCCAGCTGCGTAAGCTGAGGCTTAATTCTAAAGCCATCAGTAAGCATCTTGGGTCGAATTCAGTGTCGCCTTGTTGTGCCCTTTATGTAACCGCATAACTGCTGCCGGACCACCTTCCATCCACTGCCCCCTCATGCATGTGGCTTCTCCATTGTGCTGGGTGGATTGAGCAGGTGGAAGGTAGCTGGGAGCTGCAGCTGCAGCCCAATGCACTGGGGCAGGAGCTGCCCAGCTGCAGCTCCTCCTGCCTCCTTACCCCCCACTCCCCACCCCACCCCCAGCCTGGCTTGGCCCGGTAAAGCAGAGGCATAAGCAAAAGGAGTAACTGCTGCTGGGGGTGTGGGGAGCTAAGCAGCACCCACAGGGCTGCAGCCACACCAGGAGCAGCCCATCAGAAATTGCACGCTGGCTGGGGCCAAGGCCAGAGAGCATAGGTAGGAGCACAGTACTGGTTGCCTCAGGCTGGGCTTGGCCTCTTCCAGAGTGTTGTTTGGGCAGCCACAGGCCAGATCCAGTAAATTGTTGGGTGCCCACTGTGGGCTGGTTCCAGCCTGGGGCCATCTTTTGCCCACCCCTGGGTTAGGGCATTTGGCCATGGAATGACATATCTGAGTCCCCGCTCACCCAGAAATGGTTTTAACTTGTGTCTCTTGCTTCTTAACGAAATGTTTTAACCACAGATACGGTATTGCCCAGAGCAGGCTATTTCCTCTTAAAGCTGGCTCATGACATGTTCTATTTATTATTCACTGGAGAAAATGGATCAAGAACAGGGGGGATAGTTTCTACTCCATTTGGGCAGAGAACAAGGTTAGAAGTCAGGGCCCCCTTTCTTCTACAGTTGCAGTCATTTCTCTGAGGTAGAAGCTTTGTGGCCTCCTTTGCATCTTTTGCCCCCATATATCTTTGGCTTTGGCCTGCCCAGGATGCCAGCGTCCCAAGGAGTGATGGAGTACATTCGGGGCATTGCTTAGTCTGTGGTCTGTTTCCAAGAGCACTTCCCTGAGAGGTGGGCCACACAATTTCAAATGCCTGTAACTCTTGCTCCATGGTCATGTGCCTTGGCCACTTATCTGCTGGACTGAAAGGCGAGAGGACTCTGCCCCTCCCTCAAGTCCTGCCTTTTGTTTAATAGTTCAGGACTTCCTTAGAATTACATGCATGTCTGGGCAATTCTATTCCCCTTGGGCACCTCTTCAGCTGTAGCATAGCCTACTGGTTACAGTTATGCTCCACAGGCCAGTGCCTAACATGCATAGCATGGAATTTGAATCGCATGTAAGTGCCCAGTGCTGCACACGCACAGGTACTTAAGGCATGAAAAAGTAAAATAGGATTCAACCCATTGATTGCAATGGAACTACTCCCATGCTTAAATCAGGCATATGCTAAAGGATGTGATTGCATCAAGGTCATAATGTTTTGCACTTACTTGTCGCACCTTATTTCAAATTAAATGATAAACTCCTTTTTTGTCAAAGGTCCATGTCTTTCTATATTGGCATATTACCTGGAACAATGCTGTGAGGGTGTCATTTAGTGTTACCATTATATAAATAAATAGCACTAGTAATAAAAGAAATAACAATCTGCTATAAAGGCTCAGACCCTTTGAACCCTAGTACTCCACTCCCTTACACCTCAGTACCTTTATCTTTTTTAATCTTTCAAGATGCTGTTAAATCAGGAAGGGAAAGAATATTGGTTGCAACAACTTTTTCTTTTCCCCTTTCATCTCTCATTTTTAATGTTTCTGTGCTGTCTGACTGTGAGAGAAACGGGTGGGTTTTTTTACAGGATTCACAGTGATTTCTGTGACTCCTTCATTTTGTGGAAAGGTAGATTAGGAATTATTGATATTGAAGCAAAAGAAATGGCCCCCTTTTATCACAGTCCACTGTGAACAGTTACTGAAGGTTTTGTATGTGATTTCTTATAGGCAGAGTATAACCCAGCCTATTTATTACCAATTAACTAAGTATAGTTCATTCCATTAATGCCTCTCAGGCTGTCTCTTTTCAGACATTTTAATTTCCAAGCTGGTAATTATTGGGACCCGGGTTAGTGGGAGTCATTCTTCCTCATTTCTGCAGCCTTGAATATCCAGTTAGATCAGTAGCATTGCCCTTCAAGGCTTTTATGATCAAAGAATAAACATTCTTCCTTTGTGACTTGCCAATTAAAAACCTAGGGCTAAAGGCCTTGTTTTGTATAATAATGGAGTTCCACTGCTACTATCCAGCATGGTCTTTAGACCTGCTTTAGCAAGAAGGTGATTGTTTTTAACATTATTGCAAACTTCTCTAACAGTTCAATTTAGTACAACAACCAAACTCTGTTCTCAGTAGCATTAGGACAGGGCGGGCACATCTACACGTGCTATTAGCGCACGGCAATAAACTCTAGCTCATATCGCATGGGTATGCTCTTTGAATATGCACCTTGGACCACAGCATGTTAGGCAGGGGTAGGGCAGCCCTAGCTGGCAAGGAGGTCAGCCTGCTCCAGCCTGGCTCAACATACTGCAGAGGGGTTGGCTGGGGAGCCGTGTGGCTACGTGGCAGGCAGGAGTCGGGCCCTCTTTTGGCTGGTCTGACTGGGCACAATTTATGCCTGTGTTCAGCATCTAAAGGTACATTTAATTGCACTTAATTACCCCACCACACCCCATCTTATGACAGTGTTAATTAGTTTACTGTGGCCTCACAGCATCGCGCATGTTGACGGTGACATTTTACTCTGCAAGTAATTATTTTGCTCTGAAGTTTAGCACACATTTAGACTCAGCCAATGGTTTCTACCAATTTTCATAGAATCAATGCTTATTTTCCTTCCATGTTTCAAATTTAAAGAGAAACAAAACTCCACCTGTTCAATAACATTATGAATGTCTTACACTTTTTTTTTTATGTCTGCTATTTTTATTTGTGTTTCTCTAGGCAAAACAAAACAGAATAATATTTCAATAACGGTCCAAACCAGGAAAACAAAATAATGTACTACTTACGTGGTATAGCCTTTTTCTAGATCTCAAAACTTTTTGCAGCGCAAAACATTTTGCAGCAACGAAGTTAAATAGCTGATCACAGTTACTGGAAAGGAAGGTAAAGTGGAGCGGACAAAGCACAAAAGATGTCTTCTTATGAGATTGTAAGAGTTAATGGAGCTGAGATGTGAAAAGCTGGTCCCTTTGGAAACTACAAAAGACGACGCTCATATGTCCCAGCAAATTCCCACTACAGTACAACTGAAAGCATGTGCATAGACAGAGAGCAGCCGAGAGCTGTGTGATGGAAGGAATGGAGAAGGAAGTGCGGACAAGCAATGTGCAGGGTTTTCTTTTCAGCTATGTGTAAAATCAGCAGAGCTCTTTGAGAACAAGGACACCGCAATCCTTTGCCTTTGTGGCAAAAAACACTTAATTTGAGGCAGTAAACTTTTCAAATGTTGGAAGACAACTGTGGCTTCCATACACCTTGAATCCAACCCTCTTGCTTGCAGTGCTCATGTTGCGTGCCATGAGGATGGCGAGATGGCGAGAGGAGAGAGGCTTCAAATTGCATCTCAGTTGGGTCAAGGAAGAGCAATTTGTTCCTACTCTTCCACAGACAATGTAATTTAACTGCTGCATTTCCTGAAGGTGGGGGAGAAGAGATAGTGCAAGAGAAATGTATGTAATTTTCGCAAACCTAGGAATTTAAGTTTTTGAAAGGGAATGCACAGCAAGAGTTGAAATATTGCCCTTTCTTAAAGGAGGAGCCCTACTGTGGGAATCATCTGATTCTTATAATCTTATAATTTTGTCTCAAAGAACTGATGGTAAAAAGTTCCATTTTTGCACCAAATGCATCATTTCCAGATAATACCCCAGCATCTCCAAATGTGACAGCTCCTCCTCCATCAAGTTTATATTTAAATACATTTCCCACAGCTCCAATGCAAAGCCCAGCCAGGTTCAGTGGGTAAGGTCTGCTATTATAACAGTGGAATTCAAATCATTATAGTTAAGGTTATGTCAGGATTTCTGCTAAAAGCTCTCTCTGAACTTGGCTATGAAAGAAACTTTATCTCAAATGTAATGCAACTTTCTGGTTGTGGGGGGGGAGGAAAAAGTATTTTGCTCAAATTCTTTTTTTTAAACCTATATGCATTTGACTGCTGTTGGAAATGAATGAACAAAAAAATCAGATTATATGCAGGCTGGGATGCCGATATCTGAAACATCCAACAACATATGAAAGCCACATGGAGAGCTGCGTTATTATTAGAACTACATGTACCCCTGTGAACCCATTAGAGCTTTCCCATTTCAAAGCCTGAAATTCATAAACTGGAGGAAATTACACACTGTATCTGTTGTCTCTGGTGTTTTTTCCTGTCTGTCTTCAGAGGTGACATTTGGCAGCAAATTTACCTTCTGAAATGAAAAGTCTTCTTTCTATCTGCCTTTGCCCTACAATGCAAAAGGACTAATTCAGGCCGCATGCACAGTGTGTAGGCTGAATGATGCAACAATATGGCAAGACATTGCTTCATTCTGTGATGTTATTGACTCTAACGATCCTATAGGGGAATGCACCTTGCTGTAAATAGTACGCAGAGAGGATCTTCACAGGGCAATGTTGAACTGCGTACAAAATATTTCTTATCATATAACCTATTCCAAAGAAGTCAACAGGCATTTTGCCATTTCATGTCACATTAGCTGATGTTAGCAGTTCTAAGGATACAAGAGGGACATATCAACCACTTCATTTACAAGTAAGTAAACTTTATCTCAGTCCACCAATATCCAAGAGACTTGGTTGACTGGAAAAAGGCAAATATAGTGCCCATTTGTAAAAAAGGGGAGGGGGGAGGGAGGAGGCTCTAGGGAACTACAGGCCAGTCAGCCTCACCTCAGTCTGTGGAAAAATCATGGAACAGGTCCTTAAGGAATCCATTTCTAAGCACTTGGAGGAGGAGAAGAAGATGATTAAGAACAGTCAGCATGAATTCACCAAGGGCAAGTCATGTTTGACCAATGTGACCATCTTCGAAGTTTAGATGACTGGATCTGTGGATGCAGGGAGACCAGTGGATGTGATATACTTTGACTTCAGGAAAGCTTTTGATATGGTCTCCCTAACAGTCTTGCAAGCAAGCTAAGTACAGGTTGGATGAATGGACTGTAAGGTGGACAGAAAACTGACTGGGGGCATTTGTACACATGCTTGCACCACAGCATTGAAGGTGTTTTAGTTCAAAGGCATGCCAACACCATTTTCTGCATGCTGACATGCATTTTGCTGCTTATATAACTGCATGCGACACAGCACGAAAATGTATATGTAAAAATGCCTTGGATGACTGGGCTCAAAGTGTAGTAATCAATGGCTTGATGTCTAGCTTGCAGCTAGTATCAAATTGAGTGCTCCAGTGGTTAGTTTTAGGACAGGTTTTGTTCAGTATCTTCTTCAGTGACCAGGAACATAGTTTGCAGATGACACCAAGCTGCGGGGAGTAGTAGATATGTTGGAGGGTAGGGCTCAGATTCAGAGAGACCTAGACAAATTGAAACATTGGACCAATCCTTCTTTCATTGGGCTTATTTATATAACCCTTTTCTCCCATTCTTTACGACCTGGATATCCCACACTTATTGACATTCCACCTATGGTTTCATTTACTTAGGACATGCAACAGCTGTTTCTAAAACGATCGATAGGAATGGTGGAAATATGACTTCAGTCATCCGTTTCCCCAGCAAATTATGGTATTCAGAACAGAGTAAGAAAGAAGCCATCTGTTATTTCTCTTGATAAAACATATAGCATGTAAACATTTTTTACTGTAAAAGGTGGTCTCAGAGAGAAGCATATCTGTCAGCATTCAGGCCACTTAGATATAATCTTTCTCATCTCATTATTATATTTACATTGGGTTTATCTGTATTGGGCTATGGTTTGGGGTTTTTTTTTAAACATCTCCAGCCCAACATTAAGTGGCATACAGGGATGACTACAATATTTTCCTTTTGGCTACTCCATTATCATAGAATCATAGAATCATAGAAGTCGGGTCGGAAGGGACCTTGTAGATCTTCAAGTCTGACCCCCTGCCTGGGCAGGAGAAAAACTGGGCTCAAATGACTCCAGCCAGGTAGGCATCAAGCCTCTTCTTAAAGACCCCCAGGACAGGAGCCAGCACCACTTCCCTTGGAAGTTGGTTCCAGCTCCTAGCCGCCCTGACTGTGAAGTAGTTTTTACGGATGTCTAATCTAAACCTCCTCTCCAACAACTTGTGGCTGTTATTCCTTGTTATGCCAGGGGCACTAGGGGAAACAAGGTCTCTCCCAAGCCCTTCTGGTCCCCCCTAGTGAGTTTATAGACAGTCACCAGGTCCCCCCTCAGCCTTCTCTTGTGAAGGCTGAACAGGTTCAGGTCCCGTCACCTGTCCTTGTAGGACCTGCCCTGCTGTCCCCTGATCATGTGAGTGGCCTCCTCTGGACCCTCTCAATGTTGTCCACATCCCTCCTGAAGTGGGGTGCCCAGAACTGAACGCAGTACTCCAGCTGTGGCCTGACCAGTGTCGTGCAGAGGGGGAGGATCACTTCCCTGGCCCTACTTGAGATGCACCTGTAGATGCACGACAAGGTCCAGTTAGCCCTGCCAACCGTGACCTCGCATTGTCGGCCCATGTTCATCTTGGAGTCAATAATGACTCCAAGATCCCTTTCTGCCTCTGTGCTCTCAAGAAGGGAGTTTCCCATCTTATAAGTGTGCTGCTGGTTACTACTGCTCAAGTGCAGCACCCTGCACTTGTCAGTGTTGAAGCGCATCCTGTTTATGTCAGCCTACCCCTGTAACCTATCCCGGTCTTGCTGCAGTCTTTCCCTCCCTACTAGTGTGCTCACCTCACCCCAAATTTTGGTATCATCAGCAAATTTAATAAGGTTGCTTTTCACCCCATCATCCAAATCATTGATAACATTACATTCATTTATAGTTATCCCCCCCAACCCATCCGCCACCAACTTGGCAAGTTGTCTGTCAATGTTATATCCTTAAGCTACTGGATATACTGGTGGAGAATGGGCTAGATTTGCCATAATTTATTTGCCATGGATGCTCCAATATATTTACCTGAATGCGATGCATATATTGCAGCTTCCTTTTATTTTATTGTGTTAAAGATCAGGTGACCTATTTATGATCTATGCACTGATTTGAGACTATCATGTCACTGAAAAGTCCTACAGAATTTGATAGCATTGTTTCCAAAAAATTTGGATTTTTAAAAATGGACTTTTTTCTAAATACTTGGAATACAATAGAAAAGCATCTCTGGTCTCTTTTTAAATCATTTTGTTGAATTATATGGCATATTCAATGTCTTCTGTTAAATTCTCAAGGATTTTCAAAAAGCTATTCTTTGTTAAATTCCATAAAACTCCTTTATGAAGAACAGGGAACACCGAGCTTGTTAGCAACACTATGTATGGACCAGACCAACTAAGTACTTAAGGAGTTGCTTAACTCTGACACATTCTCAAGTACTTGGCTAAATAAAGGTATAAAACAGGACAAGGGCATCCTTTCCCAGAGGTGGAGTTACATGGATTCCCCAGTTATACCTAATGAGTCTTACAGACCATCATTCAGTCTTTTACCCACAATTATCCATAGTTCTCTTTTCCTTCCCAAACATGCTATTGTTAATGGCCTGATTTTTAAAGCACAAACTCTTATTCAAACCTACTTCACTCACTGAAATGCTTCTCAGTAATCCAAAGCGAGTCAGCAATAGCCAACTATGTACTGGAAGGAAGGTTTTGTTTTCTTTTTAAATGTTATTTGCTCACTAGGGCTGTGCAAAAATTCTCTGACTGTTTAGTTTCCATGCTGTTCGACTTGTTTTGAGCTTGAAATAGTGAAATCTAAACAAATCAGAAGGTTTTGAAACAGCCTCAAAACGAAATGAGGGCTGTCAAAATGTTTCAAAAGTTTCGAAACGGTTCGAGCTTCAACGCTGAAGCTGGGTTTGCTTGCAGGGAAACAGAAAGTAAGGAGAGGGAGGAAAAATATGGGGGAGAGGGGGAGGGCTACTCTGATATTGGCTGTGTAGCTGGCCGGTGACTGATCCTTCCCTGCACTTCATCAGCCTCCTAGGTAGTAGGTACAGAGGCTCATGGACTCAGTATAGACAGTGGAATTCGGACACATTACAACCTGTTGGACATCTGACACCGCAGGTCCCTCTCCACTTTTACCTGCTACGTCCTCTGCCCCACTTCCCCCTCAGCTTGTCCGCCATCCCCTGATGCCTCCATTTCCATTTTCACTGACTGGCTTTCTTGCCTACATTGCATGCCAGCTTCTGATTTCTTTACTATTCCTTCCAGCACACACACCAACTGCAGGTGCTTCCTCAGCCTGACAAAGGATTTTTCAACCCCAAACTTTGCTGAGATATATTTCTCTAACTGTTTAGTTGGTTGACTAAAAGATACCAGATTAGAATGACCCAAAGAACTTTGTCTGCCAGTGCCATGTCCTTAGACCAACACCCCTAGCACCTGTCCCCAGTCAGCTGACTGGAAGGATGCAGGGTCCCGGGCGTATCTAAGCCCCAGGGCTGGGGATGTCAGGGAGTTATCTGGCAGCTTCCGGAGAAGAAGCTCCTACAGAAAAGGAAAGGAAGGCTCTAGTCTGTGACTTACCTGTTGTTATTTCAAATAGTGGACTGGTCTGAGCCTGTAGGGGAGGAGGAGACCTCGTTGGGGCACACTACTGTGTTGTGTAGAGGCCCCAGCACTGGGGAGGGCATGCCTTACCACACACGAAGTCACACATGTCATGAGTTTTGCTTGTCAGCAGCTTGAGGTGTAGTTTCCC
Organism: Crocodylus siamensis; assembly: GCF_052110815.1. Lineage (NCBI taxonomy): Eukaryota > Metazoa > Chordata > Crocodylia > Crocodylidae > Crocodylus > Crocodylus siamensis. Next base: position 250,208,835 of record NC_143397.1, read on the forward strand.
CAAAACTCCTGCACCAATTTCCTTGAAACCTGGCAGGCTTCATGCCCTCAGAAGGGGCTACCATGCCTGCTGTTTTCACCCTGCTGCACCTTAACACACACACACGACATGAGTTTTGCTTGTCAGCAGCTTGATGTGCAGTTTCCCGGAAACCCCTGCAACTATCTCCATGAACCTTGACAGGCTTTGTGGCCTCAGTAGGTGCTACCCATTTGAATCAGGATAGAAATCACAAAGTTATAGGCAGTTTTGTGATTCTCCATTATAACGCATGGTTGAAAGAGTGAAATTGTTTAAACAAAACAGAAGAGTGTTTCAAAACAAAATGTAACTCAAAATGAAACACTGTTCCTTTGAAACACCAAAATGGAAGTTGAAACAAAATGGTGCTGTTTTGCACAGCCCTGTTGCTCACATTTAATTTTATTTGCTGTGCCTAGTCCAGTCTAAGAAAGAGAGCACTACCACATATCCTCATGCTGGATTGAGTTTAATACAATCCATTTTACAACATTTGCCTCTAGGGAGTTCACAACTAAACAGGAGTCTTAGACAACTAGACGGGAGCCTTTAGTCTTTTTTCTTGTCCTAGGATCTGTGTCCAGTTCAAGTAAACTGGGCACCCTAATTTCTCCAATGCAGAACAGGCATGAATAATTTGTAAAAAATCGAATATAGTTCCTAAAATTGGAATATAAATAAACTCTGCATAGCACAAAACACTAGACTGGATAGTGCTAAAGGAAATTAAAATGATAAGAAACCAGCCAACGAGCAGAAGTCTTCTTTTTCTTCTATGAGGTGGGCAAATACTTCACAGTCAGGGCAGCTAGGATCTGGAACCAACTTCCAAGGGAAGTGGTGCTCGCTCCTACCCTGAGGGTCTTCAAAAGGAGGCTAGATAATCACCTAGCCGGGATCGTTTAACCCCAGTACTCTTTCCTGCCCATGGCAGGGGGTCAGACTTGATGATCTGCTCAGGTCCCTTCTGACCCGACCAAATATGAAACTATGAAATAGCTTCTGTTTCATTTTAAGCTTTGTGTTTTCCACATGGAAAAACTAGGGGCCACATTCTGTTCCATCTATTAGAAGAGTATGTAGGCTAAGGTGCCCAAGTGCAAATCTAATCCACCTTGCTTGAGTCACTGAAGAAACAGCTAATGCAAAATGTAAGTAGAGCATCCTCCTCCTCCTCTTGTTACTTTTCTGTGGTTCAGGCTTAAGGACAAGTTCTGATGTGTTATGAAAATAGAAGCATTAATGGATTTTCAGGACATGAACGGTAGTGCAGTAGAGTTACAAAGCCCCAGGTAACTCAGGTTGTGACAAAATCAGAATAAAGCAACTTATGGCAATTCTGACCTTACAGTAAATTCGTCAGAAACAAAAAATAAAATAAAGGCCAGCAGGAGCTCTGTGAATCCTTGACCTTTATACGTCTCCTAAGAGCCTTAGTTGTGGAAGTGTTTTAAATTTCACCCAGCAGGTTTGGCCATTGCAGAGTATTATGGCTGATAGAACTGCTAAAGCAAGTAATGCATTTAGTTCAACAGGCAATATGTGAGTGCCATCGGGTGATTCATTTTCCCCCTCAGCAAGAATTTTTTTCTTTACAATAAATGATTTCTCCATTTCATTATGAATTGCAACACATTCCAGATGCAGTATATTTATTTCACTTTGTGACATTTCTGTTTCCCGGGCAATATGTGTTTCAATAGTTAATGGACTATAGATATTCCAGTATGTCATGTATCTGTACCTTTGGTGCTTTTGAGTTTAGGAGAGATGAGAATCCCAGTCTCAGGCCCACTGATGAAGACCATGAGCCAGTCTCTTAATTAAGAGATCATTCATACTGAGGAAGAGCTTTAAAGTTGGGCTTAAATGATACTGAAATTAACTGAATTAATAATGTGCACTTAACATGTATTTTTCCAAACCAAAACTTTAGCCAGTTCCATGTTAGTCTATATTTATTATTCTGACAAAAAGTTTTTTTCATGACCTTTTCCCAATAAAAATCTATTTCTTATATCTTTTTAATTTTCTTTGACTCTGACCTAGATCAACTGACTATTTACAAGAAAGGAGAACATGTTATTCCATTTCTCCATTTTAATTTAATTTAAAATTATAAGTCAATACTGTAACTTTTCTGGGCTCTAGTCTATGCCATTAAAATCAATGCTAAACTATTTAATGAAGTCATAGAATCATAGAGACAGAGAAAATTAGGGTTGGAAGGGACAACAGGAAGTCATCATGTGCAACCCCCTCCTCAAAGCAGGACCATCCCCAACAAAATCATTCTAGCCAAGCCGGGTCTTAAAAACCTTCAAGAATGGAAATACCACAACTTCTCTGGGTAACCTGTTTCACTGCCTTACTCCCCTCCCAGTGAAAAAGTCCCCCCAACCCCAAATCTAGCCTAATCTTCCTAAGTTGCAACCTGAGCCCACTGCTCCTTATTCTGTCATCTGCCATCACTGAGAACAGCCCAGCTCCATCCTCTTTTGAACCAACTACAGGTAGTTGAAGGCTGCTATTAAATCCCGCCTCAGTCTCCTCTTGTGTAGACTAAATAAGCCAGTGCCTTCAGCCTCTCCTCAGAAGTGATGTGCCTCAGCCACCTCACCGTTCTTGTTACCCTTCACTACACTCTTTCCAGTATGTCCACATCCTTTCTGTATAGAGGAACCAAAAACAGGACACAGAACTCAAGATGTGGCTCACTAGTGCTGAAGAGAGGGGAAGAATCACTTCCCTTGATCTTCTGGCTTCTACCAATACAGCCCAGGATGCCATTGGCCTTTGTAACAGCTGAAAAGCTCACTGAGCTGCGAGGGTGGCAAAAAGTTTGCCATGTGCAATAGTTTTACCAGACAGGAGGGTATACCATGAATAGTGAATGCTTTTTATTGGAGCATTTGTTTTGTGACTGGAGCCCCCATTGCAAACTGAGGGCTCTGCTTGGCTGCTGCTGAGCCTTAAAAAGCTGAAGGACGGAAAAGAAGAAGAGAAGCTGGGAAGGAGCCACCTCCAGCCCTGGAGAGAGGGGCAGAAACTCAGTGCCTAGTCAGAGGACACTGAACTGAAACTTGCCCAGGGAGCAGGCATCAAGATGGGGGGGAGTCCATGCCATCCAACGAGAAGCTGATTCCCCACTGGGTTTGGAGCTGTGCAACCAGAGATACAGGTGCCAGGGAAAGAGTGGGGAGGGATTGGTAAGCAAAGCTCTAGGATTGCTGAAGGCTCAAGCTGCAGGAACAGAGACCTGCAGATGGAAGCCCCCTGTCTGCAGGAGGATGTGCTCGGAGGGGAGACAGCCCTGAGAGGGAACGGGATGAGAGAACACAAACCAGCATGGACACCTAATCACTAGTGTTTGCTGGAAGTGTATTTCCAGAAGGAAACAAAAGGAAGCCTATTGCCTGCAGCAGCTGTTCAGAGTTTGATTTTGCTGGATTACCAGGAAGGATTAAAGGAGTCCATTTTCCCTAGAGCAACAGAAGCCTTGGCTCCCCCATTTAGTGGTGGATCGTAATTATAGTTGTGTTGCTATTTATTTTTATGGGTAGTGAATTATGACCAGAAGGAAATCACTTGCGTTATGGGGGCAAAAGGGGGAGAATTGTTTTAAAGGGCTCTAATGAGGTGAATTTAGTTATGTAGGTAGTTTAACACAAGTGGGACCACTCAGTGTGCTGGAATTATCCACTTGATGTTGTATTTGTGAATTTATTCTAGATTGCTAGTTTTGTTATTAACAATTGTTATTATATTTATTTGTTTCTTTATTTTTCCTGTATATACATTAGTTGTGTATAATAAAGAATATGTGCTCATTGGGTTCAGAGCTGATTCCAGCAGAGGTTACCTCTACACAGGACCCCTCAGTCAGTAGTCTGCCTTAGGGGCTCCCTGTGCTACTGGCACCCTGAGGACCCAAAATAAGGCACATTACTCAGCCATAGCATGCTGGTACGGGTTACACCTTCTTGGCAACAAGGCACACTGTTGGCTTATATCTGTCTTATTGTCCACTGAAATCCCCAGGTGGTTTTCTCTACAGCTGCTTTTTAACCAGTTGGACCCCAGTCTTTAATGATGCATGGGATTGTTCCATCCTGAGTGGAGGACTTTGCACTTCCCTTTACTGAACCTCCTGGGATTTCTTTTGTTCCAGTCCTCCAATGTGTCTAGGTCACTCTAAATCTGAGCCCTACCCTCCAATATATCTACTACTTCCCCCAGTGTGGTATCATCTGCCAACTTGCTGAGGGTGCACTCCATCCTGGTCACTGATGAAATCAGATACTGAACAAACCTGGACCTATTACTGACCCCTGTGGCACTCCACTTTATACCAGCTGCTAGCTAGACATTGAGCCATTGACTACTACCCTCTGAGCTGAATGATCCATCCAGTTTGCTATCCACTTTACAGTCCATTCAAGCAAAAGGCCTAAATATTTTTTTTCCTTCCTTTGAGGATAGCGGGTTAGAGTGCTCACTCATATAAACCAACTGACTTTCTCTGAAGTCAGCATAGCTAAAATGGTTTGCAACAGCTGAGGATATGACATAGGGTTTTTAGTAAGTTTCATATTGTGTATATTGGTTAAGAAGGGTATAGATATTCAATACTAATGAAGAAGTAACTTCTACACTTCACACACACCACAACAGTGTTCTCATAAGCTTTTTGTTGTTCTACCTGCACATTAGTGGGGTGATATTGTATCAAAATTGGGCTAGAAATCATCCAGGTATTTAATTTGGTATGTTTTAATTTATAGTCAACCTAAAAGGCAAAGATGGCATCTGTGTTTCACAAAATGCTGAGTTTGCAGATTCACAAGCGCAGCTGGCCAGAAAATAGCAATTATTCTTTGCGAGAATTTTTTTTCTGTATTTCTTATAAAATTTTGTTTAAAAAAAATGTCTCTGGAATGATTTTCAATTTTTGGAAACCAACCCCCCAGGAATGTTTATTAAACATTGAATATTTTAGTTTCCATTTCCTTTATCCTCATAAAAAACATGCCATTTTTTTTACTTTAAAAAAAAGGGGGGTGGGTATTTAGAAGAAAACATGCCCAACTCACTTAACTTGATTTCACTGAAAGGTCAACTAGCAAAATAACTTTTTGCTAAGGGAAGGTGCCACTAACCCTGCAGTGCAGTGAATGGCTGTTTCATTTTAAAGAGAGGGTACCTCTTAAAAGAGGGGTTATGTAGGAGGAAGCCAGGCTGATGGACCATTTAATGCAAAAAAAAAAAAAAAGCAGTAAGACATGGGCCATACCTGGGACTTCCTCCCCTTCCTTGAGCCACAGAATCACACTCTTCCTTGCATGCTGTGTTTCTGGCCTCATATGATCTTAGCTGCCCAATCAACCACCTTCAACAGTAGGGTGTTCTTGGTGGTGGCTAGCTCATGGCCTGGTGATTAGGGTTGTTTGCTGAAAAAAGAGAAATGGATTTTAACCTCTTCTGGTTGAGGGTGGGAGCGTGTGGGGGTAAGCCCTGGGTCTTCCAAATCTTGGACAAATGCTGTAACCACTAAGAAATTGAGTTAAAAATTGGGTGGACCATTGTCTTCTGTTTTTAGTTAGACTTGTCCTTCAGAGGGCAGTTTACCATTTCCCACGGAGTGAGCTGAACCCTACACGATGTAGCTGTTCAAGTGTTTCTTTCTCTCGCCTGTGGGCAGCAGTGACAAGAAAAGCTACCCCCTTTCTTGTGGAATAATTTGTGACATCACCATAATTTCTGTGGAAATTGACTGGGTAATCTCAAGGGTAGGACAACAGTTTCATTGCATAGGAGACACAGGTTTGAGAGGGAAAATACCCTTTATATAGCAACCCCCCTTTATATAGAAATATCAGATATAACTGCAAAAATAATATAGAAGATTGTAGGCTGTTTATATACTTTTGCTTTTCTGTGAGAGTCCCATGATAAAGTTATGTAATAATATGGTAGTTTTTATCCTACTCTCACTAGACCAACAACAAAAGGCCTAGCAAGAGGATAACTCTTGACGTCTATGATCATGTTGCCTATGACAACTGGCTAAATTGCTTGATTGTCACTGGGTTGAGCCCAGGTACTCTTATGCATTGACTTACATCGAAAATGATAGGATAGAGCTGTGTACTTTCCTGCATAGTGTAGGTTTAGTAAAGGCTGCCTATTGTTAGAATAGAACTACATACCTACACAGGGTAGATAGGACTGATCTCAGAGGGCATACTAAGCTGCCCATTGAGAGAATAGGAGACCCATATATCGAGCACTGAAGATTCAGATGACACTCTGAGGCAGGAGCCTCAGCTGCTTAGTGTTGGAGCAAAATTTTAAGTATTGGTGCTGCCAATGCATGAACTCAGTTTGATTGAGAGTGGAAAATTCCATGCAGGGCCTGAATTACCCCTTCTATGACCTCAGGAGCTGTCAATCAGCCCTGACCCACTTTCAGCTCTGAGCAGACTCAGTTGCTATGCAGATCTTAGTGCAGAGCATGCCCAGTGTACGACTGGAATGAGGTAATACCTCTAGAAATTTCTCTTAGCCAAGCAGCCTGATTGGCTATAGGGCTGCTATAAAAGGTCTGAGGGCCCTTCCCTCTGGGGGGAGAAGATCGCGTCACTGCAGACAGAGGCTGGTGTTTCCGGGGACTGTCTGGCAGTCAGGCTCTTGGGCCTACTGGTCTCCTTCCCCAGATTAGCACTCTGTGCTGGTTAGAGCGATTGTGATTTTGATCTCCTGGTTCCTGATTCAATTTGACTGATTGCTGACTACGATTTTGGACCATCCCACTACGATTTCACCTCAACATTCTGGCATCCTGACTTCGGCATTACTCTACGACTACTCGATCGTCCACCAATATTGGACTGGCGTCACGTCTCGTTTTCATCATTCACCGTGTTACAGTTAGTTTGTTGTTTGTGTTATCCACTCAATGAGCTGTTGACCAGCCCTGGGACTAGGTCTTTGACTGAACCTCGTGGGCCAACAGACCCCTTTGTTGTTCTTGTTGTTGTTGTTGTAAACTGTAACTGAAGACATCGTTCTCCTACGCACCTAAGCGTAAGTCAGATAAATTCACAACTTGTTTAAGAAACCGCTACGCTTCCCGTGCCTCAGTTCTCCATAGCCAATAGAACCCGGCCTGTTACCGTGTCTAATTGCCACCCCGGCCCACCGTGACTCTGGGGTTTGGTTCCCCACCCCGGGACACTTAGAAGCCAAGAGGCTAACATTTCCTTTTGCAAACATGAAAATGTTCCTGTGAAGAGAACGGCTCAATGTTATGGAAGATAAACCTCAGAATTTCACATCTGTGAAACCTGTTGAGTTTTCAGTCATTCTTAGGATCATAGGAAAGCAGGACTGAAAGGGACTTTACAGGGTCATCTAGTCCAACCCCCTGCTCAAGGCAAGATCATCTGACTACGCTATCTCACCCAAGTGTCTGCCTAACCTGCTCTTGAAAACTTCCAAGGGTCAAATTTTCACTGTTTTTCTGTAGCCTGTTCCCATGCTTGACCATGCTCATAGACAGAAAATCTGTCCTAATCTCCGACCTAAATTTCCCTTGCTGCAGTTCGAGGCCATTACCCCCAGTTCTGTCCCCTAGGACCATGTGGAAAATGCTCATCTCCATCCTCTCTATAATTACCCTGCATGTATTTGAAGACTTATCAAATCCTCTCCCAGTCTTCCCTTCTTCAGACTAAACAGGCCTAATTCTTTCAGCCTTTCCTAGTACCTGTTGCCTTGCAAGCCAATAATTATTTTTGTTGTTCTGTGCTGGACTTTTTCCAAACTGTCAACATCTTTCTCAAAGTGTGGGGCCCAAAACTGGACACGGTACTCCAGGTGAGGCCTCACCAATGCTGCATAAAGTAGAAAAAGCACTTCCCTTCATTTGCAAGTGATGCTCCTTTTAATGCAACCTCAGGATGCTGTTGGCCTTCTTTGCCACAAGAGCACTCTGTTAACTTACATTCAGCTCATAGTCTTCTGTAATGTCAGAGCCCTTCTCTCAAGTACTGCAGCCTAGCCACTCACTCCCCTGTCTCAAGATGGAAAAAAGAAGGGGGAGACAAACTAGTTTTTGAGAGGATGGAAATCCATTTCCCACGTAGCACAGCATTATACATACTCAGGAGTCCCTGTGTTCGAATTGGAAGTGGATACAATGCTTGAACAGTTACTTAATCTTTGTTGTACACTAGTGTGTTTTTGCTTAGTCCTGACACAAACTTAAACCCAGTAGAGCATCTATAATTTAAGATAGTTCTTAAACATTAGTTTAATTGCTCTTGTGAGTATGGATGGACTTCAGTATGTGCCAAAATGCTTTCCTTGTTGGTGAAACAAGAAGAGTAATTACCTTACATAAACATGTATCTCAAACTTTAAACTTGAGCATTTTGACAAAAGTCCAGGTAAAGTTAATCAATTTAATTGGTTCATTTAATAAGCACACATTTGTTGTCATTAAGAAGAGAGCTTTAAGGGAGATTGCATCTACCTGCAGCCACCTTAAAAAAGAAAACTCTGATTCTTTGGAGAAAAAAATAAATTATGCTTTTGCTAATAGATTTTGCCATATTGTCTCAAGCTAAGCTAAATTACAGTAAGAGAGTAAGCCCAAGAGTAAATATGATTTGTGGTTTATTTTATTAGTGAACAAAGATTATCCTGTTAAGAGGAGAATATTTGCAGGAGAAAATTGATCCTGTTAATTTATCTTTGTTCATAAAACATTAGAGATGATGTTTAGATCATATATTAACATATCACCCATAATATGCAAGAAACAGATGCTCATGTTATGTTTTAAACTGTGATTGTTTGTTCCTAAAGCCTTTCTCTGCACATTTTTTTGTTTTTATGGAAGGTGACAATTAAACTTCAATTATAAGTTAATTTGGTTTTGTTTTGCTTTTTAAATTAAAGTCTGGATTTTTCCCCCATAAGAAATATACAAATGTATTCATAATTTTTAGTGATACACATATCATATTGTTAATTTCTGTACTCTGGGGATGAAACCACAACCTTACTAAAGTCAATAGAGCTTTCCAAATTCACTTATCCTGTATCGACTGCTTTGGTTTTCAGGTAGGAGCCAGGTGGACTATGTAATATATTTCAAGGAAGATTATGGAAAAATTAATACAAGACAACCTTTCTGCCCACAAACAATAAACGGATTGACATTACACATAAGGAAAAGTAGAATAAACATTTCTTCATGAACTCCATCATGACCCTGCTTTGAGCAGGGGTTTGGACAACAGGATCTCCTGAAGCCCCTTCCAGATCTACTTTTTTAGCCCATCATTACAAGATGTACATCCTTGCTTCCAGGACCGTAAAAGGTGGAGGCGAGCAGGGCGGCTGCCTTGGGTGCCAAAGTGAAGGGTCACCAACAGGTGAGTTGTCAGTCAATATTTTGTTATAAACATTAAAAAAAAAAAATTGGCTGCTGTGGCTTCACCAAATGTTGCAATCTAATTTTAAAAAATGGTGATCTGATGTTAACTGGTATCAAACTCTGAAACAGTTCCTAGCTGTTGTTGCTTTAAGAGGAATCCCTGAGGTAGGCAGAACATGCATGGTGGCACCAGGTCAGCTGGGACTGTTTAGAAGAGGGGGCCGGGATCTCAGAATCCACATCCCCCACTGCCTCAGAAAGTGTGCTCCACAGTCCCCCTCCCTCCCCCCACCGCTGCTGCTACAACTCACACCCCCGCACTCTCATGCTTTCAGAACTTCTGGCCCCACTTTCACAACTGCATGCCCCACCCTCCAACCTCAGGCACCAATTTGGCTTCTTATGCCAGTAATTGAAAGCAATAGGTAGAATATCTGCATTTTGGACAGAGATTAGTTCTTCACTCATATTCCACATAATGTCCCAAATTTTCTTCTGTGCCAACATGTTTGGTATGTGTGTTTGGGAGGGGTGGAGGGGGCGGCTAAGGAGCAGTCAGCAAGGAGCAAATGGTTTTTTGGTTCTCAACATGCTATCATTCCATATACATGTAATACAGAGCAGCTTTGGGGTTATTTTAATCTTTTGATACGGTGGCAGACTCAGTGGATGTGGGGAAAGCAGTGGCTGTGATATACCGTGAGTTTAACACAGCTTTGGACACAACATTGTTATTAACAGGATATGCAAGTATAAACTAAATGAAAGTACTGTAAGGCACATAGATAATTGGATGCATCCTCTTACTCAACTGAATCATCAATGGCTCAATGTCTAGTTGGGAGAAGGTATCAAGTGGGATTCACTAGCGGTTTGCCCTGGATAGATATTGTTTAATATCTTTATTAGTGATTTGGGCAATGGGACCGAGTGCACACTTAGCAAATTTGTGGACAACATCATTGCAGATAGAGTTGCAGGTACTCTGGAGGGCAGGGCTAGGATCCAGAATGGCCTGGATAGATTGGAAAAATAGTCCACAATCAATCAGATGAAATTTAACAAAGGCAAGTGTAAAGTCCTGCACTTTGGACGGAATAATTGCACACACCATATATGGAATGGGGAATGAGTGACTGCTACTTATCTGTTTCAAAGTGGAGGATGCTTTGACTCTAGTGTTTTGTGAGACTGAAGGCTATCACAGAGTTGAGTAAGGTTCTTACTGACTTAAACTGCATCACACATTTGCAAAGTGACAGATTGGTCCTTGGGGGTGCATCAACTGCTTATTTTCCAGTTCCTCCAACACCATTCTTCCCCTTCCATCTACTGCCAGTACTGTAACTGAAACAAAACTGACTGAGAGTAGTACAAGCAGTTGAGGGCAGATTTTAAGCGTTTAGCTCTTTCAAACCATACCAGAGCCATCCTCACTGGAAACCAGGGGCAACACTGAGTGTTTTAAAAGAAAGCCTACCCTCCACCAATCCCATGAATTCTCCCCAACACATTTCTCAATGCATGCCTTGCCAGTGTCCCATTCCCATTTGCATCTGGGCTGGCAAAGTAAAAAGGAACTATACATTCAGCTTTTGAGCTAAAGCTCTTGAGGTAGCCATCCGTGCCTCTATTATCCATTGATAGACTGATAACCACCAGTGACCCCATCCCCCGCACTCTACCCCTATTCTTGGATGTCCCGAGATCCTGGAAATGGTCACTGGTACATAGACCTTCCATCTATGCCTTCAAGAAAGAATCATCCACCCAGCAGGCCCTGAGATCTAAGTCTTGAATGCAGTGCACTTCTGAGTGCTAGAAGAGGGAAGGACTCCCCACAGGAGATACAATGTCCAGTTATTCCTGGTCCCAAACATACAGGTGTGGAGCACAGCATGGGTTTGAGTTGTAAAGAAAGGATGCTTGGTAGGATGCATTGTAGGAAAAAATGCAGCACAGCTCAGGCGCAGAGAGTTCCACTGGCAGTTCCACCAAGCATTTAATATTTTTCCTGATCTTCTGCCATTCTTCTGAAGTAATAAAGGCAAGCATTTACATGAGCGGAAGTTCTAAATGGTCTGTCAGAGTCACATGCCAGGCAAAGCAATGACTTCCCCTTTGAGAACAGACAATGCCTTTCTATTCAGAGACATGCAGCAAGGTTTCAAAGTTCATAAAAGCCTGCATAAGATCACCTCTACAGGCCTGGAATGTGACCGCAGATTTCCACTGAAGCATTTGAACAACACTTACATCCTCCAGGTCCTAAGAAGGAAGTTTGTAACACTTGTCAGATCACAGTAACGCACCTATGTAGAGAAACCCTTCCTACCCAGCCATTTTCAGGAAATTGCCAAAGTATGCATCTAAAATCAGGCTCCTCAGTCACCTGAGGATCCATCAAGCCTGATGGACATCATCCTTGATTTCAAAGGACTGTCCTTGCCACCCTACGTAAAGAAACCCTCCCTACCTGGCCAATTACAGGATGAGAAAACATAAGCAGAACAAGACATCTCACTTTGGGACCTTCACCCCAGGATAAAGGAGATGTTATCATTATGAGTAGTGTTATTAGCAGAACCCTGCTCCACCTCCTATCCTTGGAGTGAGCTGATGAGATAGAAGATATCTAATATTCCAGCTTTAATAAAAGCTTGTGCATCAGCTCCTTCCATTTCACAGAAGAAATTCCTTGCACTTACAGGTACTTTTTGGTTGGTGTCCAAGGTGTGCAATTTATGTGGGGTCCCAAATAATACGGACTATGATATCTGAAGGAAATAAGGCTCTAGTTCTGCCTAGTGTGCACATTCCTGTTCGCAGGACCAGCCTTGTCAGGTTCTCCTCATGCTGATCCATGAAGGACAGTCTCTTCATCCAGAAAGTTTGAAGTGTGTGCTGGTCATTGTTGTCGAAAAAAACAATGTCCCAACAGTCTGCGTTGATTCTCCTGCACCTAAACTGCCAAGGGATAGCAGGGGAAAGGTTGGCAGTAAAAACATGCTTGAACTTGGGAAAATCAACTATGTAAGCCTGCACTTCAAGTTCACTTGATCATTGCCCTCCACTGAGGACATTGCAGAATGTCTCTGATGTGGGCATCAGGGATAGTCTCCTTTCTAAAGGCCCAGCAGCCTATCCACACTCTATCAGGGTAAGGTGTGAGCACTTGGGCTGTGAAAAGGAACAGTTCCTGAAACATATCCACGGTTCTCATGCCCCAAATTGAACCATGACAAGTCATAGGCACTTTGACTTGCAGGGAATTTTTCCAGATTGCACACCCCAATTTCTTCCAGCTGCGTGGCCTTAGAGGGAACACAACCGGTCTATGGAACACTTCTTAGAAGAGTTTAGTCTTGCTAGGCAGAAGGACGCATAGGGCGCATATGGCAATGATGTGCATGCTTCAGCTCACAGAGTTTGGGTGCGCTCATGGTTGAGATTCCCCATTGATACCTGTAGATGCAAGAGAGGTGGGTGAGTCTCACTGAAAGCTGTAATAGAACATGAGCTCAAGTGTGTACCTTTGCTAGTAGTGTAGACATGGCTCAAGTGGATGAGAATGTGAACTAATGTATTTATGGAAATAAAATTAAACAAAATGAACACTAAATTGCCTAGCTATAAGCAGATTTTTTTTTCCTTTTATCTCAGGGGAAGGAATAAATCCAATTTACCCTAAACAAACTTTTAGCTATTCTGAATGTTCTAAGTCATTACTTAAAGGGCTTGTAGTATCCATTTGTGCAGAAATGCACTTGAGTTGATTTAAATTTAAAAGAACTTTAATAACTGGCTTGTGCTGTTGGAAAATAATTGGTTTTTCAGCAATACATTTGTGTATGAAACTTCCTGCTTTTATTAAAGTAATTACATCAGGTCTGCAACCATGTTAGCCTGATTCTGCAAGTTCTCTTAGGGTCCAGTACTGCAAACATGACTTTCTTGAGTATGCCCATTGATTTAAATGGGACAATCTGTGAGAAGGGTAATAGGGTGGAAATTTAAGTCAGTTCTTCCATTATTAGTTGATGCTTACTCACTGGGAATATTATGACCCAGTACATTGGGAGGTTGCTGAAGCCTGCCTTACAGTAAACTTTTGCATGTAGCCTCAGTAGAACCCACCTCAATGCCACAGCTCAGATGGGACTATAACATATCAGTGTATTTCCCCAGACACCTTCTTGTTCTACAGAATTTCCATTTTCACTTCTATTTCTAAACCAAGTTCATTCCTGTGAGCTTGCTTGCCAGCCTGCAGAAGGATCAGGCACACATTACTTTATCCTGAGAGCTTGCCCCGTAGCTCCATTTATTGTCCAGCTGCAAAAAAGAAGCACTATCATTGCTCCCCAGTTGTGTGACAAGGAATATGAGGGTTAGTGTTCCCTAAGCTTGGGGTCCTCGATAGGACCTCTAACAGTTGTCTGTCCTTGTTCCTAATAAAGCTTCTCTATAGTTTCTAGCCTGGGGTGGGCAAAGTCCAGCCCACGGGTCAGATCAGGCCCATGGAGGAATCCATTTCCCAGCATCCCCTTCCCATGTCATTGTAGCCAGTTTCCATGGAGACCCCAGAAGGAGTGGTGGCATTATGGCGTGGGCTAGGGTTTCCATGGAGACTGGCCCCAGCGGCACTGGCAGGGCGAACAGCAGGGCAGGGTGCTGTTCTGTGGCCAGGGTTGGGATCTTGCAGTGGTGACAGCATGGTGCAGAGCTGGGGCATAGCCATGATCTGCTGCCTGCACGTCCTAGCTGACTGACTCCCCAATTTTGCTTGCCCGTGCTCTAGCCTGTATTCCGCAGATCTAGTAATCTGACATTATCCAGCTGAACTTGATTGCAGCAGGGCACTGTGGTGCACCTGCCACTTTAAGGGGGGAAGCTGCCTGTGAGGGCAGCTTCCAGGTGGTGTGCGGGATAACTGCAGGCTTACTTGGATAAGCCCAGTACCTGAGCCAGTCAAGGAGTTTTGCCCTGAGAGCCAGAGGAGAGGAGTTCTTTGCAGTAGGGCAGAAGTGCTTCTGATGGACCAAGGAAGGTAAAGAAAGCAGAGTAACTCTTCAGGCCTAGGAACAAGAGACTATACCTGGGGCAGAGAAGAAAGGGTTTTATGAAGGTGAGTGGCCTTTGTTTTATGTTGATTCTATCATTTGAGTTATAAGCCTTGAGTCCTGCTGGAGACAAGATCAAGGCCTGCAGAGAACCCACCAGCCCAGGCAGGGGCTCAGCAGAGTGTAGTGAGCCCACCAGCTCAGGCAGGGGCTAAGTGAAAGGGTTTAGAGACCCCAAGAGAGACAAGGTGAGGGGCCAGGAGTCTGAGGGCCCAAAGAAAAAGGGAAGAGAGACTGGGGGGGGGGGGGGCAACAGTCCTGAGAGGGGCTAAGGAGAAGGAGCATCGTAAGTGCTAACACCTGCCTGAGAGTGGTGTAGGGGAGGAACGGAGCCACGTTCCAAGCATCATAAGTGCTAAAGCTTGCGGAGTGGTGTAGGGGAGGAATGGAGCCACCGAATTTGCCTGTTAGGGGTACGGACAGGCTGAGGGCCTATTTAACATAAAAGCAAGGTTGAGACTAGTGGAGTCTGGGAGGAACCTGTTGTTGAGTTGATTGGACATGGGTTCACTCTAAGCCCCGTGGGCAGTCTCCCATATTTAATCTCAATAACAGCAAGCAGTGTTGGGTGAGCAATAAAGGGAAGGCTGCATTAGAGACAGATCTGGGGAGGAGCCACACAGACACCATGGGGCATCACGGGTGCCCCTGTTGCTCAAACTTGCCACATTGATGCTGTGCCCTTTTCAGAACTGGACTGACTGTTCCCTGTTCATTCTAGTTCTTAAGAAGGCAGACTGACTGGCATCCACCATTCATTAAGGGACTCCGCGGCTGTGCCCAGATGGACCATTCTCTGTAGTTCTTTCTTCACTGTCCTTATTAGCTGTTCTAGTATTCAGAAATGGCCCTTTAGAATTTGGTTTCTAGGATTCAAGTGGAAGGCTTCAAGCCTAAACTGTGACCTCAACCAGGGCTGCATCATCCTGAGTGCTGTGAGATCCTTTTAAGGATGACACACAACATTATCACTGTCAGCTGTGTTAATACCTACACATGATTCACAAGAGAAACCCAGAGATTGCAATTAGGAATCCATACTGTCAGAAACATTGTGAGCTGTTGTGCTCTTTCTGAGCTGTTACAACAGAATAATTGCTCTATTCATAGAATCATAGAATCAATGAGTCAGAAGGGACCTAGACAGGATTAGGTCCCACCTATACATTACAGGTATTGTGCAATTATCTTGAGACCAGCTACATGTGCAAAGAAACTTATTATGCCAGAAAAATCCCCAACTAGCCATGAAGTTAGACCTTGAAAATGTGTGCTAACTTTATAGCTGGTTGCTATTGAGCTTTAATTTGCCCCTGTAGCAGGGTCTCCACTGTGGCTTGGACCCTCATCTGCTGGTGGGGCTCCCAGTCACAGAGATGCACCATGCCTAGCTGGGGCTAGGAGCCCCACAGCTGGGGGGACTCTTAGTCCCAGAAGCTGCTGACTTTGGGTCCTGTCAGCACCCTGCACCTACTGGGACCCAGAGTACTGCAGCTATGGATGCTGGGTCCCTGCAGTGAGTCTCCCCATGCTGGGAAACAGATAGGTCTTGGCAGCTGTGAGGCCCAGCTGCAAATTCCAAACCCCAGGGGTGTCTGGAGTTCCTGGGGCTGGAAGATGCAGCTGTAATGATCTCCCAGCCCTGCAGATTTCATGCACACTCAAGCTGGGAGACCACAGCCAGGAAGCTTGCTTCTTGCTGGTTTAGGGGAAGTCCAGGATTGGCCTCCCCCTGCACTGGCAATAAAGTGTGATGAGATCTAATGTGTGATTATGTGGATCATGCATTAGATCTCATCACACCTTTACCTGCACATGTAGAGGGTTCCTCAGGTTTCTAAAAGGGTGCAAACTGAGAACTGGCATTTTCAAAAGGGGTGCCTTGTACCTAACAAAGGGTGCCTTGAGTTTATAAAGTTGAGAACCATTGAACTACAAATATATCGCTACCAAATAATGGAAATAGGAACATAGGGCTGGAAGGAACTCATTGGGCCATCAACTGTAGTCCCTTCAATAGGCAAACAATCATTAACTGAGGTATCCTGCAATTGCTACATGCTGCAGTGGGAGAAGTAAGGGCAAGGAGTCTCTTGGGAATTGGGTTTAGAGATGGAAAAATATTCTGTTCTGTGGCAGGGTAAATATGTTAATTCTTCTCTGAAATGGTACCAGGCAACTACCAGGGTGACCCTGTGCAGTCTTCCTTTCCTAACTCTTGAGTTTGCATCTGCTGGATGCATTACAGGACAGCGTGCTCTAGATTTCTGTCTGGTTCACAAGCTTACTGACAACTCTTGTATTAACTCCTACAACTTAAAAAAAAAAAAAATCCCACAGATGAAATCTAATTGTGGACTGAGCAGGAATGTCATTCGGCATTGGCTTGTGAGTCATCACCAGAGAACTTGGTTTTCTCTGATTTAAAAAAAAAATCCCCAATTCTCAGTTTAAAAGAAGTAACCCAAAATCCACATTTTTCTGTGATTAAAATGAAACATCACTAGTATATACTCGTGCTTCATTTGAATCATGCAAAAAAGTGGATTTTGGGTTACTTTTTTAACCTGAAAATTGGGGGTTTTTTTAAATCAGAGAAAACGAGGATTCCTGGTCATCACGCTTAGCACACGAGGTCCTTATCCACTGTTAATCTCAAGGTCACAGGCCTGAGCCTGATTTAACAGACATGGCTGTAAAACTGGAGTGGTTCCCTTGCAGACAACATCGTGACTCTATTCCCAACAGTTCAGAATGTGGCCGAGGGGCTGTAGGACGTACGGGATGGGAGTGACTCCCTGAGTCCTGACAGGGGCCTTTTGACTTGTATCAATAAGGCTTTATACATGCACAACCTGATTCAGTGCTTGCAAGATTTGAGACTATTATTACCTTATTTTCATCACGTGCATTCTCCACTCTTCCCCTTCTCGTAGTATGATGTGCTTGCCTTTTTGGTGCATGATATAGTATTTGCTTTTTTGGGCTGGCTAGAA
Organism: Crocodylus siamensis; assembly: GCF_052110815.1. Taxonomy (NCBI): domain Eukaryota; kingdom Metazoa; phylum Chordata; order Crocodylia; family Crocodylidae; genus Crocodylus; species Crocodylus siamensis. The sequence continues at coordinate 250,226,420 of NC_143397.1, forward strand.
AATAAAATTCCCTTGGGCTGTTTTGTCCCCCTTTAAATCTGTACCAGGCTACAGATTTGTTGTTGTTGTTCTGTTCGCAAAGATTGTTAAAGCCCTTTATGAAGTGTCCAGACTGGGGTAGATTTCACAAGCCTCTGCCAGAAGATGTTTAATAACACTGTCATTCCCAAGGAGATCGTGCCATGGCAGGTTCTGACAAAGTGCAAAACATGGGACAGGTGTGAATTTACCATCTGCACTGCTCCTACAGTACTGGTGCCCATGTCAGTACTAATTAAACCAGAGGAAAGACCTTGGGAAGGCAAGTCACTGCATTTCTTGTTCTTGAAGCTATAGTAGCTGTTGTGTGGTATGAATTAGAGCCCGTGACCAGGGCTGTGTCTAGGCCGAGAGGCTACATCATCTATTTCCTTTCCATATAGACCATTTATAGCTATTGCCTTCCAATGCTTGTTATTTTTTAAAACTATGCACACCTATGGATAGACACACACACATCACTGAAGATCATCCTAATAAATGATTTTGCTCTTGCTCATCTCGGTGTTGCTGACTTGGTATAAAATCTAAATCAGTAATGCTGTGTTAAGAAACGGTTTTATTCACCTTTCCATGCTATTTTCAAAGGAGATAATTTGTGGTTCAGTATTTAGAGAAGCAAATCAGACATCTGCCTTCCATTCCTGGTTCTGCTACCAGCTCCCTAAATGGCAACATAAAACAGCTCTCAGTTCCTCAGTTTTCAAATTGGTAGATTGATACAACACCACTTACCTTTCTAGTTATCTACCTCAGGTACTGTATAAGCTAACTGGTATCTGGAAGGTGATTAGAGATTTTCAAGTGAAAGACTTTCCAGTTTTCAACTGCAACTTCAAAGATTAGCACTTCAGGAATTTACATTTCAGATTGGAGCTAGGGAAAATGGTAAATCCCCACAAGAACGACTGAGTGATATTCATTCCTGGTCTTGAAACTCTGAGATGCAAGACCAATGCCCTGTAAACAATATGCAGGGAAAATTAAGCTGATAGACCTATTTCTTTCTGATTCTTCTCATCTCAGTCCAAAGGCTGTCTTCCTCCATTACTTGGATTACATTATAGGCAGTGTTTCTCTGAGAGGAGAATGGAAGAAAGCCACAGAGGGTATCAGCATCTCTTCTATGTTCACTGACAAACTCTTGTTCCTTCCCTTGATCTGAAGCTAGAAGCTGCGGCTATGGTAATGTTCTGTGACCAATACAAGAGGATTTATTCTCTATATCCCCCATGGAGAAGTTGTGCACCAAGCTTTGCTGTGTGGTTGAAGATTAATTTTGATTATTCTGAGTTCTTACATCCATCCCAGCTTCTGTGAGAGAGATGTTTGGTGGACCAAGATATGCAGATGACCATCTTCCAGTAAATAGAGAGGTCACTGGTGAGTCCACTCATGACTGAGGCAGCCAATCCAAGATCCATACGTTCAACTGAAGATAGTCCCCAGGAGTGGATCCTGGTACTGTCAGATAACAGCTCTTTCTTTTTGTCTTTCTCATCTCTCCAGAGTGAGATGAGTTTTCTCAAAAGGATCCATGCCTTGAATCTCTTTTTGTTTTTGCCCATCTTTAGAGTGGTGACCATTGGTGAATTGGGTGTATAGCACCTGTTTTGGGAGCCAGTTGTCAGGCATCCTTATGGCATGTCCTGTCAATCGGATCCTGTATAAACATAAGTTCAATGCTGATTGTATTTGCTTGATCCAGAGCACTGGCATTCATTCTTCTGTGCTTCCAATTGATGCGAAGGATTTTCCAAAGGCATCACTGACACTAACTTTCCAAAACTGTTAGATGCATCTGACATGTGATGCAAGTTTTATACCCATAAAACCAGGTAGGGATGACAACGTCCTGGTAAACAAGAAGTTTGGTGTGGGTCCTAATAACCATCAGGGACATTTTGGAGATGTCCAAAGGCAGCAGTAGCAGATTTTATCTGGTGTTGAGCAATGTCGTCTATGTTTCCTTTTTTTGAGAAAGGTAGCAACCTAGGTGGGTGAAATGCCCAAAGATCTCCAAGTTTTTCACTCTAATTGCAATATGTGGAGGAGGAGCTGATTGGTTTGGCATGGATTGGTAAAGTATCTTGGTGTTCATGAAGCAGACAGTGAGCCAGAGCATTTCATATGCTTCACAGTAGCAATCAAGAATGACCTGTGGTGCTCAACTTGAGTGGGCACACATGACAATCATCAGGGTACTGAAGTTCACTAACGCAGGTGTGGTTTATCTTGAATTTGGAACACAACTGGTTGATGATGAAGAGATTCCCATCAAGGGGATACTGGATGTTGTCTGTAAAGAGTGTTGTGATCAACGGAGTGAATCACTGTCCCTGATTCAGGCCGAATCCAAATCCGAATCAAGAAAGGCCCATTTCACACAGCCCTAACAACAGCTATGATGGTCAAGGCAACATAATGTGCACACATCCATACTTTTCTGATGGGTCTGCACAGTTCATCATAGCAGCTATGTCATAGGATCATAAAGTGCATCCTGGGAAGTTACCATCTCCTAAAGGCTCCTCACCTTCCTTCCGCCACCTGCCATCAGACATCTTATTCCCTTTGGCACTTGTGGTGTAGCCGTGATTGTAGAAAGGACTGATCTGCTGTTGTAGAGGAGCTCTGAGTATGAATGCATGAATGCAATTTTTTGCTGATAATATTGGAGTTCTTCCAGCAAAATCTGGGAGCCTGCCCTGGGCCAAGTCTCTTGTCGTATTCTTCCTTCAGGCCTGTGATACAAAAAAAAAAAAAGAAGTACCAAGCTACTAAATGAACACAGCCATGTGTGGGAGGGAGCTCAGAGAAAGATGGGGCAAACTTGGGCACTGTAGAGTCTCTTTGGTAACAATTGTGGCCTGATAAATGCTACACAACTGCTAATTTAATCACTGAGGTTTGCATTTTAAAAGCTGCAGAAACATTTGTTCTTCCCTTTTCTACTGAGTTCAACCATGTTCTAGCCTATTGTACTACGGGAACAGATGAGCAGCTCCATAGTTAAAGAGCAGATGGATTTTAGTTGTGTTTCAAATGCAAATCTCCCTGCTTCTCACTCTAATTGAATCAGTGGTCCAATTTTGACAAACTCACAATATATGTGCCAACTGAATTTTCTACAATACTGGTATTTCCACAGTGAAATAATTTTGGCACAGGAGCCTTTGAAACACAATTCTTCATGAGTCATATTTCAAAGTTAAACCATATATCCAGGCTTGATTTTTTTTACCAGTGAAGTTTTCTATTGTGACTGCCAATACCAATTGAAGAAGGCTTAAACAGGAGTCTGCTCCTATAGTCAAAGCCCCAAACCTAAAGGATTGTCATCTATTTCCATGCAGAATATAACAGACTTATAAGTAGAGAGGGAACACCAGCAAAGAAGTTTGCATGGTTTTCTGGATGGAGGACATGGCAATGTTGTTCCGTGTACTAGTTCTTTGTTTGAAATAAATTGTCATACATCTATTGGAATGAATGGAAGTAGGACAATATGGCACCATATGAGTATCTAGTCCTTGGACTTTAAGGACAGGAAAAAAGAAACCAAAAGCATGCTGACTCCCAATGTCCAGGGAGAGGAACATACTTGGGATAAATCGCCTTTGTCAATAGACACAAATTTCCCTCTCTTTGGTGTACATCTGAAAGCTGAATAAGTCTGTTCTTCATAGTTTCATAGTTGGTAGGGTCAGACCTGGGCAGATCATCAAGTCCAACCCCCTGCCATGGCAGGAAAAAGTATTGGGGCCATACGACCCCAGCAAGGTGTTCATCTAGCTTCCTCTTAAAGCCCCCAGGGTAGGAGCCAGCACCACTTCTCTTGGAAGTTGGTTCCAGACCCTAGCCGCCCTGACCGTGAAGTAGTACTTCCTGCTGTCTAGCCTGAATCTACCCTCTGCCAGCTTGTGAGCATTATTTCTAGTCACTCCTGGTAGTGCTCGGGGGAACAGGGACTCCCCCAATGCCCTCCTGGTCCCCTCTGACTAGTTTGTAACAGGCCACTAGATCCCCCCTCAGCCTTCTCTTGTGGAGGCTGAACAGGTTCAGGTCCCATAGCCTCTCCTCATAGGGCCTGCCCTGCTGCCCCTGGACTATGCGAGTGGCCTCCTCTGGACCCTCTCCATATTGTCCACATCCCTCATGAAGTGTGGGGCCCAGAACTGGATGCAGTACTCCAGCTGCGGCCAGATCAGTGCCGCATAGAGGGGGAGGATCACCTCCTTGGACCTGCTTGACATGCATCTGTGGATGCACGACAGGGTGCGGTTGGCCTTCCTGATCACGTCCCCATATTGGCAGCCCATGTTTGTTTTGGCATCAGTGATGACTGCAAGATCCTTTTCTGTCTCTGCACTGATGAGAAGGGAGCTCCCCAGCCTGTAGGTATGGTGCCGGTTGTTCCTCCCCAGGTGCAGCACCTTGCACTTGTCAGTGTTGAATCCCATCCTATTCTCATCCGCCCACCCCTGTAATGTTTCTAGGTCTGATTGCAGCCTAATCCTCCCTTCTAGTGTGCCCACATCCCCCCACATCTTAATGTCATCAGCAAATTTGAACAGGGTACTTTTTACCCCCTCGTCCAAGTCACCAATGAAGATGTTGAACAGTGCGGGCCCGAGGACCGAGCCCTGGGGGACCCCACTGCCTACATCCCTCCAGGGAGAAAATGACCCGTCCGCCACCACTCTCTGGGTGCAGCCCTCCAGCCAGTTGGTGACCCATTTAACTGTGTGGTTGTCAACACCACAGTCCCCCAGTTTCTTAATGAGAATGGGGTGAGAGACAGTGTTGAAGGCCTTCCGAAAGTCCAGGAAAACTATGTCCACTGCTACCCCTGCGTTTAAGGATTTTGTGACTTGGTTATAGAAGGCTGCCAGGTTGGTCTGACAGGACCTGCCTCTAATGAACCCATTCTCTAGCCAAGATGCAATGTTTACTGTTTTGTTGAAAATAAATCATCACTCTGCATTTACTTTAATAATGGCTTTGTGGAGAGTGCAAGCTTTAATTTTAGCAGTGGACTGGAGGGTAGCAGAACATCCATTAGCTGAGGAGAGGAATTGAGCCAATGTTTGGATGTGTTTGATCTTTTTAATGTGCTACACATGTCCCCATAGATTTCTGGTGAGAAAATAAAGGCATAGATGGGAATTTACTCTCCTGGCTATTGTCCAAGTGCTGCTCTTCCAGTTGAGCTATTTTGATGATTAGTTGACTTAAGTCATCCTGCTGAATCTCACCGTTTTTAATTCCTGCTGCCTTGCAGCTGCGAAAAAAAAGTGAATTATTATCTGTAGTATCACACTGAGACGGCTCTGCAAAAATGTCATTCCAAGGCCCTTTGTCTGTTATTTTCTTTCCAATTATCCTCAACACAAATAAAACAAAACAAACAGAAAAGCTGATATTCATGAAATAGGCTTGCTTGTTGCTTAATTCCTTAAGGAGATGCTGCAAAACCACTGTATTCTGACACCAGGCATAAACAATTTTCAACCTGGAGTCTATGTAGGCAATCACGGAGGTAATGACAGCAGGGCTAGCTTTAGATTCAGGTAGGTGGAAGCTTTAAAGAGCGCACAGCTGCCACGCTGATCAGTTGGGTCGGGGATGGTATGAAGATTTGTGCTGAAGAGTGTCTTAGAGGGTCATCTGCTCAAAGTCAAAAGTCTGCCTCAGTCAAGATAAATTTCACCAATTTCTACAGCCAACAGCACACAAGAGGGTACTATGGCTAGTAACACAGCTGGCTGCCTTTGATTCCCCAGACTAAGTGACTGACTTGCAGCTCTCAAGTGTATTTTAACAAATTACTTTTGTCCTTGCCTGAGACCTCTTCCTGCCTGGCTTTTCTATGTTTTTATGATGAATTTATCAAAGAATCGTGGAAAACCCTGACTTTGGTCAGATTTGGAGCAAATGCAGAGTAGGGCTCCAAACAGATGTCTTCGGACCCTGTAGCAAGGCAGTGTAACTGCACTGCCACCAGGGCCCCAACTGCTGCCATGTTTGTTAAAATCTTGGGGTGAAAGCTTGCTTCTTTCCTGACTGGCCCTGATTGTCCTCTGCTTCAAGCTTTTGTACAGACACATGCACCTCTGCACAATGGGTGCACAATGCACGTGAAAAGTTACCAGATCAGAGTGGAAACCATTTATATTGCTGTCCACTTGCCAGGTATGCCCTGTGCTTCTGAACCCGAAATTTGATGGAACATGGGAATTTACATTAGACTCTCAAATAGGAAGGAAGACTGAAGGAGAACAGGTCAAACAGAATCCATTGCACAATTCAGATATGGACTTGAATCTTTCCTTTAAAACCAGAAAAGCTCCGACCTTCCCACGTTTGGCCATGAGACTGGCCTCTGAGTTCTCTCTGTTTAGAGCTTCTGGCCATTCCTCCAAACATACCTTATGCGGATTCACTAGTATACATACCCAAGTCGGGAATTAAACTCTACAGGAATATTGTTACATCAATCAGCAAAAAAGAATCCCCATAGCAGTGCACACAATATCCCTGTTTTTTCATGCTTTTGTTTAGGGGGGTGGCAGGGGAGGATTGGGGGGATCCAGGCTTAGTTTTAGGCAACAAAAATGGAAAATCTTCTGGCAAAATGAACATAAATTTCTAGAACTATGGTGTAGACATACGCAAACTCAACTCAGAATGTGCAATACATTTTAGTCTTAAAGTGACCACATTCAGGGAAAAAAAAGGAAACTTCTATGAATTCATCCTTTTTTACAGCCCAAACTAGTCATACAAGGTAAAAATCCCTTTCAAAACGTGTGCTTGTCTCTGTGGCCCATTTTAACTGGACTGACATGTACATATTCCTCCAAGTGGAGGATTTTGCCAGCAATTTAGTATTCTAAAGAAGTCCATCACTAATCACTGAAGAAATGTCAATAGCACTCACTTGGAGCAAAAGGATGACTCTGTGTCTGCACTCATTCACATTGACTCTTCACTCCTAATTCTCCTCATCACACTGAAAATGTGTTCAGGCAAATATTTTGTTCTAGGTGAATCCAAAGCAAGTGCTACTTAGTTCAGAAATGTGTCTTGAATAACCTCAAAAACCCTTATCTTTTGATTCTTCGTAAAATCTGAGACACTTCAAGTGTCATCCAAGAATTGCGTTGGGGGAACCAGGCAGCAGATGTAAAACAGGGGCAATCATCCTTGTTAGATCCTGACTCCATGCAGCACCCAGTGACTAGGGAGATGACGATCCAATTGCCCATGGATTCTGTTATTCATTAGCCAGAGCAAGCAGGGAGCAAACGCCAGCACACATTGCTCTCAGCAGCTTTATTCAGAACAGAGACAGCTTTAGCTCAGGTCCCAAAAAACCACAAACCAGGGAGCTGCCCCGAATACTAGTTTTTTCCCACATTTATAGTTTGGTTCAGGTTCATTAACGTTCATTCCACCATTGTCCCTCCTCCTATTAAACCCATTTCTCCGCCCATCACAAGCTCCGCCTCAGTTCACTGTTTACTTCATTAGCATGGAATTGCCTATGAATTTCCACCATTTACATGCCTCTCTGCTAAGAGCGCATGGTGTAAGGCCATGAACTCAGGTACTCTTGGTCAATCACTGCTTTTTCTGGTTTTCTGCTGACTCCTTCATCTCCAAGGTCTTGCTTCTGCTTTATCTCCTGATGATAGCTGGTGGGCTGCATCTTGTTCTCCTTACACAATGGGCTCTAACACTATGACCTTATTAGAAAACTGCCTGCCTAAGCATTTGCAAGGTTATTTTTAATATATCATTCTGCCTTGTGACCAGCAGCTCTTCTGAGACACAGGAAAAAATCTTTGTATTCAGCTGCAAATCCAGTGCTCCCCAAAATCCAAATTATTGTCACCCTAACAGTTCTTACATGTTTTGTGTGGTCATTTGGGTTATGGTGGAACAAAGGAATACTGCAAGTACCAAACTACCCTCATTTATTCATCCAAGGCAGAACCGGGTGGTTTTAAAGGGTAAACACTGTGGCACGTCTACATATGATGCTACATTGCTGTACCAACACGCTATGGCGATGTAGCATCCGCAGGCAAAAATTGTGACACTGCTGCTATGTTTCCATAGCAATGTGCTCCCTTAGTATAGTGTGTCGCTATGGCGATGTAGCAACTAAAAATAACTGTGCGCTGCATGCACAAGGCATTACAGGCTGTTACTGCGCCATTGTTACTGCATCGCCATTTAGTACTTCTTTTTGGAAGTACTAAATGATGGCACAGTAATAATGATGCTGTAGGGGTATGTGTAGATGTGCCCTCTAGATACCAATTAAGGGTCAAATCCTCAGCTAGCGCAATTTGGCATCATTAACTCTTAGTAAAGCTGAAGATCAGTTAAAGATATAACATCAGTTCTTTAAAATGAACATCGCATCAATCGTTAAGAGTTATACATCGGGGCATCTTTACACATGCTCTGGGAGTGGAGGGGGCTTTAAATAGAGAAGCTCTTGGGGGCTGCTATAGTTAAAGTGCCTGCAGCATCTCATGTATTCAGTATCTCACACTCCAAAATGGTGGCGGGGGTGCTTTAACTAAAGCTTGTTCAATGAGCTTTAGTTAAAGCGCCCCTGCCACCATTTTGAAGCAGGGGACACTGAATACATGAGATGCCGAGACTGCTGGAATGTGCTAATTGAGTCTGCTCCAATATATGGTAATTACAGTGCGTTGGAGCAGGCATCCCACACATCCACAGGCACCCTGGGGTTTTAGTTTGGTGTGAACTAAACATTCACTTTGAGGATTAGCATCACACACGCATCCTTAAATAAGAATGTGAGAGCAACAAGGAAAAGCTATACACATCCTGACCCTTCACAATCATATTCAAATGTTTAATGAGTTAAGTAATTGGGCACTATTTGCTTTAATTCCGGCAAAATGCCCTTCTATACAATTAAATGGCTTCAGATTTGGAAACCGAGACCTACCGCTCTTCTCTCCTCTCCTCGTGACAGCCAGTCATGTGTGAGAAAGGTCAGTCATGTAAAAGAAATTAAACGAGCTCTATGGTGAGGAGTTAACTGAAATTGATGCAAAGCTCTCCAAACAGCAAAGGTGATGAAAAGTTAAATCAAAGTAAGATGCAAGGAAAGGTGCTCATTAATATCCATCTCCCTAGTTCACAAACACCCAGCTCATCAGAACAGCAGGACGGTGCACCTAATGATCTGATCAAAAGTGATATTAATAAAAGAGAAGAATATATCCCATACTTACATCTTAGGTCTTATTGTTTTATGCAGCCTGTTAATGCTGCTAAGGAAATAACAAAAAATCTGCATGGGTATGAAGGCAAGATACAAAAGAAAGCAACACTTTCATGCCAGGCCACATGGGCAGCAGATCACACTGAGCTCAGTGGAAGCATTTATATGCTAAAGGTCATGAGCTTAAGGGCTAGAATCAAGGCCAGAAAGATTCAGGCAAAATCTCTGGAACCGAAAGCCCCAAGTGTTGAGGCCATTCAAACCTTGATGTGAACAAGCTTCCTAAGACCACTTTATTCTTGAAGACAGGAACAGACAAGGCTGCTGCTTTCCTCTCAGGAGAGTAAGGAAATATAAGCTAGTACCTTGTGTTGCATCCCTACAACTCACAGCCCTGAGGGGAGAAAAGCTGCCATAGGATGGGCTCACTTCCTCCCATACAGGGGCCTCAACTGAGCAGTGTCTTGACTCCATCTCTCAGGGCACCAGTCAGCAGACAGTTGTTCTACCTCTGCCATAGACCAGGAGCCATAGCTTGTCTCTCTTGATGCCCGTTCTCCCCATCACTGCAGGACATGGTGAACAAGGACTGGTATAAGTCACTTCCTGGTGGGCTCTATGAGCATTGCAGGTGCATGTTGGTCCTAAATTGAGGGCAGACTGATTAGTCCCCCTACAAGAGGAAGAGCAGGCTACTGGACCCACTGGTTATATTAGTTTAGATCAGGGGTGGGCAAAATATGGCCCATGGGCCGGATCCAGCCTACCAGCTTATTGGATTTGAATCAATTGGATTTGACTCACAGACTGGCACCCACCAAATAATTGTCTCTGGCCCCATGGCAGCTGCCACTACTGCGCTCTGCATGGTGTTGAGTCCTGCCCACCCCCACCTGGGCCAGTGTCTGCTGCGCTCCCAGCCTTCCCCACCGCAGGGTGCCAGCCCTGGCCAGCAGGCACAGCTTGTAGGCAAGGCTGCCGCTGCCACAGCAGCCCAGGGAACTATGGGGCTTCCCAGGCCTCCAGAATCTCCTCCTCCTGTCCTTGCTTCAGTTCTCTGGTATGGAGAGGAAGCTGTAGCCTTGAGGGGAGCAGGGTGGGCTCTGCTTGCAGCTCATTTTGGTCCAGCTCATGTGTGGCTGGGCAGGGGAGGGTGGGGACTGAGGGGGTGTGAGGAGCTCGGCTGCTCATAAAGCCCTGCTGGGCAGGCACGGGACAGGCAGGTGGGGCAGGAGCAGCAGCAGAAGCCAGAGCAGGCTTGATGCAGCCCTGCTGGGCAGGCAAGTGGGATGGAAGCAGCAGCAGCAGCAGCAGTGGGAGCCAGTACAGACTTGGATGCAGCCCCACCAGGCAGGTGTGAGACAGAGACCAAGAGAGCTGGCGGTGCCAGGTTCAGCTCTCTGTTTCTCCCTCCTCTCTCTTAGGGGCTTCTCTTGCTGCCTGCAGGTGGGAGCTGCTTTCCTGTCCTTTGCAGTGTGTTGCGAGCCAGGTAGGCAATGCCAATCCCCCTCCCCCTGCCTGTAGAGGTCTGGGTTCAGCCAGACCTTCAGCCTGCTCTTCGCAAAGAGCAGGCAAGGGGAAGCCCCCCACATGCACACACCCAACACACCCACACCCGAACTACAACCCACACATGCCCCCGAAGCGACTCACGCAGCCCACCCACACCATACCTAACACACACATCCAACACTCTTTCACACTCACCACATCCCAACTACATACCCCACCACCTACACCCCTGCACACATCCCACATGTATACCCACACCCTGACCTGCACCATACCCACACCCCACACACTCCCCACCATCCATCATACCCCCCCACCTCAACCATACACACACTAAACCCCCCACCTTACTCACATGTATACCCACAGGCCACACACACACACCTACACCCCCCTTACACATGCACCCACACCTTACCCACATGCACTGTTCCACACACCCAAAACCCCCACACACATCCCACACCCCCATACACATCCACACATCTACCCCACACACATGCCCTTCCACACACCCCCCACCTGCACCATACCCACACACACATCTAACAGTCCCACACACCCCACACCTGAACCACACACACATTGAGACATACACACACCTCCCTACACACATCCTACACCAACACATACACCCACAGCCTCCGCACACACTCCACACTCCTCAACTTTACCATACCGACACACCTCCACACACAACATACAAGCAATCCTCTTACCACAAGGAGTACTTCCTAAGCAAGGGGAGAGACTTCTGGTGGCAAGGGTCTGGGGTTATGGGGCCAGACTTCTGGTCACAAGATAGTGGCCAGGGGGCAGGGCCCCTATCAAGGGGAGAGGCTACCATTGTGGCCCCTGATGCCTCACCAAAACTCATGAAGCAGGCGTCCAGCCAAAATAATTGCCCACCCCTGGTTTAGATTCTCGGCTGAAGCCAATGCCAATTTCTCCCCTGTTGAGAATCTACCCATTACTACCACAGTGATTTAAAACAATGCAAAATACCTCATTCCATTCTCACTTCTCCTTGTCTTACACTCAGGGATTCTGGGTTTAAACTATTATCAGAGAGATCAAAATTAGACCCAAAAAACTAAAACTGACTCAAGTGTATGGGCCTGGTTTTGTTCTTGTGTTGCTACTTTAGCTCAGTAATCTCACTGATGCCAAGGGAGTTGCACTGGTAGAAATGTTTCCCATGCATTATATAAAACACACTGGGGGGCTAAATTTTCACCAGCCTTACATATTCCCTCATCATTAGTGCATATGCAAAAGGGCTAAAAAAGGTAACCTTGGAAATTAACCATCAAAGTAATTTGCTTGGGTGGAAATGATTGAACCACAGTGATAACCCTTGAAGGACAAAGTCCTGTGTCTTCCCTAAATGAGAGGTTTGATTTCCATTTGGTACTAACACTGCTGTTGTGCATTTTGTCTTTTCACACGTACTAGTTGACATGCAGTTGACCACAGTACCCCTGTTCAAGAGGCATTCACTTGTTTATCTGATGATGAAATAAATAACAATATCATTATCCATTTTAGAGGCATCTTTCTCTTTGCCCCCCCTTTTTTTAAATTCATATCTCAACATTTTCTGTCATTTAGTTTTTCAGCATTTTTTCTCACAGCTTAATTGGAGCACAAGAACATATAATTATCCGATCACTTTTAGTTCGAACTGATTAAAAAAAAAGAGGGTGTTTGCCTGGGTTAGAGGTTAGTACAATGCGTAATTAATTGTCCAATATCATCTTAATCAACAACTTTCCAGTTTCAGCTTCTTTGCATTTATCAAAGGAAGGGGGGTTAAGGGGAGATATTTAATCAACTATGCATGAGTCGTCAGAAATGGATTTCTGTAAGGGAGCCTTCAACCAGTTATTAGGAAAGGAGCTGAAGTGAAACAACCTTCTTCTAGGGGAGGTGGATTACACTGGTTTGCAGGAAACAGACTTAACTCTTATTGAACAAAATATTTCAGTCACATGTTCCATCTCTGTCTGCTTAATGAATTGAAGTGTCAAGAAAATGTGAAGAGGCAGCACAGGAAAACAGAAATGTAATTTAATGCAACATGAATCATTTGCTGGCCAAATGTACAGTATTGATGGAATTCCAGACAAAGCATTTAGATTATGGTTATTGTTACAGGAAATGGTATTTAATTTGTCTAGCAATTCAGATGTTTAAAGGCAGATTATTAAAAGAACCACAACAAAGTAAACTTGTCACCATCTTCCAGGAGACATAATTGGCAAAGAAGTAAATCTAATTACTTTCAGAAACATAACTTTAAGGCATCTCTGCATCTCTAATGTGCTTGAGAAAATATACTCAGAACAACTTCCTTGAAAACCATGTGGAAGCTGCATTGATCTGCTAAAGATGTACATGCCTATTATGTGTTGGTATCTTTCTACATTATTCCCAATTCTTCTTTCCATTCCATTTATATTTCTGTCTCCTATAAAGACGTTGTTCAACTGAACCCAGAATACCTGCAGGGGTGATCACTGAACTGTGATCTACATTATCCATTCCTTCTGTATCTTATTGTGATACCAGTACTACATTGCACATAATAGATCTATCTATCTTGCCCAATACTGTCATACTGAATTGCTGAACAGGTATCATTCATCTGCACAGTTAAGTTCCATTCACCTTATTCCTCCTCCCAGTGAGATGTATGGTAATAATTCTAAACCCAAAATGTTTGAAGTTCTCTGTTCCTTCACACAGATTCACTTGCCTCTGCTTAATAGAACATGAGCTTCTTCAGCTGACAGACTTCCTGGGGTAACTTCTCTTTCACTTTGCAAACCTAAATGGCATATACATAGATGCATAACTGCAGAGTTTGGCACTTATGCACAGTCTGTTGTTTGGCATCACCCATGAAATATTATGTCAGGGTTGCCAACCCAAGACAATTTTTTACTGGCAATCCTCAAACTTTCTACTGACAACCAAACTTTTTTACTGCCATCTGTATTATATAATAAGTGTAACCCTTCTGTTAGACACTAGACAAGGGCCTGGTTTAACTCAAAGTTTTAAAACCAGCCATAATGAAAAAGGTTGGCTGTCAGTAAAATTTTTCAGATTATCAGTAAAAAAATGCTCTTGGGTTTGTAATCCTGGTTGACTGCAGTAATAGTTTCATACCATGCTGCCTCCACCCTAGTAGTCCCTTATTCCAATTACATCCTGTGCCATGCTATCTTCCCCCATCCCAGCACAGACTCCCAAAGAACGACTACTCTGTCTATCAGCAACAGCAGCATATGGTTGGTGAGGGAGGGGCTATGGGCTACAAAGCTCCGAGAGAATGGGTCCTGCCAGGTACTGCACTCCTGCTCAGATACAATATGGTGCTGCTTTGCTCTGTGTGTCCTTCAATATCCAGCCTTGTGCAGAGACAAAGTTTCAATCAAGTTCTGGTTGTCTAGGGTTTTTCTGGATGACTCCATTTTAATGGACTTTACAGACAGGCATATTTATGTTTGTCTTTTACTGTCTGTCCATAAATTTACAACCCTGCTACTGACCATGCTCAATAGCAGTACATTCTCTGTAAGGAGAAGCAGAATCACCCACGTGCACGCATAAAACTGAGCCCAAACTGTGACTGTTACAAGTTTGATAGCAACTTTTTAAGCTTGATGGTCAGAATACTTGCCCAGATTCTAAGCCCCCATAACAGAGATTGGATTTGGACCTGATTCATATCCCCACCCCCCAAATCGCTCTAACCATCAGGACCTGGGCCACGCATTACATAGGGCCTTCTCCAGACTTCCTCTAGAAGTTGAAACACTGGGCATCTGAGAGAGAGAGAGAGAGGGAAAGAGAGAGAGAGACATGAAGGAGATAGCCTGTCCTCCTGGAAATGGGTGTGAGTGGTGCCTTCTGGGATACTGAAGGACCATACCCAACTGGTCTTGGGCCTGTGGAGCAGTCTAACGTGACTGCAACACAAGCTGCCCAAAACCAGTTAGAGATAATATTTGTTGGAAAACAATTATCTCTGAGCTGCTCAGAAGACCCATTGTTTGTGTTTTCCTGCTCTCTTGGGTGGACTTTCCTGGTTTAAGGAGTTTGCGGACACTCTGGTTTTAATACAGCTTACGTACATGCTTCAAGTTGAGCGCTGTCCTGGACAGAGATACTTTTCCTGAATTAGAACCGTAGTCTATCCTGCTTTCTGTGACTCAGTTTACTCCTCTCTAAAATAGATCGCTGTTGCCTACCCAGTACAGGCAAGTAACAAAAGCTCAGTTAATTAATATTTTAAAACACTTTGGGATCTTGGAAGAAAGTCATTATAATGTGGAAACACAAAGCTGAATTCTGTTTTATTCTTTGGGTTTCAAACGAAATTTGAAAGAACGCTTCACGTTCAGATAAAAGCCAAATGAGTATAATTGTAGAGGGTCACAAAAATTCAGCATTACAGAAGAACTTACTTTGAATGATAATGCTCATCTAACAAAGCTTGTGGAGTCATTTAATTAACTCTTTCCCTTTAGAGAGTACCTGTAGCTCCATATGTTAAATGGGAGGTTTTGATTCTGAGATGAATACAATTTAAATCTCAATAGCAGATTGTTCCTTTTAGGACACCTGGGGGGAAAAATAATAATAAAAAAGCCCTCTACCATCCTTATCATGTGATCACAAATTTCACTGGAAGGACAAATAAAATATTACTTATTTTTATTTCAAGTAAACTATAGAAATAGACTTTAAATGAATGTTAATGAAACTCTGCAAGCAGGAGCACAAAATAACGGGTCTGGACTTGGTAATTTTTTCCTCAGGATTAAGGAAATATTTAACTTTGATCTTTAAAGCATATGTGTGATTTCTTCAGAATTGTTTTCATTTTTTCCCCTGACATTTGTGTGTGTGTAAAACTCCATATATAAACAACTTGTATCTTAGCAAACTGCTCATTTTGAATGTGCTCATTCATGCAAAAACTGACCCATTTTTCATGAAGAGGATCTGATGTCACTAAATCCGTTTTGTGAAAAAAGAACCAAATTCTCAATTTGCCCAGAGGTCTTATAATGCTCACACCACAAATCCTTTACGGGTTTCACTGTGAAGCTATTACAGACCTCTAATCAAGACACTTTAGGCTTAGGACCATTGCACAGGATGCTGCTTGATTAAGACAATAGTGTCATGGTTTCTGGGTATGCTTGCACAAACACACACACTTCTCACACAGATTTCCCACTAATTAACCTACTCCAATTTGTAGTGAGATAAGTGGACTGATACAAAGAATCCTTCCCTTGGTTTTTGAAATACATTTTTCTGTGACCTTGGCCAACTAACTTCCATCATACAAGCAAATGTAGGCAAGAGCTAATGAGCCAAGTCTGCTGCATTGTTTGCTTGTTTATGCTATTCATTCAACTCTTCCTCACTCTCATTCTTTTCTTGGGGGAAGCACATTAGTGTTGAACCAATTGCCTTGAAAAAAACAAAAAACAAAAGAGAAAGTAAACCTTTTAGAAAAGAGCTTGAAAAGTTTCCATCTAGTTCTTGTTACCCTGGCTTTTTGTTTTGCTGAAACAAAACAGATAGCACTTAGAAATTCAAGGCTATATCCTATAGACAATCAACTTCTGGAACCACCTGAAACCATGGAGGATAGACTTTATTTCCTTTTGTTCTGTAAACATGTGCCATTTCCATTTCATAACAGAGCGTGCCTGCTGGCTGCTACTAGAATATAGATGATGGCAAATGCTGAATGGTTCTGATTCCATCCAATAGATGGAACTGATGTTTACTCACCTTACACAGTCCATTACTTTATTTTGTGTACACTTCAAGGGCAATAATCTTGCATTATGACACTGAGAGGAGCTGTACATTCGTAGAATGGCATTTGCTTTCTTCTTCTCCAGTGGCAAAAGGAAAGTATTGTTTAAAAGGGGCATCCAAAATCTAGTTTACATGGGCGCATCAGGCTTGCCATATCAGTGGTGCCCATGGGCTAGACAACTAGTGCAGAGTTGGTCCATGGGCTAGATCCCATGTAGAGTCAGTGCCTGGGGTCAGTCCAATCCAGCACACTGGAATCTGACCCCCCACCAATCCAACCCTACACATAGCCTGACCCCCCAGATCTGGCCACATGCTAGCCTGATCCTTTGTGCTCTGACCCATCTCCATGTGCCAGTCTGACTCTGAGCCAGCCCAACCCTGAATGTAGCTTGACCCCACATGCCAGATGCAGCCTTATGCTGGTCCAACCCTCCGTTTTGGATACAGCCACAAAATGTCTCTGTATGCTGGGCAGTGCAGTTCAGTGTACAGGGATGAGCTACCCAGCCTGTGGGCCTCCTGTGGGTCCAGAAATTTGGCAGCAGGGGCGTAGCCCCCACCACCAAATTTCTGAAGCCCTACAGACTTGATGGCACAGCTCCACAGGCCAGATCAGGCCCTCAGGCTACAGGTTGAGTGCCATTGCACTATATGAAGGTAGGCGGGCTGGGACAATGAACAGAAATCACTGGAAGATGTCAGATCTCATAAATTAACCACTTGCATAGGATGCATGTGGTTTGCTTCCCATCTCTGTACAAGGAGAAGGGGGCTTAGCTTTCACTTTCATAATGGAGAGAGTTAACAACTATATATAATTAATAATAAATTATAATTAATTATAAATTACATGCAAAAGATTTCTCATTACCAAACGGAAGAGACTGTAGTCTGATGGCTAATTTATCTCTAATCTATGCATTTACTATCATATAGTTTGTAGTATTTGACCACAATCTGGAATATAGGCATCAAGTATTTAGGGCCCTAAGATTTAAGATGGGTGCTTTGCGAGGCTTGTGTCTTACCTACCTACCTGCTTTTGTAAATCCCATTAGATGTCTCACTGAATCATAAAGCATCTTTATAAGTATGGGCCTATGTCTTTGTAGTGGACAGTCTTAAGCACCAAGTTTTATTTAATGGGAATGATCCCCGACTATTTAGCTATTTTTAGCTAATGAGTGCATATACTCATACAGCTACCTATACACAAGCTTTCTTCTAGGAGAACTTTAAGTTGCTCCATAGGTCTTGTAACAATAGGTTTAGAGATTCTTTTTAGCTCCGGCATGATCTTGTGAAAACTGAGGATTTTCTCTCTATCCAGTTGCAGCCATGCACCTATGACTATAACCCAGCACAGAATAGTTTTCCCTTCCCATGAAGACATTTGGAATTTCCAGCCATTTCCCTTTCTGCATCAGAATGCAATCAAAACCTTCCAAGACTAGAAGCAAGGGAGTTGTTTCCACAGTAGATTGGTGTTTACGGCACTTCTCCAGGGTACAGAAGACCCTGACTCAGGTCCCTGCTCTGCTCATTCTCATACTATGACGTAAGACTATTTCTTCACCCCTGTGTTTTTCATGTAACATAGAAAATTAATTACTATGCAGTGTATTCATTTGTTATAGGCTACAAAAATAAATGAACTGATTAGATTGATAGATCAGAACAGCTTGTTATTTAAAAGTGTGAGAAAGGAAAGGGTGGTGGTGGAAAGACTTGCACCTGAAAAGGACATGTATTTTGCAAACTGGCATCTGCCCAGCTGTTATGGGGATGATGAACTCTTCAGAGGTTAAAGGCTGCTTTAGGAAGGAGGAGGAAGTAGGACACTAAACAGCTAAGCAATGTATCCCAGTTTTTGTGGTGGTCCTGAATGACAGGGCTAGAACCGTTACCGCTCAGCTAACTATTAGGGCACCTGCACTACTTTGACTACAACATTTGTAGGTGTCTCTGCTATGTGTATAAAGAAGCGTGGTCTATTACTCAGAGCCAGGGATGGGAGTGAAAAGTCCTGAGCTCCATTCTGGATGTTGCCACTCAATTATAGTTTTCAAGGCCAGAAGAGATCATTATGTTCATATAACGTGACCGGTTGTCTAACACAAGCTAGAGGATACCAACCAGCAACTCCTTTGAGGTCAATACCTTGCAGCTGAATGAAACCGTTGATTTTATGATGGCATCCAGCCTCAGAGAGTCCAGGTGACGGAGAACTTCCCACGGCCTTTGCCAAGGTGTCCTAACACTAACAAGTTGGAATGGTTAAAATGTTGCACCTTATTCCTAGTTGGACCTTCCCTGATATAATTTTCCAGTTGCTAGATCGTGTTCCAGTGCACTTTATTCCAGGCAGAGGAGTTGGAAAACTCTACCATCATGCTCAAAGATGTAGGGAAACTGAAATACAGACCTGGGGAGCCTAACCTCTGTGTGCTTCAGTATAGGCACCTGTATAAGAGAGTTAACTTAAGCTAGCACACCATAGGCACTGTCACGAGCTATTCGTCAGTGGCTGATCCCCCCGCCCCACCATGCTGCAAAATTGCCCTTCTGAATGTGACCTGTGGAGAATGGTCCCTGCTGTGAGCTGTTGTGCAAACCTCATAATTACTGGAGTGCAGAAAATCCTGTTTCTTCTGCAGCAGAGGAGCTGAATACCGATCCTTCTTCTTGAGGTCTGATTTCTTTACCTGCCTCTTGGGTAGCCACTGACAACTGCACAATGATTTTTGAATGCTGCCAAATCAAAATGGATTGTTTCACCCTGGTGTCAGTGGCCACACCAGTCATGGGGAGACAGACACTCACACTGCTTCCTGACTGATACAGATCAACAAAAGCTGTCCAAATGATGCTTGAAGACTAGGAAGCACTCTCTAACTCTTGAACTGCCTATAACCTCTGCTCATGGAAATAGGTGTTTTTGTCTTTTAACAAAGCTGCCAAAATGTGTCACTTTCACAGGTAAACAAACAAACAACCCCCCCCCCCCAAACCTTCATTATGTGGGCAACATGCCTTCCTTGAACACATTATGTCCCACTAGCATCCTGCAGCTGGAAAATTTGTTACAGCATAAGAACCAGCTGAGATCTTCTGCCAGCAAGGAATCGGCAAGCAGCAATTTACATTTTCATCAAGAAGGAGGTGTTTCATCCTTTCTACTTACGCCACATCACTATAGTGTACGAAAAAGGGGCTTGTCATGTATAGAAAGCATTAGGCTGTGATATTGGTTAAAAAAGAAACACTATCATGTTTTTTGAATTACAGAGTTGTTCAGCTGGTAAATCCAGTGTCATTTAATTTATCAGTTACTCCAGTTAGAAGAATAAAAGCAATGGCAAAGTGCCATAAGTTGAGCAACAGAAGCATTTTTATTGGTTCTGGGAAAGTCTTTCATTTTGGTTTTTGCAAATAGAACATGTTAGCGAGAGTTACCCCTGGGAAGCGAAGGAGTATTATGATTCATGCTTTTCAATGGCTCCTGGGAGAGAAAACCAAGATCAGAGCCCATTCTGAAAGGTCCCATATAAATAAGAGGTGACCCTTTTCATGAAAAGCTCACTGCCTAACTTTGCAAGACAGACAAAGTGTGTGAGAACAGGATGCAGCATTCAAATAGTGAATGGGGAACTGAGGCAGAGAGAGGAGACGTGACTGGGCCAAAAGCTTGCAAGAAATCGGTGTCAGAGTCACAAGCTCATACATAAATTGCTAACTGATACTTTAACTTCAAGACTATCCTCTGAACTATGTCCAAAACTATTATAGGTTTGGCTTAAGGTGCTTTGAAATTGGCACACCACTATAATAACAACAGATACATATGTATATCATACCTTATGCAAAGGAAGTCAGACATTCAACCAGGGGTAGTCGACCAGCCCTGGGCACCCACTGATATGAGCTCAAGAACAGCACCTGCTGCCTTAGCCAGACTTGCCCCTGCTCCCTAGGGTGCAGACCCTGATAGTTGTGCCTCTGATTTGACCTTTCATCTCATGTAGAGGATTGAAATCTACCTTTTATTCCACCATACATTGCCTATTGGGGTGTCGGCTCCTATCTTAATTTAACTGGTCCTGGGTATGACCATAAACTGCATCCAACTGCAGGGTCTGGTGATAACATGGTGGAGCTACTTGTGATAGGATAGCTCCTATACAATACTACAAGGCCCCTTATGTGTACATGATCCAGAGGATCGATGGTTGCCTGCTAGTTAGTTCAGGGGTGCCTCACATGCTGGTCCAGTTTGGTTGCTGCATACAGCAACTGTGTGTGCTGCTTGCACTGGGTATGCTCTGGCCCTGGTCTGGCCCTTCATGTAGCATATGGCACATAGGTCAGGTCTCAGGCACATGCTACAGGCAGTGCACAGAGTTGGTCTGGGGGTGCAGTGCACATGGCTCCCATGCAAAACAGGCTCTGGATCCAGCATGTGGGACCAGTTTATGGGTTTCATCCAGACTGGCCCTGGATCCAGCACATGCCCCAACCATCCTGTGTGCTGCAGACAGCACACATTAGCTCCAGCCCAGCACAGCATGCAGCACATGGGATCAGTCTGGGGTGCCTGCACCATACCAGCTCTGAGCACTTGGAATTCAGCACAGGCACCCTGCCTATGTTCCCAATTCAGACTGGTCTAACTCACACAGTGCATGAGGCCAGGGACAGGGCCAGGGCCAGCACATGCTGCCTGTGGCAAGCAGTAATGTAGGTGGATGATACAGAGCTGCCATCCAGAGCCAGCCCATAGCCTGTATCTTTGACATCCCTGAATTAATTAGTCCATAAGGTGCAAATTTACTCTGCCTTCTGCCCAGCTTCAGGCTAACTACCTCTCCCCTGAGACACCAGGCTACCCTTCTCCTCTAGAAAGTGCTCAGGGGGAATATTCATGTGCTTAAAGTCATGGACATGCTTATGCATCCACCTGGATCAGAGCCATTATAAATCATTAAGGGTCAGACCAGATTCATCTCAGAAACAACATATACATTACCATTCATACTTGGTAGACCCATTGGCAAACATTCTTGTGTATTACAACTATAGAGGAATAAATAAACCAAGCTCCCTTACTTATGACTGACAGCTGATATTTCATTTCTGAACTTGTCTTGGTAGAGCCAGAGGCTTAACAGTCATTTCATTTTCAAAAACCCTCATTCAGTTAAAAAAGAAAAACTGAGGACCAAATAACTCGACAGTGAAACGGGGTTACAAAACGTTTCCAATTTGTAAACAATGGAGTGTGTCACAGCTTCAATATTGCTCTAGACAAGGGGTATTTATTCTCCTACATATCATCCCAGTTTGAGCTACGGGGCCAAAAGCATCTTTTCATAATGTTGTATTTTCCTTTATAATGATTTTAATGAATATGTTCCCCTATTCACTAATATTTCTCCTCAAGTGGTGAACTACGTTACATATGGGAAGAGCTAGAATGGGGCGACCAACCTGCATGATACATGTCACAGACGGCATGGGCAGCCTCTGTGTGTTGCATGCAGCAGACTGGGGAGGGGATAGGCAGCACTGGAGCAGACAGGGCACAGAGCAGAAAACAGCAGCTGATTGGGCAGGGAACAAAGGGCAGGAAGCCAAAAGGAAAGCAGCAGATCAGGCAGGCAGCTCAGGTAGGGAGCAGAAAGCAGAGCAGTCAATTGGGCAGGGGAAGAGGAGAAGTGTCACTCAGGGACAATGTGGGGCTAACTGGTGGTACATCTGCCAAAAAGGTTGGCCCCCGCTCAGTTAGAATATGGGATTAGACCGAGCCTAGAATTTCTGAGGCTGGTTTGTGCCAGCCTCAGAAATTCAAAGATCGGGAGTCAGATCCCCAGAAACCACACAACTTATAAAATAAATGATGAAGGATTTTACTCTGTCTTTTGATTCCTTTTTAACCTCTCCTTCTCCCGTATCATGGCATGTGCACGATTGTTGTTGTTACCACCTCCATCGCAACAAGACTGATTGTGGACTCTATGAGACTGCACAGAGAGGAAGGAGGAAAGACATACTTCAGTCCCTTCATCTTTTGCGGATCATGGAGACTGGTGCTTTTTACTAAGAGCAAATATCCAGGAAATGGACAAGAAAAATGTAAGGGAACCATGGCTCCATCTGTTGTTGTCATCATCGTTGTTGTCCAACCAACCAGAACAAATCTGACAGTGAGCGTGCCCCCCCACCACTCTTCATCTAGCCTGGCTCTACCCTCGCCCCCCTCCCAGTGCTTCAGATCTAACCCCGTTCCCCCTCCACCCCGCATTGGTCTGACCCAACTCCACCTCCACCCCTTGCCACTTTGGGTCCGGCTCTGCTCCCTCCCCCCTGCTGCTTCAGTCCAGGCCCCATTCCCACCTCCCCACCCCGTGTCACTCCGGGTCCATCTGGCCCATGTCTGCCTGCCTATCCACTCCCCTCCCTGCCTGCCACTTCCCCCTCCCTGCCGGCTGTTCTGGGGGGCATCTAGTCCGGGAGGTTGGGGGGGGGTGCTGCCACCATGATTCCCCACTTTGCCCTTAGGCAGGGAGGCTTGGGGAAGCACTATTTCTCCCATGGCCGAGGCATGTTCCCCACCACCAAACTTCCCCAGCAGTGGCACAAACTTGGGTCCGCACAGCCCGGGCCACCCAGTCAATTGCCACCTGCCCTCTTGATGGCACATCTGCAGCTGGCCAGAAGCATTACAGACAGACACACAGACGGACAAACTACGCCTTTTATTATATTAGAATAATTTAAATAGGTTCCTATATTATCCTCATCAGTGTAGGAGCTGGGTCTCTTCCAGTTATGGGCAGACCCCAGCTTTGATAAGTTGTGAGTGTAGCAGATTAGAGAGTCCTGTTTCAGGGTACCAAGAAACTTCTGGTGCAGCATCAGGACTTCTGCAGGTTTGTGCTGACCCTTGCATGGAGCATTAGCTACAGATGGAGTTCAAAGCAATTCAAGGAGTGGTTATCAGATCATCAGTGGTGCTTAATGAGCTGATTCAGTCTGCCAAAGGGCAGATGGATGCCTAAGTACCCTGAAAGGAAGCTTGGCCCCACTCTCATTGAATATCAATAGGAACTGGATACTCCTTTAGTCTACTGTAAAAATCCCAATAGTAACACCTTTGACCTGAGGTTATCAAAGCACTGAATGAGTATTACTTATATGTCTCAGAATACTGTCAGGGGGAGGAGAACAAGACAACCTTCTTCTTATTGCACAGAGGAGGACACCAAGGCATATATTGATTTAGTAATTTTCCCAGAGACATCTAGTGCCTGCGCCAGGGTTAGATTTCCCAGCAGTCCTGACTTGCAGTCACTTGCTCTCACTGCACACTGTGAAAAGCTGCTGTGACACGCTCTCCAAATTAAATGATTTATTAGAGCTGACTGATGTGAGAGTATCACTCTGGAGGCAGACGAGGTGCCCTTACGATCATATGTTTGCTGAATGAATTCACCTGCTTTCAAAGCCCGTCCTGAGGCAGGCTTTGGCTTCCTTGACAACGACCCGCACATCACGACAAGAGATGTGCTCGGGTGGCATGGGCTCCACCCTTTCCCCAAATGTAAGCATGTGTTTTCTTCTAGGTTGGCGGATCTCCTCTGATGGGCTTTAAACTAGGCTCATCGGGGGAAGGGGAAGACGAGGGAGGAGGAAGCCTTGGACTGCTAAACCAAGCCTCACCCACAAAAACAGCCCAGCCTAGACTGATGATCAGAACTTATACACAGGTAAGCAACAGGGGCCAGGGCAATGCTGTGATTAGGGGGCCAGTGCACACATCCACAGGGGGTCTCAAATGCCTCTGCACAAATGCTCGTAGTATGGGAAACAAGCAGGAAGAACTTACCCTCCTGCTAGCTAACATCAACCCAGACATAGTGGGGCTCACTGAAACGTGGTGGGACCCAACTCATGACTGGGCGGTGAATATCAAGGGCTTTAGGCTGTACAGGAGGGATAGGACAGGGAGGAAAGGCAGGGGTGTGGCACTCTGCACCATACACATCCTCACCAGGTAGCACAGAGTCAAAGGAAGGGCACACTGAAGTGCTCTGGCTTAGAATACAAGGCAGTCGAGAGGAAAGAGACTTAATGGTGGGGGTCTACTACAGACCACCCAACCAAGGGGAAGAGCTAGATCAGGAATGCTTAAGTCAGCTCACAGAAGTAGTTAGGTCATAAGACATGGTCATCATGGGTGACCTGAACTTTCCCAACATCTGCTTGGAAGAGCAGTCAGCCAGGTCTGACCACTCACGTAGGTTCCTAGCCCAAATGCAGAAGCTCCATCTAACCCAGGAAGTGCACATCCCCACCAAGGGAGACACCTTGTTGGACTTGGTGCTGGCCACAGCTCACGACCTGGTGAGGGGGCTGCGGGTACTCAACCACCTGGGCAACAGCGATCATCGCCTGCTGGAATTCACCATTCAGTGCAAGGTAGCAAAAGCCTGCAGCAAGGCAGCAGCCCTAGATTTCAGGAGGGCAGATTTTAGTGAGCTAAGGAGAATAGTCAGGGAAGCACTGAGGTTCTGGAGGGAAGGGGAGCCAGGTGTCCAAGAAGAGTGGTCGCTCCTCAAAAAGATGATCCTCCAAGCCCAAAGGGAGGTAATCCCAACATGGATCAAAGGGAGGAGGAGGGCACAAAATCCCACATGGCTCACCAAAAGCATCCGGGAATGTCTTCTAGCTAAAGGGGAGGCGTACACCCAATGGAAGGGAGGGGCCATCACCAGGGAGGAATATATTGCGGTTGCTTGGGGCTGCAGGGGGGATGGTCAATGAGGCCAAGGAGGAGATGGAACTGGGACTAGCTTCCCAGATCAAGAACAACAGAAAGTCCTTTTTTAAATACATAGGGGGCAAAAAGAAGGTACCGGGTAATGTAGGGCCCCTGCAAGACATGCTAGGAAATTTGTTTGTCACACCAGACAACAAAGCTAACATATTTAATGACTTCTTTGCCTCCATTTTCCTGACCAGGGACCAAATCAGCCCCCCCACTGGGACCTCCTCAGGCCCCAGGGGAGGCGCACCTAGGCAGAGGGTCAGTGAAGACCTAGTCAGGGAACTTCTGGAGGGCCTTGATGTATTTAATTCAGTGGGTCTGGACGATCTCCGCCCTAGATTACTGAGGGAATTAGCTGAGGTCATTGCGGGACCCCTCGCATGGCTTTACAAGCACTCGTGGTGCTCTGGAGTGGTGCCAGAGGACTGAAGAGGGCCAACATGGTTCCCATCTTCAAAAAAGGGAGGAAGGAGGACCTGGGGAACTATAGGCCAGTTAGTCTTACCTTGATCTTGGGTAAAGTTTTTGAGAGAATTATTCTGGCACATGTCCACAAGGGGCCAGTGGGGGAGATTATGTTTAGGAGCAACCAACCGGGGTTCATTAGAGGCAGGTGCTGTCAGACCAACCTGGTGGCCTTCTACGACCAGGTCACCAAATCCTTAGATGCAGAGTAGCAGTGGGCATAGTCTTTCTGGACTTTCGGAAGCCCTTCAGCACTGTCTCTCACCCCGTTCTCATTAAGAAACTGGGGGACTGTGGTGTCGACACCCACACAATCAGATGGGTCACCAACTGGCTGGAGAGCCACACCCAGAGAGTGGTAGAGGATGGGTCATTTTCGACCTGGGGGGATGTGGGCAGTGGGGTCCCCCAGGGCTTGGCCCTCAGGCCCGCACTGTTCAACATCTTCATCAGTGACTTGGACGAGGGGGTAAAAAGCACCTGTTCAAATTTGCTGATGACACTAAGATGTGGGGGGAAGTGGGCATGCTAGAAGGGAGGAATAGGCTGCAATTGAACCTAAACAGGTTACAAGGGTGGGCGGATGAGAATAGGATGGGATTCAACACTGACAAGTGCAAGGTGCTGCACCTGGGGAGGAAGAACCAGCACCATATCTACAGGTTGGGGAACTCCCCTCTTCTCAGCACAGAGGTAGAAAAGGATCTTGGAATCATCATTGACTCCAAGATGAACATGGGCCGGCAGTGTGGGGAGGCAGTCAGGAAGGCCAACCGCACCTTGGCATGCATCCACAGATGCATCTCGAGCAGGTCCAAGGAGGTGATCCTCCCCCTCTATGCGGCACTGGTCAGGCCGCAGCTGGAGTACTGCGTCCAGTTCTGGGTGCCACACTTCAGGAGGGATGTTGACAGCATGGAGAGGGTCCAGAGGAGGCCACTTGCATGATCAGGGGGAAGCAAGGCAGGCCCTATGAGGACAGGCTATGGGACCTGAACCTGTTCAGCCTCCACAAGAGAAGGCTGAGGGGAGATCTAGTGGCCTGTTACAAACTAGTCAGAGGGGACCAGCAGGCATTGGAGCAGTCCCTGTTTCCCCAAGCACTACCAGGAGTGACTAGAAATGACAGTCACAAGCTGGCAGAGAGTAGATTCAGATTAGACTTCAGGAGGCGCTACTTCACTGTCAGGATGACTAGGATCTGGAACCAACTTCCAAGAGAAGTGGTGCAGGCTCCTACCCTGGGGGTCTTTAAGACAAGGCTAGACAATCACCTTGCTGGGGTCATTTGACCCCAGTACTCTTTCCTGCCATGGCAGGGGATTGAACTTGATGATTTGCTCAGGTCCCTTTTGACCCTATTAACTATGAAACTAACTATGAAACTATGAGGTTTCCATATTTAATTCCTTCCTGTGAGATCCCAACACATATTTTGGCACTGTTTTATAAGCCTGGCACAAGACTTTATTCCTGCTCCGACTCATAGACATGTTATATACCATTTGACCAGTTGAGATCTCTCTCTGTAGCTCCCAACTTGTGTTGACTACAAGTGAGTAGCTACTCCAGAGATGTTCTTTCCTTCGGGTAGGTTAAGGGAAGGTTGGACTGCAGCACTTTCAGGGAACAGGCTGCATAAATCTGAAGGGAATGACTGGGAAATGCCCGAGGTACCTGTCAGTGTCTTCTTGCAAAGGGGGCTCTAATTAGTAATGTCAGTTCGTCTCTTCAGTGTTTTGTGTGCGGTCCACACGAAAGGGAGTAGTGTCTGAATTTATACCAGAACAGATGATCTCTTTTATGTATTCATATGGCCAGGCCTGGCAGCGTTGCCATAGCAAAGAGGTTGTCAGCAGTTCCATTATAAACTCCCCACCACCACCATTTGCTAGGGATTTATCACACAACACACACATTTGCATCAAGCTAGAATTTGGCACAAATGTTCTCTGCCCAGAGGTGATTATTTTAATGTTATTTAAATCAGTTTGATTGCTTTGTAGATGGAAGCTATTATTGTATCACACTAGTGATGGCACAATTGAAGCTGATAGGGTCTTCTTGTGCTAAAACTCTGGTTTAAGGTATCTATAACTTTTCCAAGTTGTCATAATTTGGGCTGGGATGTCTCATTCTTGTGCTTAACCCAGTCACCCATACATTTTTTTTTTTATGATTTGGAGAAAAAATGTATACTTTCTTTAAAGCATCAGTGTATTACAAATGTACCACAGCTAAGGTTTGTGCCCTAAGCAGTTCGCTGGGAAGAGTTACTGTGAGACGTGGCAGATGGTTATTCCTCAGTGACGGGTGTGGGTTTGTCAAGTTCGAGGAGAAAAACAAAACAAAACAAAGCACAATTTAAAAAAACCTTAGCTGAGAAACAAAGATTCAGTTAGTGAAAGTAATGTAACCATATTCCCCTTTACTATTTAGTGGAAGCTAACAAGATCTGACCAGGCACGTATGAAATGCATGCGTATCTATGTTCATAGTTGTTTCAGTCCTTAAATCAGGCAGTTTCTTTCCTCAGTGGCTCATGTTAATCAGCTAAGATGAAGAGTTGCGTTGTTTTGTTTTGTATTACCTGCTAGGGGTGTGCAAAACAGGCTGCACTCAATTCAGATTCGGCCCAAATTAGGGACAGTGATTCAATTCGTTGATTCAGATCACTGTCCCCAATTTGATTCAGTTGGATCCAAATCTGAAGATTTGATGCTGATTCGGAGAATCAGAGATTCACCCATAAACCCAGCTTTAAAAGTTTTTTCTACATACCTTGAGGTACCAGGCATGGCTCATGAATGCTGTGATGCTGGGTGGGTGGAGAGTCCCACAGGAGTGTGGGGGCAGCCCTCTGCATGCTCAGTAGCGAACCCAGAAGTGGACCGGAAGTACTTCTGGTCCACTTCCAGGTGCGCTGGGGGAGTGTGCGCCCCCCCTGCACCCCTTGGCTCAGCAGTTGACCGTGGGGGGATCCCAGGTGCCCCCCCAGACCCAGGAGGCACCAGTCGCTGAGCTGGGGAGGGGTGTGGGGGGCCCCCCCAGTGCTCTCCCTGGCGGACTGGAAGTGGACCAGAAGTGCTTCTTGTCCGCTTCCAGGTTTGCTGGTAAGCATTCTGGGGAACCTCCCCCCATGATCCTGTGGGGCACTCTATCTGCTCCACCATCTCAGTGGTGACGAGCCACCTGGTACCTTAAAGCTGTGTCTGTGTTCGAATCTCCGAATCTTTCCAAATCTCTCCGAATCTATTCAGAGGGTTCGAATTCAATTTGGAGAGATTAAAGGGTCTCCTAATTTGATTTGGATTTGAAGATTTGGCCACCAAATTGGGCTGAATCTGCTAAACTGAATCAGGGACCAAAGCTTCGCTCAACCCTACTACTTGCAGGCTCCAGCCAAAATCAAAGCTGCTACATGGTGGGCACTCCACAAACATATCATGAGAGAAGCTCTCAACCCAAAAGAGCCTATCTTTTAAAAGGAAAAGACTTGGAAAGGGTCAGAGAAAGGAATACTTGCTATTTCTGGATGAGGGATCAGGGTATAGAGAAGATGCATGATGTGCCCAACATCTATGCTAGAACCACAAAGTCAAACCAAGTCTGTGAGTCTTTTAGCAGTAGTTCATCCTCACTCTTTTTATGACCTTCCTGAGTTCAGGGAGATGTGGTCTACTAGTCCCACAGTCCCACTTTTCTCATTTCTAAATGGAATAAAGAACGGGCCTGCACTGTTATTGCTGAAGCCTCAATAACAACATGTTCTCCCCAATCCTTCCAGGTTACATGGGACAGAAAAGTAGCTATTCAAGCTCAACTTGTCTTGGTCCCTTGTAGGGGCCATATATAGGGCTTTCACTTTTTGCAGCTGCTGGACCAGATAATGACTAGCATGGGACAGTACATTTCTCATCTTTCCAAAATACATCCCAGCTCCCAGACGCAAATAAATATGAGTTGATTCTGTGCTCATGGAAAGCCCGTCCACCCACAATCTGTGCAGCTTAGATGACTGTGCAGGCCTTTTCCATGGATATGGTTTGCAGGAGTTTTATTTCTATTGTACAGATCCAAAAGCAATACGGGAGGTCTGTTTTTAAGAAGGTGGTGCTCAGAGTTTGTACTTGAGTCATAGAAATCAGCAGCAAAAAGCTCAACACCATTTTCAAGGGTACTCATGTATCCAGTTTAAAATGAGGTATATGCATACAGTGCAGCCCCCAGCTTGACATACTGGGCTCAAATATTAAAGACAGGTGATGATAATTAAAAAAGCAACCTCCCCCCCACCCACCCACAACCTCACCCTTCTTTATTTATTTATTTTTTTCCCCTGAAATTGCTTGAGTTGACCTTTAGGAAAATATTGAAAACTTCATAACATTTTAAAGGTCTGACTTTAATCCATGGAAACAAGAAAATTCCACCTCATGACTGCAGGTGCAACTGGAAGTCACTTCCTTGTGCCAAGTTACTGCTGGGCTCTCCAAAGAGCTGGTGCCAGTTTGAATAAGCTGCTCATAGCTACAACAAGGTGAACTAAGGACAAAGTATCAGGTTTAACTTTAGATTTGCATGCTTTTGTCAGTTCAGATCAGACCCTTAATGTCACCTTAACAGAGACTTCATGTTTAATATTAATAGTCTCTTCTGTTTCACATTAATGCATTCTCTGAGTTTCTTTGATAATTTAGAATCCTTTTCAGATGTCTGTAAAAATGAAGTCTTCCTTATCAGTGGGCATTTAAGGTTTATTAGGAAATCCTTATGAATTATTTAGACTTATCAGCCCCAAATATTACCACATTAAAAATTTTAGCGAGTGAAGGAAAACAAATTAGTTTTGGGGGTTGTGGCTTGCAAAAGAGTTTCCTGTGGGTTGAATGAGTAGAATGATCGATGATAAAATCATGGGATCCTAGGGTTGGAAGAGGTTGGGAGAGACATTTGCCCTCATTTTGTGGTGATACAGGATTTCCTCTTCCTAAACTATCTTGCGTAATCCCTATCCAACCTACTTTTGAATATTCCCAGCAAAGGAGATTCTACAACTCCCCTGGGAAGCTTCTTCTCCTGGCCTACTCTTCTCACAGCACAGTCCAGGATATGCAGGTACTACCAGTAAAGAAGACCCTTTTTCCTATCTCAGAGGGTATCAACAAAGTCAAGGAGTCAAGGACCCTAAGAAGTAGGAACATTTTCCTTTAAAATAAACTATTTCCATTGTGAAGGAACAGTGGGCTAAATATTAATGTACTGGGCTCGGACACAGCATAACCCCCTGCCTGCCTGCCCTGAGTCTCCTTTATGATCACCAAATGCTTATTACTTCTTCTATCTCAGTTCCCCATGCATCAAATAACAGACCCTTTCCCCATCTGTCTCTTTTTTTTGTCTTCTTAGATAAGGGTGGGCAATTATTTCGGGTGGAGGGCCGCTTACTAAGTTTTGGCAAGCCGTCGAGGGCCACATGATAGGCATCCAGGGACAGATAAATATTAATTTTCTAAATTTTTTGGGAACCCCACGAGCCAGATAGAATGGCCTGGCAGGTCACATCCAGTCCCCGGGCCACATTTTGCCCACCCCTGCTTTAGATGGTAAAGCTGTTGAGTAAAGGGATTGTGTCTTGGTGGAAATGCAGAACTGGATTAACACCTCAGTGTACCCTAGGAAAAGAAACTCGTGGGCCCCAGCTGAAGATGAAATTTTTATACTACTGTTTTTTCACTCAATAATTATAATATGTAAAATAAACCCAACTCTGCCCCTTCTTTACTTAGGGCCTTCGGCATGTGCCCAGTTTGCCTATACATTAATCTGGCCCTGTGGATATGTATGGTATCTTGCAAAATGGTTTGTAACTTGGATTAGGGCTCCTGGGGCATTACGGTAACAATCACTTTGGTGAAACCTTGCTTTATCACCACCTGAATTTAGGACCTAAGATAAATGGAAGTTCCCCTTTAAAAAGAACTGAAAGAGTGATTCAACCTGTATGCAGTAGAATCAGTGATAATTTTCTAGCACACAGCACCCATTAAGTCAATTGCTGTCAGTTCCTCAGTGACTACAGGCTGTAAGGGGCTTCTCTTGTCATAGGCATGTCTAACCATTGATTTAAATTCTAATAATAATAAAATACCTGTGGATAGTTTCTTATATGAAAAGAAAGAACTGCTATATCCCTTATTTCAAATGTCTAGATTAAAATTGATCATTGGATGCTCATGAAAAACTACGGACCTTGCTGACCTCTCTGTAAAACACATGCATTATTGTTGCTATGACTAATTGATGCTGGCCTCCTAGATTCTCCCTTTGTTCCGTTCTTGGGTATACAGCCGACCCTCTCCTGGTATAAAATTTTGAATTGGCCAAAGTGGGAAAAAGATTTTGGAAAGGTGAGTTCGAGCTATAAAAAGGCTATATAAATTGTTGATGCAGGAAAACAGAGTTGTAGTCAAAGAAAGATATAAACTGGGTTTGTGCAAATAAAAGAATGGCTGTTTAGGGCTGTGCAGGGTTTCTGATTGCTGACTTTTGGCTTCCCTGTGTTTTTGCTGAGCACAGAAATAAGAGGGAGTGAGGTGGGTCTTCCATTATTCTCAAGACCATTCAGTCGACATTAGGGCAGCCTTTATCCTGCCGATCCATATGCCAGCTCTGCATCGTGATCCATCTGGTCACCTCAAAAAAAGGACACTTCAGGCACCCCTGCTTATGGATAAATAATTTCACCTTGCTTATTTTTAATTAAACATTTCCAGTGATATTTTTTGTTGCAGCTAAAGGCAAATAAGCCCCCTGCCATTTCCCAACACATTATGAATACCCATATGTTGTGGCTCCATTGCTTCTCCTTGGTCTTACTGCCAAACCCAGATATCATAGTCTCCAAGCTCATATAAACCTTTGGCTATGTCTCTTTTTCATGGCATCTGTCCTTCTGCAAGTCTCTATCAGAAGCTTTCGCACAGCAGGTCTTCCCAAGCCCCAACTGTTTCTAGAGTATTATGTTATAAATAGTCATGCTCCTTAGTTACATGAGGCTTGCTAAGTATCTAGGCACTGATTTGCAACCAGCTGCAGTCCTTCCTGGACCAAAAGCGTTATCTCTTTCCTGTCAGTCTACAGACAAGCATGTCACATCACAAGGAGGTTGGTACAGTTTATAATTAATCCCGCTTTACAGTAGGAATCTGTGTAAGGTTCCTTCCAGCCCCTAACAACTATGAAACTATGAAGCACAGAAGAACCCTACTGCAGCCTGGATTAGAGCACCAAAGCACCTATTATTCCTTTGCACAGTCCTCCACACTACACTGCCTCCCAGCAGCTCAACCAAGATAGTCAAAGGGCTGCACACACATTACTGGAGAGAGTTACTTTCCTGGCATAGTTTTATCCACTTTCTAAACAAAGCATTAATCTTACTATTTTTTAGGTGTCAGAAATGTACAGTGCATGCAGGAACCGAGCTGGTAATTTATCATGAGGGATCGGCTGCAAAATGTTAAGGCGATAAAGCAGGTGTGACTCCATTCAGCTGAAAACTTCAGGGTAGGGCATCCACGGGTCCTACACTGTCCTCTCCCTGTTTCATGATTTCTTGGTTGAGAGATGATGGTATCCTGATTAAGGGACTTGTTGGAAGGGACATTAGCACCTATTTTATCTGAGATCACAGTTAGCATTACCGTACCACATTAAAAGTTGGAATATCAAACAAGAGTACTGCAATAATTACTACTACCTCCGCCTACCCTGGACAGGGCTGGAACTGCCTGTGCCCTGCCTTGCCCCTCACCCTGGACACCGATCTCAGCACTGGGCACCCTAGTTCTCACATCTGACCATGAGGACATACAATCACTATACCCTGCCACATATTCAGCACTGCCAAGCCCCGGAGCTCCTGCCCCTGGCATGCCGGGCTGTGCTAAGTCACTGCCACTGGCATTGGGCAGTCATGAAGAGTGAGCCCAGGGGAGAAAGTCACTCTTGCTGCTGGATATCCTTCTGCTTCTGGATTTGGGGGACCAGCCAGGTCTCTGCTGTTGCCAGAGAGGGACATCAGGGCTAGCTAGGTCTCTGCTACTTCTGGCAGACAAAAGGAGGGATGGGGAACCAAACTGGGAGAAGGTGCCTGTGGCAGGCTGTAGCAGGCTCCAGAGCCAGAGGCTCCAGCCCAGCTATGAGAAGGAATGCTAATTACAGGCTGTTCAAGAGGACTGGACCAGCTGAGGGAGATAATTAACAGCCACAAGAAGACAAAAGTCTCCCAGGGAGGGGGAGCCAGAGAGAGACAGATGGTGAGAGTGGCCACCAAAGGCACCTTCTCAGGGGCTAAGGAGGACTCAGACTTGTGAGTTAACCCTTATGGACTGTGTTTATATTGATATAGGAGGACTGACTGATGTGGGAGGATGCTGGTGCAACAGATGTGCCCCAAGAGCAAAGGACTAAACCATGTTGTAAGACTATGAACTAAGTGATAACCCCAAACTCACTACACTGCCATTCCTGACACTGGACTCTACCAGTGCCAGGAAGACCATGGATTGCTTGTATTATCTCCATGAAGCAGTCTGACAATAGCTGAATATGTGCTACCTAACACAATCTGCAGATACTCCTTCCACCAAATGCCATGACTGCTATGATGTGAGTGCACTTAGTACATATTTAACTGTCAATGAATAGATATTCACATTTTAAGTGCAGTTAACAAGTCCTAAGTGTATTGTGTCATGTGGCCCTAAGGCACGCTTTTCTAGTGAAGTTGTCTTCTCCTGGGAGACATGCCCTCTCAAACAGATCTCCCTGCCATGCTTGCATGGTGACATAGGGAATGTAGAAAAATCTTAGCCCATCAGACTGAAAGATTAAATTAGATTAGTGATTCTCAACATTTGTACTTACTCTAAGGACCTCCTACAACCTCACCAGTACCTAATCAAAACTTTCCTCCCAGTTAGCAATCTAGGGAGGGCAGGGTTGTTTGAACCACCGAAAGTATAAACACTTCCATCTAGCTAAATCAAACTCAGTATTTTCCTGTGGACTTTCCTGGAGAAGTCATCATTCTAACAGTGATGGTAATAACAGTAATAAAAAATGCAACATCCTTTTCATTGCACTCAGGTGAACTAATTCTATTTACTTTCAAAGGTGCTCACAAATCAGTGAGAGTTTGACTTTAAGTCAAACATGAAAGGCTCATGTTACACTTAAAAAAGGGGCTGTGAGATGAAGACAGAAAATATCAGAGTGAATAGATCCACCAGAATGTCAAACAAGCATCTAGAAAAATACTAAAATGGACAGAGAAAAATCCAATTAAAAAACAAGTGCCTATGTTGTATGTGTATAAACCTGAAGTGACTGCATTTTAGTAATAGTAGAAGATCTCCATAGATATATGATTTTAAATTACTTATTGATGCATGCATCTAATATACTTTTTAATATGTATGTTTATATATGTATAAGTACATGGCTATAGTATGTCTACACACCTAATTGCAAAGTATTTAGCATAACCACATATAGTATCTGTCATGGGGAGAGACAGAGGGGAGGACCCCGAGGAGCCAGGGGGGAACCCTGGGGCCAAGAACCCACCAAGGAAAACAAAAGTAAAAGAAAAGAAACAAAAAACTTCTTACCTGCAGCAGGATCCGCAATGAAGCCAAAAATGGAGATGGGACCTGAGCAACTCGTTAGCCGTGTCTTTATCCAGCTGCAGCCAGCGGGTAATGTTAGCGGCATAAAAGGAGTCACTGGTGAGGAAGAGGGGGAGAGACCCACAGGGACCTCAGTAGGGAGGCTTCTTCCGGAGCCCCTACAAGGGGGAAAAGGGTGGGAAGCTGCCTCTTCCAGCATGGGTGAATGCAGAGAAGCCTGCTGTGGTGGCAGCACAGGGAGTGAGGAAGCTATAGTATCTCACTCAGACTGAGGACCTGGCTCTGAAGACTGGGAAGAGTGGAAGAAGCGTGACGCTAGGGGCTACTACCAAGGAGCCGGAAGGAGCAGCAGCCACCAAGACGCCAGACCAGGTGCGACTGCTGTGGACTCTGGAGGGCTTGAGAAGGTGCCCCAGGTGGGGGATGAAGGGCATAAGCAGAACGAGGGGCTGCAGAAGATGGGCCCCAGTGGCAGAGAGACACCCCAATGGACGTGGGGGAGGTATACAGAGAAGGGCCACCATGGGTCCAGCGAGCCCACAGGCTGGGCAAGGAGTGAAGGGGAGGGTGCAGTAGCCTGCAGTCTAGCCTGGACACAGTTTATGGCCAACTAGGGACCTTGGATATCTAGGGCCTGGCGTTGGTGGGCAGGCCGTGAGTGTAGATGGCAAGAGGGCAGAGCCCCCTACCCCTTTGTATATCTTCATATTTCTTTGTTATTGATAACTTTTGTTTCCCACTTTTGGAGGAGCTGCGGTGCAAGGCATCTAGAGCCCAAGTGTTGCTTAGGCCTAAAAGGGGTTACTATCCCCTGGGAGGCAAGGCAGTAGTTAGGCGCTGTGGGCGGAGGTAGGGTTAGGCCTGGAAGGTCAATAAAACCATCCCAGTGAGCATACGCAGAGCCCCAACAGTTGGGGGAACCGGACGAAGGACATCATGAACCCGTTTAGTTAGTAAGGGCAAGGTAGAGGGGAAGTGGAGCCTTGCAGAAAATTGCCATACAGCTGTCCCATAGTCGAGAGACTCCCGGTAGTTGGACACCTACCACTGAAACAAGATCCAAAGTCATGGCAAGTGAGACTGGGGACAGACTACATGGGAGAGAGACATCCACTCGGTGGGACTATGGGGACGGACAGATGAACACCCCCGAACATCAGGGTCCGTGTGGCGTGTAACCGGATGTTCGAGACCAGGTAAGCTCAGTATCCTATGTGTCAAAAGGAAGCCTTATGCTTCTAAAATACAGCAACTGCTGCCTCTTAGCTATTCATCCATTGTGGTGGGGAGTTTTGGTGGGTGGAAGGAGTTGTTATCCCTACTATTAGGTTTCAGTTGAGAAACGGATCCCAAAACAGCTTGGGAACAAAATTAAAAAAAGAAGTCAGTATCATTCTCTCTGTCTACTTATTTCTTCATTATCGGTATTTCCAAGCATTGAGGCTTGGTACAGACATTCAAAAAAGCCTGAGGCAGAATCAATCTAAGTTATGCAAGTTTCTGTAGTGGCATAGTTTAGATTAGTAGCATACAGACCACACGTTCACCCTTTGGTTGGGGGACAAATGTTGGACTGGATTTCACCAGTTTTAAACCAGTTTATGTATACTGAACTTTTCTGTTACTGATATAGACTGCTTTTGCGTGCCAAACTTTTGTTCTGTTACAGCTATAGACCGGTTTCCAATCACGTATACTAGTAAAAGAGAATTGTCTATACCTGACCCTTTTGTGTTGCAAGCTAAGTGTCATTGTCAAATCAAATATTAAGGAAATGTCTGTGATCCTCTGGTGGAACATAATGCATGGGGCTGTTTGTGTGGCCACCCAACTTCAGTGTAAGTGAGAGTACAGGGATTCTATTCTAAATTATGCCGTGGATGTAAGAGTTGTAATACAGGCTACAGATTAGACATTCCTCATCTTTGCCGTGCTCTCCACCTGCCACTTTCAACCCCAACATACAGACTCCTTTCCCATAAACTTGGGATGACAGAGGAGTCTGGCCTAGGAGGTGGGGAAATCTCTGATATTAATGTCTACCTAACCAAAGGTGTAGGCAGTGCAAAGTGGCTGTAGCAGCACCGAGGTTCAGAGTTTCATACAGTTCATAGACATTAGGGCTGGAAGGGACCTTGTAAGATTATCGAGTCCAGCCCCCTGCCTAAGAGGCAGGAAATCAGCTAGGGTCAAAGGATCCCAGCAAGATAAACATCCAAATGTTTCTTAAAAGTGTCCAAAGCAGGTGCTTGCACCACCTCTGGGGGGGAGTTTTTTCTAGGCCTTGGGGGCTTGGACAATAAAGAAGTTTTTCCTTATGTCCAGCTAAAACAGTCTTGCAGGAGTTTGTGACTGTTGGACTTTGTCATCCCCTGGGGAGCTCTGGTGAACAGGCATTCCCCCAGATCCTGATGCACACCCCTTATGTACTTATAGGCTGCCACCAAGTCATCCCTGAGGCTGCACTTTTCCAGGCTGAAGAGTCCCATAGCTCGCAGCCTCTCTTCATAAGGCCTATTCTCAAGCCCTCTGGTCATGTGCATGGCTCTCCTCTGTACTCTTTCAAGCTTCTCCACATCTTTCCTAAATTGTGGAGCCCAGAACTGGATGCAATACTTCAGCTGTTGCCTCACCAAGTCTGAGTACAGAGGGAGGATGACATCCTGGGTCTTGCTCGAGATGCATTGGTAAAAGGAAGCCAGAGTTTTGTTCATTTTGCCAGCTGCGGTATCGAATTGGTGGCTCATATTCATCTTGTGGTCAATCATGACCCCTAAGTCTATTTCAGTCATGGTGCTAGCAAGTGTAGCATTGCTGAGCCTATAAGCGTGATGCAGTTTTTATTCCCGAGGTGAAGCACCTTGCATTTCTCCGTATTGAATGCCATCAAGTTTTCATCTGTCCATCTTGCAAGCCTATCAAGGTTACCCTGGATCACCAGCCTATCCTTAAGTGTGGAGACTCTTCCCCAAAGTTTAGTGTTGTCAGTGAACTTGGCCAGTCCATTTTTGACACCATTGTCCTGATCATTTATGAAGAGATTGAAGAGTGTCAGTGAAAGAACAGAGCCTTGGGGGACACCACTAGTCACCAAGTGCCATGTTGATTTGGTTCCATCTACTGCCACCCTCTGGGTCCAACCTCAGAGCCAGTTCCCCAGCCATTGGTCTGTGGAGTAGTTGAGGCCACAGTTGCCCAATTTTTCCATGAGGGCATCATGGGATACCAGATCAAAGGCTTTTTTAAAGTCCGAGTATATGACATTGACCTTTTCCTTTTTTTCCAGGTGATACCTCATCTAGTCATAGAAGGAAATGAGATTGGTCAAGCAAGACCTATCTGCAACAAACCTGTGCTGGCTGTCCCTCAGGATGTCGCCTTCTGTTAGCCTGTCAAGAATGGTTTCTTTGACAATTTTTTCCAAAATCTTTACAGGGATTGAGGTCAAACAGACTGGCCTGTAGTTTCCCGGGTCTTCGTTCCTCCCATTCTTGAAGATGGGCACCACGTTGGCCTTCTTCCAATCTTCAGATACTTTGCCCAAATGCCACAAATTCTTGAATATCCTCACCAGTGGCTGTGCTATGATGCCTGCCAGTTCTTTTACCGCTGTTGGGGTCAATTTATCCAGACCAGCTGATTTATAGGGGTCCAGCCTCTTAAGATGTTGAGGTAAGGAAAAAACGATGCAAAGTAGGTTTAGACTGGACCCTCAGCTGGAGTGCGATCATGTCACACTATTACCTGAAGCTTTGAAAGCTTCTTGTTTTTTCTTGGTCCTGAAATCTAACCCTCTTGGTAGATTCTGCATCCTAGGGGAGTCCCATTTACCTCAGTGGGAATGCATATCTACCAACCATTTGTCCCACAAGAGTCCCACAGAAGTTAATGGGGGAAGTGGGTGTGAGAATCAGGTTTCATGGGTAAGCATGTGGAAGAAAAGACTGATGTTACATGGCAGACCAAGGGAGGTCTGCAAGGAGAACGTGGTCATTTGCTGAAGGAAGGGCATATCGTTTTCTGGCGGGGCATCACCCCAACAAGCATAAGAAGTAAAGGACTTGGAAATCTGGCATCTTTGCTAATTATATATCTTAATTTGTTTTTTTATGAATAACACAAAAGTAGTTCAACTTTCTTAGATAAAGGGTCCTCTCCCTCACTGCCAAGTTTTCTGTGATGATGGATGCTTTAAGATCTTAGTAATGCGTCTCACAAAGGAAACGTTAGATTGTAGAACAAACAAGACAAAGATCGACCTAAGCTTAAGAGTCCATTATTTTAGCCCAGTTATGACACACAAGGGAATGTTGTGGAGCTTCATGTCAAGCTGGCTTTGACTCTCCATCCTGAATAATCAGGAGCCCATTTATAGCTAAATCAACAGGATGTTTTTCAGCATGAGTCCATAGCAGGGGCTCAAGGTCATGTCTCTGGAGGCTTATCCAGACACCATAAATGCTCTTCCTGCCCTCCCTCCCTACCCCTCCTCAGGGAAAAAAAGGGTCCACAATATGGGCACGTAACGCAGTCTTCTTCCCACTCAGTACTGAGGAAGAACATTGACACATGATCAGAGATACCAGTTAGCACCCACTGATGTTGCCTGAGCAGCTCAGTCCAGCCTCACACTTATACATATCCATGTCACGTCACATCTCTCAACGTTCCTCCATTAATTTCACTAGAGTTTCACAGCTTGGACAAAAGTCCTCCAAGTAAAGCTGTGAAACTGGCATTTCTGCAACACCTTGATCAAAAAAATGAAATGAGAATACTTACTTTGAAAACCTGTGCTTGTTATGTCAACAGCACACCCTGCCTTTCAATGCCCAGAGTCAGCCAGAAAGTATCATGTGCTAAGCTAGAAACAAGGGAACATGAAGCTGCAAGGGACTTCCTGGCTGTCTGAGTCCAACCCCATTCTGTTACAGGCAACTACATAATATAATCCCTTCTATTTGTTAATCTAAGCAAGCCAAGTTCTATTAATTCCTTCTGTGTGATAGCTCATCATCCCCTGAACATCTTAGTTGCTCTTCCTTGCCCCCTTCTGATCTGATTTAATCTTTCTTGACTGTGGATGATCAAAACTGTAAGTTGTATTCTAGATGAGGCTAGACCAAAAGCTTATGCAATGGCATCAAGGCTTGCCTATTTCTCTTGGAAATGCCTTGCCTGAAACATCATAGGATTTCTCTTAGCTTTTTTGGGCTTCATCACATTGGTGGTTCATTGTTTTAAAGTTGCCCATGCCTCAAGTTCAGGTAACATTTATATCCAGCATAATTGCTGACGTTATCAATATGGTACCCAGATGGCATACCGCAAAGAACTATATTCCTGTATCTACGCACCATATGGTCCAACAACATTGTATGTGAGAAACATTAACAACTGTGTCCTTGAAGCATTCCTGCAAAGCGGGGAAGAATTATCATTCCCATTTCAGAGTTGGGAGCTGGAGTCACAGAAGGACAAATCCACAAAGAGTCTTAACATTGTCATTTTAGACACCTTAATCTGACATGTAGGCACCAGCTGAAGCCACAAAACCCTTGCTGAACTTCTTGCTGATCCCTGTAAAAGCCTACATTTCTCTTAATGGTCATGGAGAAAAATACCTAACCCCTAACATCACAACAGATGGGTGGATTCCATTTCAGGGCTATACCCAAGAAGGATTTTTGCACCTGCCTTGCTTCTGAGGTCATAGCACACTTGTCAGACCAGATTTCACACAAAGAGAGCTGGTAATAGGATCCCACGCCCCCACCGAAGTGCATCTCACTCCAGTGACAGGTCATATGCTTGCAAAATGAGAGTTGTTTTCAAATCAATCTCCTCCTAATTAGAAACAAGGACTCAAACTAGTTCTCCCACATCTTAAAAGAAGGGCCTAAGCTCCTGATTATTGGCTTTCTGGGGAGAATGGCTCTTGTATGAAATATTCATTGGAACAGAGAATGAGAGAGCAAGGGAGTAAAAACAGCAGATTTGCTGGTGTTGTGGGCATTTGTCTGTGACGCAAGGCCAGGTTTGAGTTTCTGCTCTAATGAATATTTGATTATCTACATGACGTACAATCAAGATGTATTGCCTGCTTTAAAAATGGCAAGTCGGCCATTATTTCATGCGCCTTTCCTGAGTTTAAAGGAGAAATATCAAGAATGTGCTCTCATTGTCTTGTATCTATTATGCATGTTCATGAAGGAACAACTATGGACATGTAGGAAATAAATCACATTTTTTTATCCGTATAAATGGCATCAACTGTAAATGCACTGTGTACTCTTTTGTATTAGGACCTTATAAGCTGTGCATTTTTGCCACAATTACTTTTTGAAGTCTGTCTTCTTTCAGAGTGATTTATGGACCCCTTAGTATGGGCAA
The DNA here is from genome assembly GCF_052110815.1 of Crocodylus siamensis. Classification (NCBI taxonomy): domain Eukaryota; kingdom Metazoa; phylum Chordata; order Crocodylia; family Crocodylidae; genus Crocodylus; species Crocodylus siamensis. The sequence continues at coordinate 250,268,478 of NC_143397.1, forward strand.
ATTATTTGATAACACATAGCAGCCTTGAGCAAAAATAGATTTTATTTTAAATCCAACACTGAGATAATGCATTTCATTTGAAGTTGATTTGTTAACTCTTAAACTGAATTATGTTCCTTCATGATGTCAGCCAATCCTGAGGATTTCAAAGTACAGCGTCTTGATAACCAGGGTCACTAGGATAGACTGAATTAAAACACAGTCAGTCTTATTTAATCATTTAATTTACTTGGACATTTCTGGGTCTTGGATTTGCAGTTGCCTTTGAAAGTTCTAGAGTAAGTGGGAGACAGTTTTGCCATGTCCATGAAAAGATATCAGTACCAATAGAAAGACCCCAGCTAGCAAGTGGTCCCCCTGGGTGAATCAGCTCATGATTCACACAGTTAGCAAAGACCCCTGGTATGCACCAGGTGGATACTATTTTTTTTTTTGTGATTACCCAGAAGTATTTAGGTCTAATACTAAACTTGTCTGTGACTCTCCTATGTTATACGGTTTACCCTACATGGCTCAACATCAGTGATCCAGTGATCTCCCTCTCCCATTTTAGTCTAAGTCCATTTTTTTCATACCAGATTTTTATGGAGCAGGTCTAAAGCCTATTGAAGACAATGATGGGTTCATCATATACTTCACCAGAAGCATCACATCTGAACCTATGGCTGCAAAAGGTTAAGCAGCTAGGGTGCATCTACACATTCATTAATGCACTTTTGCTAATGTGCATTAAATTTAATACCTCCAGGCTCTGATAGATAGATTTGGAGCCTGCCCTGGTTTGCTGGAAATCCAGTGCATCAAATTAATTGAGTCTGCCTGAGTACGGAAATCAACACACTCTGGCAGCCTTCTGCATCACATGTATCAGCGGCCCCATGCATCTCCGCACTGAAAAAATGGCAGTGGGGCACACTGAAATAAAACACATTCAGTGAGCTTTAGCTAAAAGCACATTTTTTCAGTGTGGGGATGCATGGGACACTGATACACGTGGCACATGGGCACGTTTAATTAGCACAGCTTGCTAATTAAAGCACCCAGTGCCACATCTTAGAGCACGTGTAAAAACGCCCTCCATTGTAAGGTACTAGAAAAAGATGCATTAGCCTATTTTACTGTGCATTGGCAAAAGCACACAGTCTTTTTGTAATGCTTTAATGAGCATGAAATAAGTAATGTACATTAAAGCACACGTGTAGATGCATACCCCAGAGACCCAAACACTGAGGCTTTCTGCCCCTGCAGAGCAGATGGTATTCCTATTCCACAAAGATTCAGATTTGGTGAAACCTGTCATTCAATTCTATACAACAAGAATGATTTAGAAGAAATAACGCAGTAAATGGGAAAGACCCCCCACATCCCCCATGCTCCTGATCTTTTTTTTTCGGTATGTCACTGAAGGGTATATCTTCACCATTTCCACACCCCAGAGCACTGCTGTGAAGTACAGGCTGCCCATTCACTTTTCTCTGGGAGAACCAAAAGGAGGCAATTTACCTTAGACATCACTGGCACATGGCAATCAGCCCAACTGTGGCATGTAAGAACATCTCCAAAAAAGTTGCACTGCGTGTATTGGCCTATACAAGGTTGGAGTGGTTGGGCAGGGCATACTTGACAAAATGTTTCTGGACAAGGAGGTGGAGTACATACCCCTAAATATGTTTTACTCCATATTTATTCCAGATCAAAACCCAATCAATATCCCAACTACCAGCCATTATCACAGCAATGCAGATCATCAACTCCAGTCCCTAGTCATACTGAATTTGTGATCCGCCTAACTTCACAGATCCTTTGCAGCAATGCTAATACCCAGCTAGGTGTCCTGAATGTTATATAATATTGTTTATAACTGATGAAGTCCATATTAAAAAGAATGGGGGAAGGAGCTGCCCTCACTGATTGTACTGGAGACCCAATCCAGAACCTGACTGCTCTGATGTTTAAAAACCTTTTTCTAATTTCCCATCTAAATGTATCCATGCCCAGTTTATTGCAGCCCATCAAATGATTGGCTTCATCTGGTATTTGTTATTACAGCTAGATCCCACTGTAGATCAATAAATGCAGAGGTAATATATGCATTTCATCAGTATGATCCTTGTCTCAGCAAGAACTACTGGGTCACAGCAAGTCACGCCATGTAGCTATGCCATCCTGGCTTTTGGGGCAGGATCTATGCCATCTTGCCTTTTGGGCCTCTAGATGCTATGTCTGAGTATGTGGTTTCTTTGAAATGGAGCACTGGTAGGACCTTGACCTGCTGATCTGTGGGCCAGAGGTGTTGGCAACAAGCCTGAGACCATCACTACACGTCAGATCGGATGATGTAAATTCTCCTTGGAAAGTGTGTGCCCTGCCCCTTTGTGGTCCACCTACAGGATAACAGCTCAGCATAGTTGACAGATAACAATATTGCTTTTTAGCTCACGTGACAGCGGCTTATACTTTGGTGTTGGAGGTTCTGAATTCAAGCTCTGTAGACAAATGTTGTGGGTGATGGGGACGTCACACCAAAATTAGTTAGTGGGCTTCCAGGTCCCAGACTCAGATTAAGCACTTATTTTTGTGTAATACCTGACAGAAACAAAGTTAAAAAAGGCCTCTGACATGAATTGTCTGAGGGGGAGAAATGATTTCTTCAATATAGCATGACCAGAGGGAGGCAGGAGGATATAATTCACAATTGTTTGTGCTGGCACAAGCAACATATTAAATTATTCTTCTCTTCTTGGGTTTCTCCTGCCAGAAAAGATCTTACAGGCCCTCTGCATTTCATGGTGTGTTCTGCATTTAGATGGAGAAAACAGAAAACTTGCCAGGGCTCCATCCCCACATATATATAATCACTCATCCGGTCCCACAGTCAGGGTTACCTTGTTCAAGGGTGAGCAATAAAATCTAAGCAGAGTTGAAAGGAAAAAGCTAGATAAGGTTATATAATAAAAGGATGTATGCCTTTGACTTAACGAATGCTTTGGAACAGGTTCTTCATGACTTTCTGGGGAAGTGAAGCTCTATACACCTGCTGAAGTGAGAGAACGGCATATACACCGGGGATCCAATTGTGTGTAGCTTAGAGTAAAATTCCTGGGGTGACATCAGCTAATTTAGTGTCTGAAAGTTGTGTGACAGGCTAGATTTCCAAATTTAAAAGATGCAGTTCTGCAACTCAAGTGAACTTGCCCAATAGTTTTGAACCACTTATTCATTCATACCTCTCATTTGCCATGCTTTGTGAAGTTCTGCAAAATTTGGGCTTCATATATGGAGATTCAGCTTGCAAATCAGGCCTGTATTTCTTGTTTAGGAAAGACGTCTGTTAGACATCCTGATTTAAATCATGCACTCACACACACAGTTGACTTTAGGCGCGTAAGTAAATCTCAGTGACTTAAAGTTAAGCACTTGCTTTGCTAAACGAAGGTCAGAGCACTCTGAGAAGTTGCTGTTGTGAACGGCCACTCCACTTTCCTCCAATATTTCAAATTCATAAAAGGAAGGGGAAAAAAATGACCCAAGTGCAAATATTTCCCATTATCACATTGCAGTTCGCTGACCAGAACTGTTGCAAACAGACACAGAATAATAGTGCTTTATCAGCAGACTATACACAGGTACTTAGAGAAGCTACAATGAAACAAGACAACCTTTCAATAATACATTTGTCAGCACTGTTTCTGTCCCCATGTCAAAGCAGATAAAACCACCGTAATAAATATCAAACAAGGAATGTCATTCTGTATCCAGGACCTTTTATTACATAGAAGAGTTGCTAAAAAATCACTCTAGATTCAATAGTCTCTCTCACCTGGCATTTAAATATAGAGCTGTAAACATTATATTCTCTCATGTTGAATATTTTAGTGACTAAAGCCTTAAATGTACCGTGTCTTCCCTGTGCAAGATTTCTAGCATCATGAATGGCGACATTACCCCAGGGATTTTATTCTGGGGCTGTTTGTTGCTTTTTGGTTTTGGGGTTTTTTTTCCATGCAGTTTCTGGGTGCAGTAACAAAAGCATATTCCAGTTGATCAGCTCTTCTCAGCAGAAGGTGACACTGCTGAGAAGAACCAGTGGAAACTACTGTAGATGATTTCATGGGCCCAGGGATAATTCACTGCCTAAAAAGACATAAGCTAATTTTGAAAGAATTCCCCTTGCTGTCATCTGCTATAACACATTCAATTTAGATAAATCCTTGAACCAGGTTTCCTTATGTGTAATCTAGGCTGCTAAACAAATAGAAGCATAACCAGAACATTAACAGTGTCCAAATGATTTCTTAGGTTTAACACCCAGGCTGGCCATTTTTTTTCTATTGCAAACAAAGGCAGAATCGGAAGATTAACAATTTTCAAGTGACTGCTGAAGTTCAAAGAGTGCTTGTATTTTAATAACAAGTGCTATACATGTTTCATGCAAGTGTTAGCCAGCTGATCTATATGTTAATTAGGCTGTAATTTGAAAGGGAAAATGATTCAAGTGCTTTCATCTCATTTTTCAAAACAGGCAGCCATGCTGAGTACATTAGGATGCACCATTGCTACATATTTTAGGGTAGATGCAGCCTTGCCTTGCTCATCAAAGGAGAAGGAATTAAGCAGAGGGTGTCAAGGATGTTCCAGTCAAAGGACTGTCCCAGGGAAAATGACCTTTTCACAAAGCTGAATTTTTTTCCCTGGGAAAAATTTTGGTTTTGCAGAAAAAAAGTTGATCTTCCATGGAGCAAACTGAAATGACAGCTCCCTGGCTTCTGGACCAGAAGGAGGAGAGAAAATTGAGCTTGGCAAGAGCTTTTCACGTGAGCAGGTGGGGAACTACAGCCAGGCCAGGGGCAAGCAGGGAGGCTGAGGGCCCAGAGGCAGAGCTGCTCAGCCATTGGAAGCCTGCCTGGAAACATTGTGTCAATTTCACTTTCTGCCTGCAGGCCGATAATGAACTTGACAAGAGGTCAGAAGCTGAAATTGGCCAGAGCCGTCTAAGCAGGCAGGTGGCAAGCTGAAAAAATCCATTGCAGTTCTCCCCAAATGATTAGAGTTTAACTCCTGGCCCCCGACAGGAACACATTACAAATAGATCAATGCATTCCTTCTTGCCTTTTGTTTTTTGATTTCCAAAATCTTGACATCATCTGTGGGTCAAAAGTTCCACTTTCTAGCCAGCTTTTAGAATAACCTCCATGTATACCCCCTAACTCCAGTGTAAGACCAGCCAGGACAGCAACTCCCGGAGCAGAAGACAACAGGAACTGTGCACAGCTATGTATACATATGGGTGGATCTGTTACACCATCCATTGAGGTATCTGACCCATAACCCTATAGTATCAAAGGCACAGATTCAAAAAGACATCGAGTCCTGATGGCACAGTGAATTTCCTTGCTTAAAAGTTATGGCTGAAATTTCAGTTTACATATATATGAGTGAAGTTTTACCCATATATATACACACACACACACACACACACACACACACACACACACATATGTGTGCATGTACGTATGTAAGTACGTATGTATATGTACACACACACGATATATACACGTGTATACATACATACATATATATGTATGTATGTGTATATATCTATGTGTGTGTGTGTGTATGTGCATATATGTATGTGTGTGTGTCTGTATGTATACACACATACGTACCTACATATATATGGGTAAAACTTCACTCGTATATATAATTATATATACGTGTGTGTATTTTCCCTGAGTCTCCATAACTCAAATGGAGTCACAAAGTACCTTTGTCTTGGAAGGCTGATGCTTTCCAATGCATAGCATCCTGGCTGCCAAGAATACTGAGCCAAAGTGTAGAAGAAAAAGGCTCATGTCTGGAATCCAGCCCCTCTCCTAAGGTTAAGATATATGCTATTCCCTGAAGTCCTGACTCAAGCATTTCTAATATGGGAATCTCAATCAGAAACCCCAGCCAAGGATTAATCACTTAAGGTTGTGGCCACCTTGAATCCTGAAGAGGAAGAACAGCCACCCACCTTTTGTCCAAGAGCTACAGAGTAGGTTGGGCTGTGGGTACCTCCCCAAGACTCATGGTGAAGCTGGCCAAGCAGGCTGCACAGAGCAATGGAGCCAGAAGGAGACTATCACCATAGCCGGCTGAGGAGCTGGGGAGAACCCTGGGTTTTAGTCCCGACTTCCAGTGATGTTTTTGTTCCATAACTACTTTCCTATGATAATTTTCCAAGGGCTACACAACTTAGGATCTTATGTCAATTGGCTCAGTCTAGTTCTCTGTGATTTCCATCTAGGCTGGAAATAATGCACAGTATATTTGAGACACTTGAAATCCAGTGTTTTGTGTTATCAGCACCCAGCAAAGAGAATGCAATGATCTAATCCAGGATGAAGCGCACTTCATTCCACTCTGTGATATGAATCATAATTTTGACCAGGAAATGGGAGTTAATAAAGATTCTTGCTTTTACTGATTAATCACGTACAAGAACATCTTGGAGAAATAACCACTGCAAGCTCTGAGCCACTCACTTAAACAGAAGTACTTTGAAATTTAACTAAAAAAAAAAAGGCATGAAGTGATGTTGCTATTGAGAAGCAGGAAAAGAAAAATATCGGCGCCCACTGTAGGGAAGGGATAAAGCATGCATGCTACTTTATTTGCTGGACCATTCATAGCCAGCCTGGAAACATAGATGTGTGCAGTATTACGTATCAGTGTTGCTTTCTTTGCTACGTACAGTTCTAGTTGGCAAAATATTTGACAATACTTCTCAAATTCAGTTCCAGGCTTTTGCTAGGGGCTGACTGAATTTTTCAAAACATTTCACCATTGATACTTGGAGCTTGGAGCACATACAAACCAGCAGGTTTATTTGGAGGAGTATTTGCAGGAGTGTATAATGGACTGATGCTGTAGTCTCTAGGAAGAGATATGAGACCGCCTCCTCAACGAGTATAAATTAGTATAGATCTATTGAAATCAATGGAGCTGAAAAAATTTACAATAAATGATGACCATTCCAGAGTGGACCATTATGTTCATTGACAAAAAAAAGTTACTTTCCAATTGTAATGCTATATGAGGCTACTCAAATCCTTTATTTCAACACTCCAATCAAAAGAGAATCCTTAGGCCAAATTCTGCTCTCCTCCAAGTCAACATAATTGTAGTCCTTGATTTCACAGGGCCTAGTATTTGGTTCTGATTACTTTAGGTTTCACCGTGAAGGATATAATTCATTGGCTAACCATGAACTTTTAAAAAATAAACAACCTCTTTCCTTGCAGGCTAGGTAAAAGTTTATGGCTTGAGGATGGAAGGTGAGGAAATGATGTCAGTGGAAAGCATAGATTTTGCTTGCGATCATGTATGGTCCTGCACTGACATCTGTGGACATGAAGAAACCTTAGACGTATTTATTTTGCAGAAGTTCTGGGTTTAATATATAGCAGAATGAATTTTCATAGAATGATCTCAAGGAAAAATAGAAATAAAATCACTAGACTATTGTTTCGTGTCCTCCATTTGTGCAGAATCATTTTCTTGGTATAGGCTCTTAATATAGGGATGTAACAGGTTTTGGTGGGTCTGATTTAGTTTCCCAATCCGTATAGCTGCATAGGGAGGTATAGTGTCCCAGAACTTACAGGGTGGGAAACCCCAGTTTTGCTGTTGTTCCCTGATGTCCTGATATGAAAAAGACTGAGAATTACTATCCTTGAGTAGTGCATCTTTTCATGCCTTGCCCAACCTGCTTTTTAAATAGCCCGCATGTTAAATGTATTTAACAATCTCCCCCAACACCAATTGGAAGCTAATGACATGATGTCAGTGTTAGCCACTGCTAGGGATCAAAAGAAATGAACAGCCACTTTTATTACCTCACATAAAGAACCCTTTCATGGCCATCCATTGATAGACTCATGGAAATCTTGTTTATGGATGCAGGTTTTGTAATTTTTGTTTTAGGGTTACAGTATGAAGTCTTACTTTTTTCCCCTGCCGCAGCAATACCTGCTATCTAGGTTTAGTGCAGTGTTTTTAAGATTCCTGGGTAATCTTAATCTAATAAAGTCCCTCTGAGTCCACCAGTAAGATAAGCAAGAACTGTAGGATCCCTGAAAGGTCTGCCAACAGATTTTAGCCTCCCTCTGGGAGGCAATTACTCTGTCATCATTTGAAGAGAATGACCTATCTGCTTCTGGCAGCCCTTTCCATTCCAGGCATGAAGTCTGGGTTTGAACTAGCTGTAGTATCGCTGCACGACTGAAACCCTAATCACCAATGCCTTTAGTGCATTGAGCTATCACATGCCTGCCAAAAATCAACCTTTAAACAGGAGCTCCAGAATGGAAAATTCCTTTGTCTGTTCTAATTAGGATCAACACTTTTGCTTTCTTAATCAAAATCTGTTTGTTTCACTGTCTGGAGCTGGCAACAGAGGAACATGCTGAGAAAGAAAGTGAATCATTCCGGTTTTATCATTAGTCCCTGATTTCCATGTAGCATGCAACATTTGGAAAAAAGAGGGTGGAGAGAGGAGAGGAGATGCACTTTCTTGACTTTTGCTTATACTGATTGAGTCAGATGATCCCTTACACTTAAAAGAAATTCTTCACAGCCTTTCAGTCTCTGTAACAATACTGTAGTTTCCTTGTCAGCTTCTGCATGGTAATCACTTTCTCATCAGCCTCTTCATGGTATCTTTCTTTGCCTCTTACAACCACTGCATGAAGAAGAGTAGCACCGATTGCCAATTAGTAGACACTAGAGACTTTGGGTATGTCTACATGTGCTTTTATGTGTGCCTTAACTTAATGTGCATTATCCTAATGCACATTAAGATGATTTAGGCCCATGTCCACACATGCACTTGCTAATACACATTAATACAGGTGTGCGGACCACGTTGGGGCTAAAATTAGTCCCAAGTCAATAGTCACACACTGTGTTTATGCACATTAGCATGTCTACACATTCACTAATGCAGTTTAACTATTCATGCATAAATATGTTACCTGCAGGTTTCAAATTTAGGCTCAGATAGCCTTAAATCACCATTTCTAAGGCCCATTAAGGGTGTGCACATGTAGACACATGTCCTTAATGCACCTTAAATCAGGCTAGTGGACATAACAAATGTGCACATGTGGACACACCCAGTATGTAGGAGATTATCCATTTTATCTGTTAGGGATTAATCCCAGGCCTGCTGAATGGAGTTTTTCTCATGATTTCAATTGCTCAGGAACAAGTAAAACCGTATACCAATGCCTATTGTGTGTGTGTGTGTGTGTGTGTGTGTGTGTATGAATATGATGTAAGAATCTAAGTGCGACATGATAGCTTATCATTTCTACCACCGTTTCCCATCAGTTGGAATGCAGATGTATCCAGGGTGGTTAGCTAGGGTGATCATCAGGGACCTTTGAGGAATGGCTATTGTACTCCTAGAATATAGTTCTATTTCTAGTTCAATTCCTAAAATATAATGGTCCTGATTTCCAGAAGTAGTGAACACTGATTACATTGACATGAGCTGCTCTTATAGCTGTTCAGCACATAAGAAAAAGGTTGAAGTCATCCCAACAGGAACTATCTGATTACCTTATTGGGAATCTCATGGAAATGTCCAGGAATGAATGTAGTGGGGAAGGGATTTCCCAGAGGTAGCAACTCCAAGGAAAGGATAAGGCATATCATGGGTAATATGGGTGAAACCACACCAAACATCTTCAGTGTTTTGTAGCAAAACAAAAGAATTTGGCCTTCTGGGCTCTCAGTCTGGTACCTTCCACTACACAAAATTTACTGTAAATGTTCAGAAAGGAAGGAAGGGAAGACAGACAAGTAGACAATGACATGCCTTTCCTACTATTAGGCTCACTCAACTCACTCCATATATGCAGTATGTTTTAAATTCTGAAATCACACCTATTTTAAATTGAAGATGTTAGCCATACTTTCTATATGTATCTATATCTATATAGAGAGCTTCACAATTTCATATATGTATATGAAAAAATCTGTCAGAGTTGTATGTAATATACATATATACATATACATGTGAATGTTTCAGAAACACATCTATATGTGTATTTCAGAAACAAACAACAAAATGGCTGCCCATGCCACACATCTTTGACAATGTGGGAACCTACAAAGCAGCCAGCACATTGATGGCAGCATTGTCAAATGCACGCATTATTCAAGACTATGTAGAGAAGTGATAAGGCCCAGTAAATGCTCATTGCACACAAAATTGTTTTATTTCCAAATTAATGTTACTTTCTGAAACATGCATATATATGTGTGTGTGTGTGTGTGTGTGTGTGTATGACATCCAGTTCTAATGTAGATTTTTTTTAAACTTAGCAAATGTGTGTGTGATAATTTTGTGCTACTCACAGGTCATCAGTATATCATGATAATATGGCAGGAAGAGTGTAGAAAATCTTTGTCGATTTAAAAACTGCATAAGACCAGAACCCCTGAGCTGGATGCCATGAATGTTGGAGGTCCATGACATAAGTTAGCCCTAATTGACCCAAATTGTGTTATGTCTTCTTTGCTTTACATATTACATACTCATCTCCGTGTTCCAGCATCCCTAAAAAAACAAGCATGTACCACTTCTGTTGTACTGTTAATAAATATATATGGAAATTTATATTGAAATTTATATTGCAAATCTTGTTATCTGCCCTCTTCTAGTATTATCTCTGTTCCCAGTATCTCACTAAAAGCTTAAAGCCACAGACTTTGGAAAAAGTTGCATTTGCCAAAAATTAAAGACCTGAAAGGAAGAGCACCAATACCACCAATGCTCAGTCAGTAAGAAGGATATAGATAGGAATCTGTGCTCTTAATCTATTCAGGAATTTCTTTAATGGAAAAAAATAACCAGGATGAAAATTTCTTTCTTATTTGAGAGAGAGAAATGTACTATAACACAAAAGCAAATAATTAATTCTAGCACTCACACATGTATGAAAAATACATCCTACAATCATAGGGAAGTAGGTCTGGAAGGGACTTCAGGAGGTCATCTAGTCTAACACCCTGTTGACTAAAGTACCCCAATCAAGTCTCTGTGCAATTTACTCTTAAATACTTCCAATAATAGAGATTCCACAATCTCTCTGGGTAGCCTGTTCCAATATATAACCACCCTCATAGTAAGAAAGTTCTTCCTAATCTCCAAACTAAATTTCTTTTGCTTCAGTTTGAGACTGTATGAAGCAACACTACTACCAGGAGTGACACTGATCAGAGCAGAGGGAACAATAAGTCTCTTGGTAGAAGGGTTAAGGAGCTTGGAGCATGAGTGATGTTCTCATTGATCCTTCCCTGGGAAAGTTGGGGTTCAGGCAGAGACCATCATATTCAAGAAGTGAACATGCGGATGAGATGGTGGAGTCAGTGTAAAGGCTTTGACTTCTTTGACAACAAGTGGATGCTCTTTGGAGGAGCATTGCTATTGAGAGGTAGGATCCATCTGACAAGAACAGGGAATAGCATCTTTGGGTATCTTCTGGCCATCCTAGTAAGGCTTTAAACTAGGTCCTATGGGGGATGGTGATCAAAACCATCCAGCAACAGAGCACCCAGTCCAGAGGGGAAAAGACTCAAAGAAGCCACACAACCCTGGGAAAGGGCCAGAGAACTAAAGGACTGCAACAGATGGCACAAAAAGCAAGGAGGTCAAAATGCAAAATACATCTGATGCATGTACATAAATGTGAGAAGGATGAAGAATAAACAAGATGAGCCAGAAGCTACAGACTGTGAAAAGAATTATGATCTGATAGGTATCACTGAGACTTGGTGGGGCAGCTTTTATGACTGGAATGTGAAAATTGAGGGTTACACTCTGTTTTAGAACAGCAGGGTTGGAAGAAAAGGTGGTGATGTTGTCTTCTATGTCAAAAACACATACACTTTTTCCCTGGTTCAGGAGGAAAAACATAGCAGAGCAGAACACATTTGCATGAAGATGAAAGGAAAAAGACATATTACTGATACAATGGTGATGATTTATTATAGGCCTCTTATTCAAGAAGAGGAGGTGGGTGAGGCACTCTTCAAGCATGGTACTGATGGAAGACTTCAATTTTCTGGACATATGCAGGAAGAAAAATGCAGCCAAACATAAAATATCAAACTGGTTCCTAACTTGTGTGGAGTTCAACTTTATCTTCCAGAAAGTGAAGGATACAACTAAGGGATCATTTCTTTTGGATCTTGTCCTGACCAACAGGGGAGAACTGCTGGAGGATGTGAAGGTGATGGGTTATTTGGGAGGAAGCAATCATAATACACTTAAATTCCACATCCTGAAAAAGGGAAAGCATGAAGTAGGCAAAATTAGGATGCTAGATTTCAAACAGGCAGATTTCATCTGATTCAAGAAGCCATTAGGCATGGTGCCATGGGAGAACAGACTGAAGGATACACCCAGGAGGGATGGGAGCTTCTAAGGGGCACAGTATTGGAAGCCCAGGAAATAAAGTGCCCTGATGGAAATACAAGAAGACTGGAAAGAGACCGATGCAGTTGCACAAGGAGCTTCTGAAATGCCTCAAATGCAAAAGGAAAGCATACAGGCAATGGAAGAATGGGCAGGTCACCAAGGACTCGTGCCAGGAGATAGCAAGAGCCTGCCAAGACAAAATCAGGCAGGAAAAGATAAAGAATGAACAATGCCTGGTAAAGGAGGCCAAAGGAATGATTCTGTAAGTACAGTGGCCAGAAAAGAAGGACTAAGGAAGCTGTGGGTCCTCTGTTAACAAGCCAGGGGAAACTCCAAAGATCCAAAGATACAAAGACGGTGAGGCTCTTTTCCTCAGTCTTCACTAAAAATTTAAGCTTCCAGATACCGAATAGGGATTATTTAGATAACAAAAAGGGCAAGCTGAGAAAGAAGATAAGAAATGAGACAGAGAGCTTTTTGTGGGTCTGCATAAATTAAAGTCAGCAAGAACAGATGAGTTTCATCTTGGGGCCCTCAAGGAAGTGGAAGAGGAGATTTTGGAATCCTTGGCAGTGATCTTCATGCTGTCATGGGAGATGGATCAGGTACCAGATGACTAGGAAAGGGGCAACATAGTGCCCCTCTTTAAAAAAAAGGCAAGGGGGACCTGGAGAACTACATACCAGTTAGCCTCACCTGTATATTTCACAAATTTCGTAGATATTAGGGCTGGAAGGGAACTTGAGGATCATCAAGTCCGTCCCCCTGTTCCGGGGACAGGAAGTCAGCTAGGGTCAAAGGATCCCAGCAAGATAAGCATTCCAACAGTTCATGAATGAGTCCAGATTTGGTGCTTGCACCACTTCCGGAAGGAGTCTATTCCAGGCCTTGGGGGCTTGGACAGTAAAGAAGTTCTTGCTGGTGTCCAGCCTGAAATGGTCATGGAGGAATTTATGACCATTGGTCCTTATCTCTTGGGGTGCTCTGGTGAACAGACGTTCCCCCAGATCCTGATGCACACCCTTTACATACTTGCAGGCATCCACCAGGTCACCCCTGAGCCTATGCTTTTCAGGGCTGAAAAGTCCCATGGCTCTCAGCCTGTCATCATAAGGCCTATTCTCCTGCCCTGTGATCATGTATGTGGCTCTCCTCTGGACTCTCTCAAGCTTATCCACATCCTTCTTGAATTGTGAAGCCCAGAATTGGATGCAGTACTACAGCTGCAGCTTCACCAAGGCTGAGTACAGTGGTAGGATGACATCCTAAGATTTACTTGAGAAGCAACTATGGATGCAAGCCAGAGTTTGGTTTGCTTTACCAGCTGCGACATCACATTGGTGGCTCATGCTCATCTTTTGGTCAATCATGACCCCCAAGCCTCTTTCAGCCATGGTGCTAACGAGCGCTGCACTGCTGAGCCTTCAAGTGTGCTGTGGGTTTTTTTACCTGAGGTGGAGTACCTTGCATTTTTTGGTATTGAATGTCATCAGGTTTAAATCCACCCACTTAACTAAGCTTATCCTTAGATGTGGACGCTATGCCCCAAAAGTTTAGTGTCATCAGTAAACTTGGCCAGTGCATTTCTGACACCAATATCCACATTATTGATAAGGATATTAAAGAGAACCGGACCAAAGACAGAGCCTCGGGAGACACCACTGATCACAGAGCACTATAATGATTTGCTTCCATCAACTACTACTCTCTGGGTCCAACCTCGGAGCCAATTTCCCAGCCATTGCACTGTGGTATAGCCAAGGCCACAGTTGGCCAATTTTTCCATGAGGAGGTCATGGGACACCAAATCAAAGGCTTTTTTAAAGTCCAGATATATGACATCAATCTCTTCTCCCTTCTCCAGGTGATATGTCAACTGATGATAGAAAGAGATGAGATTGGTTAGGCAAGACCTACCCACTATAAACCCGTGCTAGCTGTCCCTCAGGATGTTGCCTGGAAAGTTACTGGAGCCTATTGTAAGCTATTTGTAAGCATCTGGAAGAGGACCAGCTGATCACAAGGAACCAGCATGGATTTGTGAAAAACAAACCATGTGAAACAACCTTGATCTCCTTGGATGAAGGGAATGTTATTGATAGACATACCTCAACTTCAGCAAGACTTTCAACAATGTCATACACAACTTTGCCATAAATAAATTGGAGAAATGTGATCTGGATAAAACTACTAGATGGATAGACAAGGTGGATAGATAACTCACTCAATAGCCATAAGCAAAGGGTAATTATTAACAGGTCCCTGTCAGAATGGCAGGAGGTTTCAAAGGGAGTCCCACAGAGGTCTGTCCCCAACCCAGTGCTGTTCAATGTGGTTATGAATGATTTGGATGATAGAATAGAAAACTTCTTGAACAAGTTTGCAGAAAACATGTCACTGGGAAGGACTGTGAACAGGCTGGAGGATAGGAGTGTAATTCAGAAAGATCTTGACAGATTAGAAAGTTGGGCTACACCTAAAAGATGAAGCTCAATTGTAGACAAATGCAAGGTGCTGCACCTCAGGACAAACAATCAAAACCGCAAATTCAAAATGGGGGACACCTGGTTGGATGGCAACTCTATGGAAAAGGACTTAAGAGTCTTGGTAGACCACAAACTCAATATGAGTCTGTAGTGTGATGCAGGTAAACAAAAAGCAAATGAAGTTTTGAGCTGCATCAGTAGAAGCATTAGGTGCAAGACATGGGAAGTGATAGTGCCTCTCTACTTGGCACAGGTTAGGCCTCATCTGGAGTACTGTGTGCAGTTCTGGGCTCCACATTTCAAAAGGGACATGGGGAAGTTAGAGGGTCCAGAGCACGTAACAAAGAAGGTCAAGAGTTTGGAAGGCAAGTCATATGAGCAGAGGCTAAAGGAGCTAGGCAAGTTCAGCTTGAGAAAAAGTTGCTTAAGAGAGGACATGATAGCAGTCCTCAAATACTTGAAGGGG
This sequence comes from Crocodylus siamensis, assembly GCF_052110815.1. NCBI lineage: Eukaryota > Metazoa > Chordata > Crocodylia > Crocodylidae > Crocodylus > Crocodylus siamensis. Next base: position 250,283,902 of record NC_143397.1, read on the forward strand.
TGCCATGAAGAAAAGGGAAAGCACTCTTTGTCTCTTGCTGCAGAGAGGAGGATGTGGACCAATGGCTTGAAGTCGCAGGAAAGTAAAAATTTAGACTGGATATCTGGAAAAAAAAATCTTCACTGTTAAAATCACGAGGCAGTAGAATAGATGCCTAGGGAAGCTGTGGACTCTTCATCACTGGAGTTATTCAAGAAGAGATTGGACAGTCACTGGTTGGGGGTGATTTATGCATAGTTGTGCCTATTGTCCACTATGAGCATTTCACATTCTGGGTTTTGATGCTATATATATCAGGGTATTTTTAAGCCTCCCCAGTGGTGTCGGGTGTTGGCTGCAGCTAAGGCTAATTTCAACTGGGATGTGCTGGCTCTCCTGCTAGGAGCAAAGCTGGAGGTTCCTGGCTAGAGGGTCTTGCTCCTCTACTCAAGGTGAGACTGCATGCCACATATGGGATCAGGAAGGAATTTTACCACATGGTCAGATTGGGATGGTGGTGTGACCCCCTAGGCAGGAACTCTTGATCATATATTGACAACTTTTTGTAGAAGCAGGACATTGGCTGCTGTGGTTCCCCTGCTTTATCTATGGCAGGTTAGGGTGTTAGGTCTATGTTGTTTCAGGGTTCAGGGTAGTCTTATGTAGAGTTTAGATTATGGTCATACAGAATGGTTTGGATTGGGATGATCCTGTTTTATGCAGAGGGTTGCACTAAATTAACTCTGGAGGTCCCTTCCAGCCCAACCTCTGTGACTCTCTGACCATTGCTTCTCGTCCTGTGCCATCTGGCCACAGAAAATTGTTTATCTCCATCTTCTAACAAACTTGCCATCAGGTATTTCATCTTCAGGACAGCGTGTTTAATGCTTTGCTGGTTTTGATATAAAGGGGAGGCCAGAGGGTTTGTATAGGATGATTAAAGCTATGGTTTTGTCATGAAAGTCGCAAAGGTGATGGAAACAATGAAACTGAAGAAATACTGATAAGACCTGAAACTCATTAAAGGAGAGAGTGCAGTGAATCAGTGGGAGTTGTGGTTCAGCCAATGATGTTAGACCACAGGAAAGAAGGGAAGTATTCTCCTTGCAAAGTACAATTCCCATGAGTCAATGTAGCACAGTAAGGAAACACACTCAGTAATAATACCCTTGCTGGTAAACTTTCCATTTTTTTTTTTTTTTTCTGAATAACTGTTATGAAAATTACTAAAAATCACTGTAATTATAACTTTATTGAGACTAAGTTGATGGTTTTGCCTCATTACAAGTACTAGCAGCTATTTTCTGAAAGTAAAACAAAAATCAAAAGGTGGAACCTGTATTAACAAGGTGGATAGTAGAGACACTACAACCTGCTTCCACCATTAAAGAGGGAGCATAAAGATTAAAGAGGGTCTATCCAATAATTATTTCTTTGTGGGCACCTTTGGTCTTTCATATTCTAGTGTGGACTTTGCAAAAACAGGGGAGAAGCTTAAGATTTTTAAGATTTATGGCTGATCAAATGTTGAATGTTAACAATTTAGTTTGCTTAAGATTAATGAATTCTCAGTGTTTTATTGTATTTTGGCTACACTGTTTATAGCTTATGATGCACTTACAGTGTGTGTGGCTGTGTATAAAATAATTCTTTACGGTAGTCCTGACTGATATTTCTTAACCCATTTATGTATTTGTGTAACTGGACGAGATTTCAGCTGCATTATTCCTGAGTTACTTGGATACATGACAGCATAATCTGGCCCCTCTGTATGTAACAAGAAGATGGGTCTGAGTCCACAAAACAAATTCAATGACATATATTCAAACTTTACTATAGTTCAGGAGTGTTTAATTTCAATTTAGGACCATCTCCACCACATTGGGGGATATAAATCACCAGCAACACTATCCTAGAAAGAATGTTTAGTTGAGTAGTTTTTCATTTGCTGGTTTGCTCAGCTGTGTTTGGAACATGGTATTTACCTTGATAGAAAGGTCATAGTGTGTACTGTACCAGTTGTGCCATGGTGTTATATTGAATTCTGTGCAGTGAATTTCTCAGCAATGACATATGAAAGTCATAGCTTTTACATAAGACATATATAAGGCCTCAAGAACAGGTGTAGGTTAGACACAAACATTTTCCATGCAGTACCATATGACTCATGATAGCAAGCAATCATGTAGATTGCTTGCTATCATGTAGAGACCTGAGACTGAAAGAATAATGTCCGTAAATAATTACCTCAGTGGAGGGCAACTCACTTTTATGCCTGAAAAATGTTCACACTTTATCATAGGCTGCAAGAATCGTAACTGAGAAGCAACAGCCATCACCAGACATAATCATGAATTTTGCCATGCTACAAAACCATCAAGCCCACTCTGCCCTGCCAGTGATGACAGCCTTTCCCATAATAGCATCACACTTCCAGGCATACTACATGGAGGTTACGGTCAAAGGTCTACATTCCACCATAATCCTGGAATACCATGACACTTGCATAGTTAGGGTACACTGGTCTGTGTTCAAAGACACAACAGAGAATATTGTGGTGAACGTTAGGGCTGTGAGAAGCTTTGGTCCCTGATTCAATTGGGTGGAGATTTGGACTGATTCGGTGGCCAAATCTCCAAATCTGAATTGAATCAGAGGACCCTTTAATCTCTCTGAATCAACTTGGAACCCTCTGAATTAATTCAGAGAGATTCAGAAAGATTCAGGGATTTGGACATAGACATAACTTTAAATGTTTTTTCTATATACCTCTAGGTAGCAGGCGGCTCATGAATGTTGCAATGCTGGGGTGCATGGAGTGTCTCACAGAAGCACAGGGGGGTCCCTGGCATGCTCAGAAGCAGACCCGGAAGTGAATCAGAAGCACTTCCAGTCCACTTCCAGGTCCACCGGAGAGGGTGCTGGGGGGCCCCCCCCGTGCCCTCTTGGCTCGTTGACTGGTGCCAATCGCTGAGCTGAGGAGGTGCAGGGGGGCCCGCCACGTGCTCCCCAGCTGACCCACAAGTGGACCGGAAGTACTTCTGGTCCACTTCTGGGTCTGCTGCCGAGTGCACTGTGGGACACTCCATGCGCCCCAGCATTGTAGCACTCATGAGCCATGCTGGTATCTTGAGGTATGTAGAAAAAACTTTTAAAACTGTGTCTATGTCCACATTGCTGATTCTCTGAATTAGCGTTGACTCTTCAGATTCTGATTTGGCCCAATTGAATCAGGGACAGTGATCCAAATCAATAAATAGAATCACTGTCCCTGATTCAAGCTGAATCTGAATCGAATAGGGCCCGCTTCACACACCCCTAGTGAACATGACATCCAGCTGACTTTTATTTTAAACCCAGATTACTAGGCACCCAGTCAGCCTGGACAGCAGGAGGAGCTCACCATAAATATAGACACCATAGCTGGATTTGACTGTCTAATATCTACCTTGAAATTCACCTTTGCACTAATCTCAACACAACATAGATCACCGGGTAGGCAGATGGTGATGTCTTGCTGTTAACTGTGCTTATTGTTTTCTCACCCTTACTTGACCTCCTTCCATTTGTTTTCTATAAAAAACTACTTTCAGTAAAACATTTTGCTCTATAAAGCTACATTGGCCTTTATTTACCATTACCAGGGACTCTTAAGATGTGACCATCTCCCATTAGCAAGAGCAGAAGCTTTGCAAGATGCCATCTTCTCTAGGGAACCCAACCTACAGAAGAGAACAGGAGCATGAGGTCTTCCAACTACAGTCCGCAGGTATCCTGACAGCATTTCTGAAGCTATATAATTCAGTTCTTAGCCAAAATAGTTAGGTATTCAGAATCTGTGTGGAGATTCTGAACTTAAGCTTAGGTTGTAAGACCATTAGGCCAAGGATGGCCTTTCCAGGTTTTCATTATTTGTGTTTATACAGTGCTTGTAAAAAGAGGCCTTGATCCTTGCCTGCATCCTCTAGGTACTGCTGTAAGGCAACTGCCAGCAAACATAAATGATGCAAGTGGATCATTATATCACAAGGAAGAAACACTTGGACACGTATCCTGTCCCAGAAGGTGGATGAGTGTAAATTTAAACCTTGCCCTTGGGACTTTTTTTTTAAAGCTGTTTGTAAAACAGAGGGCAGAAATTCACCAAAAATGAATTGATTGGGTTTTTTGGTACAATTCAAAATTGTAATGAAAATGCTGCCTAAAACATTGACATGTAGGGACATTTTGATGCACACGATTAATTTTGACTATTTTAAATTGCTGTTTTCTTTAGCCAAACTGTTGCTGCATCTCATAAGGCACCTGGGAGTGACTTTCATTGGTCCACTGGTTCCACACTCACCTCAGTTGCCCAGATAATGTTGTTATCTTGGCAGTACACAGACATCCATAAAACATCCAGCTCCCTCCTCTCTAGTACAAAAGCTTTAGAATTAATTTTTGAGCTATGTCTCTTCTATTAGCCTTTTTTTCTCTTCTGGAGGTTTGCAATGTATCTGATGAGGTATTTTATATAAATTTTGTGGTTCTGTTTGACCTTTACAAATGTGGTGGCTCCTGACTGACGATTTCATTTGTAATTACTATGTTTATTTATATGAATCCATTTAGGCTGGAAATTGGAAGCCACTTTGTAACCATCAGAGCAATGAGGTTATGAGACAGCCTTTCAGTGGCAGTAGTGGGAACAGAAAACCAAACTGGTTTTAAGCTGAACCATGATCCTTTTATAAAACGAGATGGTATGATGTGGCTGCCTGGGGGAGGAGGGGACTAGACCCAATTACTCAAATGGTCCTTGCCAGTCCTATATTCCTTCATATGGAGCAAACAATTGGCAATGGCTGATACTGTTTATTGTGAGATGAAACCTTGCTGCACATCAGCCACTCTGTGGTAAATGCCTATGGGCATGCTCTTCTCCTCTAAATGAAATATAAACTAGGGTAGCTTAGACTTTTATGAAAGACAGGTAAATTGTCGTGGGTTAGTTTCCACTTACTGCCAAGTAAGAGCATATACCCCAGTGGCTATAAAATCCCAATCCCTTTTGCTGTGTGATAACTCATTCACTTGTCTACATCCTATCATCTTGGCCAATACCCAGAACTGAACCAGAATCCTCGGTGACTTTTCAATAGCTATAGCTTGTGGGTTAGGAAACTCTCCCAGGAGATGGAAGATGTTTGAATTGCTACATGCTGAGAAATGCCTACAGGCTTGGTCTCCATTTCCTGTGGGCAGTGAACTAACAATGAGGCAATTATGCAAGAGGCGGGTGGCATCAACATCATGCCTGTTAGATTCCATTAGAAAAGGGCCCAGTGCTCTGGATCCGGAGCAAATGGGGGTGTTGAGTATACAACAGTTCTGATCCCCAGCAGAATTAGAAAAAGTACAGAGAAGGGCAACCAAGATGATCAGGGCTATGGACCAGCTGCCATACCAGGAGAAGCTGAGAAGGCTAGGACTCTTTAGTTTGGGAAGGAGAAAGCTGAGGGGGGATATGACAGAGGTTTATAATATCATGAAGGGCATGGAGAAAGTGAACAGGGACCTGTTATTCACCAAGTCCCAGAATACTTGAATTAGAGGGTACCCACCCACTGATATTAGCAGGAGACAGGTTTAAAATTAACAAGAGGAAATTGTGAAATTCGTTACCACAGGAGGCGGTAGAGGCAAACAGCATGGCCAGGTTCAAAAAGGGATTAGACACATTCATAAAACCTAAATCTGTTACTAAGTATTAAAAAGAGCATTCAGGGATGTATCATCTGGCATCTCTAAACCAATGATGGTGATACCAAGGAGGTCATGACAGACATAGATCACTCTAGATATACCCTGTTCATATGTTCTCCTTCTAAAAACATCTACTCTTGCTACTGTTGGAGGCAGTATACTGGACCAGATAGACCACTGATTTGGCTCAAGTATGGCACTTTTAATGGTTTTAACACTAAGGTCCTAGGAGAGCTTGGAGTTTACATTCACCCTCATGCCTACTGCTATATATGTTTAGGCTGCTTCCTGCTCAACATCTGGGTTCTCTGACCCTTCAAAGGTACCTACAATCCCCAGTGACAGTACAGGGATCCTAAGTGCCTGACACTATTCCTTTGACTTGCTAAACACCTAATTCTTGGGGAGTTGTTATGCCTAAAATGGAGGGACCTAAACTGGTTGTCTGGATCCTGTCCTAAATCAAGAAAAATCTTGATTGAGAATGACAAAAATTAATGGAAAGGTGGCTGCAAATTTCAAAGGGAGTTGGGTCAGTGTAAAAAATAACCTGTGTTTTATGGTTAGAAAGTTACTGTGTGAATTGTACATTTTAATTTGAAAAATGTCTCGATGTGAAGCTGAACTACTTAGGGTGATGAAGATATCAGGCGTATTTTTCACAGTCCATTCTGAATGCAAAACAACAAAGCAGACGAACTAAGCATATCAACCGGATTATTCCAGGTGCGTCAGTCAGTATTATGACCTGCAGAATGCCATGCATGTAACAGCTATATCTTGCCAAGTGCAGAGATACTGTCCCCAGCACACAGGATGCTTCAGGGCTCAACCCTGCTCCCATTGACGTCAATAGCAAAGCTTGCATTGACTTAATTCTCAGCGGTATTTGGACCTTATATGAAATGCCACTCATCATACAGAATGGATGTAGCTACGTCCAGTTTTACGTTTGTTGCTGCCCTCTCAGCAGTAAACTCATGAAATGAGTTCGAACTGCCAATGTAGGTTCTAGGGCAATTTGTCAAAAATTAATAAGCTGACAATGCTTTCAGACAGTCTTTCCTAAATGTGTTGACAAAGACAATGTCATATTTTGACAGCCACTTTTATTTGAGCGATTAATTAAAGTTGGTGAGGCTCCCTCTCCCTATTAGACTGGAGTCCTGGTCAATAACTCCAGAAGAACCATTAGGTGCAGTTTGCATTGGGATGTCAAGGTGAGGGGCTCTGTAAAAGCAAGAGAGATACAGGAAAAGATGATAAATATTAGGGGTGTGCAAAGCGGGCCCTATTAGATTCAGATTCGGATTCCGCTCGAATCAGGGGCAGTGTTTGAATTAGTTGATTTGGATCACTGTCCCTAATTCAATTAGGCTGAATCCAAATTTGAAGATTTGATGGTGATTCAGAGAATTGGCCATGGGGGGACCCCGGGTACCGCCCCCCCAGGCCCAGCAGGCACCAGTTGCTGAGCCAAGGTATGCATGGGGGCTCCCCTGCGTGCTCCCTGGAGGAACCAAAACTGGACTGGAAGTGCTTCTGGTCCACTTCTGGGTCTGCTGCTGAGTGTGCTGAGGAGCCCCCCGCTCTTCTGTGGGATGCTCCATAAGCCCCATCACTGCAGCACTGACGAATTGTCTGCTACCTAGAGGTATGTAGAAAAAAACATTTAAAGCAGTGGCTATGTCCAAATCGCCAAATGTTTCTGAATCTCTCTGAATCAATTTTGGAGGGTTCTGATTCAATTTAGAGAGATTAAAGGGTCCTCTGATTTGATTCAGATTTGAAGATTCAGCCACTGAATCATGCTGAATCTCTGCCAAATTGAATCAGGGACCAAAGATTTCACAGCCCTAATAAATCTGGGGTAAGGAAGAGCATACCTTTTAGGCCTGATCCTCAACTGATCTCCACTGAAGCATATTTTTTTCACGCAAGATGCAAATTTGGTAAAGAAAAAAAAAAGAATAGCAGACAGAAAAGAGACTTTTTAAAAAAGAAGGATAAAATAAGTCTTGATTCGATGGTCTATAAGAATTCTTTGTACCTTGCCCTATTCCCACTATGTGTAATCATAGCAATCATAGAAATTAAGGGCTGGAAGGGACCTTGAAAGATCATTGAGTCCAACCCCCCTCTCTGGGCTGGAGTACTGCTCAGATCAAATGATCCCAGTAAGGTGTCTGTCCAGTCTCCTTCTGAAGACTTCAAGGTTGGAAAAAGTAAAAGTCTTGCACATAGTGGATGCAGAGGGTATAAGGGCAATGTAAACATGACACCATTACTATGCTTTTAAGAATGAAAAAGTTTAGAGACCATAGGTCTTATTTTAGCTCTCCACACAGGAGTAAAATCATTCTCTAAGTTTTTTCTTCATTGCTTAGACTTCTACTGAAGCATAATAGAAGCAACTACAGATTTTACTTTCCATTATGAATGATGCCTAGACCTGAAGGGCCAGATATTGTTACTCAGTGGCTACGTATACACATCCGCTTTACTGTGGGGTAGACTAATTAACTGTGTAGTAAAGCATTACTATCTACAAGTGCAATGGTATTAGGCCACACTAAAATAATTGATGCTATACTACGAGGACACTGGGGTAATTTACTGTGACTAAACACATGCGTAGATGCTGACTGTAGCCTAGTCAGCCCTGCCAGCTGGGGACCAGACTCCCACCTGCCACCTAGCACTTTCAGCAACATCATGCCCCTTCCAGCCCTTCTGCCACTTGACACTGCCACCTAGAGTCCAGCTCAAATTGCTGCTGTCCTGGGTGTATGTGTACATGCTGTACTTGGGAGTAATTTACTCTGGCTCCAGGTGCTCCTGAGTTCATTGCTTCAGATTAACTGCACATGATGCACCCAGTTAGTAACAGTCCTCTGTGGGTGTATCTATATGAGATGCTATGACCCCATAGGAATGAGCCACTGCACCATAGCTCATTGCTACAGTGACATAGCATCACCAGGCATGAATCATAATGGTGATGCTACTGTGCAGTAACAGCTAAAAATAACCACTGCACAGTAATGCCATATTTGTATGTCCACATTTGTAATGCCAGTTACTGTGCAGTCCGCTGCTCATGTAGAGATGGTCTCTATGTAAATCCACTGAAAGCAGCAAGACTTCTCAAGATATAAGGTATCAGCTAGGATGAGTAAAAGGGGCAGACTCTGACCATATGGCTTCCTCCCAGTTTTTCCATTTTTCCAAGGTGCCCAAGGGAGTGAGACACTCAAAGCCTATTGCGTACAGTGATGACTGGGCCCTTAAGTCACTGTGCCACACCTGTGGACACAGATTGTCTGGATTTGATATAGTACCAACCACTTTGTCCCTTAATAATAATGATAATAAAGATTATGATGATTCAGTTGCAGTAATTTAACTAATATGCAGTGGGATACCAGACCTTCTCTCCCTTACAATGGCTTTACACAGGTGTAGGTTAAATGGAGTCTATGCAGCGCTCTTTTATTTGTTTTAGGTCTATTTGCTGTATAAACACGAAAATGCGGAGAGAAATTTAGCATGGACGTTGCAAAGAATTCCAGAATTGATATCGTCATGAAAGGGGTCTGATCTCAACCACTGATGTCAATCTCTCATGTTGATGATTGTCAAATCTACTCTTGGAAAACTGAGAATTAAGCAAATGTATGGTCTTTACAGGCACTGCTGAGTTCCCTTTCTGGCAGGTACTGGGGTAGATTGTAGCAACCTTCTCATTGTCTACCACATCAGTACTCCTTTGAGGGAAGCTAATGCCACTTTTGTCACTGCCCCTGTATTTGTATTGTCGTCAGTCAATCAACTTGTGGGACTGTTAGTGGGGTTCCCATGCTGTGCATAGAACCCTTTGTAGGGCAAGTGGTTGCAGACCCTAGGCCCACACTGCAAGTAGGCAATGAATCTCCAGCTCAAATTGAAGGAAGCAGCGCAGCTAAGCTCTCTGTGTTAGATTGCTGCTGAACAAAATGCAGCTGTCATCCTCCTTCAGGAAAAACACTGTGAATCACATGATGGATTAGACCTGCAACGTGCTAGTCTGGCTGTGTTCACCCTCAGCAAGACCTATGGCCTTGCAGCCTTCGTCAGAAGAGATATTTAGTGGTGCCAAGTTGCTTCCTCACCAGACGACAACAACATTGAGTGGTTCACTATCAAGATTGGTGATACATCTATTGTCAACCTCTATAAGCCCCCAGGAACTCCTGTACCTTGTGCCCAGCTGCCACCAGTACAACACCCATGCATTGTAGCTAGTGATTTCAACTCAAATCAGACAGATTTGGGCTATAAAAATGTGCTTCCCCCCTTGGCAGCCAAGAGAGGGAAGTGTGAAGATCAGGAAAAGCAGAAGAAGCTTGAGGGTGTTTGGGTCCCTTGGAAGGGAGCAAGCTTTGGGTTACACACTAGGTCCTTGATCTCAATGGGGTTGAACCTTCTTCAGTGCACTGCCTCCCATTCATTTTAGCAATGACTATTAGAAGCAAAGGAGAGGGGCTCAGCTTCAAAAGGAGCACTGGAGAGGGGCATGCATAACACGATGGCTTGTGCGCTATGTAGAGGAATGAAGAGATGCTAGTTGAACCCTGAGCTGGTGGAGAGGGACCTAGAACCTGGGTGTCTCATTTCACTGGGTGACTGCCTTAACTGTTCAACTTTGGGGGTTAAAACCAGGGAAGGTCCTCCTCCCTCACCATTCATTCTGGGACTTCTGCTCAGCTCCATACTCACGTAGCTGCATACATACGCAACCAATGCACAGTCTACATGCACAGGCATATGTATCCAAAGATAGCCACATGGACAGCAAGAAAACTGCCAGGAAGTCATAGTTTCATAGTTTCTAGGGTCGGAAGGGACCTGAGTAGATCATGTAGTCTGACCCCCTGCCATGGCAGGAAACAGTACTGGGGTCAAACAACCCCAGCAAGGTGTACATCTAACCTCCTCTTAAAGGCCCCCAGGGTAGGAGCCAGCACCACTTCTCTTGGAAGTTGGTTCCAGATCCTGGCCGCCCTGACCATGAAGTAGCACCTCTTGATATCTAGTCTAAGTCTACTCTCTGCCAGCTTGTGACTGTTATTCCTGGTCACTCCTGGCAGTGAAGTCCATTGCTTAGCTAGCAACTGAACCCAGATTTTTAAGTTCAATGTGCCATTCACATGGCTTTCCTTCCTCCCTCCCCTAAGAAAATATATAATAGAGTAGACAAACTAAAACAATAGGCAGAAGAGGCCAAGACAGCATCAATCAAAGTCATTCACACATACATCTTTAAATTACTGTTATGCATAAAACAGGCAGGTAGTTGTAGTGTTCAACAAATCTTCATTATCATTCATAATTGAATCTTAATTGAAAGCAGGGAGCTGTTTACATTAAGACAGGGGTGCTGAACCCCCAGCCTGCAGGCCAAATTTGCCTGCATAACCAAGGCAGCAGGCCCACAGGACTTCCAAGGGGATGGGAAATTTGGCAGTGAGGAAGCAGTGGCAATTAATACTGTCACCCTCCTCCTGTTACCAAACTACCAAGCCCTGTGCAGCCACTTGGGGGTTGGCCATACCCCTTCCACCCATGCAGCAGGATCAGGGCTGGGCCATGCATGGCTGGGTTGCAACTGGGCTGTATACCCACTCCTCTCTGCATAACTGGATTGAGCAACACAGTGCCTGCCCCATGTGCCAGATTGGGGTCACCAGCCAGATCCAGCCTGCAGATGAACTGAGCACCACCCATCTGGCCTGTAGTGCAAAAACGTTGAGCACCACTGCTTTAGGAGTTACAGCAGGTAAGGCTTTCCTTGCATGTGAATATCCAGTAGCTGTAAATCTCACATGATTTGTAGGACATTTGAAACTGGAGTTCAGATATGGAAATATGGCATTGAAGAAAAGTTCCTATTAGCACCGTTCAGTTGTTTCACTTTTGTGATTAGCTCCTCTCAGATGCATTTCTGAAAGGTTGCATGTATGTATAATAATGTGTTCACACATGCACGTACCTACCACACATACATCTTCTCAGCCACTCATTCTCCAGCATCACCAGATGCTCTGTGCATTTCCAGACATTGTTATTTGAACACAAGGAGTGCCAAGGAAATAATGCCCTTTTTTTGCCAGAGACATGAGAACTTTGTTAACTGTTCTGGATTGGGGAAAATTCCCTCAGTGATTCATTTGAATTTATTTTTCCTTCACAAGTTACCAGTAAATAAAGTGTGCTTGTCTCTCTTGGCTGACAGTTAAAGAAATGAGGCACGTACAGTAAATTAAAGGGGGGAAGGGGAAATCTATTGAGGTCACTAGGTAGAAAGCCTCTGCGGATCCATCTACACAAGATGCCTTAATGCATATTAGACTAATCTAATGCACAGTAAAACATCAGTGTCTACATGTTCATGGGACTTCCTGCACAGTAAATTAGGGTTAAGATTTATAGGTGTTACATTAACAGCACATTAGCTACTGTGCAGTCGTGCATGTGTAGATGCTGATCTCAGGTGGAAATCTGTACTGGGTCAGCCACACCAGCATGGGACTCTTTGGGGCAGAATCACCTGCCTGACACTTGCTTTGGCCATGTGTCAGGGATGGCTCCTTGGCTATCCTAGCCTGGCCTCCAGACCCCTGGTCTAACCCCTGGGGCCTATGCCACCTGCTGCCTGCCCCTAGGCATCATGTCCCACAAGTGTGGGCACATGTCAGCCGCAGCAGCCCCGCAGACCCCAGCTCTACCCCCTGGTGTGTCTGCCACCAGCTGCCTGCCTCCCAAGCACTGTGCCTCTCTGCTGCAGGAACGTGCCAAACCACACCAATACCCAGAGTCCCTGCCTGAGCCCCTGCAGCTCCTGGAAGCAGTTGTCATGGCAGCCTCCCCGATGCCAGAGACAGTGACTTTGGGGCTCCAACTGGACCAAGCAAGAAACCACTAACCTCATTGAAGTCTGGGGTGATGCAGAGGTACAGTGCCAGTTTGGTAGGGCCACCCAGCCAAATACCCATATCTATAAGGCAACGGTGGCCCACATGCAGGAACATAGCCAGCAGCAGTCTGAGTGTCAGTGCCACATTAAGGTCAAAGACCTGTGGGCCACTACTGGTGGTCCAAGGCCTGCCCAAAGAGCCATGCTTCATGCCAGGGCTGCCCACAGGACCATGCCTTCATGCAGCAGCTAGACTGCATCCTGACTGCAAGAAACCACCGTCAGGCCTAGCATGTGTACTTCAGCATGGGTAGGTTCTGGAGCCTCTGCCATGGCCCAGCAGAGACAAGCACTCTCTGCCAGAGTTACCATCAGGACACTGTAGCAAAACCCCCAGTTTTTCTTTTTTCTTTTTCCTTTTAAAATGCATTCCCTCCCCTTCCCAAACCATTTCTGACTTTTTCTTTCCCTCTCTATTCCCCATAGATAAGTATAAGTGAGCTAAGACATAGGATAAGCTTCAGCATTTTATACTGGTAGCAAGTTATCTTTGTTTTATTTTTTCTCCTTCTTTATGTTGTATAATTATTATGTTGATATTGATTTTTACTGTTCTATTTTACTGTTTTACTGGTACTATATGATTTAGGCTTACATATGTAAATTAACTTAAATCATGTCAAGTTTCCATTGTGTTTGTCAAGTCTCCATCCTGTCCCCAGGCCCAGTTGTGTAATCCATGATTCACATCTACCCCTCCTATGTAACTTGATTCCTGAATGAATGGGGATGACCGAGGGTGCTTGAGAGACAATGGCAGTAGGTCTAAAAATAGCACCCTCTGAATGACCGAACCATCAACACCAATACGTGGACCAACAACCCAGCTCTTGGAACCACCCTCAGCATTCAAGAAACAAAAGATGAAGCAACCCACCATTGTGCCAAGGCCACACATGCTCAGTAAGAATCTCTGGAGCCCTCTGGAACAGAACTGATGTTACCGGGACAGGCTGTTCCCGTAGGAGATCAGAGGTAGTCTGCTCCATAAAAGGGGTAGTGAAGACTGACTCCCTGGGACACCCTCTCCATCTGGACCAGCACCATGCCACACCACCTATCCACCCAGAGGCCCTGCCGGTGACCCCCCTCTGGACAACACCTACTGGACGAGGACCCCTTTCCAACCTGGATAGGTAGCTATCACCCCCTACTCCACCTTCAACCAAGGACTTGGACTCTGCTTCTCTTCCCCACCTGGACTCCAACCCTTCCACTGAATCTCTTTCTCCTGCTGCCATTGTGAGTGCTTTTGTGTGTGTGTGTGTGTGTGTGTGTGTCTGTGGGAACCAATAACTTCATGGGACTGTGTAGTGTGTTCTCTGTTTAATAAACCTGTTGTTTTGAAACCCCTATTTGTTTGGATTTTTGTCTGTTTCCTGCCTGTTTCCTCCTTGCCACCACTTATCTGCCCCCCTCAATATCTCAACTGTCTCCCTCAGTTTCCAGCCCCAATCTATCTTAAGTAACTCCAAACCTCTGCTCCTCAGCCAGCTTCTCTCTAGTCCACCAGTTCTAATCTCAGTTCTGGCAACTTTCACTCCCTACACTTCAACTCTCTCTCTCACCTTAACCTTTCCCCAAGTATGCCAGGTACCCCAAGTACACACATACATACTGTGCCATCCAAGTGAGGAACTTACCGTTGTATGTGTGTGTGTATGTGTATATATAGATATGTATATATATATATACCATTGTGTGTATGGTATATGAATTAGTAATCTGTGTATGTGTACTGAGTGTGCAGGTATGGACAATTGTTTTTTGTCTAACTTTTGGGGTTATGTGCTTGAATTGATGATAGGTATGCATGTGCCTAGGCTAGTCTGGATGTGTATGTGCCTGAGTTGGTAGTGTGTGTGTGTGTGTATGTGTTTGTATACATCCAATTGATTTGTGTTTGTATATGTGCAATTGTGTCACACCTTCCTGTCTAACAGCACAATATTGAGATCCTGAGAGTTGGCCTGACTTTACAGAGCAACAGCACCAGCAGCAGGACCCAGAGCACTCCCCACCCTTGGCCTCATCTGGCAGCTCAGGTAGCTTGGGGCAATACCTGCCCTGCCAACTCCAGGCACTCACCCCAAACAGGGAGGACAGGCCAAAGATGGCCGCAGTGGTGATCAGATCCAGCTCCTCCCTGGAAAGGGCCACTGCATGGCAGCCAAGTACTGTGCCTTTGTGCCCCAAAATATAGGCAGCTTCACCACCTCACCACCACCAGGGACAGAGTCTAATCAGCAGAAACACCAGCCACTCCTCTCTGGTAAACTCTGCACAGGGAAGGGGACAAAGGGGGCACTGCAACCACCCATGTCCTTGCCAGTTCATCTGCCCATGTCCAGGCTGCTTGCCTGGAGCCAAGGGCCATGCTGGGTCACCCCTCTCCTGCCCTTGTGGCCTCTCCTGTCCTCTCCCCATCTTGCTGGCCAAACTCCCTCCTGTCCCCACCCCAGAGTTTCCCTCCCCAACATGCAGGGAGGCAGGAGGAAGTACATAACGTTATTGAGGGGCCAGCATGCTCCCAGCTAAGCAGCTAGGGGCCTATTACATCCAGAGAAACTCATTGATGGCAGCAGCAATCTCCTTGGCTGTGGGGGTCAGGGACTCATAGCATAGGTAGAGATACCCCTCGAGGCAGCAGTGCGTATTGCAGGGAAGCACAGGCTTGCCTGGGGTGCCATCAAAACTCAGGGCCCCATGCCAGGTTCTCAGCTGCACCTGGGGCATCATGGTGACCATCAGAAGCAGGCTTTAGTGGGTCAGGCACCTCTTGGTGCACTCAAACAGCTTGATGAAGCACATTTGGGGGACTCTCACCAGGGGCACATTTGGAATACTGGCCACATGTTTTGGGGGCTGTGGCCTAGGGCGCCTTTCTGGAGGGGGCCACCATGGGGGGGCATCACCAGCTCTGTGTCCCAGCCAGGCAGGAGGCCATCACCCCCCCAACCCTGAGCACCATGGCCCTGGCAGCATGGGGACAAAACAGCCCAGCCTATATGAAGAAGAAGCAGGGAAGTTGGTCCAGAGCTGCCATGGCAATTGCCAGCAGCAGGCAGCCCTAGCCTGACCTGGGTAGGGGACAGGGAAGGAAGGCTACCTGCTCCAAGTGGCAAGGAGCCTGCCTGCCCCTGCAGAGGGAGTAGAGATGGAGGGATCAGCCAGGGGCTGCCTGTGGCAGGGCCCACTGGCCCACTTAGGATGGTCCCTGGGCACCTGTGCACACATGATCCCTTGAGAGTACTTAGACCTTTCCTCATTCAGTCCTAACATGCTTTACAAGGAAGCCCAGTATCTTGATTCCCATTTTGTAATGGGGAAACCAATGTGTAGAGACATGGCATGACAAGGAGGTCCGTGGCAGTTGCAACAATGGAATCAAGTCCTCCTGAGTTCCAGCTTCTATCTGCTTCAGCCACTATGGATTTTCCTACACTTTGAGTTATTCAGAAACATCCATTTCCTCCTCCCTTTGTAGATGAGCCCTAAATCACACACATGATCATTAAACCCTTTTGCCTTCAGTAATAATGCTAGGAACTTATATAGCATTATTAACTTGGGGATTCCAATACACTGTGCAAACATGAATTCACCACCTGTCTCTGTTATCAGGAGCATGATCAAAAGCCTGTTTAAGTCAATAGAAAGACTACCAATTATTTCATGGGGGCTGGGATCAAGCACCCAATTAGGGCAAAGTGACCAATTCTCATTATCAGTGAAAATGTACTGTGCATGCTTTTTCCTTTCCACCCTCCCCTTGTTACTACTGTGTATGAAAGTAAGGGGAAATCCCTGTCCTAAAATGGCTACTTCTCCCAACAGTGTTGCACATAATGGGAAAATATCCCACTGGAACTTTACTTCTTCTGTCTCGGCTCTTATGCGTGGACACATACAACCCCCAAAATTCTCTTATGCTGTATATGTCAATCAACTTAACACTGTGGCTATTAGGTGAAGTATAAAGGCACTTAATCTGCTGAGTATGGTGCAACTAACTGTATGTCTAGTTGTAGTGCGAGCCAGTATGAGGGGTGTGGGCAACCGGCCAAGAACAAATTACAGTCCTCCTTTGGAATGAGGGCACCTCTGCACTGATATTCCTTGTAGGCTGCTACTGGGGTAGAAGAGTTTACACAGCTCCCCCTGCCCAGGATTGTGGTTTTAGGCATGATCTAGCCCTAAGTGACTACGGTCCTTCAAATATATCTTGTGCTCAGAACAATCTGTTCAAAAGGCAGCTTTAGAGACCATCCAAATGTTCCCTTCCCCTGGAGAAGCCTTGTCTTACACTCATCTGTCAATGCAAATTATACTGGTAGCGCTCAGAAAGGAAACCCTCAATCTCTCTGTAAGATGGGCTGAGGGAAAATACATATTAGTGGAGGATGTTGGAGTGTCCTTGCAAATAAAGGGCACTGAGCTATTATGACCAGTAATGGGATCATCTGAACAGTCCTAGGTAATATGGGCTCTCATTGTTCTAGAAATGCAATGTAACACTCAGTTGTTTGTCTGCTTCGGGCATGATGCCCTAAACATAGTCATTAATTCCTTTATCACTGCTTTGGGTAAGACATTTAACTGGGCTGTAGTTTTGACTTTGCATCTGTTCAGGGACTTAACTAAGCAAAGTCTGTGTGTCTCCTAATTCCTAGCTCTTGCCCCATGAAACAGGTAACTGGGAGATACTACATACACATTAACACGGGGACCAAACAAGGCAGTTGACAAGTAGTTTGCAAGTCAGATCACAGGTCAGTTTGCTCTCTTCTTTGAAGGGGAGCCTTTAAGGCAAGTTCTTTCTTTAATTAAGAGTAGCTGACCTACATATATGTAGTGTAAGTAGCTAAAATATTTAGCCCCATATTTAAGTAGAATCCGGAGAAAGGGGGGAGTTTTCTAGGTAATTTGCCTGGAAACTCTCTCTTACTTTCCTTCAGTGTAGCTTGGTGAGAAAGCAGGTTTGCGGGAAAAAGGGAACCTTTCATGACCAAGAAGCAGCAAACAGGACAGCTTACAGGGGAGTTTTCTAAGGAAGGTCTGCTTGGAAAGAGAGCAGGAAGAGACTGGCTGAGGATGAAGAGACCCAGATAAATGGTTGGAGGCCATCATAAGGCCAAAGCCACTTCCACTGCCTCCTCTTTCTCTGCTTGTGCATGTAAGGTGTCTGTCCAGGTAGGACTGCTCACCATTGAGACTTCCAGGTGACCCTGAGCAGATCAAAAGTGACTACAGAGCTCTAGGTGCCAGGGTGAAGGGGACAGAGGCTCAGATGGTGTTCTCCTCGAACTTTCCAGTCAATGGGAAGGGCCTGGGCAGGAGCAGACACATCCTGGAGGTCAATGCATGCTTGTACAGGTGGTCACCACCAGGGTTTTGGCTTCTTTGACAACGGGATGTTCTTCCAAGAAGGAGGATTGTTAGGAAGAGATGGGATCCACCTGATGAAGAGGGGGAAGATCATCTTCTCAGATGGGCTTGCTCACCTAGTGAGGAGGGCTTTAAACTAGATTCACTGGGGGATGAAGATGAAAGACCTTAAGTAAGTGGGGAACAAGTGACCTGGAGGAAGAGCAAACACGAGGGGGCAACAGGGAAGGTGCTCTCATACTTTTTGAGAAATCAGGACAATTGCCTAGTTACCTCAGGTGTCTGTACATGAATGCACAGAGCCTGGGAAACAAGCAGGAAGAACTGGAAGTCCTTGCACAGTCACAACACTATGACATGATTGGAATAACAGAGACATGGTGGGAGCTTGCATGACTGGAGCACCGCCATGGATGGGGGGAAACTGTTCAGGAAAGACAGGCAGGGGAGAAGAGGAGGAGGAGTTGCACTTTATGTAAAAGAGCCGTTTGATTGCTCAGAGCTCCATTATGAAATTGGAGACAGGCCTGTTGAGAGTCTCTGGGTTAGAGGGGAGAGCAACAAGGGTGATGTTGTGGTGTGGTTCTGCTATAGACCACCAGACCAGGAGGAAGTGGTAGATGAGACTTTCTTCAAACAACTAGCAGAAGATTCCCAATCACAGGCCCTGGTTCTCAGACTTCTATCACCCTGACATCTTCTGAGTGGGCAATACGGCAGTGCGCAGGCAAGCCAGGAAGTTTTTGGAGAGTGCTGGGGATGACTTCCTGGTGCAAGGTTGCAGAGCCAAACTAGGAGCCATGATCTTCTTGACCTGCTGCTCACAAACAGGGAAGAATTGATGGGGAACATAGAATTGGATGTAGCAACTTGGGTAGCCGTAACCACGAGGTGATTGAGTTCAGGATCCTGAGGAAAGGAAGGATGGAGACATCACAGTGAGGAACCTGGACTTCATAAAAGCTGTCTCTGATACACTCAGGAATCTGATGGGCAGGATCCTCTAGGAAGCCAATACGAGTGCAGAAGAACTGGTTGTACTTTAAAAAAACTGTACTGAGGACACAGCATCATCCTGATGCACAGGAATACTAGCAAATATAGAAGGAGACCAGCTTGGCTTAGCAGGGAACTCTTCAGTGACCTAAAACACAAAAAAGGAAGCTTACAAGAAGTGGAAAGTTGGACAAGCGACTAGGGAGGACTAAGAGTATTGCTTGGGCATGCAGGGTTGAAATCAGGAAGGCAACCGCAATTCCAGCTAGTAAGGGATGTGAAGTAATTCAGAAAGGATTTCTAAGATTAGGTCAGTAACAACAGGAAGATGAAGGTTGGGTCCCTTACTGAATGGGGGAGGCAACCTAGTGATAGATAATGAGGAAAAAGCTGAAGCACCCAATACTTTTTTCACCTTAACCTTCACAGGTAGGGTCAGCTCCCTGACTACTGCACCTGGCAGCACAGTTTGGGTTGGTGGCAAGCACCTGATTGTTGTGAAAGAACAGGTTAGGGACTATTTAGAAAAGATGGATGTGTACAAGTCCATGGGGCAAGACACAATGTACCCAAGGGTGAAAAGGGAGTTGGTTGACGTGACTACAGAACAACTAGCCATTATTTTGAAAACTCATGACCATTGGGAGAGGTCCCAGACAATTCAAAAGGGGTAATTATAGTGCCTGTCTTTAAGAAAGGGAAGAAGGAGGACCCAGGGAACTACAGACTGGTCAGCCTTACTTCAGTTCCTGAAAAAATCATAGTCAGCATGGATTCACCAAAAGCAAGGCACACCTGACCAGCTTGACTGCCTTCTATAATGAGATGACTGGTTCTGTGGTTGTGGAGAGACCAGTGGATGTGATATACCCTGAATTTAGCAAGGCTTTTGATACGGTCTTCAACAATACTCTTCCAAGCAAGCTAAGGAAGTATGGGTTGGATGAGTGGACTGTAAGGTGGATTGAAAACTGGCTGGAACATCCGGCTCAGAGGGTAGTAGTCAATGGTTCAATGTGTAGTTGACAGCCGGTATCAAGTAGACTGTCCCAGGGGTTGGTCCAGGGACTGGCTTTGTTCAGTATTTTCATTCATTATCTGGAGGATGGCATAGAGTGCACCCTCAGCAAGTTTGCACATGATACCAAAGTGGGCCAAGTATTACATATGCAGGAGGGTAGGACTAGGATTCAGAGAGCCCTCAACAAATTGGAGGATTGGATCAAAATAACCCATGAGGTTCAATAAGGACGAGTGCAAAGTCCTGCACTTAAGCTGGAACAATCCCAAGCATTGGTACAGGCTAGGGACTGGCTGACTAAGTGGGAGCTCAACAGAAAAGGACCTGGAGGTTACGGTGGACACTAAGTCAAGTAGAAGCCAAGAGAGTGCCCTTGTTGGCAAGAAGGCTAATGGCATCCTGGGCTGCATCAGTAGAAGCATTGCCAGCAAGTCAAGGGAAGTATTCCTTCTCCTCTGTTCAGCACCGGTGAAGCCACATCTGGAGTCCTGTGTCCAGTTTTGGATCCCCGCTACAGAAGGGAGGTGGACAAATTGGAGACAGTCCAGTGGAAGGCAACAAATATGGTTAGGGGTTGGGACATATAACTTATGAGGGGAGGCTGAAGGAACTGGCCTTATTTAATCTGGAGAAGAGAAGATTGAGAGGGGATTTGATAACAACCTTAAACTCTCTGAAGAGTGGTTCCAAATGGGATGAAGCTGGACTGTTCTCAGTGGTGGCAGATGATGGAACAAGGAGCAATGGTCCAAAGTTGCAGCAAGGGAAGTTTAGGTTGGATATTAGGAAAAAATTCTCACTAGGAGAGTAGTAAAGCCTTGGAACAGGTTACCCAGAGATTTTGTGGAATCTCCATTCTTGGAGGTTTTCAAAGACAAAGCATTGGCTGGAATGATATGGTGATTCATCTTTGAGCAGGGGGTTGGAGTAGATACTAGATGATCTCCTGAGGTCCCTTCCGATTCTAATTTTCTAGGATTCTATTAATATAATTGATAACCATGCTTAGAAAATGCAGTCTGGGGAAATGAAACTGAGGGAGTGACTATTATCTCCCATTACAGCAATTGAACTAGAGGGGTCCACAGTATATTCTGGGAGGAAGTGAAGTAAATCCTTACCTGTGACTTTGACATAGTTTCATAGTTTCATAGTAGCTAGAGTCGGAAGGGACCTAGGAAGATCATCTAGTCCGACCCCCTGCCTTGGCAGGAAAGAGCACCGGGGTCAGATGACCCCGGCAAGGTGCTCATCTAACTTCCTTTTAAAAATCCCCAGGCTAGGAGCCTGCACCACTTCCCCTGGAAGCCGGTTCCAGGCCCTAGCCGCCCTGACTGTGAAGTAGCGCCTCCTAATATCTAATCTAACCCTACCCTCCGCCAGCTTGTGACCGTTAATCCTGGTCACTCCTGGCAGCGCACGGGGGAACAGGGACTCCCCCAATACCTGCTGATCCCCCCTGACCAGTTTGTAGCAGGCCACAAGGTCCCCCCTTAACCTTCTCTTGTGGAGGCTAAACAGGTTCAGGTCCCGTAGCCTCTCCTCATAAGGCCTGCCCTGCTGACCCCTGATCATACGAGTGGCCCTCCTCTGGACTCTTTCCATATCGTCCACGTCCCTCTTGAAGTGTGGCGCCCAGAACTGGACGCAGTACTCCAGCTGCGGCCTGACCAGTGCCGCACAGAGGGGGAGGATCACCTCCCTGGACCTGCTCGAGATGCATCTGTGGATGCATGACAGGGTACAGTTGGCCTTCTTGACTGCCTCCCCACACTGCCGGCCCATGTTCATCGTGGAGTCAACGACGACTCCAAGATCCTTTTCCATCTCCGTGCTGGCAAGAGGGGAGTTCCCCAACCTGTAAGTGTGGTGCCGGTTCTTCCTCCCCATGTGCAACACCTTGCACTTATCAGTGTTAAACCCCATCCTATTCTCATCCGCCCACCGTTGCAACCTGTCAAGGTCAGCTTGTAGCCTATTGCACCCTTCTAGTGCACCCACATCCCCCCACATCTTAGTGTCATCAGCAAACTTGAACAGGGTGCTTTCTACCCCCTCATCCAAGTCACTGATGAAGATGTTGAACAGTGCAGGCCCGAGGACCGAGCCCTGCGGAACCCCACTGCCCACGTCCTTCCAGGTCGAGAAGAACCCATCCACTACCACCCTCTGGGTGCGGCCCTCTAACCAGTTGGCGACCCATTTGACCGTGTGGGCATCGACACCACAGTCTCCCAGCTTTTTGATGAGGACAGGGTGAGAGACAGTGTCGAAAGCCTTCCGGAAGTCCAGAAAGACTACATCCACAGCAACCCCTGCGTCTAATGATTTGGTGACCTGATCGTAAAAGGCCACCAGGTTGGTCTGACAAGACCTGCCACTGATGAACCCATGTTGGTTGCCCCTGAGCATGCATTCCCCCGCAAGGCCCTCCTGGATGTGTGCCAGGATAATTTTTTCAAAGAGCTTACCCGGGATTGAGGTAAGACTAACTGGCCTGTAATTTCCTGGGTCCTCTTTTTTTCCCTTTTTGAAGATAGGGACCACATTGGCCCTCTTCCAGTCCTCCGGCACCTCACCAGAGCACCACGAGTGCTCATAGAGCCGCGCCAGGGGTCCCGCAATGACCTCGGCCAGTTCCTGTAGAACCCTAGGGTGAAGATCGTCCGGACCAGCGGACTTGAACACGTCCAACCTCTCCAGAAGTACCCTAACTAACTCCTCGCTAACCCCTGGCCCAGGCGTGTCTCTCCCGGGGCCCAAGGGGGGCCCAGCAGGGAGGTGGCTGAACTGGTCCCTACTTAGGAAGACAGAGGCAAAGAAATCCTTAAATATGTTAGCTTTGTCATCTGTAGCAGCATACAGGAGCCAGTAAATGTGTTGCTTCTTTCTTCTAATGTCTGTGTGGAGGGCATGGGTTTGCTTAGCAGTATGGTGAGGTGCATATTAAGGCTTTCTTAAGATTTTTCTCCTTGCCTAAGAGATGAGCAAAAACCTAACAAGCATCTTTATTACTGAAGATATCTTGGATACAATTAAGAATCTGACCAGCAGAGAAAAATGCCAAGCTCAGACCCGGGTAGACAAAGCCTTGGCTAGGATGATCCAGTTGGGGCTGGTCCTGCTTTGAGTGGGGGGTTGGACTGGATGTGACCTCCTGAAGTCCCTTCCAACCCTCATTTTCTATAATTCAATGACATGATGAAAGAGTTAATTTTGTATCCCACCCTTCAAAGGAGCAAATGGGGTGCAGCAATATGTGTCTGCCAGCCACCAATCAAAGCTAATCTCCACCACTACCACAAGAGAAGGAATTAGGTCTCCGATATATACCCTTGAGATACGTTGCTTCCTGGGGCTGCTCCTGAGTGCGGCCTCTATGTAAGCAGTGGATTAGGACTGCACAATTTAACCACTAACATTTATGTCCTGGACTCTCATTTTTTTCATTTTTCTAGAAATCAGGTTACTAAATATCTCTGGGGAACTGGCCACTGTTTCTTCCTTGAGGACATGATTCAGTTTCCCATTTGCCTTTAATCGTAGTTGAAGTATCTGCATTATTCTTTGTCTTTAAAATACTGGAAGTACTTAAAGACCTTCAGGGCCCTTTGCTGACCTTTTGCTCCTGAAGGACCTGAAAGAGCAGTGGCATTATTTGTTTGTGGGTTTTTGTTATTTTCTTATTCACTCATTTCCATTTCTCTACCAACTTTCATTGCTCTTATTGCTTCTTTACTTTTCTTTAACGTCATCCCTGGACCTGTAACTCCCGATATATGCTTGACGTTTGGTATTTCATTTCTGCCTTTTTGTATTGCTGATTAGTTTGAGCACTTCCTTGTTCTTTCACACTGACATTTTTCTGCTCCCAATGCACCTATGTCTAGACGGACAAATAACCCTCGGGCATGAAATAATTTCTCTTCAGTTGCTATACAATTCCACTATCTGTTCTTCTTCCCAGTTCTTTGCCACAGCTATCACTTCACACCAAGCCCCCTTAAATGTAACCCACTGAAATTCAAAAAATTAAAATGGATTTCAGTCAGACTTGTGTGCCCAAGTGACTGAGGTACTTTTGAACTTTTCATTCTCATTCAAGATAGATCTAAGACTATTGACTCATATTTTTCCCCTGGCATTGCTAAATATACTTCTTTCCTTTCTAGCCTGGGCTATTTATTCTCAAATCAAATCCATTAATATTGCCTTATTGAAGGTAAGTGGGATTAAGCTGCTTTTGAAACGTGTCCCTTTGGTCAATGGCTATATGTGAGATCAACTGCAACTCTCTTGAAGCTTATCCACATGTAAAAAAAGGTACACGTATTACATGCCTTGCAATATTATTTTCATGTTTAGGTCATTTACAATAGAAGAAAGCATTTACACTGGAGTTGATGAACAATAGGGTTGTACCCTTTTAAATTTTCATGACAAAATGTATCATTTTGTCCAAAAAAAATCAAAATCATTATTATTTTTGACCAGTTGTAACTGACACCCTGAGCTAAAAGCATTAAAAATAATTTTAAAAAGTGTTATAATAAAGGTGAAAACCCTATGGAAGTTTTCACTATTCTCAATGCAAATTGCTGTAATGGCTGGGTGTCCTGATTCAGTGCATTTGTTCCCTAAATAATGGCAACATTTGTGGAAAAACGAGGGGCATTTTTTACATGGGGTGAGGGACAGAGGTATGGAAATGAGAAATCATTTGCCTATCTGTACACCTGGTTAATACTTTGAAATGACAACCTGTTGAGGCATTTAGAGTAGAAATTAGGAGCATTCCAAATGTCAGATGAGTGAGCTTCTATAATGGCCATCTATTCAATATGTATAAAAGAAAAAAAAGGGTAACTAGCTTTAAGACAGATAGCGATAGTTTTATTAATGGGATTATATAACACATTTGCCTGAAACAGCATGGAAGTGACCCAGGACAGACTGGCCAACCTGCAGCATGGGTGCCAAAATGGCACAGGCAGCCTGTGTGTGTAGCACATAGAAAATCAGGGAGCAGACAGGCAGCACGGTGGCAGACAGAGAAGGGAGATGAAAGCAGAGCAGCATACCAGGTAGGGAGCACAGGGCAGGAAGCAGAACAACAAACTAGGCAAGAGAAAAGGGATTGGAGTCGCAACTCAGAAAGAGTGTAGGGCTCATTTGTGGAACATCTGCCAAAATGTTTGGCCCCAGTGACCTAGGGGATCCCATCCAGTTCTCTAATCTATGATCCTACTACTCTTGTTGGTTTAAAAGATCTTTTTCATTCGTCAGAATCAGTCACAGGTTTTCACCCCACTCTTTGCAGATGAAGGAAAGGGGACACAGAAATATTTCTGAAGAATGGACCTCTAAGGTAGAAGCAAATCAACAGTTCCTAAGAGCTATGGATGTCCAGTTTCCATTCTTTAATCTCTTTGGAAGCCTTGAAAATCCTACTCTTACCTGATCTTATTTCAGCTAATACCAAACCACGTTCAGCATCACTTACAGCATGTCCGAGGCAACAGACACGGAGATTTTTATGGCCCAATTATGCAACAGGTCCAATAGATGTTATAATCCCATGCAAGTTTATTTACGTGCTCCTACCTTTTGGAAACACTGGGCTTCTGCTTAGCAGGATTTTTAGCTTTGGTGGCTCCAAGTAGAGTATTCCAACAAACAGCTCTGGGTACAGAGACACACAGGACAGTGGAAACAAACACTGTGCACTTCTCAGCAATCAATGTATTATAAACTTCAAGTTCCCAGGACTCTTGACTGAGGTCAAGACATTTACATTCCAACTTTTAAAGCAGGTTTGACATCCCTCGGCTGAGCTGCATAAAATAATAGACGCTAAATTGTCCAAGAGCTCCAAACAACTACTTACATATGATCTGGTTGGCAAGGTGATGTTCAGGTCAATGCTGTTAATATATAATGCAGGAGTGCAGCACGGTGAGGAGTCAACAGGTTTTTCACATGTTGCCGAGTCACTCGAGTATTAGCCGGACTGGTGGAAAGGAGACCATGCTAATGTGATAAAGGTTTTGCATTCCTGGCTAAGATGGTTTAGGTCCTTATCTGGTGCCAGCCATTGTACTCTCAGGATCCTGAGTGAAACCAGCAGAGTCTAGACCCACTATATTTGGGCCAATTGGCCTCAGGGCAGTGGAGATCAGAGGGGAGACTAGAACGAGAAAACTAAGTCCTGTGGGATTCCAGTGGGCCAAACAATCCTCTCGCACAGATTGTGGAAGTGGACAAACATAATGTGAGTTATGTTCCTTTTGTAGTTTCATAATTGTTTGGGGGTGGAAGGGACCCAGTAGATCATCGGATCCAGCCCCCTCCCAGCATTTGGGCAAGAAAGACCAGTGGGGTCAGAAGACCCCAGCAAAATGGGCACCAAGGCACTTGTTGAAGCTTGCCAGGGTGGGTGACTGTACCACCTCCGAGGGGAGCCTGTTCCAAACCTTTGATACTTGACTAGCAAAGAAGTTTTTTCTTATGTCTCATCTGAAGTGATCTTCAGTCAGTTTGTGCCCATTATTTCTAGTCCTCCCCTGGGAGGCCTTGGTGAAAAGTTGTTCCCCTAGGCCCTGATGTATTCCCCTGATATACTTAAAGCCTGCCACCAAGTTGTCTCTGAGTCTTCGCTTCTCCAGGCTGAACAGTCCCAAGTCTTTCAGCCTCTCCTCATATGACCTGATTAATCTCTAGGCCTCTAATCATGCATGTGGCCCTCCTTTGGACTCCAGTACTCCAGCTGCAGTCTCACCAAAGCCGAGTAGAGCGGGAGGATGGCATCTTTAGCTTTTCTTGAGATGCCTTCGTAGGTGCATGCCAGTGTTTGATTAGCTCTGCCAGCTATAGCATCACATTGGTGGCTCATGTTAATTTTTTTTCTCTATTTCGATACCCAGGTCTCATTCATTTCCCAGTGATGCAATTAATGTAAAATATATCTTAATGTCCTTTTTTCTTTTCTTTTTTTTTTTTTGATTTGGTTTGGTTTGGTCCAGGAAGGGCCAGCTTGTGCAGTATTTATGCTGTGCCTCATCAGTCTGCTCAACTTTTATGACAATTTTAAGCGTGAATGCAGAATAACAAACATGCAAAGCAATGACGTGGGCAGTGTGGGCTATGATTTCCTGTGGAAATAATAACTTCTGGTTGCTGCAGACAAGTGAGAGAGAGCATGCCAAACTGCAGGCTCTGAGGAACATGCTGGGTTACATGGTTCACTAGAAAAACTGCAGCCTGGCAGACTAAGACAGAGTACTTGGGCATTTCTGGTCCTGCCTCTGCACATGTAAACATTCAGGCGTAGACTTAGCATCCTCAGTAGGCTATGCAGTAGCAGAGCTTATACACACATAGTTGAGAGAAAATCCAGGAAAAATCAGGGGAGAGAGGAAGGTGAGAACAATCCATATTTATCCTTAAGAGTGGAGTGGTTTAAGCACACACATGCAGTATGTGGCCACACATGTAGGTGCTCCCAATGCTGCTACTTTGCAGCATGCGGGGAGGGGGAGGTTCGACCCCAGGAGATCCTGAGGTCAAAACACCCATGCCAAAAAAAAGTGGGGCAGAGCACATGGGAGCAATGAGTACCACCCAAAACCAGAGCCTGACCAGCCGGAGCCATACCCCAACTGCCAGTCAGGCTTCCTGCTGCAGGAGTACCACAGTCACAGGTACCCGAGGCCCCAAAGATCCCGTGTAAGACTACCGCGCTGAGCACAGTTACTGGCCCCAGCCTCCCCTACCCCACCCTGGGTACCGTGTCAAGGACTGCTGCTGCTACTTGTCCCCAGGGAAAAACACACTTCTGCTCATCTGGACATGCCCAGGGAGTCCAAGCCACCATACCAAAGGTTGAGCATTACCCAGGCCCTTCTTCAGAGCTCCTTTTGAAACTTCACCTCTATACCTTCCATCATATAGTCACTGGATAAAATAAACGGAAAGCGGTGCAGAAATGTCTGCTTCGTTGGGTTCAAGGGTCCACCTGCCATTTCACTGGTATATCCACCCTCATCCTTGTGCTTTTTCTCCTAGACACACATGCCTTCTTCTCATGTCTACCCAGGGGACCAGCTTCAAAATGAGTGGATGTACATGCCAAAGCTTGGTAATTAGCAGAGTAGGAGACTTAGTGGGGTCCTGGCTTATCTTTCCTCTAAGCCTCCAACTCTTCTTAATTGCCAAGACTGAGAGAGTAAGTAAACAGGGTTTATTTCTCATTTGTGGTCCTGACCTTGGCAGGGATGAAGTTCAGACATGGCTTTTGACACATGAAGTATAAACTAGGTGGGATTTATGAGCATAAAGCCAAGATCTAGATCTTCACACCACTCTTTCAGGTGTTCACAACTGGCCACATACTCAGATGCCAACTCTCTCCCTTCCCACAGTCCCCCATCCTCCCTGGCCCTAACACCCAAACAAAAAACCAAATGTCTGACCAAGCATAGGCAGCTCATCAAGCTACAGTGACCATGGCACAAAAGTTTCTGCACCCAACAGCACACAAAGAAGAGATGTAACAAGCAGTTGAATCTAGATCTCTCTGACTGCTCAGATCAACCAACCAACTTCCCCAATTGCACCTGGACCAACTAGCTTCAAAGCCTGAATTCATGCTTCTAAGACCATAACAGGACACTAACTGTATCTCATCCCAGTACAAATAAGAGATGGCCAAAATATTTTAAATGTATATTCTTTTCAATGAAAAATGGCCTTTTTTATACCAAAAGGAAAAAAAAATATTTTCACTCTTTTTTTTAGTGAGACCTGGGAAAAATTGTTTTCATTATTTGATGCCCCTACACTCTTCATTTATAATGATAAACTGCAGAAAGGGGTGGGGGGAGTAAAGCTGAGGAGGTGGGGAGTGGAGAGAAAAGGGGGGAAAGCTCCAGAAACTCAGGACACTTTTATAAAACCCTTTTTTTCCCTGAAATATTTTGACTAAATTAAAGAGGGTTCCTTTTTGAAAAGTACAAAAATGGTACACATTAAATATTCTGTACACAAAAATAAAAAACTCAACCATGTAATAAAGGAAAAGGAACCCACAACCATCCCTCACTGAAATTAATACATTTTAATCAATTGTACTCATCACTTCTATCCACCAGAATATTTATAAGTAATCTTTTTGTAATATTCATTTTGCTTTGTTGATATCACATGCCAATCACTAAAAGTCTTGAGATGCATTTTCCAAAGGCAGTAGTTTGCAAAACTATGTCTGACAATGACTAATTGACTTTTACACAACAGCTAGGTATTAGGAGGGTTTAAGTTGAAAGAATTAAGTAGGATAAGTGCCCTTGTCATTTTTATCCTACTTTAAGACCAAATTTTATTTATGAAGTACAATTAATTCAATAAGGGATCAGACTACTGCATATCAGTTCCCCACAGTCATGTTATTCAATTAACACTCTGGTTTAAAGGTTATGTTCATGTGTGTGAATGAGTGGTTCTTCTTTCATGAAGCATGCTGAGGACCTTAGACATGACAGATTAAGGCCAAAAGCGTCCATTACTTTTGAGTGCCCCATTTTGAAACATCAAGAACCTTTCTTTTCTTTTTCTTTTTTTTAGAGTGTTTAGCAATTGTATAAGAATTTACATGATCAAATCAGAGCTCCAGTTGACTCCTATTTCAGGTGCAAGTGCTTGGAATTCATAAATTTAATCGATTTCATAGACATTCAGGCTGGAAGGGACCTTGGAAGATCATCGAATCCAGCCCCCTGCCCCAGGGGTAGGAAGTCAGCTGGGGTCAAAGGATCCCAGCAAGATAAGCATCCAAATGTTTCTTAAAAGAGTCCAGAGTAGGTGCTTGCACCACCTCTAGGGGAGTTTATCCCAGGCCTTGGGGGCTCAGACAGTAGAGAAGTTTTTCCTTGTGTCCAGCCTAAAATGGTCTTGGAGGAGTTTGTGACTATTTGACCTTGTCATCCCTTGGGGCACTCTGGAATTTCTGTAGGTTGGCCCCTGGGTGATGTCCAAGACAAGGAGGGACAAACCACTAGGCTATGTCCAGACGAGTGCAGTCGTGCGGTATATGGCACTGCAGACACCTCTGCAGGGCTACATACCACACATTCAGCTGTTCTCTGAGCTACAAGGGAGCAGCACAGGTTTTTTTTTAGCCCAAGTAAGGCTTCTGGGGCCAACCCAGTGCTGGCCTCAGCCTCCCCTACCCTACCTGGGGTAACCTGCCATGCACCAGAGGGCACGTGACATGGGTGTTCCTTGGGGACAACTAGTGGCAGCACAAGATGACCTGCTGCCAGTTGTCTCCAGGGAACCAAATGTCCACGCTCATGTGAACATGGCCCTAGCATCTACTGGTAGAAAGTTTGATCAATAGGATTTAAGAGCAGAATATCATATTGGAATGCTGGATCAGACAGTTGAATCCATTCAACTCCCTTAGTCATGAAAGTATCCTTTTTCGTGCGCTCCCCCTCCTCTTTCATTGTAGACGTTCCAATGTCTGCAACAAATAAAGCCATGACTCCTCAGACAGCGGCCACATTCATTACATAAACCCAATCCATTCCCCCCAGAGCACTGTCTTCTTAGTTCTAGAGGGGATGACTTTGCAAATTGATTTTTTTAACATAGTTATTTTTATGCAATATTATATCAATATTACTTTATTTATTATCACGGAGTACAATGTTCAGAGTTAGAATTGCTTGGGAATGAATGAGGAAACCAGGTACAGAAGGATTAATAATATCTATGGAAATAGTTTTGTCAAAGAATCAATACTTAAAATAATGGCTTAGCCAGCAGAGCTCTGCATGTTTGGTCAGGAATTTTCCATTGAGAGGATTTTCCAGTAGAAAATGCATTTCCCACAAACTGCTGGAGAGGAAAACTGATTTTTTTTCCAGATTTTTTTTTCCTGACAAGAAAATACAAATGAAACATTTTATTTCACATTCGTTTGATCTGAATAGGAATACTTCATCTTTCAAAGTGACCCAGTATACTTCATTTGGAAAAGAAAACATTAAGCTGCATTGCTTTATTAGTAGTTCACCCTTCCCCTCCTTAAATCAGAGATGTTTAAAGAAAACCTTGAATCAATGCAATATTGATTCCCAAGGCTGAAAAGAAAAGCCATGAATGAAGGCATGGTGAAAAGTGGCCCACAATGTTATAACTAACTTTTGGAAGCAATACGTCAGCCATTGGTACCATGAGCATTTCAAGGGGTCTCAACATATGGATCAGGCAAGAACTTCTGTCATCACCTTTCCAGCTTATAATCTTACATTCCAGGCACAAAACAAAGAGTCTAATAAGTACCTTAATCATGAAATAGAAGGAGTATCTTTTACAGAAGATGAAAAATAACATGCATCAGCATCTAGCTTTATGATAGTTGCAGCTTGGCTTCCCTACTCTCCCATGAAACAAGTGCTTTGAAGATCTACTTCTGTTGTAATGCATATATACACCTCCCTCTACCAGCACTGTATGGTGCATTATGGGAATCACATGATTGAGGACCCATTCCGCCTCCCTGCCAGACTCCAGCTTGGGACTTTTGACCAGCCAGCTGAGATCAGGGTACAGAATCCTGTAGTGTCCCAGCCAAGCCTGAACACAGGGTCACCTATGCATATCTGTTTCCTAAACTACATTTCCCATGGGGCAGTGTACCATTTTACGTTATCCATTTAACTGGAGCATTTTAGATCTGTTCAATAAACTGAAGCAAACTATTTCGTTTTCATTAATAATGAAATATTACCCAAAATATCAAAGTAAAATATGTTGCAATTCCAGAGTTATTTTTTTCCAAAATTTCTGCTCCCCCCGAAAAAAAAAAAAAAAGAAAGAAAATGAAAAAAAGACAAATTTCAAAGTTGCATCCCAATTTTGGTTAAAACATGGATGTTGAAATACCCACATTTTCCAAAGGACAGAAATTTCATATTGAGCTTAGCTCTATTCAAAATTTCCTCTCGGCCTTCTGCAAGTGATGACACAAAGTTTCCCAGTCTCAGGATGAGTTGCAGGTGGGGGATGTGACACTGCTTCACAATCCAGAGCACCATAAGCCAGAAGTTTGCGTGGTATAAATTGGACGGATTTCCTTCTTGAGGGTCACTGTGCCCTATGCTGAGATTAGCTCACTGGACAAGGTCAGCTGGGCTAATAGCAACAAAGAACTATCATCAAATGTTTCTTCCTCGCAATACTTACATTTCAAATGCAACCATGTTCTAGGAAGAATCCATTAGTAATCATGGCCTTATATATCCTGCCAAAAAACAAAACAAAACACAACTCCATATAGATAAAGCTCTTCTGGCTAAGCCATTGTTTTAGATATTGATTCTTTGACAGAACTCCTTCCATAGATCATATTAAACCCTCTGTAACTGCTTCCCTCATACATTAGGGACTACTTGGATTTACTGCTGCAGTTGAAAGATGTGACACTTCCACAAAGGATTATCTCTTGATGTAGAGAGTCTTCACAGGAATATCCCCATCTCAGGGTTTTAAGTCTCTAAGATATTTATTTAAATAGACACAGAAGTGACAGCTCATCCCCAGGAAAGGTTCTTAATAAAGAAAGAAATCTACCTCATCTGGGCTTAGCACAAACTTTTCTCCCCTTTGGATGACACATAAAAATCTCAACAACCCAGGGAGAAATGTGATAGCTCCAAAACTAAAAGCGGGGACAGGATTTTTTTTTTTTCTGGCTCTCAAAAATACTCTGCCTCACAAGAAAGCTGAGACATGTGAAAGTTTTCCATGAGAAAAAAAAAAGAGATAGACCATGGGGTGGTAGTCTCACAACCTCTTATATTAGAGCAGTCCAACTTTGCATAGCTAGCTCACTGGGCTAAACAAAGACTCTGTACACCGAGTGGAGTTACACTTTGACTATTCAAAATCCTTGAAATGTTAAGCAGTGTTACAATGAGAACTTGCCAGGAGAAGTGGCATGTTGAAGGTTAATGCCAGGTCTTGCCTGCACGACTCTGCCTTTCCACTAGAGGGCTAGTGAGCCCAGGACACTGGGGCTCTATCTCTGCTCTGTGTGGAGGGGAAGGAGAGACCAAGAGTGGTGCATGCTGGGATACTGGAGGACTACAAATTGCTCATTTTATCTCAATATTCCCTAACCGTTGGGAGGCCAGTGTTCAAATTCCTGCTCAGCATCAAGCAAGTTAAGGACATGAGCAAGAATTTCCTGAAAAATAGGCAAGTTCTTCCTCACCAAGCTGCTTTGAATTGGCTCCTCTTCCCCCTTTGGATGAGAAATTTCATTTTAGGATGGGAAACTTTTTTTCCAATGAAAGTTTAGCAAAATGTCTAAACACAAGTCCATTCAGTCAGACAGAGACCAAAAAAAGAAAAACATATTGATTCCCTCTACCCAGTATTTAGGGTATTCATCTCAGTTGTAAGAGAGACAATATCAAGTCTCTCCTTTTATCAGTGCAGGCGATTCCTGATGAGTTTTATCCATAACTGTACACAGTGGTTGAACAGAAAACATATTTCCCCAGATAGATTCCTATTGCTGAAATCTGCTCTGGCTAAAACATGTGTGAATGTATTAGTTACATCTTGATTTTGTGTTCATAAGCAGTATTTTTATATTAGTATTTATCTGGTAACCTCCGTAAAATCATTCCTAATTTATGCTAATACCTACCCTAGGTACATAAGCAATGTTACTTATGTCCATGATTCTACTGAATTGGACATGATTTTAATGTGCTAATTTCTGCTGGTTGTATTAGAAGACATTATTGCCTGCCAGCACGGAGATCTTTGCTTTACAGCCAATCATAGACCCCATTATGGGTGCACAAAGAACCCTTTATAGAGGTTAACTGGAAGAAGCAATTAAATGCTGCTTTATGTAATGATGATCAGAAAATAATAGAAGCCACTGCCCAAAGATCTGGGTCTAATCAGAAGCCAACCCTGTGGGCTAAGAAATACTTGCTTTGTACAGTCAATATTGTCTTTTAATAGAAACAGCTTGGCAAATAGTGGCTAGCTGTTCAGTCCCATCTGTATGATGAGGCAAGGTACCTCTCCTACTGGCTGAGAATCAGTTTAACCATTGGGCTGTGTCACAGGAAGGAAGCAAGAGACAGACCCCGAGGGGCGGGGGGGGGGGGGGGGCGGCACTGGGGGCCGGAACACACTAGGGAAGGCAAGGAGAGAGAGGAAAATATGGAGAATTTCGTACTTGTAGCTGGAACCATGGTGAAACCAGAAGTGGGACCAGCTTATTAGCCAGGTTTTTTTAAAACTGCAGCCAGCTGTGGAGAGGAGCAGGAGGAGCCGGCATGGGGATATAAAGGGTGCCATGGACGAAGGAGCCGGGGGAAGACCCAGAAGGTTGCCAGCAGGGAAGGTATCCCCGGAACTCCTATTAAGGGTAAGAGGAGGCAGGACTGCCTCTCATGAGGCAGGAGACTGCCTTGAAGCCCGTCAAAGGGAAGACACCAGCGATGGCCCAGAGACAGAGGAGGAGGACGCACCTCACTCAGACCAAGGATTCAAGGGAGAGGATCCAAGAGATTAGGAGGAAGAAGGTGAAAAAGAGGATTGCCCCCAAGGAAGAGGGCAGAGTGACGGAACCCGAGGCATCCAGCCAGGTGGGATCGGTACAGGTTCGGGAAGGCTCCAGGAGCAACCCCAGGTGGGGAACAAAGAGCCTGAGCAGTGGGGGAAGTTGCAGAAGACAAGCACCAGCTGCATAGATCTGCCCAGCAGGGGACACAGAGGAGGCAGAACTAGAGGGACCACCGAGAGTCCAGCAAACATGCAGGCGGTCTGAAGAATGAAAGGGAGAACGTAGCAGGCACCAGGTTAAGGCGTACTCAGGGCAGGGCCAGTTAGAGACTCTTGGGGCCAGGCAGGCCCACTCTATGTAGTCAGGAGCCTATTGGTATTGATAGTGTTCCTTTTTTTTTTGTTGTTTCTTTTTGTTGCCCACTTTTGGAGGGGTTGTGAGGCCCATTGCATAGAGCCCTAGCGTTGACTCAATTAGAAGAAGGATTTTGTCTTAGAGGGAATCTAGACAATGGCGAAGACCCAAAGGGTACAGCACGAATTCGGGGTTTGGTTGGCCCTAGTAGGTATCCATGGGAGAGCCCAGAATACCAACTGTTGGAGGCCAGGCCAAACGATATCAGTGACTCGTCGAGGCTGGATATCAGGGCGGGGTATAGGGGAGGTTGGAGTCTCGCGGAAGACTGCTGCCCGGAGGTCCCAGATGCGTGCGAACCCCAGTAGTTGGACCCCACCACTGAAAGAATAAACAAAGTCGTGGCAGGTGAGATTGGGGAAGAGACTACCCTGGGGTGGGACATCTGTTCAGCAAGACCACAGGGGCGGAGCGACGGACGGTCCTATACATCCACAGCCGCATGGCACGTGACCGGATGATTGAAACCCAAGGGGTGCAGGCTGTTATATAAAAGATGGCCACTGGCACTTACTCCTTCCCCAGAAGTCACATTTTAAAGGAAAACATTGAGGGCCTCCCAGTTCTTTCAAAGGCCAGATATAGGCACCTACCCTGAAGAAAGAGTCCCAGACTCTGTCTCCCTAGTGGATGGGGGTTAATCACATTGGGATGCATCCAACTTCTGGTTATTATCCTAACTAAAACCTTTCTTAATTAGCATCAGCTGAGTCTTTTCCTTACAGTGAAAAGCCACTGCTCTGACACAAGCTGGTTTAATATGAGGCTACAGAAATAACAGAGAAAAAATTTCCCCCTGTAAAGCAGAGGTTGAAAACCACTTTGGTTAATAGATGCCTATCAGGAAAGCCTGCAATTTCTCATGTGTGAATGGAGCTATTAAACCTGAAACCTCATTACACAAATAATGTCCATTTTGATATTTCAAAGTACTTTTAGCAAGGTGCTCATAAGAGTGTTCTAAATGATCCGTAAACACTGGAACACCATAGGGACAAAGCTTGGACTGGGCAATTTATTTTCACACAAAGTTTACTTTCAAAGGAGAAAGCAATCACAGGGGTCACTGGGAACCCAATGCTGAAAGCCTCCTTCATGTGTGCCCTATCTGCTTATGCAGTTAGCCCCAGTTAAATCACCAAGAACAGTTCTGTGAGTAAGACATACTCAGGTGACTAAGGGCTTGGCAGTGGTGGGTCCTTGGCTTGTAGTCATACAAAACCAGTGCCCTCTCCGGAGGTCTAAATAATTCAATCTCATTACTAGATAATGGACTCTTTCTGGCCGATGAGTCAACTGGCATTAACAAGAGTCCCTGGGGCCATGTCAGAACAGGCACAAATGTCCACCCAAAAACTGAATGGGATTCTTCCCTGGATATGAAAGGAAGGGTTCACTTCTTTAAGTTGTGGGGCTTGTTTGTGATCCCAAGAAGGGGCAGATCTGAAATAAAGTAAAAAGCCGAATCCGGAAGTATGGTAAGTATGGCTCAGGCACAGGAGACCTAATTTATGGATCCAAGTGAGTTCCACTTGATGACATAAGCTGGAAAGGAGACAGGGAGTTGTAGAATCTCTGTCCTTGAAAACTTGAAAAGGCAAGTTAGATACATATTTGGCTGGAATGGTTTAGTCAGAGATGATCCTACTTTAAGCAGGGGGCTGGACTTGCTGACCTGCTGAGGTCCCTTCCAGCCCTACCTTCCTGTGATTCTAGCAAGGAAGGCAACTTTAGGCTAACCTTATGACTGGTGTTCTGGGTCATCTAAGAGTTGGCACAACTCATAAAACTGAAGCACCCTCAAGGATGCTCTAACCAGGGGCTGTGAAGGAAGGGGTGGGATTGACTTTATATGTTAGCTACACATCACCCAAGGATTTTGCTTCTTGCTGTTGGAATTCCCAGCTACTGGGTTTATGCTCCAATTGCACCAGCAGTATAGTAAAAATGAGTCATAGCATCCTTGGAAAACTGTTTCCTAGGAAGTGTAAATAGACATTGGAAATTCCAGGTGTTTCTCTGAGCTTACTCTCAAAGCCTTGCGAAGTTCACTTCTAACTACTGATGAAGCTAACCACATCCGTGTATTTTGCCCAGAGGAACCTAGAGCACTGCAAGGCCATCTTTCCATTAGGGCTACAAGGAAGAAATCATTAGGATTCAAGTTCCCTGAACATTGTGGTCAGCAACAAAGCCCGAAACACACTGGAGCTCCTGTTCTGAATCACAATCACAATTCAGTTCAACTATTGTAGGAGCTTACACTGTGGAGCAAGGGAGCTAAATGTTAAGCACAGCTGAGTGATGGCAACCTGATCCAAATCCACTGAAGTCAACAGATCTTTTATTATGGTATATGGCTTTGC
This sequence comes from Crocodylus siamensis, assembly GCF_052110815.1. NCBI lineage: Eukaryota > Metazoa > Chordata > Crocodylia > Crocodylidae > Crocodylus > Crocodylus siamensis. The sequence continues at coordinate 250,321,425 of NC_143397.1, forward strand.
AGTGGGCATGTGAAATAAATGGCACAGCTTCACTGTGAACTAGCGTTAAGTTAGTGTAGTGAGAGATTTGCCTGAATAAGGCTTGGGCTCCAGGATTCGATCTACTGAGAGCTACAGTGGTTTAACAGGTTCTCAGAATGCCTCCAGGCCTAACCTCTTTGCTGAAAGGGAGCTGACCAACATTGAATTGGACCTGTAATTTATATGCTGTAATGTTATGCAATCACTTGGATACCAGTAAAACTTACTTTGCAGCTAAAACAATAACTAAGGAACACAATAGAGTTATCTGCAAGCAAAGAAGACAGCTAATTCATCTGATGCTGAACAGTACTTCCAGATGTAATCACAATGTTTCCTGCCTCAAATTATTGGCATAGAGCTGGTAAATGTATCCCCTAGAGGAGAAAACATACTGTAAATAACTTCCCTTTAAAGAGGGAGGCTTATTGGATTTTTACACCAGACACCATAAGCTCTGGTTTAATACTCAGTGATATTTATGTCTCTTTGCATCTAGCAATGGTTTGCCTTCATTGCTTTATTTTTTGTTTTTTGTATTACTGAATATAACAAAGTTGGATTTCCCTCTTCATCTACAATCTTCTGGTTCTTTTTTGGTAAGGTTTCAGGATATTGACAGATTAGAAGGAAAATAAATGTGTAAACCACAGGGCTTTAAAAATAGTCTCCCCCACTTTTCTCCAGTAATTAGAAATAGATGAAATAAAGATATTTAATTTGCATATTCTCTGGTATAGAAATCTGATGAGTCTCTAAGGTGTAGAGGAAGGCATCAGGGTTTTATGATGTTTGGTTGAGATCTGAGCTGTCCAGTCCAGTGCAAGTCAGATCAACCTCCATAACAACTGGAAACAGACCAGTACAAGGATCAGAGAAAAACGGATATGACTCAAACCTGCTTTTATGCTAACCTGAGTTGCACTGGGTATTTAGGAAGTTGATTGACCTTAACTATGGACTGTTCTTTCAGGTTACCCAGCATGATCCTACTAATTCTTTTGTCCAACACAGATGAGCATTATTGCACCTGTTCAGATATTTAGGTGCCTAAAACATTTAAGCATCTTCTTGTGTGTCTTTACTACCACATGCTACTGAATTCATTACAATATAAAATATTGAAATCAATAATTTTCTCTTCAAAAACCCTATGTAACAGGTGCTGATATTTGTTGTTTCCCGTTTTTTCCCCCAAAGCATCAAGAAAAATCTCTGCCCGTTCCTCTTGTGAAGTGAAAACATATTAGTCACCAGAACCTATCAATGGAATTATACCCTTCCATTAAACGGCTGCTTAGCTGCTATTATTGTTGTTGTTCTTGTATTCACATGCCTCTGAATTACTTTAGTCATATAAAATTCATCCCATCTGGTGGTGAAAGGGTATCAGTCTCTTTTGGAATAAATTACCTTACACTTTTATGTTGATGAACTTGGGGAACAACCTTATTTTAATATAAGGGATTATACTGTCTCTACATAACTGTCTGATTTGGAGTTTTGTGTTCAATGCAAAGGTCAATTGCCACTGCAGATGAATTGTGTTTTCCTGTCCTGAACTCCACTTAAAGAATGGAAGAAATACCTGTGTAATTAATATTTTACCTTACACTGAACATTGGAAAATAAAGTATTGAGATGCAGAACACTCATTATATAGGGATCTAATAAGAACCTATGATAATGTTACTATATTTCCAGTTCCAAAAAAGAGGACACCTGCCACGCAGGTGCGACAGGTACATGTTGAGGGGCAGTAATATGCTGGTGCTCTGGCGGTGCCCATTACATTGCTCCTCACCCCCAAGCCAAAGCCCCCCCAGCCTGCTGATTCCCCTCACGCCTGACCTGTGGACCCCTGGCCGTGCCACTGCCCCTCACTCCTGACCCACAGCTCCCTGCCCAACATTCTGGACCTACAGTTCCTTTCCCCCTCATTTCTAAGCCACAGCCCCCTGCTCCCTCCATCTCCTGGCTGTCCTGCCCTTGCAACCTTTTTCCCACAGTAGGCTGCTGCCTACAACCCAGTCCCCTCCACAATTTGCAGTCCCATAGCCCAGGGTGATCAGATGCTGCTGCAAGAGGGAGGAAAAAGGCAGGTGCTAGGATGCTGAGGGTGCCTTCTCTGCTGTGGCAGAGAAACTAAACTGAACTTGGTAGGTGCTAGGGCCCTGCAGACATCTCCTCTGCTGCTGGGCCACCATGCAGTTCCCTGCTACAGCCCCAATGCCTGGACAGCTTCTCCCAGTGCTGGCAGGAACATGCTCAATTCATACAGTTGAGCTGAGCAAAATCCTAGACATTTGATCAGCTTTAAAAAAAACAACCCACCCAGACAGAGATTGGAGGATCAAAAAAGAGGACATGTCTGGGAAAACCTGGGCATGCATACGGTAACCCTAAAATACGGTTTTCACCCAACAAACATTGGCAACATCATCTAATCGCCCTCAGGAACTGTGAAGTTAAAATTATTAGGCCAAGTACTCTGGCTGTGTAATGGACCTTCCCTAAATTCCATTTATATTAATGGAAGATCTCTCTACACTGCTAAATTAGTGCAAAGGACCCATAATGAAAAATAGGTCCATTCGTGTTACTTTCTTCCCGTATGGCAACTTTCCTTAAAGTTTTGAATGTTGATCCTCCTTCAGAGCATCAGTTCTCCTAAGGTTATATTTCCTTGCAACCACAATAGCAATGGACTTTGGGGCTAGTTTAAAAAAAATTTTAAAAAAGCACACAAAAAACAAAACATTAGGCTTTGGCATTGTTTAACATCTCACTAGGGACCTATTTACAACTTTAGGGAAAGCAGGTGTCTCGACTTTACTCTTTCCTTCAAAAAGGAAAGCTGGAGAACACCCTCCTTCCCTCTCCCAGCCCCATGAGCAAGTCATTTTTGGCCCTGAAAGAAGGAAAACCCTACCCTATGGGGAATGCTGTAACAGTTTCTATAGGCCCCTGTCAGAATTGGCCTGCTATTGTACTTTGTTTGAAGGCTATCCTATTCTAAACTAACCCTAGTGTTTCCAAGGCACATTTTATATTGGTATCCAAATACCAAAAACAAGTTAGAAAAAAAAAAGTATCAAAGTCAAAAGAATGGTGTTTCTTTTCATCTGTCCCTTAGGAAGGAACTTTTTTGGAATTACCTCGGTTTTCTCTAGGTGTGAATAAAAGCAGAGCCTGCACACCTATACACTCCAGAGAAACACATGTACTGACTGAAATAGTAATATGTGGCAGACTCAGGATAAATCCACCCTGCACTGATCACCAGGGTCAATAAGCACAGTCATATGTGAATAAGAACAAAACAATTAACTTTACTGTGGAGCAAATGGCAATCTCTGTAGAACTTATAGTTAAATCAGCCTACGCAAAGTTTTCCAATACTCAAACTAGCTCCATCAACACACTTTCAGAGATAGCACGGACATCTCCATATGATACTGCACTTTGCACTTTCAGAGTGCGTGAATGGAGAGGACTGAGATTAAAAATAACTTGGAAAGGAAATTAAGAATGTCATTTGAAGAGAAATGAAGAATGGCATTTGGAGAATAAATCTATCTATCTATCTGATTGATCAATTGATAGATATATTTACCTGATTCAAGGGATGGAACAAAGAAAACTAAAAACCCAGCTAGTCACAGATGGCAATAAGATAGCAATGTGTTCACTTAGACCAAAATGCAAAACTGCAAGCTGTTAGCTGAGAATTCCAACATGAGAAATATTGTTATGACAATAAACCTCTTGATTACTCAATTAAAAGGAAACCTGGTAGCTTAATGATTTTTTTTTCTTTATGGAAGACTAGACAAATAAGGAAGAGAGTTCTAACCTTTCTAATAGAAAAAAGAAAGCAGCCCATCTCTGTAGAAATAATAATGTGTTTTCCAAAGCTGTGGGATGGTTAGGCAGTTATTCATGAGCTATTTTCTATTCATTCTGCTGTGTTTAAAGGAAATTAGGTTTATAGTATGTAAAATGAATGCCAGACTGTTGGGCTGGGATAATAACAAAAGCAGGACGACATGTTTTAAGTAAATGTGGAATTTTTTGGCAGAAAACTGTCCTTTTGTTAATTCTTTTTTTTTTAATAAATAATGCTGACATTGATGAACTTTTTTGATTTTCATTATGTTTTCTACCATATCTCTCCTGTTATATTTACTCATGTTCTAATGACTGAAGTACATTATTGCCAAAAAACCAACATTTTTTTCACAGAAATTTGAATTTTTGGGAACTGAAGGAACCATTTAAAAAACAATTTCAGTAAGAATAATGTTAAAATATGGTAAAACATGTTACAAAAGTAGAACACAGGTCCATTTCATACCAGGAGAGGGAGAAAAAAAATATTATGACATTTCTTCCCCATTTTTCAGTCTGTTGTAGTAATTTATGTTTTGAGCTATTGGGGATCACTTGCCTCTGCCAGAAACCATGCAACACTAGGGCAGTTTGGAACTGCCTGGTCCCTATGGCATAAGGAAACGAAGAGTTCCTCTCATTTTATCTGGATACTTTTGAAATCCTACAGAAACTATAATCCCCATTCTGCTTATAGCAGCTGAACTATGCTAAGGAAGAGATGGCTGAAAAATGCTAACAAGAATTTTCTGTTCACTATTATTAACATCATCAATGAAATTCCATTTGCTTCTTCCCCTAAAAAACACACCTACATTGATTCAGTGCTCAGGTCACTCAAACACATTTGCTCTCAACTACATAAAAGCTTTATAGAGAAGCAAAAACAACTGAGGCAACATTCATACAATCCTCAGTACTACTCGTAAGAAAATAACCTGTTAACATCACTACGCCAACACACTGACACCAGTCATTCTTGTTGCTATTACCCTTAATACAGAGAATGGAAAACTTAAATTACACTTAAGGAGAGCACACATAAATGTTTGCAGGATTGAGGCCTTGCTGTGAAACAAGTAATGAGACCTCAGCCAAAGAGGATGGTGCCTATCAAATCTTAACTACTTGATACACTTTGATCTCATCTACTATTTTAGTAGCGAGGCATCAACTGATTGAATTACATATTATGATATTGTCTAATACTTCATCTGAAATGTGGGCCTTATTGTGCAAGGCAGGAGATAGCCCATCTGTGAAGAGTTTACTAGCTAAATAGACACCTCAATGAGAATATTAGCATGTCTTACCCAATCAAGCATGGAGATAATGGACTTGTCCAAGGTCATTTAGAAAGTGTGATAGAAATGGAAATCCAATGCAAATATCCTTGGGTACCAGTCCAGTGTCTCAGCCATAACACCTGTTTTCACTCTTCTGTAGTTTCCATCCCCTTCATATGAAAGTGTGTATATTATAGTCCATTGTTTACCATCACTCTAAAATAATCTTACTGAAAAATGTGATTTGAGGAATAGTTAATGTATAAAGCCAATGGTTATATGAACAAATCCCATCAAGGACTATACACAGAACCATTGTGATTCAATATTTATATGGCTCATTTCAGGCTACAATAAGTGGGCACCAGCTTTAGTTGAAAAATCAAGAAAAATTTAAAATGCATTTCATCTAATCAATGAATGTCCCGTAGTAATTTCCTGCTTTAAGTGAACACTTTCATTCCTGTCTTTGTTTATGGGAGATATTTCTATAAAGATTAAATAGACCCTTGGCTGCATTTAACTGTGCTACAGTTTCCGACAACCTTCTGACCCTGAATAAAATTGGCTTGAATGAAAATGTTTTAAAGTGATTTTAATTTCTCATAATGAAGAGACAAAGTCCTAAATCCACATGCTTCTGTCTTATCTTACAGGCCCCTCTCTCCCTGTGGAAGATGACTAAAGATTGTTTTATTCCCCCTTTTATGCTCTCGAAACAATCAAAGATGAAAACGTGGTTGCATTATACTACTTGGGGCACAGACTTCAAGTCCATACCGTCAACGTTGAGGCAACTAGATTTTGGCTAGGGAGAAGTCCTTTTTATGGAGTGCAGCATGGGCTCTGGACTAGTATTGTGGTCTCAGCTGTAGTTGTGCCAGTCTTGTAGCCTGATGGGGACTCCAGGTAGATGTAGTCACAGCATGTAAGAACTGGACAGAAAAAAGAAAATCCTTCATGTGTATACCTGAGGTATAGAACATTGAAAAGGAAAACTAAAAATACTGGGAATAATCCCAACTGAAGTCTTTAAGATGACCTGCTTGGTTGATTGATTGATTGATATCATAAACTTAGCCTTTTTATGGTGCTTGATTTGGTACCGTGATGCTGCGTTATACAACTAGGAACAAAGAATACATGTAGGAACATCTAAGCCAAACTTACAGGATGGGAGCCTGTATTCTGGAAAAAGGAAATCATAGATAGGGGTTTTAATAGACAACCAACCGAAAAAGAGTTTCCAGTGTAATTTACTTGTAATCGTTCTCCTTAGATTTAAAACAAGTGAACAATGAGCTGGATTTACCTCTGGTGATACAGCAGTGGTAAGAATGATAATGGAATACTGTGAGCAGTTATGAAGCTGAGATAGTAAAATATATGGTAGAGATATAGAAAAAAATCCCACAGAATTGGTTGGCGAGCTAGAGAAAATTCCTTACCTTACAGTGAGAGGCTTCAGTAACTTCACCTGTTTGATTTATCTGAAAGAGAATTAAGAGGTGCGTCATTACAGTACATAAGTACCAACAGGGGAGAACATATCTGAATAACCTCTACCCCTGAGTGGTGAGTCAGGGCCAGGAGCTCCCTGCTGTCAGGGCATGGGGACATTGTCCCTGGGTGGTGGCAGGGGATTATTACAGGGCTGCAGAAAACTTGGTGCAAAGAGCAGCAAATTTGATCCTTAATCCCTGAATGCGTAGTTGCCTGCCCAAAAGTGCTTCTCTAGAATAGTTTACACCGGAGTAAACTTAGGTTGGATCAAATGCATATGTAGACATACCCATTGAGCCACAGAGTCACATTCTTTCCTTTATCCTTCTGTCCCAATAAATTTTGCACTCATGGGAAACCAAGTGGTCCCACTGCAACAGGAGTGTTAAAGGTTGCTGTCAATCCTGTCTTGCTCACAATATGGTAATTAGAGCATGTTCCTGGATAATGTGTGTGTGTGGGGGGGGGGGGGTGTTAAATCCTAAAGGCTAGAGACCTAAAACCCAGCTCTTCTGCTTCCTGGAGAGCCACTGCTACACCACTGAGAAAAAGGTTGTCATCTTCCTGCTCCATCTGTTATAAACTTGCTAAGGATACTGCAAATAGGTTGGATTTCTCAGGAGACTTTGCCTTTGGACTGACAGGCAGCTGAATCCCAAACAGCCTTGTCAGGATTCAGATACCACCCTGCACATCTCGTTCACAACAGCAGCCTTACCAAGCATTCACAATAGTTACATTTCATGCCTCCTAGGTTCATTCCCACCTAAGTGCTACCAGTCACAGATCTGCACTGAAAATCCTAACACTTCAGTGCACCAGATATTTAGGCAGGGCTTAGAGCTACATTATAGAAAAGGCACGTCAATTTTGACAAAAGCCCAGTGAGGAAGGGTACATTTATAATCTTGCTGTAGCTTTAGCCCCTCCGGAAGGGAATTCCAGAGACAGTAGGCAGACAAGGCTGAACTATGGAAATGGCAGAGACAGATGCACAGAACATCAGGCCCAGCCCTAATCAAGATAAATCCCAGGGTCAGGTTTGGATGTGTGTCTGTAGTTCAAGGCTGTCGTCAGACAAATCCAGTGCTTAGTATGGATTCAGGAGCAAATTTCAAGCCCCCAAAGATCAGGCACACACGTTAGGTATAATTTTGCGTGTGATTGACATAGACTGCTTGGATCCAATATTTCAATATACTATTTTGTTTAGGGGTCAGGGCTACTTAATTCCCACTGTTTTAACTATGGTATAACTCCGTTAAAACAAATGGTAATTAATTACCCAGCAACTCCCGTCCATGCTATCATACCAAGAGCTGTTATAATTGTGCAATTACTTCATTGTGATGGACTCCAATATATAGAGCTCATAAAGCAACCATAGTAGGAGATGAACAATGAGCAGCCTGAATCCAGCATTTATCACTGGGCTAGGAAAGCTGACTTGCAGTACAGAATACATGCATAGCTCATTGTTCAGTTATCCAGAGCCCTTGTAAGACTGTCTGTGGTAAGGTCATAAGGAAACCAGATTATGTGATTCAAGTTACAATAAATCTCCTATTCTATACAGATCTGATGTCTTTTAGAAACAGACCGAAATGATTAATGAAAGCTTTTCAGAGAAATGTGTACTTGGTTCCCACTTATTTATTTAAATATCTCCTTTTATTGCTTTAGCTTCTGAATCAGAGGAAAAATGAATCAACCATTAAAACATACACAGAAATATGCTGCAATGAGCAAAGGGACAATTGTAAAGGAATAGAAACAAAGGGTGAAAATAGAATTCTCCAAAGCAGTTAGGTCTCCTTCAGAAATGACTTTGGCACTCAGGAGCCTGATTTTAGTCACTCTTTTGATCAATGAAACCTAGAATCACAGAAAACTAGGGTTGGAAGGGCCCACAGGAGGTCACCTTGTCTAACCCCCCGCTCAAGGCAAGGTCATCCTTATTGAAACCATTGCAGACAAGTGTCTCCAAACTTCCAAAGATGGAAGTTCCCAAGCTCTCCAGGTAGGACAAGCCTAGATCTTTATAGCTACTTCGATTCATCATTTCACCCTGTAGTTCTCACCCTTTTTTTAGACTCTGGTAGACTGAAGGTACCCATTGGAAAATTCTTATTTTAAATTAATTTTTATTATGGAAAAATAATAGAACATTTTTTTTCCTGTTGCAAATAACTCAGAAAGACCACAAGAGGTCAGAATGGTTTTGATCAGAGGCGGGCAATTATTTTGGGCAGAGGGCTGCTTACCATGTTTTGGCAAGCTGTTGAGGGCTGCATTTCCTTCTCTGGTGCAGGAAAACAGGAAAAGCCCCATGGGTCCAGGCCAGAAGCCTCTGCTAGGCAGGGGTTTCTGGTTGGTGGGGGGAGGCAGGGCTGGGCAGGCCTTCCTGCTGAGTCCTGCCACCAGCTTCCTTTGGGTCCTACTGCCCCTGGCTCCGGTCATTTTTGACAGGCATCTGGGAGCAAATATTAATTTTCTAAATTTTTTAGGGGCCCTGCAGGCTGGATAGAATGGCCTGGCAGGCCAGATCTGGCCCCCGCACCGTATTTTGTCCACCCTTGGTCTTGACACTATGGCTTCCTGTTTGGAATCATGTAAAGAATCATGATAGGTATTTGCACCCCTAACCCTGATCATTTTGTGCAGCATCCCGAGGCACCCTTAAAAGGATCTCATGGGACCTGGGATGCTGCAGCACCCTGGTTGAGAATCACTGATGTAGACTAAGAGTCCACTAAGAGGCACTGCAAAGCTAAGTTCACAATGAAGCCGTTCCACAACTAACTAACTGTTCAGTGGCCCCAAAGTGGGATTCTAACAATGGGTAGGGGATTGACTATCTCATGAGCCAGGCAATACATAACAAACACCCACTACCTTTCAGTCTCTGTATCAGCAGGGCCAGATGCAGCACACCAATGCCTAGAGGGACACCAAAGCACCCTCACAAAAGATGGCTGGCAGCACAGGCGTGAGGGACTGAATATGAGATTCTGGCTGCCAGGACATGAATAGCTAGGATGGCTTACTGAGCTTAGGTGCTTAAATTGAGGAGGCAGCTCCCAGAAGGGAAGGTGATGGCTATTTCTTGCATGCTGAGCAGATCAACCACTTAGGCACCTGTGCTCATCTGCTCTCCCTGCCCCTTTCTTCAGCATTTCACATTTGGTTTCCTTGAGCAGCTCCTCACTCACCTGTCAAGATTTTGCAAATGTCTTTCTTTTGCTCATAGCTCTTCCTCCACCTTATATGGGGAGCCTAACTTGAGCATTTCACTAGAGTTTAAATGTCACACTGCTAAGTGGAGCAAGGCCACTTAGGCGCTTCGAAAATGTCACTCCATATCTATGTGGGAGACATGAGTTTAACCCATGTACCAATTTAAACTGACATAGCTGAAGCTCATGGAGAATAGATTTAAGAAAGATCCAAAGGAGCCACTCTGAAACCTAAGCAAGGCTCTCAATTTGGTGTCTGCTTTCCAGCCCTCCTTCTTGTAGCTGCCCATGACATCTTGCATTAGATAACAATGAGAAAAGAACGAATGCACAGCAGTGGTGGAGCTTCTACCCAGCAGAGTAATGAAAGGGGAGTGGGACCAACCCTAGGAGTGGATATGCGTAGAATAGAAGCCACTGTACTGCCAGACCCATGCAACCAGGTACGCTGCCCTGCGGGTGTATCATTGCTGCCCAGGGCACTCAGGCATCACACTATGCCTCTGCTTCTATCCCAGTGAGGAAAGTGGCCTAAGCCAGAACCCAAGGCCCCTTCCTCGCAGGGCAGTATCGATCTCACTCTGCCACCCTTCTGGGGCTTCTGCTTTTTGTTCTCTCCCCATGTACCTGTCCTTTCTGGTGCTAAATTGAACAGTTTCAAGAACAGAGCAAAGGGGGCATGGCCTGGTAGTCACAGCACACTGTTGAGAAATGGGAGATACAGGCCTAAAAACTTTCTTGGCAAGAGGAGCCGAGAAACCAGGTCTCTTTGTCATCTAGCAAGTACTTTAATTGATAAGCTCTTAGGCCAAAAGTGCTTTCCTCTCCCAGCATCAAACACCTGGTAGTTGTGGTCTTCTCCTTAACTAATGTTTTGGAGCATGCCCAGCATGATGCAAGTGTCCAGACAAATCTTTCTCTTCTGGGTACCTTTGCAGCCAGAGCACACCCAACTGAGCCTGCCCAGTGGGGAAGTGCTGTGTGACCATCTTGATGTAGAAGATGAAACAGGTTTCAGCCATTTGTATCCAGGAAAGGTAGAGACTGCATTTTTTCTCATTAACTGTCTGGCTTCCTGCAGCACAGACAGCAGCAATATGAGGTTCCTCACGTGTTAGCCCCTTAATTCTGCCGTGATAGCATAAGTGCCACATTGGGTCAAATCAATAGTCCTGTCTCAGCCCAGTAGCCTGTCTCTGACAGTGACAGAAGTGGATGATAGAGGGAAAGCATTGAACCGGATAAATCTGGAGTGATCTGTCCTATCCATTACCCTCACTGGCATCCACCACTGTTGGTTTAGAGATGCCAAAACAAGCATCTCCAGCAGTTCTGTTTAACAGCTATTAATAGATCTATCACCCGTGAATTTGCCTCCTCTCTTTTTGAACCTGGCTGTGCTATCTGCCTCTACCACCTCCTGCGGCAGTGGTTAACTATGCACGGTGTTAAAAAATAGAGCAATATCTCTGTCCATCCATTCTTTATCTCACTGCTGAGAGTCGTAGCAAGTTACAACGGCAGTTTTCCTGCCACAGCCTGGCAAAATTGTTGTCCTTCATGTTTTAATGTGGACAAATGTACACGGCAGTGAGCAACAATCATATACAACTTGTCTCAGACAAACCTGGTTAAGCAATTTTTCAGGAGAACATTTTTTAGGTCTAACATGGACTTACAGATCAAACCTACAGAGGGGAACGTGTGTCTGAGAATAGCCTTGTAGTTAGGGCACTTGATTCACAGCAAGGACTTGAATTTAGGTCTCATCCATCTCAGCTGAAGGCTCTGGCCATTAAACAATAGGTCTCTCTCTCTCTCTTCCCCCCGCTCCCCTCCTTGCCTTTCTTTCTCCCCACCCTCCAATTCTTGTACTTCCTACATTTTCTTTTTTTGTAAAAAAATGCTGAAATCTGTAGGTTACATCGTGCTGTAGAAGTAAACACATTTCATATCCCCGTTTTTTCAAACATCCCTAGTCAGAGTATCACACATTTCTACAAAAGATTTTGTATCTTTTTCACACCAACAGCAGCTAGTTGTACCCTAAGGGTTTTAAGCCAATGTACTATCCTATGTTAATCTTGCTACTGACTTGGATGCCCCATTGCTTTCCCTCTGCCATTATCTTATTTTTCAGCCAGTTCTTTTGTTATTTAAGTGAAGAGACATCACTATTTTACCTGGGATATGGCTGGGCTGTAACTCTTTGACAAGCTCCATAAGTCTTCCTGCAAAAAATTCCCAGTTGTCTGTGCTTTTATACACTACCAAATGCTTCACTGCTTCTGGCTATGGTTTCCTTCCTGCCGGCAGGTTTCAGTAATGCGACAATACATCTACTACGAGATCCAGCTTCCCCTGTCTGGTGTGATTATCATTATACCATCCATATGGACCCTGCTTGCGAGCTGGTTTATGGCTCCTACCACCACGGATGGCACTCTGTTGTGTCCGCTGAATTCTTTCCAGATTTACTGCCATTAAATGGGGGAAATGCTGCTTACTGAGCTTTGTAAATCCTGTTGTCATTCCTCCCCCATGACAAACTGCTGCTCTTTGGCTCTGCCTTACAAAATTGTTGAGTGTAATAGCCCACATTGGTTATTTCTGTTGGTGTGCTGCATGGGTGAGTTTATGTTGTAATGACCTTTCCCTAGCATTGCTCCAGCTTTTTGAACCACCCGCCATCAAGGCATTAGGCATGTAGAACCTCTTTCCAGGTCATTCTGTGTTTTGGGAACATGCTAGGAAGTAGCACAAATACGTTTCAGCATCTAAGTATCAAAGATAGCATTTCTTAGAAACTAAAAAGGCACAAAAACCAAGTCTTGTATTAAGTTAACACAATGGCTGGTTAGGATTGAGGCATCGCTGGTAAATTCCCCCAATTTTCTCTCCTTCTTCTTCTTCATTCTATTTTTAGTCTCCATTTCTGTCTTTCTATTTTCTTCTCCTTCTTCCTGTCTTTCACTCAAGCTTTTGTATATTCTGTGAACTGCATAAGCTGGGGGGAGTTGTACTCAAGTAAGTAGGTCTGGTTCATGCCTCTATGGACCGTTACAAAAATGGAAAGTTGTAGGAAGTTGGGAAGTTCCTCTTCACAATAGATCTCACAACATTTTCCCTGGGGTTCAGTGGGTTAGGATTCACAATGCCTTTTTTTTTTTTTTAAACGTTATCTACTTTCACTGGGCTTCAAACACACATGGTATTGAAACCACTGAGTTCCACTGATGTCATCTGGAAACTGAAATGCAAGAAAGCCCCAGATTTGCTTGCTAATTTGTGAACAGTCTTGGATGTTTTGACAGTCATTTTCTGTCATGCAAAAACATGGTTTGAGATTTTACCAGGGGAAGGTTGGACAGCTGGGTCTAGCACTCCTCAAGTTACCACTACACTTACAGTAACAGCATTGAAATGGATTTGTCTCATCTACATTAACAGTAAGATCTTTTTTTTTTTTTTTTTAAAAAGGAGTTTCTCACTGACAGCCACTGTCAGCCAAGGTTTAATTTATTAAAATATATATATATTTGCCATCTTAAAGTTTAGGAACTTAACAACTGCTATGACCTCTTTGCACCACTTCACTAGTGCAGAGGATCTGTATACTTAGCAGAACTTGGCATCACTTAGGGCATGCCTATAGGAAAAGGGCAGATAGCCAGAGCATCGTTATACTCCAGATGTTTCCAGCTGCTGATACAGCCCTTTGGAGTCCTTGGCAGCTAAGTGAACATTACAGTAGGCTTGAGGCTGTTCTGGCTTATGCCAAGAGCCAAACCAAGAGTCAGACATACCACAAAGCTGACGCAAAGCTGCCTTTCCTTCTTGTTGCTGCACCAAGTGTAGCCCAGCCATATCTAAGCAGGCCTTTCATGTTTTGTTTTTTGGAATGAAAACTTGGATTTCTTCAGATATTAGTGATCCATGGAATGGATATGTGCCTAACATAAAAGCCAATACTGGTTGGATCTACCTTCCACCTCCTCCAGCAAATTAGAGGCATTACCCATACCAGAACAAATGCACTCCATCTGGGTTTAGAACGATAACAGAATGGTATTTCACACTCATGCATGCACCATCGAAAGAGTCAAGAAATAAAAAGGCTACATTACAGACCACAGGAAGTATTCAAGGCCATCAGAATACCATATATTTAGAAAGTTTGCTTTAACACACTACCTCAGCTTTACATGACAGTTTACATTAAAAAAAAAAATGCTTGAACTCCACCCTAACATTTTCTGGCTGATCTACTGAAGTTAGGGGGACAAAAAGAGGTTTCTATGGAATCATCACTAAAGAAAAGGACAATTACCCAATTACCCAGCTGGTTTTCAAGCAGGAAATATTTTACGTCTATTTGCTTTAGCACTTGAGGCATTTTGAGCCATCTTTATAAATCTTTCCCCTGCTTCACAGTGGTCAATAAAACTAAATGTGACCTTGTGTAAAATGTGCTAGATTTTAATTACAATGGGGTTACGTGTTAGATTAGGGCTAAATGTATTATGCTGTCAACCAATATGTCAAAGCTGGCAAACACAGCGACTCTGGGACGAGGTTTTTTTTCTTTGCAATCTGTGTCATTGGCCTGAAGCCTGAAGCCTGAAGCTTTAACTTTTTTTTTTTTAATGCACTTTTTTGGGTTCTTGCATGTGAACTTGTGAAGAGCAATAATATTTTATCATTTGTCACCCAAATTAGAAAAAAAAGCAATCTTAATATCCACTCTGCATTTATTTACTACATAAATGAACCTTCTGTATCCTAGCATAATTCAACCTGTAATCACATACATGAACCCTTTCATTTGGCCTCCTATGTATGTTAACCACTGATTTTCCTTTGGACCAGAGAGATAAGAATGCAGTGCTCAGAATGTTTTTGTTCTTGCTGAATTTAATTTTCAGTGAAATATGTCATTTCATCAGAACCAAAACTTCCCAAGGAAGTATTGTTTTCCACAATTTTTCATGGGATTTTTCTAGGAGAGATGGAGTGAATTTACATGCTATCAAGTGATGACTCTCCTTATGCCTGAAGAAGGATGTTTGTGCCCCAAAGTTTGCAAAGAACAATTTTTCCAACTATTTGGTCTACTAAAAGATATCACATCTACCCAAAGAACCTTGTCTGCCTATGTCCTTAGAACAAGACGCCTACAACCAACTATCCTATTGACAGGTGAGTGATTCATTAGTATGAGAAACCCAGGTTCAATTGTCTGAAATGAGTGATGCGGAGTGAAAACTTGTGCATTGTATCAGGCACAAGATGGACTTCTGTCTGGGTCTCGCATTATCACCCACCATTTCAGCACAATTCCGTTTTCAAAAAAACACTCAAAAGTTTTTGTCTTTGTTTCAATGTGGAACAAAGTCAGATTTTGAAACCATAAACATTTCTGCAAAACACTATTACTATCATTCAGCCAGCTCTACTCATCAAGGAATAGCTCTTGCATTCAGTCCTAAATCCTAAAAACCAAAGATCCTGAAAAAAAATAATGCAAAGTTAAATGAAATCAACTCCGATAACTCCTAGACGAGTCCAATCATTGCATGAGTTTGAGGGGAGAGGTTCGAGGGGGGGTATCAAACAAATTATCTCAGTCAAGTATTCAAATGTGTTTCACATAAATAAAGAGTATGTGCTTATAGATGTATTTGTAAACCTACTGCCAGTTGATTAATTGCAATTAGAGTTCAGTTCAATGTATCTATGGTCCCTCTTGTCAAGTAATTTAACTGTTTGGAATCCTCACCCAGAAACTACTCATGGGGTGCATCTACATGTCATCCTGTGGTGACGTTGTTACCGCACTGTGCTGTAGTACTTTTGGAAGTACTAAAGCATGTCACAGTAATTCTCTGTACATGGTTAGATTTCACTGCTACTTCACCTTAGTGAAGCACTGAAATGGGGGAGAGCACCGCTACAGTGAAGTAGCTGTCGATCACACGTAGACTTACACGATCGCTACGCCATAGTGCGTCGTATGGCAACACAGTATGTCGCTATGTAGACATGCCTATACAGTCTGGTTGTCTTAAAACCATTAGTGTCAGAGTGATGGTGTAGCCATGATGGTCCAAAAATTATGGGAGATGCGAGGATTTTTAAAGAAATCTTTGCCCTAAAAAGCAGAAAATCCTCGCTTAAAAATACTTCAAGCCTGTACACTTTGTTAGTAAGGGAAGTCATTGTTTGTTTGAGTTTTCCTGAACAGGTATGCTCTGTTGTGTAGATCTGTGGTGACCTTTGTGTACGGCCTCATAAGAGGTCTCGCTGACTGCAGCATTGATTGCAGCTAATTGTTGGCGATTTGATAAATCCAGCATAGGGAAGAATGGCCACAAGATCTTATTCAGTTCAGAGAAAAATGTCTGTCTGATCTGATGTGAAGGGCAAGCTTTAGGGCTTGCGCACAAGTGTGGATACATCCAAGTCTGAAGTAGCAGAAGAATGTGAGTCACTGATGTCTGGGCAAAGCCTCTCAGTCCCTAAGTCTGGTGGAACACTTGACATCTGTATCATGTACAGTCTGCCACTTAATATCAAGTAAACAACATTGGCCACTATATAAAATGCCTCCAGGCTCTAAATGAACAAAGTAATAATCTCAGGAACTCAAAGCAACAGAAAACACATGCAAATAAAGAGAAAATACCCTTCTTGCAGTAACCTTGGCAACGGTCTGTCCAGTTCCCTCCCCACCTGCCAAGAATGCCCTGCATATTATAGTCCCTTTGCCACTGTGTTAGACTGAAGTCAGGTAGAAGGCAGGGCATGGTTGCACCTTAGAGACTTTTGCAACAAATATCTCCATAGCAGAGGAGCCAAGAGCTTGGACACTTTATTTGCTACAAGATTAGAGTTCTTTCTTTCTCTTTTCCTCTCTGGGAAAACCTTTATCTCAAAAGCCAAACTGATATATTGCAAGGACTCACCAGGTTTCATTAGAGAAATGACAGGTAATTAGACTGTGCAAATACAACTATATGTGGCAGCACTTTTTCTTCACCAAAAAGAGAATAAAGAGCTCTTTCCCCTTTGGCCCAGTGCCCAAGAATGCAAGTCTTAAGCTGGTTCAGGCATGTCTGCATGAGCTATAGCCACACTTTTCATTGTGACACACCCCCTCAGACCGACCACGACCTTTCCATTTGATAATAGGCAAATTTATTGATACACAGTGATAACAGAATAGAAACAATACAAACAATCAAGCAATTCTATATATCTATCAATTCTAGGGCTGTCATCACAGTTAAGAAACATCTGGCCAGGATGCAGGCTTCACTCTGAGGCTCTTGCTTACATGTCAGATGTCAGCATGTCAGCAGTCTGGAGGTGGGATGCTGAGGCCCATTTCCCACCTAAAGTCCTTCTATTGTATTCTCCTTCCCTCCTGATGACTCTTTATCCATGGCTATTGCTTATTGATCTCTCTGTGTCCATCACACTACTCAGGTTCTCTGTTATTATCCAAAATCCTATTTTCATAAACCTATTGTCCCACCCGCCTGTGGAGGGTTTGGGATTAAGAGTGGGGTCGGGGGTAGAAAGGTAAGAAAGGTTTATTGACTTAACAAAAATACGGCTACGCGTACTAACAAGACAAGGAATGACAGACAAAAGCAATTCATGTCAACAACTTATCGGCAGTCCCCTCTAATGCCTGATACACAGCAAGTTCCTCTTTCCACAAAGTTCAGCGAAGTTGGGCGTCCCCAATCAATGCTGTGCGAGGGGTACCGGGAAGGACCCTGGAATGCTGTTCTTGGGCTCCTCAAGGTCCATGGGCCCACTGATCCAGGCAACAGCTAACTATTCCCTTTTACAGAGCTGCATCTTCCTTCTGAATGGTTTCCAGATATTCCAGCTAATGTATAGCTTCTGAAGGACACAGATAATGTATGACCACTCAGATTCCTTGTATTTCAACTGTCCTTAGACTAACCAATAGCAGTACAGGCCTTGCATTCCTTTGATAGGGTAATTTTAACTGTGCCACAGGGCCTCACTACTTCTAGACTTTGCTAAATTTACTAGGCCTTACTTTATACAAGGCCTCACTACATCTTAAACTTTAATTAGGCTTTTAGCAACAACATATAGCTTAATATATAAACAAATACAGAAAAACAGTTGGTCTAATCTTCATAGAGCCTTCAGCAAGCACCTTTATCACACAGACATACTTTTCATCTACCATACCTAGCACATGTCCACATCCTAATTTGGGGCTTTACCGGTATCCTCCTAATTTGCTCTGTTCCCCCAATATTGGAAAACTCTTCCCCCCCACTAGGGGTCTTGCAAGCTAGTACCACCTTATCACATGTTATGGAACAGTGTGGTATATGCCCCCCCACATTCCCAGGCTGTGCGTGTACCCATTGGCCTCATGTGTTAGACAGCCCCTCTGCTTCTGAAGGCTGAGAAAACTGTGTGTTAGAGACCCAGGCTTTTAGAAATCAATTAACCCCTGCTGCCCATCCTGAACCATTCTAATGCACATATATATATAATATGTGTGTGTGTGCGTGTGTGTGTGTACACACACCTATAAGCCAATTCCCAAAAAGCAAACCTTTAAATACCATTTTTAAGCTATCAGCATCATGATACAGTCCTTAATTACATGATCATACTTTCTATGTATTTTTCCCCACAGGGGAAGGGAGCAGAAGAGATGTAGGGCAGGCCTAAAGCAAAGCTGAAGTGAGGAGACTGAGAGGAAGGATGAGGGACAGATTTGGAATAAGCAGGCTGTCAGCCCATGACCAGAGACAATCTAGTCTGAACCTTAGGAAATTCTCTTCAGTTCCAAGGTCTTTGCTTCAACTGCTTCTGCATCTGCTTTACCAGCTGGATTCTCAGGCTCGCTCCTCTCCAGTTTCCCACAAACTTACCACCTGGTGCAAAATGCTCCAAAGGTGTTTTGTTTTCCCCTACACATTCTAGATGTACAATTCCTGGGATGGGGTTGGATGACTCCAGCTGAGCTCCATTTCTGCCTCACCCCATGATAATGACTCATGGATAAGCAGATCTAGTTTTCTTAGGGTGGCATTTGTTTTAACTCTTTGTTGAACTTCAGACAGAGAGAATATTTGCAAACCATTTGCTCCATCCACATGTTACTTGCTCTGTACTATTTGTGGTGTTCCACTGTTCACCGAAAACACCGACTACTCCTTTTGCTTCTTGGCTGGTAGCATGAAACATTTCAAGAGGGAGAATAAGCAATAGAAATCAAAGATTTTTTTGGGTGCCAATATGTACAGCTAGTGTTTGTCGAAATGCGGATGCTTGACGAAGCATACAATTCCATGAATTACAGCAAATGGAGTGTGGTACATGTCTTTGTAAAAAAAAAATAAATCAAAAATCTGTGTTCCATGTATGATTGATATTCTCATTTATGCATAAAATGTCCAGCCCTTAATAGTTTCATAGTTTCATAGTTTCTAGGGTTGGAAGGAACCTGAGTAGATCATCTAGTTCGACCCCCTGCCATGGCAGGAAAGAGTACTGAAGTCAAACAACCCCAGCATACTGTTCATCTAACCTCCTCTTAAAGACCCCCAGGGTAGGAGCCTCCACCACTTCTCTTGGAAGTTGGTTCCAGATCCTAGCTGCCCTGACCATGAAGTAACGCCTCCTGATACCTAGCATAAATCTACCCTCTGCCAGCTTGTGACCATTATTCTTGGTCACTCCTGGCAGTGCTCACGGGAACAGGGACTCCCCCAGTGCCTGCTGGTCCCCCCCCCGACTAGTTTATAATAGGCCACTAGATCCCCCCTCAGCCTTCTCTTTTGGAGGCTGAACAGGTTCAGGTCCCGTAGCCTCTCCTCATAGGGCCTGCCCAGCTGTCCCCTGATCATGCCAGTGGCCCTTCTCTGGACCCTCTCCATGCTGTCCACATCCCTCTTGAAGTGCAGCACCCAGAACTGGACGCAGTACTCCAGCTGTGGCCTGACCAGTGTCACATAGAGGGGAAGGATCACCTCTTTGGACCTGCTCGAGATGCATCTGTGGATGAATGTTAAGGAATGGTTGGCCTTCCTGACTGCCTCCCCACACTGCCAGCACATGTTCATCTTGGAGTCAATGATGACTCCAAGATCCTTTTCCGCCTCTGTGCTGACAAGAGGGGAGTTCCCCAACCTGTAGGTATGGTGCCAGTTGTTCCTCCCCAGGTGCATCACTTTGCACTTGTCTGTGTTGAATCCCATCCTATTCTCATCCGCCCACCCTTCTAACCTGTCTAGGTCCAATTATAGCCTGTTGTCTTCTTCTAGTGTGCCCACATCCCCCCATGTATTAATCATCAGCAAATTTGAACAGGGTGCTTTTTACCCCCTCGTTCAAGTCACTGATGAAGATGTTGAACAGTGCGGACCCCACTGCCCATCCACTACCACCTTCTGGGTGCATCCCTCCAGCCAGTTGGCACCCCATTTGACTGTGTGGGTGTTGACACTACAGTCCCCCAGTTTCTTAATGAGAACAGGGTGAGAGACAGTGTCAAAAGCCTTCTGGAAGTCCAGGAAGGCTATGTCCACTGCTACCCCTGCATCTAATGCTTTGATGATCTGGTCGTAAAAAGCCACCAGGCTGGTCTGACAGGACCTGCCACTGATGAACCCGTGTTGGTTGCCCCTAAGCATGCAGTCCCCTGCTGGCCTCTCATTGATGTGTGCCAGAATAATTTTCTCAAACAGCTTGCCTAGGATCGAGGTAAGACTAACTGGCCTATAGTTTCCCGGGTCCTCCTTCTTGCCCTTTTTGAAGATGGGAACCATGTTGGCCCTCTTCCAGTCCTCTGGCACCACACCAGAGCACCATGAGTGTTCGTAAAGCTATGCCAGGGGTCCTACAGTGACCTCGGCCAATTCCTTCACTTGTCTCTATGTCATAACATCATCTGGACCAGCTGACTTGAATACGTCCAGCCCCTCCAGAAGCTCACTAACTAGTTCCTCACTAACCCTTGGCCCAGGTCTGCCTCCCCTGGGGCCCGAGGGGGGCCCAGCATGGAGGTGACTGTTCTGGTTCCTACTTAGGAAGACGGAGGCAAAGAAATCATTAAACATCTTAGCTTTGTTGTCTGGTGTGACGACCAAATTACCCAATGCATCCTGCAGGGGTCCCGCATTACCGGGAACCTTCTTTTTACCCCCTATGTATTTAAAGAAGAACTTCTTATTGTCCTTAATCTGGGAAGCTAGTCCTAATTCTATCTCTGCCTTGGCCTTCCTGACTGCCCCCCCACATCCCCAACCGACTGCAGTATAGTCATCCCTGGTGATGTCCCCTTCTTTCCATTGGGTGTACACCTCCCTTTTAGCAAGGAGACATTCCTGGATGCTTTTGGTGAGCCACGGAGGCTTGTGTGCCCTCCTGCTCCCTTTGATCCTCCTTAGAATTACCTTCCTTTGGGCTTGGAGGATTGTCTCCTTAAGGAGCGACCACTCTTCTTGGACACCTGGATGCCCTTCCCTCTGGGACCTCAGCACTTCCCTAACCATCCTTCTTAGCTTGTTGAAGTTTGCCCTCCTGAAATCTAGGGCTGCTGCATTACTGCAGGCCTTTGCCACCTTGCGCTGGATGGTGAATTCCAGCAGGCGATGATCGCTGTCGCCCAGGTGGTCGAGCACTCGCAGCCCCCTCACCAAGTCATCACCCGTGGCCAGCACTAGGTCCAACAAGGCATCCCCCCTGGTGGGGCTGTGCACCTCCTGGGTTAGATGGAGGTCCTGCACTCTTCCTAAGAACCTACATGAGTGGTCAGACCTGGCTGACTGTTCTTCCCAGCAGATGTCCGGGAAGTTCAGGTCCCCCATGACTACCACATCCTTAGACTTCACTACCTGTGTGAGCTGACCTACGAATTCCTGGTCAAGCTCTTCCCCCTGGTTGGGAGGTCTGTAGTAGACCCCCACCATTAAGTCTCTTTCCCCTTGACTGCCTTGTACTCTAACCCAAAGCACTTCAGAGTGCCCTTCCTCTGACTCCTTTCTAATTGATGAGGATGTGTATTCCTCCTTAATATAGAGTGCCACGCCCCCACCTCTCCTTCCTATCCTGTCCCTCCTGTACAGCCTAAAGCCCTTGACATTCACTACCCAGTCATGCATTGAGTCCCACCATGTTTCAGTGATCCCCACTATGTCCCACTATATAATCTTAGGGAGGCCTCTAGGTGATGCAGAAATTTATCTACTAATGCCCTAAAGTTTCTCCTTCTATTCCTACCACTTTGTCTTCCATACATCCTTACTGACTGGGAACTCTTGCTGGCATTCCTGTGCTCTCACCTGGTGTGAAGTGACATAGCCAGGAATTATTCTTTTTTGCACCAGAAAGTGGGCCTCTACTATGTCAATTCACAACTGGTGTGTGGTTACACAGGGTTTATAGCCAGCTGGCCTATGCCAGGCTCTGTTTAACTGGGTAAATACTCAGGGTCCTTAGTAAATTTTGCTGCCTGCGGGTTCAATTCACTGAGGTAGGAGCCACTTTTATAAAAAGGTTTCTTTATTTTTCCTAACAGTGCACCCATACACAGCCATCAGACTCGCTGTCTCTCATCGCCTCTGTCCAACTCAACCTAGCTTTCAAAGGCATCCCATCCTCACATTTCCCCATTCCAAGTGCAAGCACGCCCCATTTCAACCAATGCCAGTATATATACAGCGATCCATTTTTTAAATAAACTAACACTTTTCAATCCATTTTTTTGCAGTGCCCTTCACAGTCTTGCAGATCTGTGAAGCAGCACATTAATCTCTGCATTGGCTCATTTGATCTGTGCTCTAGTCTCCTCCATGCCCTTCTCTGGTTTGGATGCTGTTCCTTCTCTTGTCCTTCCTGACTGTGCTGTAGATGTTTCCTATTCCTTCTGTGCATAATTCCTTCACTTGTCTCTATGTCATAAGGTCTAGGAGCTACCTCATTAGTGACAAATGCCTCCTGCATCCATCCATCTTTTACCATTGTGCATGTGCATGCTGTCTTGGGGTAGTAAATGTTTTAGTACTTGTGCCCCTTTGGCATAATAAAGTTTTCATTATATTTATCTTGGAACTTGTAATCATGTATGCCAATTTCTTGTTTCTTTTCCATGGTTACCAAATTAGGTAGAGTTGTTCTAGCTATCCTGTTAAATAAGAGCTCAGCTAGTGAAAGCCCATGTTTCAAAGGAGATGCTCTATAATCCAGTAATGCCAGAAAAGGATCTGTGTAAGACTCCTCTGCTGTTTTTAGCCACCTTTTTTATTACCTTGACACCATTTTCTGTAAGTCTAGGAGACTGTGGATTGCTTCAGCTAAAGGTAATGTCTGTGAATCAATACTGCTTTGCAAATCACTTAAATTCATACCCATCCAATTGTGGTCCACTGTCAGACTGACCACAACTGGTATGTCATGTTTGGCAAAGATCAAGTCTGTGTGCGATTGCATTCTTTGAAGCAGTGTCCTCTTGTCTTTCCATTTTTGGATAGTGAGAGCAATAGTCTGAAACCAGTGCATAGTTTTTTCCATCATGAGGAAACGGATGTATGGCTACTGTGGACCGCAGGACTAATTCTTCCTTGATCACTATTACTAGCTGTTTTGCTTGTCTCTCTCTGTATTTTTGACTGGTTGAACACGCTTTAATTTTCTTTTCTATGCCCTTATTAATTTGTGACCAGTATAGCATTTTTTTCTAGCCCTTCTTTTGCATTTCTCTATAACCAAGTGATGTTCATATATCCTCTGTAACATATCCTGATGTAGTAGTTTGGAAAAAACAAAAAACAAATCTATCATTTCTAAACAAGAACCCATCTATTACTGATAGCACTTGATCAAACTGGTAATAAGGACTGCGTATGGACTTTGCATACCATCCTGCATTAATGGCTTCTATTACAGTTTGTAAAATCTAGTCTCGTGCCATGGCATCTGCAAGCATACTCCATATTTTATCTGAAATGGCACATTTTCTTTAGCAGATTGACCTGCTCAATGTCTAACTCTGGGTTGGTTCTACTTCTGGTCCATTAAAAGCTCTCTACAGAGTATCTGCCACCACTAACCCTTTCCCTGTCTTATATTTTAATCTTAAATCATTTCACTGCAATTTAAAGAATAGTCTGTATTCTCTGTAATGTCAGCAAGTGCCCCCCCCCCTTTTTATTTTATTTTATTTTTTTGCTACTGTCACCTGTGGCTTGTGATCTATTTCAGCTAATACCATTCACTTGTGAAGGAAAACATACAATTTTTTTACATCCATGCATCAGAGCTAGCACCTCTTTTTCAATTTGTGTATGCTTACACTCAGTTTTAACTAAAGCCCTGGAAGCATATGTTATGGGTCTTTAATGCTCCCCAGACTTCTGCATGAGTGCTGCCCCAAGACCATCCTTAGAGGCACTGCAGCTTTTTGTAATAGCAGTTTTAGGTTCCTAAATGCATCACAGTGGTGTCTTCACAGATCCATTATTTATTTTTGTGCAAGGAAACTAATAGGCTGCTGCATTTCTGTCAGATTAGGTATAAACTTCCCCACAAAGTTTACCATGCCCAGAAACTTTTGCATCCCTTTCTTATCTATGGGAGGTGGCATATCAGTACCCTGCTGGGATCTCCCTGTTCATCTTGATCCATTATTTATTTATTTTTTAAAATCTACAAATGTTGTTTCTCTGTCTCTAAATTTAAACTTTTGTCTGTTGAGTTTTACACCCACTTGACTGAGCCCTTTCCAGAGTTCTCGGAAGCCCCTGATCATGTTCCTCTAACATGTGTCCCCATATTACAATATCATCTAGATACACTCTGGCACCTTTAATGCCAGCAAATATTTGTTGCATACATTTATAAAACCCTTCTGGGGCTGAAAATAACCCCAAAGGCAATCTACAAAAGCAGAAGCTTCCATAGGGAGTGTTGAATGCCTGCTATTTTTCTCTAATGGAACCTGCCAAAACCCAGCTGATGCATCTAATGCGGAGTAATACATTGCTTGTGCCATCTCTCCAAAGATTTATGTGCTGTTAGGAATAGGGAAACACTCCTTTACATGGGTGGAGGCAAAAGTATAGGGTCCCACTTTTATTTTTTTGCACTGTTACCAAAGAATCAAAGAATCATAGAAAATTAGGGTTGCACAGGACCTCAGGAGGTCACAACTAGTCCAACCCCCTGTGCAAAGCAGGACCAGCCCAAGTACAGTATCCCAGCCAAGGCTTTGTCCAGACAGGCCTTAAAAACCTCCAAAGACGGAGAGTCCACAACTTCTCTGGGTAATCTGTTCCAGTGTGTTACTACCCTCCCAGTGAGAAAACTCTTCCTAATATTTAACCTAAACTTCCCTTGCTGCAACTTGAGCCCATTGTTCCTTGTTCTGTCATCTGCCACCGCTGAGAACAGTTCAGCTCCATCCTCTCTGGAACCAGCCTGCAAGGAGTTGAAGGCTGCTATCAACTCCCCTCTTGGCCTCCTCTTCTCTAGACTAAATCAACCCAGTTCCCTCAGTTTTTCCTCATAAGTCATGTCCCCTAGCTCTCTCACCATTTTTGTTGCCCTTCACTGGACTCTTTACAATTTGTCCACATCCTTTCTGTAATGGGAGAACCAAAATTGAACAGAGGGCAAAAATCACTTCCCTAGACCTAATGGAAACACACCTACCAATGTAGCCCCGGATGCCATTAACTTTTTTGGCAACAAGGGCACACTGCTGGCTCATATTCAGCTTATTGTCCACTGTAACCCCCAGGTCCTTCTCTGCAGAGCTACTGCCAGCCAGTCAGCCCCCAGCCTGTGCCGGTGCATGGGCTTGTTCCGTCCTAAGTACAGGACTTTGTTGAAACTCATGAGATTTCTTTTGGCTCAATCCTCCAATTTATCTAGGTCACTCTGAATCCTAGCCCTACCCCCCAGTATATCTACTGCTCGTCCCACCTTGGTGTCACCTGCAAACTTGCTGAGGATGCACTCTATGCCATTTTCCATGTTGTTGATGAAGACATTGAACAAAACTGGTCCCAGGACTGATCCCTGGGGCACCCCACTCCATACCAGCTGCCAACTTGACATTGAGCCATTGATTACTGCCCTCTGAGCCTGAGGCTCCCACCAGTTTTTTATCCACCTTGTGGTCAATTCACCCAGCCTCTACTTTCTTAGCTTGCCTACGAGAATGTTGTGGGAGACTATACCAAAAGCTTTGCTAAAATCAAGGTACACTACATACACTCGTCTCCCCACATCCACAGAGCCAGTCATCTCATCATAGAGGCAATCAGGTTGGTCAGGCATAACTTGTGCTTGGTGAATCCATGCTGACTCTTCCTAATCACCTTTTTTTCCTCCAGGTGCTTAGAAATGGGTTCCTTGAGGACCTCCTCCATGATTTTTCCAGGGACTGAGATGAGGCTGACTGGTCTGTAGTTCCCTGGATCCTCCTTTTTCCCTTTCTTAAATATGGGCACTATGCTTGCCCTATTCCAATCATCTGGGACCTCTCTTGATTGCCATGAGTTTTCAAACATGATGGCCAAGGGTTCTGCAATCACATCAGCCAACTCCTTCAGCACACTTGGGTGCATCCCAATTGGCCCAATGGACTTGTATGTGTCCAACTTTTCTACATAGTCCCTAACTTGTTCTTTCACCTCTGTTGTCTTCCCACCTCCTCCTCAAATTGCACTGCCCAGTGCAGTAGCCTGGGAGCTGACCTTGCCTGTGAAGACTGATGTGAAAAAGGAATCGAGTACTTCAGCTTTTTCTGATTTCTTCTGTCACAAGTTTGACTCCCCCATTCACTAAAGGACCCACAATTTCCCTGACCTTCCTTTTGCTACTGACATACTTGTAGAAACCCTTCCTGTTACTCTTCACATCCCTTTTTAGCTGCAACTCCAAATGTGATTTAGCTTCCTGACTTCATCTTTGCATGCCCAAGCAATGCTTTTATATTCTTCCCTGGGTTTTCCACTTCTTATAAGCTTCCTTTTTGTGATTTAGTTTATTGAAGAGTTCCCTGCTACTGTTTTCTGCCATACTTGCTAGTCTTCCTGTGCATCAGGATGGTTTGTTCCTTCATTCTCAGGAAGGCTTCTTTGAAGTACAGCCAGCTCTCCTGGACTCCTCTCCCCCTCAGGCTGATTTCCCAGGGGATCCTGCCCATGAATTCCCTGAATGAGTTGAAGTCTACTTTTCTGAAGTCCAGGGTCCTTATTCTGCTGCTCTCCACCCTTCCTTTCCTCAGGCTCCTAAACTCAATAAACTTGTGGTCACTGTTGCCCAAGTTGTCATTCACTACCACATCCCTTACCAATTCATCCCTGTTTTTGAGTAGCAGGTCAAAAACAACATGACCCTTGTTGGCCTCCCCAGCACTTGCACCAGGAAGTTATTCCCAACTCTCCAAAAAACTTCCTGGCTTGCCTGTGCATTGCTGTATTGCAGATGTTAGGGTGATTGAAGTCCCCCATGAGGACCAGGGCCTATGATTGAGAAACTTCTGCTAGCTGTTTGAAGAAAGCCTCATCCACCAATTCCTGGTCTGGTGGTCTATAGCAGACCCCCACCACAACATCACCCCTGTTGCTCTCCCCCTGACCCTAACCCAGAGACTCTCAACAGACCTGTCTCCAGGTTCATACTGGAGCTCTGAGCAATCATGCAGCTCTTTTACATGAAGTGCAGATCCTCCTTCTCTTCTTCCCTGCCTGTCCTTCCTGAACAGTTTGTACCCATCCATGACAGTGCTCCAGGCATACAAGTTCCCACCACATCTGTGTTTTTCCAATCATGTCATAGTGCCATGACTGTGTGAGGACTTCTAGTTCTTCCTGCTTTTTCCCAGGCTTCTTGCATTTATGCAGAGGTAACTAGTTTATTGCCCTACTTTCTCAGGAAGTCTGAGAGCACCTACCCTGTTGCTTACTCCTGCTTTCTTCCTCCAGGTCTCCCACTTCCCCATTTACCTCAGGGCTTTGGTCTCCATCCCCCGGCAAACCTAACTTAAAGCCCTCCTCAATAGGTGATTAAGCCTGTCTGCAAAGACTCTCTTCCCTCTCTTCATCATGTGGCTCTTGTCTCTTCCCAGCAATCCTTCTGGTTGGAACAACATCCCATGGTGAAAGAAGCCAAAGCCCTGGTGGTGACATCACCTGCATAGCCGGGTATTGATCCACAGGGTGCACCCACTCCTGCCCAGGCCCTTTCACTTGACTGGAAGGATCGAAGAAGACACCACTTGAGCAATGTTCCCTCTAAGGAGTAGCGTGCCATGAGCATGCCACTTAGGTCTAGTGCAGGGCACTTACCAAAGGGGCCTGGGGGCTGGGGACCAGAGGCAGGAGGCTGGAGCCGAAAGCCTGGGGGGCAGAGCCTGGGGGTAGAGGCCAGAGGCTGGAGCGGGAGCTGGGGTCTGGGTTTGGAGGCTGGGGGCCACAGGCTGGAGCCGGGGGCTGGAGGCTGGAGCTGGGGCCAAGATGCTGGGGGTTGGAGACTGGGGGCTGGGGCCGGATGCTGGAGCTGGGGGCTGGTGTGGCCTCTGCTGGCTTTGTGGAGGTGCTCCGCTGCCCTGCATCAGGGTCAGGGAGTGGAGCACTTCCCCGGAGCTGGCAGACCCCTTGCCAGTCCCCGGCTCCAGCCTCCATCCCTGCCTTGCCTCACCTCACCTTGGGGAGGAGCTACTGCCCACCCCAAGTGATGCTCCACTGGCTTTGGGACACTGCTCCACTCCCCTGCTTCACCTCGGGGAGAGAGGAGGCACATGGTGTCAGGACCGGGGAGCAGAGCAGTGTCCCAGAGCTGGCACAGCCTCACTTGGGGTGGGCAGTGGCTCCTCCCTGGGGTGAGGCAAGGCAGGGATGGAGGCTGGGGCGGGGGGCTGGCTCAGGGTCTGCCGGCTCCAGGGAAATGCTCCACTCCCTGGTCTTGATGCCACATGCCTCCTCGCTCTCCAAGGGGAAGTGGGGGAGCAGAGCACTTCCCTGGAGCTGGTGGACCCCATGCCAGGCTCCCACCCCCACGTCACCTCGGAGCTAACCTTCAGCTCCTTTCCCAGTGTGTGGCCTTGAAAAGGCTGCCTGTGGTCAGACTTTTAGTTGTGCACGGCTCCGCATGTGTGCACCTTAGAGGAAACCTTGCATTTGAGCCCCAGACCCCTTCACCCTGGCACCCAGAGCCCTGTAATCACTTTTGATCTTCTCAGGGTCTCCCCTGGCATTGTCACTGGTGCCCACATGGATAAACCCACTCTGTTGGTTCCTCTGCTTTCTCCATGATATCCTTAGTGATGAGTTTAATTGTGCTTTCCAGCTTTGTCTTAGAGCTAAAGCATGTATTGTAGGACTACAGGATTCATACTGCTCAATCTTATATTCTTTTTTCAGCTCCCTTTTTCCTCATATAGATCCTAAAACTTATCTTCAGTTGTACTGAGCCACTCTATAGTATATCTTCTCTGAATAAAACCCAGTGCTTGACTGGTCTTTAGCTCTAATATAGGTGTGTGTTTTCCTGGCACAGCCAAAAACTGTTTTGTTTTTTTTCATTACCATCATTTACCCTTATTTCCAGCTTACATGTGCCAACAGTAAGAATCAACTCCCCAGTGTAAACTTGGAGCCTTATTTGCTTGCTGTGAATATTTGCTTTCATTTTCAAGTCCTTTACAATATAGTCGTGTACAACATTGGCTTGTGCACCAGTGTCCAATTTAAGTCACCGGGGTTTGGTTTTGTTTCCAGGGTAATATCCCAGCCTTCCCATGATGTATTTTGTACAATTCATAGATACATCTCTTTACAGCTGCTTGTAATGTTGCAACTGTGCGCACATTGTTCCTTTCTGTGTCTGCAGTCCTCTTCTCTGCACACTCGAGCAAAATGCTTCAGTATTTCACTTTTGTTACAGCATTTTCCAAAAGAAGGACATTGCTGTGGTCTATGTTTATTAGTACAGCATGTACAGCTCCCCCTGATTGCATTTTTCAGGTATCCCCTTGTAATCTCTATTTTGTCTCTGTTTCCCACCCCCAGGAGGGTTTATTATTCTGTCAACAATTTCAGCATCTGGCTTTTCTTCCAAAGACTTTGTTCTAGTCTGAGTGATCTCTGCTGCTTTGCACATGCTGATTGCTTTTTCTAGTCTGAGATAAGGATCCTCCAGCAGTCTTTTCCTGCACTGCCTATCTAGTCCCTAGTACTATCTGATCTCTAACATGGAGTCTATGCTATCGGTTCTCCAAAATTGCAGGATTGACTTAGCAGTCTGAGATCCTTTTTCAAAATCCCTAAAGGATTCTCTCTCTTTTTGTGACCTCATGTGGAACTGATATCTTCCAAAGTTTCATTCTTTTTTTGGAATGCAGTACTCCCTAAACATCCTAAGCACTGCCTCATAATCAGCCTGCTCTGCTTGACTCCATTTCAGACTGCTACTACTATATGCATCCAGTGCCTCAGCACCCACGATATACAGAAAAATAGTAACTTTTGGTCACTTGGCTTCTCAGTGGCTCCATTCACCCTCATGTACAGGCTGAACTGTTGTTCAAACACATCCAGCTCTCTGTCACATGGGTGTAGAGTTTCATCTCTGCTGGAGCTGGTAGTTGCTCCATTTTTTTTTCTCTTAAAGCTCACTCCATGAAATGCAATTGCTTGGCTCCATCCACTTCTGGTACAATGTTGTATTATGGGTTCAGTTCACTGATGCTAGAACTGCTTTTACTATGAGGTTTCTTTATTTTTTGCTAACAACTCACATGTGCGCATGCACGTGCGCGCGAGCACATATACACACACGGAGCTATGCTTTTAGCAGTGCCCAAGCATGCTAATAAAGCTGGTTCAATTACGTTTACATGAGCTATAGTCACACCTTTCATTGTACTTTGAATACAGCTGTAGAACAGCCCCAAAGGGCACTGACAGAAGTGATGGCATGTCACATGATCAGGCCTTAGAAACACTTTACAGCCATGCACTGACAGAAGTGCATGGCTGCAGAGCACTTTAAAAGTGCCCAGTCATGTAACTCTATGAACCTTCATTAGGTGCGGTGGGGTCTCCAATCCACCAGTCCCCCCCTATAGCTGGGACAAACCCCAGACTGAGTTTCCTCTGCTCCCCTCCACCGCTCCCATTCTGAAGACAGCACCTGACAGGGCTCAGGGAGAGCAACAGCAGCCACATAGCTGCTCCAAACTGGACCTCAGTCCTCCAAGCCCCCAGACCCACCAGCCAATGTCTGTTGGGTTGGGGGAATGCTGTAACTCATGGTACTTTCTGTGAAGCTCTATGAGTTACAGCAGGGAGTTGCACATCTGTCAGCGCCCTATATATTTTGTTAAGTCCTGGCACTCTTGAACATTTAGCCTTTAGGGAAATAAAACTTGTTCCCTGATGCTTTCTCTGTCATGGCACTAAGTTTATCTCAGCGCGGTACTGAATCTGGGCCATGCTGTGGTGCTTGATTTACATAACTACAGTATGTAAAACTCAAGCTACTTATATACAGTTCTGATCGGAGTTATGTCTATTTTTGTTCCAGTCAGTAATAAGCCTCTTATGCTCTCAGAACTCCCCAGTCCTGCTAGCAGGCACAATAATGTCTATAACCACAATGGAATAGGAGAAAGAGAATTTGCCCAGACTGAAAACTCCCCTGGATGAAATGAAAAATGGCAAATCTGCTAGTCAGAAAATAAATACTGGAGATGGCCAAATGCTGGACAACAAAGTAATAGCTTTCAACACAAGAATTAAAGCCAGGCAGAACACAGGCTCAGGCAAAGAAGATTCAAAGGAGTGAATGCAGACAAATAATAAGAGGAATAGCTGAAGGATCATTTCTGTTTACAAAAGCCAAATGCTATGAATGGAATGACAAAATCAAGGAATGCTAGCTTGGCATTTTCAAACAGGGGCTGTGAATAATTAAAATGAAAAGATAGAAGGCAAACACAAAAGAAGGTACCCAGCAGAATTCTTATTATACTTCGGGTTTTTTGGGGGGGGTCTACATAAAATCATCACTCTGGAGATCAGTCTATTGACAACATAAAACTAGAAAACTACCTAACATGCTGACATGAAATGTTTTGCAGAAGCAAAATAGCAACCATAAAATCCCCAGTTAGATGGTAAGAATTAAATTGAGCAATGACATACTTGCAATAAGGGAAGTACAACTTTGTGGCTTCCAAACAGAAAGCAAACATGGAAAAAGTCAGGATAGGCCTTCAGTAATCAGATACAATAGTGAGGAGAAAGACAAAAATGTCTATTGTTCTTATTGTTGTCATGATTTATTTGTATCTGCAAAGTGACTAGAGGCTGAGACTGAGGTCAGCTCCTTCCTGGACAAACATGCAGGGTGTGTCTACATGTGCTGATTTAAGGAACTTTAGCCATTTTTAAGGCACAGGTCTACACATGTGCACCTTAAAAAATGGTGATTTTAGGCTAATCATGCCTAAATTTGATACCTGCATAAAGCAGGTAGTTGAGGTGTCTTAAGGGACATGTAGATGCCTTATGTCAGCTGAGCAGGGGGAAACCAAGCCTGTTGGCCCTTGTGCTGCTGCCAGGTGCTGCCAAGAAGAAGAAGTAGTGGGTGCTGTTCTCCAAGGCCCAGACACGGGAGCTGGAGAGGCATTTCTACGAGCAGTGGTATCAGTCAGTGTGCCGACTGACTTGCTACTAAGTCCCAAGTGTCTACTGCCAGGTACCACTGCTGCCGGAACTGCTGCTCCAGCATCTTGGCCTTGGAAAACAGCACCTGCCACTTCTTCCTAGCAATGCCCAGAAGTAGCATGGGGCCCCATGGGCTCAACTCGGGCCTACTCTTGACCAATGCTGGGGAGGCAGAAATTTGGGGAGGGAGTTAGATCCAGGGCTGGGACCAGGGCTGGAGCTGAGGCCAGGCCAATCTTGTCCAGGAGACTGAAGGTTCCCATCCCCTTGCCCAGCATTGGGCTGCATTGCCTGGCAAAGCTGCCACAGACTTGGGGAGCCAGCAGGCAGCTTGGTATGCCATGGACAGGCCCAGCACTGGGTGCAACTGTCTTGAATGTAGCGCTAGACATGGCCTGGGGGCTCAGGTGCGTCCTCTGTTCACATGGGGCTGAGGTCTGGCAGTGGTCCAGCAACATCAGGTTTGCACATGCAGCTGACAGACCCTGTGGTCCCTGGGTGCACCCCGCAACTTTCTCTGTGCTCCCTGGCCAGGATGGCACTCATTGTTCATGCTGCCCTCAGCCACCTTCCAGGCACAACACCCACCAGCTTCTCACAGGCCCTGGCACAGCTCTGCATGCAGTGGGTTGTCCAGGATGCTGCCCAGAGCAGGCTACAAATGTATTCACCCAATGAGCTGTGTTAAGGTGCTGCAAGGCATGCACATGTAGATGCACACCTAAATCACCTTAATGCAGCTTAGGCTAAGGCACATTAAATTTAGGCGCATGTAAATTCACATGGAAACATACCCACAGTGTCCAATAGTCTTCATCTTGAAAACCTTACACTGTAAATATGAAAAGCAGATAAAAAAGTAGTAGGTCAAGGTCCTACAATACCTCACTAGCAGAGCCCAGAATAAACCATATGCTTCCTGAGTCTAAGCCAAGTGCCCTCCCCATCAATTCCCTAGGCAGATGGATTCAATGTAAGAAAAGTCTTTCACAATGTAGATTTCTCCCTCTTATCTGATCTCCAATATCACTGCATTGCTTTAACTAATAAGGCCCATTAGTCCACCAAAACCTTTTGCCCTTCTTTCTTGCAGGTCCTTGTGCATGCAGTATTTTCCCTAAGATTGTTTTCACAGCTCATACTCTGCCCCCCATTCAAATGCCTAGCATCTTGTCCTAGAAAGCTGACTAATGACAATGGCTAAAGTAGATGGCTTGTCATTATCTCCTCTTTACCTACTACTAAAGAATAAATCTACAAAAAAAGGATGAAATCTTTTGTTCCCATTTGGATCAGCCCTGTGTTGACATAGTCAGCAAATTTTCAACAAAATGTTTTTGTCAGAAAAGGCCAATTTGTTGAAGCCAAATCTTTCCTTCGGACCATGGCAGCCTTAACGAAGGTTTGACCAGGAAAGGATTCTCAGCTTCAGGATATAATATGGTCAGAAATACAGATCCCTTCCTGTCCAGGAATAGCCACATGGTTAGAGTACTCACTGGAGAAGCCTATTTTCAACTTCCCTTAGAACAAGCACTTAAACCTCAGACACTTACATTGCAACTGACTCATCTATGAGCTTTTCCAGGATGGGGAATCTTTCTTGTTGGAGTTCTTCTAATTTGTATAAATAAGCAAAAATTCAAAATTAAACAGATCAATTAAACAGATCAATGACCTATGTCCCAAAGAGCTTAAAAGCAAGATACAAGAGATGACACACAGATACAGACTCAGGGAAAAAATGGACATTATGAGATTTTTTGAGAATGATGTAAGAAGTTCTTTATTCTATTAGACAAAAGCATAACAAGGTACTATTGCTAGAACTTGAAATTTAGTGAATGTAGATGAAAAACAAGGTGATTTCTTAATAGTAAGTGTAATGAATGGCAAAAACTTCCCTGGGAAAATACTAGGTGTTCTAACGTTTGAAATGTTTAAAACAGATTCAATAAACTTGTTTCTTATGGCCTTAAAAATCTATGAATGAATGAACGCATTTATGAATAGACTCCAGTCATGCAATGCTTGCCATGGGGGCAGGCTATGGAGTCATTGATTTCAATGAAGGTTCTCTTGGGTTTGGAAATCTGTGATGCCATGAACCTTGCAAAATTAGAGCCCTACCGTGGGTGAAGCAACTGTCTCCTATTGAGCTCATTTCAGGGTAGCATCTCCATTAAAAAGGAACACTTATGTACAACCTTGATCTCAATCATATGTCTATGTTGTAAAGAACTTATTAAACCATGTCTCCTGAATAATAATCCAAGTAGTGGGAAAATGCACTGGGGCTTCATGGTCTGGTCCTGGAAGTGAGGATTCTCACAATGAAGCAATCAGTTGATCTCTAGCTAGTGAACAACAAAAGGCCTTTGAGCTGTTATGGGAAACTAGTAAAACAACTCTGAGAAAAGAGTGGCACACAGAATGCAACACCATGATTACTTGTTTCTTAAAAGTGAACCTCTGGGGCTATCTAGGGAGTGAACATTCCTCCTTTTCCCTCCAAGTCAAACCTACAGCATACATAACAATACATGCAATAGCAATGAGTCCCTCATTTAAACATGTTTTGTTAACAGAGTCAAAGCTGTTGAAGGGAAGCTGAAAGCACTATTTGTCCTGGGCCTTTGAAAGCCAACACAGCTTCCTCATACGCAACGATTTAGCATGAAAGAAAAGGAGGTTATTATCTACAAAGCCTTCCAAAGATTATAATTAAGGGTGACAGGCTTGAAAGAGGATTTCACATCTCTTTCTACAGTGAGCGCTGTAAATTGAGGATGCTACAGCACTTTTCACTGCTCTGAACATGGCACGCAGACACACTCAGACATAATGCTCTGTGATTTAAAAGCTCGTGCCCACACCCACCCCTCCTGCATCATAAATTGATTGATGATGACAAGTGAATAAGATTAACACCTCATGGGGACAACCTTCAGCTTAAATAAAAGATAAAACTATTTATCCTATTCTGGTTCTTTCTCCCACTCCCTGGAGAGGACATAAAATACCCTGAAATCCATCTATTCAAAATGATCATCAAGACTCAAAGTTGGAAGCTGTCAGGTCTTCAAAGAAATTCCTTTTCACAGACCATGGACAAGCCGTACTATTTGCCCCAGTGTTAGGGAAATAATCATTTTGCACTTGATCTGCTCAAATTCTGCAAAATTCTACTCACCCACTCATCCCAATACATGGGTTTTTTTTCTCTCTTTGACAGACAGGGAAAGGTTTTTTCATCATCATAGAAAACATGAGTAAGTTTCTTTTCATTTTTTTGCAAGTGTTATCTTACCGACACAACAAGAGTGTGAGGCTGTCTCATGTGTAACACAAAACATGTATGGATGCAAAGATCCAGAGCTCAAGATTTAATGCAAGAAACATTCAAGGATGAAATCTAATTTTTTTCATGCAGTGGTTATTCAGCAGCTCATTGTGCAAGTCATCAACCTCACGCTTTCATTACTACAAGTGCATACATTCCTTATAGCAAGGGTAGCCAACCTGTAGCATGGGTGCTAAGGATGGAATGGGCAGCTGCTGTGTGCAGCAAACAGCATCCTGGAGAGGGACCAGGTAGCAGAGTCACAGAGACTAGAGACAGAAGTTGCACATAAATTGGTATAAGTGCTCAGAAACCAGTTCAAATCTGTAACACAACAGAAGTTCAGTGAAACCTGAATAAGTTAAACCTGGATGGATGTAGTATCAGACTTCACTGATTTTGGTTGAATCAGTTTATTGAACTTTTGTTCCAGATCCACTCCAGATTCAAGTGAACTTGAAGCAAGCCAGGATGCTTTGCACCTTCCTTGCAACCCCCCCCCAGCAGGGCAGGTGTGCCAGCCTTGGCCCAAGCTGTCTGCTCCAGCTGAGTGGAGAGGTGTGCTCTAGTGGCCTTCAGTTTCTGTCCTGGGCCACTGCAAGCTTGTCACTACATTTTCAGAATCAACAGTGAACGTCTGTTTACTTGCTTATTGGTTCAGTCTACACAGTTTAGACTAACCTGCAGATTGAATTGATTCAGCCTCAGGATTTTTCATTGTCTGTACTTAGTCAGATAGAGCAGGGAGGAAATAGCCAAGCAACAGATCAGATAGAGAGCAGAGGGCAGGGAGCAAAAACTGGATCAGCAAATCTGGTAGGGAGCACAGGGCAGGAAGAAGAAAGCATAGCAGCAGAACAGACATGGGGTGGCACTCAGGGAGGGTGCAGGACTATTTACGATGAGCCCCGAGGAGGCCCTGTTTCAGGTTATTTAGGGATGAAACCCCAGGTGACCCATCCAATCTGAAGAAGTCTAGTGATGACTGCCATGAATCCATTATCAGCCATTTGCTGACTGAATGGTTGTTAGAATAATTTGTGGCATGGCTGCAAAAAAGGTTGCCTCCCACTATCTTACAGGGTCACCCATGGAAGTATGGCCATAACAACACCACCAGAATGTGCAGGGGGCTGTCAGACCACTCAACCATGGCAGTAGTATCTGTTCAGTTTAAGAATAGTAATAAAAGCACCAGTAAGTAAGAGACAGCAGTGAGCCATGCAACTGAGCCCATTGAGAATCCAGTCTTCCTTCATGTCTGAAGATGTCCGGATCTAGAACCACAAAGTTGAGATGGCTTCTACACTTTCCTAACAGTTCCATGTTGGGCCCATCTATAATACCATATTTTATCACATACAAACACCCTGGATATACCTACACATGTGCTTTAATGCACATTAGCCTATTTTAATCTGTTTTAAAGCAGCACTTCCAAAACCAATGTTCTTTAGTTAATGCACAATAAGACAGGCTAATGTGCATTTCCCTAATACCTTACAATGAAAGGCACTTATACACGAGCAGGGAAACTGCTCCGAAGCACTGTAATTACAGTGCATCAGAGCAGACTCAATTAGTTAAGTCTGCTAGAGCATAGTAATTACCGCACTCTAGCAGTCTCCAGCATCTCGTGTATCAGAGTGCCCACACTTAAAACCCATTTGTTGAACTTTAGTTAAAGCACACCCACTGCCATTTTTAAGTGTGGGGATGCTGATAAATGAGGTGCTCTGGGTTCTTTAATTAGAGCAGCTCTCAGAGGCATTCCAACCTAAGCGCCCCCCCCCCCCCCCCGCCGACTCAATGCTTGGAGCAGGGAGGTACTAGATTTAAAGTGCATTAACTAAAGTGTGTTAACACACATGTAGATGCACCCCCTATTTCTGTCCAAAATCATTCTCCTAAAACTGGGTGTTTGGATTAAGCAGGGATGCTTTTTCTTCACTGTGCATGCCATGCAGATACCAAGATGGTTGCCCTTTTTCTGCCTCAACTAGATGAAGGGCCAGAATCTAGTTTGAACCATTTTACAGCTGTAGCTATTGGCTGAGCATTGTAGCTTGTGCCTGAAAAGGCCAGTGAGCTGCCAGTAGTATCAACCATAACAACCAACTTATATAAATACAGGGGATTCCAAGCTCAGTTCTGCTGGAGGCCTCTGTGAAGAAGAAACCAGCTTCCTGCCAAGGAGTGACCAGAGCAGCAAACTTCTTTGTTCACTCTTTGTTGCTTATAGGCTGAACAATTAGACCCAGAACCAGAGTGGGCATATCTACATGTGTAGTTAGCACATAGAAATAAAC
Organism: Crocodylus siamensis; assembly: GCF_052110815.1. Lineage (NCBI taxonomy): Eukaryota > Metazoa > Chordata > Crocodylia > Crocodylidae > Crocodylus > Crocodylus siamensis. Next base: position 250,359,756 of record NC_143397.1, read on the forward strand.
TCCAGTGCAGTCCGTACTGGAGTTCACTGCTTCCAGGTACAGTGTTTACATGTGTGCCCAGGACTGCAGCACATAGAGCTGTGGTGGAGCTGGGGGCCCTGGGGTAAGCCTGCCAGTTTGGGGCTGCTCTGCCCTGGCTCAATGTACTGCAGAGGGGCTGACTGGGGCATGAGGGTGGTGCAGTGCAGGGCTAGCCATAAGGCAGACCCTGCACTGTAGCATCCTCATGCCCCAGCCAGCCCTGGTCACTGTCTATATGTGTGTTGCGGTGCATGTAACTACCCTGCTGTAAAATAGTACTTGCCCCAGACAGGCTGATTAATTCCTACAGCAGAATTAATTAATTCACTGTGCTCGAATAGTGGTACACATGCAGACAGTGATGCTTTACTGTTGAGCTAATGAGTCAGCTCTGCAGTAAAGCGCATGTGTAGATGCACCCAGTGGAGTTATTCAGAAGCAGCTGTTTTTCCTGTTGCCCTTTCATAGATTCAGAAATCCAAGAAGCTCTCAAGGACTGTGCATCACTGCGCTACAGTGTATCCTCCACAGAGGACCGTTGTAACATATGATGTGATGCTCAGTATCCTCTTTGCATCTTTGTATCTTCTCTCAGTATCTTCTTTGTACTCTAGTTAAAAAAACCCAACAACTTTAGATACTTTATTGTTTCATTATTAGTCACTCAAGCATCTTTAATGAGAAGTGTCACACAATAGATATTGTGTGTATACACAGTGAACCCACTGGAGTTGTGCACGCTACTTTGCAAAATCCTTACATGTGCAACAGGATTGATTCTATAGCCCAGCGATTAGGGCCCTTGGGTGTGATGGGAGAGGCCTTCACTGCAGTCCCTGTTCCCAGAGTTATTTGTGTGTTTTTTTTTTTTCACCCAATTTTTCTCTAATATAAAAGCATGAGCACCTGAACCCATAGCATGTATATACAGTGGCTCAGATAAAGCAGGAGATATGAAAGGTGCCCATACCCATATTATTTTAGATCCTAGTACCTGGGGCACTCTCCTGGAAGAGGAAGATGTAAAGTTGCATTCTGTCAGGCTGAAGAGGACCTCGAACCTAGGGCTCCTTTCTTGTGGAGATCACACACGTGCATATATAAGGTTAATATACAAACTGAAACTTTTCTGAAGGATCTCCCCCACCCAGCCTATGCATCCCTGACATTTTTGATCTCAGGGCTTTGTTGCACGTTACACTGTGATCGACACAAATGTTGATGGGTGTTAGTGCTAGCTCCAGTTTGGAGTAATCCCAAGTGCAGGGCTGGAGAAATGAAGGAACCCTTCTCCCATTCCAGGCTTCCTCCCTACCCTTGCCCCTCAGGCTCCCCCGATTCGCTCCTACCCCTGTTTCCCCAGGACTGAGAGCTCACACAGCCACAAGTAAGTGAAGGGGAAGCAGTGAGTGGGGATCTGGGGCACTGGGGAGAGTGGGGGAGGCAGGAGGCAGAGGGCTGGGTCTGGGCCAGCAGGGGGGAACATGTGGGGTGTTCGCACTAAGGTGTTGTATCATGTGACTACACCTTGGTGTAATAGGAGCTGGCTAACACGGATCAGGGATAATCCTGCCCTGGGATGGTGTCACCTTGAGCCATACGATGAGCATTTCAAACTAGCTTTAGGTGTGTATGTGCCAGCAATCCAGACATTAATGCTCCAGGAGCTGCTCAAAATTACCATGTAACAAGGCCCGCACATACTACAAGTTTTCAGCGCATTCAGGAAAAGTCATTTGGCTTGGGTTTCTTTCTCTGCTTCTCTGCCAACATGCCTCAAATCTGTCATGGTGAGACCACAGCTATTAGCCAACTGGCATGTCATTCTCCATGACCCATTCAGTCTATGGCCACCCTGTTGGGACTCCCCATAAAAGAGCCAAGTTGTGTACATTGCAGTGGTTGTTTTTGTAATACGGGTACGGACTGGATGGGAACTGCCAAGGACACGTTCCATCAGCCCTCAAAAAGCATCATAAAGTACCAAGCTCTCATTTGGGCTGGCCCAAACAGGATGTTAATGGTGGCTAGGAGGAGAAATGCCGTCCTTCTCCCTTTTGTCCTTGCTCTGGAAATAAGTGGCATCTCTCATAGGCGGCATTAGGAAACATTGGCATGCGGAAGCTGATAGCCCGGTCCTCTTTTTATGTATGCATGTTGTGTACGACTCTATTCCAATCTTTTGAAAGGACCTGTTCTTCTGTAATTTAAGCAAAGGCACTGTCATTTCATAAAATATGTCCTTCTCTCCTTTCCAGGAGCTGACAGTGGCACATAATCCTGTGCTGATTTATGGCAGATTTATGCAGAAACATACTTTTGTATACTTCTTGAATAATGGTGTATACAATTATTAAGCTTCTGGTTTTTACAACCTTTAGAAAAGATTGATTTTTGGTCATTCCGGTCTCAGTTGGGTTTAGCATGAGCCATGATGTAAACAGACTGTGACCTGACAGAATATTAATCTATGCACCAGACTACTCCCTTGGGCTGAATAATTCTTTCAGTCTTAAGAACAAAACAAGTCTCCGGTGTTTTGTTTAGTAAATCACTTAACAGGAGGTCACACTGAATGTGTGTCCAGGTTAAACAATATTTATTATTGAGTAAATATAGACAAGCCCTCCTGTGCAAAATTCTAATTTGGCTGAAGGAAAGTTGCCATCAGGAGGCGTTGCATGCATAATGGGAATCTTCCACCATGAAGCAATTTCCCTCCTTTAAATGCAGGACTTTGCAAAGTGTGGCATAAGCTTTTATTGTATGCTACTCTTGCAAGATGGATTTGCATAGAGCTGCATACACAGAGGTCAGAGAGGGGAATCGTTTTCAGCTAATTTCACAGTCAAAATGAATCCTCTTGCTTTAGTGTATGGGAAGTGCTGTGCAGAATGTGTTTTCTTTCTTTTTTAATTAAAATAATCTTGTCTGCCTATTTAAGACAACATTCACCTTGATATCAATGCACCACACATACCGGTCTATTTAACAAGCAACAAAACCTTATTTCCTGCTATCAGCTCCATTACCAGAGTAGCTTAAATATTTATGAATATACCGTGTCATGTACAGCAGCATAAAACCCCATTTTACTGTGCAGAGATAGAGTCATAGGGACATGAAGTGACTTGCTTAAGTCCGCATAGAGAATCTGTAGCAGAGCAGGAATCAAACCCACACATTTTGACTCCTGATCAAATAACATCATAAAATCATGTCATCATCAAAACCCATCATCCTTCCTCGAGAAGCTTGCGTTCATGATCTCTCTATAATCCTAGGATTTGTCTTTCTTTCTCTGTATTTTCTTTTCCTCCTTTTTTACTTCCTTGTCTTACACTTGATTTGTTTTTTTTGTTTTTCACATATCAAATGTCAAGGAGAAGAACTCAAGTACTCATGCTTCCCCTAAAGAAAACCAAATGAGAATGATAAAAAGGCATGTCTATTAAGGTGCAGAGCAAAGAGCAGTTTAATTAGCAGTATAACTCAGACAGCATTAATGCAGACATTAATTAGATTAGTTTGGTAATAAAATACCTATAAAATCATTGTCAACATTCCTTGAAGAAATTATGTAAATCCAAACACAAGAGTGGATAGGTTAGAATCAAATGGAAGGTTTATACAAAATATTGCATCCTGGCAGGATCTCATGTCTGAGTATTTTTCAGATAATTGTTGTTATAGTTTTATGGCAGCAATGAGAACAGGCTGGCTAAGGGATGAAGCTTTTTTCCTCCCAGGGTCAGCGTTGGTTTAGATATAATAAACCATTTTTGCCAGCACACTGGTAGAAATTGCACTCGCTTCCTTGCAAAAAAAAAGAAAGATAAGGCATGGGGAACATGACAAAGTGCCTCCGCTGCCCTGCTCAGCATCTTCCCCAGTGCATAGGAGTAATGGTGCACCCTCCCTGCCTCCGTGTTTTTGCTTCTCTTAAATTTCTACTGACACTTTTGGGGCTTCACCTCTGCAGCTGTTCACATGGAGAGGAGGTGGCTGACCTTAGAAGCCAATGCAAAGAGACAGCAGCAATAACACATTGCAATACCCAGGGGTGCCTTCATGACCAGGAAGTTGGCGTGAGGCAGCCAGCCCTGTTTGCTCCTGCCATTTCCATTCCACGCACTCCCTTTTCCTTTCCCACATCCCTTCCGTTTGTCATCTGCCGCCCTCTCTCTGTTTGCAAGGATCTTGATGCAGCGCTCAAGCATGTGCCTGATTGTAGGCATGTTCCTAATTTCCATTGACTTCTATGGCACTTTCACAAATAATTAAGTGCTTTGCTGAACTGGGATTTTCAATTTCCCCGTTCTCTCTTTCACCAGCGTCTTCTTACTTGTTAAGTCTCTTTTTCTCTTTCCCTTGATTTTTCTTCTTTCCTCTTTTTCTCCTTCACAAATGAAAAAAAAAAAAGCCTTTAGAACATTTCTTCCTTCCCTTGGATTGCTCCGGTGCCCCCTGTCTCCATCCATTTCTTGCTAGTTTTGTCTGTTTCTTCATGAACCCCTTTCTATATTTAGTTCCCCTCTAAAGAGCAACTTTTATAAGCAGAAGCATAGAAAGGTCCTTTATTGCTTTGGGCAAAGTTGGGGGGCATCCAGGGGCATACAAAAGGCGCTGGGGGATGTCCAGGACCCATGGGGTGCTCATGCAGTGTGCCTCACTGGGAGGCAGATGGGTCTGTGGTGCTGCACGTGCAGCCAGGGAAGATGCTGGGTTTTGCACTCGGGAGGGGAGGGAGCTGCCTGCACAGTGTGCCCCCAGGCCTGCAGCCCAGAATTTGGACAGCCTTGGACTTGATGGACTGCTTGTATTAACTACTCTAAGGAAACCGATGAGTTTGACCAGACTCATAAACTCTGGGTGCACAGAAGCGTTTCTAGCCTTCTTGGAATAATTCATATACATGTCCACTGGAAAAAAAAAAAACATCAGGCAAACTTTCAAAAGTTATAAAGAAACAAGCTGACCAGAACTATGGTGCGAAATAATCACTTGACCCAGAAGTAGCAGCTGCTGAGTGACCATATCTGGTTGGACAAGGAGCAGCACACCTCAGATTTTTTCAGATGAAGCAGTTATTAGTCTATTTATCCCTTCTCTTTAGAGGAATAATAGCTGTCCTGTCATTTCCCCATATGACTGGCTTCTCAGAAGAACTATTACTTGGCAAGTTTATAAGGAAAAACAAAGAGGTTAATTTGCAGCTGAACATGCTGGTATCTGGTGTGTCATAATTTCTCAGGCTCTTGAGAAAATGTGATTGTTTCTTTTCCTACCCAGTATTATCTGTACTTTGCTAATGCTCTTACGTAAATGCTTTAAATTGGGATTCTGCTTCACAGAGACAGCGTACATACCTTCATTAACCTAAGGTTATCAAGTTGCTCAGATGCATTTTCCTGTAAGCCCACTCAAACCGGAGATGACAAGCAGAGGCTGGGGAAGAGAATAAATGGAACAGACCCTCATCAGAAGGTCTCGGTTTGTTGTGTGCAAATCTCGGAGTAAACCGTGTCTTTGGATATGGCTAAGTGTCAAGTGGAGTGCACGCTTCCCGTCAAATGGGATGAATTGCAAAAGCTGCCTGAATTAGCATTTCCATCCTATCACAGACATGTGAATCACTGCACAGGGTGCCTAACACTTCCTCTTGTCAAAATGTTGGCATCTGGTTTGATTAATAAGAGTGTTCAGTGCAGCCAGACTTTATGGTACGTAGCTAGATAGCTAACTTCTGCCCGGGATAAGGTCAATTAGCTAGCAAATACACCTATTCAGGATAACAAATCTGTGGTCATTTATGTTTGTTTTTCTGCTGCGCTAAGAGTTTTATGATGGCCTGAAGGTCATGGTCATAAGTAATATTCAGGGACAGGGGGGTTGACACTCTCACCATTTTCTTCCAAATTCAACTTTCAGCTTCACCCCACCTGTATGTGCAAATTCTACTTCCCAGAATGATGATCATGTTCATGATCTTGTTATGTATCTCCATGTATAGAGGTTAAAACAAGAACCATAAAAAAAAAGGACTCCCTATCAGCTCTATATTCCCATTTCAAGCCCTTGGTAAATCACATCTGCTGTACATCAGCTTGTCCGCAACTTGGAGAAAATGAGTTATTTTCTCAACTGGAGTAAATCGACAAAGTACAACTGATGACTTCCATTTGTTCCAGCTGAGGATCTGGCCCACCGATGCTTAGCTAATTCACCCGAGTATTGTAATAAGAAATCAGAAAGCTGTCGGTCTGATCCAAAACCCACTCAGGTCAGGGTTTATATGTTGCTCATCTTAGGCCCTGGGTTTTTTTTTTTCTTCCATATAGTTTTACACTCAAATGTAGAAAAAGAAACAAAAAGCAGGCCAAAGGCCAGGCTCTATGAAGGAGTACAAAATATTTCTCTTGAGGCAGGCTGTGCCTTGACACAAAACGGAAGACCACTGGAGGAGAAGAGGAGGACTGCCTTGTATTTAAAGGTGCACTGGAAGGTTAAAAGGTCCAGGCTAAATGCAAACGTACAAAATTTCAGTTGTTGTTACTGTTATTGTTATTGTTATACCCTCTCGCTTCTCTTCCCCTGGATCTTCCGACAAATCCGATTTTGCAGTGATAACTTTCTACAGCACAGATTTATTTCCTTCTTTCCCACAGATTTGCACTTCTTCCATTGCTACCAAGGTGGCACCTGGGTGTGTTGTGTCCTTAATAGCTATCCCTTTGTGGCACTTTGGAACTTCTTTTGTGACTTGTTTAAGTTGCTTTTTAATTTACACTCTTCAAGGGCACAAACCATTTACCCTTTCAAATTTAGTTGGCACATACTAAGGTTTTGTCTCATCCACATTGCTGTTATTCTTTTCTTCCTATTGTTCAGGTTCTTTAGTATGGTCACATGAGTCGATAGTGCTTGGAGGGGAGGGGGGGAACCCCATTGTTTTCCGATACTGGCATTATTGTACTGTCATGGCATCTTTTCATCAATTGCCTTCCTTTGCATCCATCTTTTCAAATCTTTGTTTGGTTTTGTTTTTCATTTGGCCGGTAGTATAGTTAGGAAGTGTCAGACAAGCTTTCAGTCACAAAGTGCCCTTCCTGAGGTCTGGGAACGAAGGGCAGCCTTAGCTAACTACCAGCTATAGCAATGCCTTTGCATTCCTTCATGTGAATTAAAATGTTTGCTTGAGGTGGAAAGTGCTGTAAAAAATGTGGAGCAAAGAGAAGTTTTTAGAAGCAGCTACAGTCAAATATATAACTAACCCCTAGTAAGAGGGCTCCTACTAAGAAGGCTGGGTGGTTGGTTTAGGGTTCTCTATCATTGCTTTCCTGGCCTCTCCTTCAGCCACTTTCTTTCTCTACTCTCACTCCTGCCAGGGTGGGAACAGCCTTCCCTGTTTGGTTCCCTAAGTCAGCACTACCCCCGTCCCCGGTCCCCCACCCCCACTCCCCCCTCTATCTCTCACTATACACCTGTTTCTCCCCTTTAGCTTTATCATGTGGTCTGCGTTAACTGGCTTCTGGGTATTGCTGCAGCTCGCAAACAGGCTGGGGATATAAAATGACCTCTGGGTCCCAGGGCAGACAGAGCGTAATGACCCAGGAGGCAGAGGTGAAGGTTCAGGTGACCCAGAGCATGCTGCATAAGCCTATGCCTGAAGCCAGAGGGGACAGGCTGGCTGTGGGAGCCACCAGGGACAGAGACCTTCCAGAGAAGTGCAAAGTTTGAAGCCCCAAGTAAAGGGGTTGAGTGGATTGGCACAGAAAGCAAGCTAAGTACTCCATGCATTTTCTGTTTTGTTTCCTTTCTGCTTGGAGCCCACCACCCAGGGGTGAGGCGAACCCATGCGGGGCATTGATGTGCAATCGAACAGGCAATAACATTGTGTGATATTTCATTTTTGGTCCTCCAGGGGATTGGGTTGTGGCTGAAGGGGAGGCAGAGGCCACAGAAAGGGGTGGCTGGGGGTGTCCTGAACTTGAAGCTCAGGTGAGCCGGTACAGGATTTCTGGAACTATGGGTGGATGATGTGTGTAATGTTATGTATCTTGTCATGAGGCATGACCCACACTAAACTGGGGGCTGAATTCAAGGCCCTGAATAGTGGGCCTTGAGTTAGAAGGCTCAGCTAAAGTAAAAGTGGGATGGGTTTGAGGAGCTCTGGACCAGAGAAGGGCCCGCTTCTTTAAAACCCTCTGGGCAGCCACCCTTACTGAGCCGATATCAGGACACGACAGGCTGCAATACTGAAAGGGAGGAGAAGACAGAGGGTACAGACACTAGAAAACTTCTACAGGTAAAAATCTGGTAGCAACACCTAAAGGCGGGGGGTACATCCCCCCTTGCTTCTCCCAAATTTCATGGACTGCCATGCTTGCAACAACACTCCAACCCTACTATTTTTTTTAGTGAAAGTGATCTCATCTCTAGTTAAAAAAAAAGAAGATAATTCAAGTAGTCAACCAAAGACTGAAGTGCTGGTGTCATTGGGAAGGCTTTGGCTTCCATGACCACAGTCCGCTCTTTGGAGAGAAGCAGTGAGCTGCTGGGAAGGGACAGCCTCCACCTCTCTCCATTGGGGAGGAGGCTCTTCTCAGCTAGACTGGCTGGCCTGCTCCACTGCACTTTAAACTAAGCCCGTCGGGGGCCGCGGGGACTACTGCCACTGCTGGCCTACTGAGTGGCCCTTGCAAAGCCAGCAGGCCAAGGCACTTAAGGGACCTCACCCGGGCCCCAGCCCTGGAACAAAATGTAGGCAGGGCATGGGCCCCTAAGGGGACACTTGCGTGTCTATACACAAATGCCAGGAGCCTGGGGAATAAACAGGAGGAACTTGTTCTAGTACTAAATGCAAAGAACTACAATGCCATTGGGATAACAGAAACCTGGTGGGACTCCACCCATGACTGGACCATGGGTATAGATGGCTATACCCTGTACAGGAGGGATCGAGTGAATAAAATGGGCAGGGGCATACCTCTCTATGTCAAGGAAAGCTACACAGCCTTGCAAGCTGACATTGGCACCCACAGTGGATGACTTGAGACCCTCTGGGTTAAAATCCATGGGGAACACAGCACAGGGGATACTATGGTGGGGGTCTCCTACAGATCCCCTACCCAGAGTCAAGACCTTGACCAGGAGTTCACCAGGGAATTGGCTGAGGCTACACGCTCCCAGTGTAAGTGATCACAAAGCTTTCTCCCATGTGTGGACAACCTCTATCTGATGCAGGAAGTCTACAGGCCTACAAGAGGTAAAGCACTGCTCGAACTTGTACTGGCAACAAGGGATGACCTAATCAGCAACCTAACAATTGAAGGGAGCTGGGTGACAGTGATCATGAACTGACCATCTTCACCATCTGCCATAAAGCTGGCAAGTCAACCAGTAATACAGAAGTCCTCAACTTCAGGAAAGCTGACTTTGACAAGCTCAGGAGGCTTGTCGGAGAGGCCCTAAAAGGCCACAACCCAATGGAGAAGGGAGTTCAGGATGAGTGGTTGCTCTTCAAGGGAGCAATCCTCGATGCACAAGCAAAGTCCATCCCGTCTTGGAGGAAAGGCAGCAAAAGGGCACAGAAGCCCCCTTGCCTCTCCAGGGAACTTGTGGACCCCCTGCATCTTAAAAGGAAGACCTAAAAAGGATGGAGGACTGGAAGCACCACCAACAAGGAAAACTCTGCTTTAGTCTGGAATTGTAGAGAGCAAATCAGGAAAGCCAAGGCAGCAATGGAACTTCAGATAGCTACAAATATCAAGGAAAATAGAAAGTCCTTTTTTAGATATGTGGGGAGCCAGAGGAAAAGCAAGGGCAACATTGGACCCCTACTAAACCAAATGGGGCAACTGACAACTGACACCCAGGAAAAAGCAAACTTGCTAAATGGGTACTTTGCATCAGTTTTTCATCAGCCCCATGGGATGGCCCTGCCCACTATGGGTCAGGGAGGTCCAGGTGAGGGAGATTCCTTGCCCTCCATCGAAGCTGAACTCATGAAGGAACACCTTGACAGGCTGGCTACCTTCAAGTCAGCCGGCCCTCATGGGTTACACCCAAGGGTACGCAGGGAGTTGGCAAGCATCGTAGCTCAGCCCTTGGCAGGGATCTTTGAGAGCTCTTGGCACTCTGGTGAAGTGCCTGATGATTGGAAGAGGGCCAATGTGGTGCCTATCTTCAAGAAAGGGAGGAAAGTAGCTCCAGCAAACTACAGGCCTGACCTCTATCCTGGGGAAGGTCTTGGAAAGATTCTCAAGGAAGCCATCCTTAACAGACTAGCATGGGTTTGTTGCGGGTAGGTCTTGCTTGACCAACCTCATTTCCTTTTATGACCAGGTGACCCATCACCTGGACAAGGGGGAAGAGGATGAACCAAGCCCCAGTATCACAGTTGGCCGGGGTGGCAGATTGAACACAAAACAGGCAGGTTTTCTGGCGAGGAGATCTGAGACACAAGAGTCATTTGGTTATAGAACAACGAGGTGGTTTATTGACTTACGCCAGTCCCAACTGATGAGACGCGATGCTGCTTTCAGACCGAGTTGATCATAGAGAAGCTGTGGCGGTTGGTGTCAGTGAAGAGAATCCAAATAGTGGTCAGGGTGAATGCTGGATATGGAAGTCAAGTAGCCGAAAAATCAATAGAGGAATCGAAATCGGAAAACCAATACGAGGAGTGGAACTCCTGGAGAGGGACTGGGAAGTCTCCCCCCGTCACAGTCCCTGCCAATAGCAGCCTCTGTATAGGAGTCAAGCTGCTCCCTTCCCCTCACAGCAAATGTCAACACTCTCCAAACCTCCACCTACAACGCCTCACACCACCAACTCTCTCAATACCCACACCCTCAATGCCCAATGCCCACACCCAGTGGGGGGCTCATACGCCTTTTATAAGACTTTGTCATCCAATCAAATTGTTCTCCGCAGAGAAATTTCTAGTCTAATTACGTCAGGCCAGGTTTCTTCTGAGCATGCACTCAGTCAGAAGCTGTACACGATCTGAGCATGTGCGAACCAGAAACTAAGTCATGGCTGATTGACAGACCTAGGGGTCGAGCAGGGGGCAGGCTCTGACGGTACTATGGAATCAAGCTAACTCTCAGCATTGGCAGCACTCATATTAAAATCTTTCTCTGACAGATACCCAGCATGGGTTTGCTGCAGGTAGGTCTTGCTTGACCAACCTCATTTCCTTTTATGATCAGCTGACCCATCACCTGGACAAGGCGGAAGAGATCAATGTTGTATACCTCAACTTTAAAAAAGCCTTCAATCTGGTATCCCACGATCACCTCTTGGTTAAACTGGCTAACTGTGGCCTTGACGTCACCATGATCTGCTGGCTGGGGAACTGGCTCTGCGTAGGACCCAGAGGGTGGTTGTTGACAGGAGAAAATCGTGTTAGTGCGCTGTGACCAGTGGGGTCCCACAAGGCTCTGTCCTAGGGCCTGTACTGTTTAACATCTTCATCAGTGATGTGCACATTGGTGTCAGAAGCAGACTGGCCAAGTTTGCCAACGACACCAAACTCTGGGGTAAAGCATCTACACCTGAGGACAGGAGGGTGATCTAGGCAGATCTAGACAGACTCATGAAATGGGCAGATGAGAACCTGATGGTGTTCAACAACAAAAAATGCAAGGTTCTCCACCATGGGAGGAAAAACCTGCACCATGCTTATAGTCTTGGTAGTGCTACACTGTTAAGCACTACAGATGAAAGGGACTTGGGGGTCATTGTTGACCACAAGATGAACATGAGCCTGCAGTGTGATGCTTCAACTAATAAAGCAAGCAAAATGATGGCTTGCATCCATAGATGCTTCTCAAGCAAATCCTGGGATGTCATTCTCCTGCTGTACTCGGCCTTGGTGAGGCCACAGCTGGAGTACTGTGTCCAGTTTTGGGTTCCACAATTCAAAAAGGATGTGGAGAAGCTTGAGATGGTGCAGAGAAGAGCTATGCACATGATCAGAGGTCAGGAAAACAGGCCTTATGATGAGAGTCTGAGAGCCATGGGGTTCTTTAGCCTCGAAAAGTGCAGTCTCAGGGGTGCTCATCGGATCTGGGGGAACGTTTGTTCACCAGAGCCCCCAAGGGATGATGAGGTTGAATGGTCACAAACTCCACTGTGACTCATTCAGGCTGGACATAAGGAAAAATTTCTTTAGTGTCTGAGCCTCCGAGGTTTGGAATAGACTGCTGCCGGAGGTGGTTCAAGCACTCACTTTGAACGCCTTCAAGACACATTTGGATGCTTATCTTGCTGGGATCCTATGATCCCTGCTGCCTTCCTGCCCCTGGGGAAGGGGGCTGGACTAGATGATCCTCTGAGGTCCTTTCCTGCCCAAATGTCTATGAAATCTATGAACTGCTGTTTGGTGTACACTGACAAAATATCACTTTCTTTGGCAAACTCATTTCTTTACTCCCAACCACCACTTCTAAGTAGGAAGCATTACTTTATCAATTTGATAATACCATGACACCTCCATCTGTTACTCTTCTGTTCCTCTGTATCTTCTCTTAATGTTCCTACACTCACCTGTCCTACCTGTATAGCACCGGAAATCCTGCTGGTTAAGATATTCATAGCAATATGTCCCTGTACCCCCCCAAACTTTATGTAATAATCCCTTGCTGAAATTTGCTATACTGGGTAGAATGGATAAACCAGGTTGTTACACCCTGAAGGCTAAAGCCTCCCTCATTGCAGTGATAAATATTGCATGGAGGCCATTTCACATAATAAAATTTCAAAGACAAGAGGAAGAAGGAAAGAAAGACTCCACTTATTTTAAGTGTTAGATCAGACCTAGGCTTTGCTTCCTTATTTCTGGTTGTGATATATGCATTACTTGCAATAGCTGCCATCCTAAAACTTTTAGAAGGCCTACATGTTTGTACCTTTATTAAAAAAAAATGTTCATACAAAGACGTTTTGCTTTAAGCCCTTGTGATAAGAATAATGTGAGAGTGGTCTGAGCAAACCCAATGGATAATGCAGAGTTATTATGGTTTTGGTTTTGGTTTTGGTTTTGAGTGAGGCCAGGTTAACCAGGAACTCGGTGGACTATGGCCACAGATGTTGAAAATCATTGTAATTCAACTGAATTCAATGCAACTCTGCTGTATCTCATTAACTGGAGATCTAGCCTGGATGTATTTAAAACACAAAGATGGAAGCAGCCTAGGGAAAGTAATAATTTATTTCACTTTTTTACCTTAATGATCCTTCAACCGGCAATGGATGTCAGTGGATGTCACAGAGAACACAAAGCCAGCAGCTAATATGAGATGATAATGAAATGGACTTTCCTGCTTTCCAAAAGATGATTAAAATACTCTTTTAAATATTGATAGGCTGTATTGGAATAGTTTTGCTTATGACAAAGTGATCAACCACAGTAAAACTTAACAGATAGCCATCACTCAATGCGTGTTAATATGTACACAATTCAATATTTTAGGGAAAATGTCATGTTTAGAGGAAATCATTAACTGTCTGAGAAATTCACTATAATTGAAAAAAAAAAACATGACTGCTAAGGAGTTATCAATGGATAAAGGATGTGTCTTAGTTTGCTTTCAGCTATTTATGTTCTAACCCAGAGGTGGCTGCACTTTGACAGTGTACGTGAGAGAAACAATTCTTCTGCTCTGGGCAGTGCTTGCAAATTCTTGCCAACATTAACAGCTTATTACTCAGTTGTGTAAGAAATGCTTGGGTGCCTGAAGGTCTGAAGGATAGCAGAAGGCAGGAAAGAGCTGCAGTGTCAAGTTTAAGCGTTCGAAACATGTGGCCTTACCAGCACAGGACATGTCAGGCCTGAGAAAACTACAGCTGGCAGACAATGCGGCAACTTCCATGGGTTGCCACGAGCACACTCTCAGTGCCTTTCACTCACTTTCCTGAACCCTGTGGAAAACCAAGGGGGCTGGGTACAGACAACATACTTTTACCAATATAAGTGACTGGAAATTGGTCTATACCCATAACAGAACAGAGGTTCGGCACACAAAATTGGTCTATACCTATAAAAGGACACAAGTTCAGCTCGCATAGACTGGTTTAAAAATGGCAAAACCCAGTTTAAGATCCCCACCCTCCTTTCCCCCTCCCCAGCAAATGCCAGGAACTCTAAGGGGTTAGTCTTGTATCTTTTTCTATTTTTGTTTTTCCAATATGCTATATGGTATGTGCCCACCTTGCATTTTTGGACTGGTATTCCTATTGTCGTCACTGATCCTCTGGTACATGCAGGGGTGATGCTCCTCTGAGCGGGTGAAAAAGCCTTCACAAGGGCTGGGCTGGGACTGTAGCACTCATTCCCATAAGAACAAAACACCACCTGACTGCGTTTTATTCCACATTCGAAACACACTCTCATGTGCCCTTACATATAACCTCTTAAAAGCCCACGTAGCAATATTTCAGCCAGGGAGAGGAATCGAAAAAGGAACCATACGTAAGTGATAGATTCTAGCAGCCTTGTTTAATTCATCAGTGTAATTAATACCCTTGTGAGGGAGGAGGTATTAGAATATAAATGGAAAAGACGGTGGTTTAGCATAGCGTTCCAAAGTTGCTCTTTCCCACCTGCCCAGAGTGAGCTACATTTTAATTTCAGGGAAGTGGTGGTCAAGAAAGATATCAATAGTTTTTTTTATTATCAACAGATGAGTAGTTTTTTTTGTGCCTGGCCCGGCAAATTCTCAAGTATTTTTGCAAAGTATTTTTATTACAGCTGATACGCCTGAACAAGCAGCTGTGTGGTTGTGTGACTGGGATAATTTTGGGAACCAATCTTGCAAAGAAATGTACACAAGTGTTGTAGCTATCTCCACCAATTTGAACAGGAAGTGCTAACAGTTCATCTCAGGACAACACGAAGCACATCTGAACAGTTGTTGCAGGCCTGCATCATCAACTCAACGGCAGAAAAGCGGCTCTGCATTCAGCTGCTTGCTAAACCCCAATTGGAAAGGCGATGTGTGTACATACCAATCCTGTGACTTTTCTGTCCCTGGACAAACTCAGGCACAGCTGATCCTGGGGCAAAGGCAACATCTGTTTGCATCATTTGCAATCCTACTCTCTGTGCTGTGGGCATGAACAATAGGCGGTGTACCACCAGGTAGGTACATGGCCCCATACATGTGTATGTTGGAAAATGCAAGTCAACAATTTTAGCCTGTAGAAACCCAGAAGTAGCATGTGTAAGGTGGCATGGTCTATCCTTTAGCTCCACTGTCTGAGTAGTTAGGGCCAAAGAATCAGAGGGCGCTGGTCCTCTTTCCCTAGCCTGTTTTCCCTCATAGGAACTATAAACTTGCATTTCTCCAACTTCCCAATGCAGTGCTGTAATCATCAGGCCATACATTAGGTAGTATCTGGGCCTTTCTCCAACCTGCCTTTTTAAGCTAGCTTTTGAAACAGCCAAGAGCAGTAGTTATGTAGAGCCAGGAGGAAAAGGACCAGTGTCTTTTGTGCATGGCTCGGTGACACTGCAATACAAAACCAGTCCTGGTTTCTTGCCTGGAGACTTGTTTCCCATAGGACAATACCTTCTCCACTGGGCCCTATCTATTGTATCTAATGCTTATTAAATGCAATATGCCTCCAGCTTCCAAATGCCTGACCTATAGCCTGGAGATTAGAGCAAGGTGGTGGCAAATTGCAGAGATACTTTTTCAAAACTTCTCTGGGTCAAGGAAGTCCTAATGTCCCAGCTAGAAAGAACAAAACATAGGAAAGAGCTTCTCTTTTGGTTTTTTCAGAACTTAAACTCAGGTATGCAAGTACAGAGGCATGAATCTTCCCAGCTAACACAGCCTACTGAGCATATGCAGTAGGCACAGAGGGCATTTTTACATGTGCTCCAGGGGTAAGTGGGGGGTGTTTTAAATACAGCAGCTCCAAGCGCTGCTCTAAAGCACCCACAGCATCTTGTGTATCAGCATCCCTGTGCTTCAAAATGGCAGTGGAGGCACTTTAACTAAGGCTCGTTCAACAAGCTTTAGATAAAGCGCCCTCACCACCATTTTCAAGCGCTGATACACAAGATGCTCCGGGTCAATTTTCAAGCACTGATACACAAGACGCTCCGGGTCCTTTAATTAGAGCAGCTCTCAGAGCTCCTCTAATTAAAGCACTCCATGCCCCACTTCTGGAGCACTTTTAAAAATGCCCATACAGTGAAATCTGCTTCTGCACTTAGTGTTTGCCTACCAAACTGATACATCTGACAGGTATCAAAACATTGATTTAGCCCTATATTGACTTAGTGCTTCACTGATTTAGATTTTTGACCTATTCCTATACATTTCTAGTGCCAGAACAATGTACAAATGCTGGTTTCCTAATTCTCAGTGATGTACAGCTGAACTTTTAGGCTTCCCCCTATGGAATCCAGAGAACAGCTGAGATGTCACGGGGAACTAGGCACTGAACCGTGGGTACTTTACTCCGGGCTGCAGGGAGTTGCTGATTTCAGACCTGGATTCACGATCCCAAATTTTCTCTGGAAGTTATATGCTTAGGCCAGTCTTTGTATCACCAAAAACAACTGGGGAAGGAGGAGGTGATTACTGATCATTAGGAAAGGTAAACATGATGTGCTTCTTTATTGCTAATGTAGTTTCAAATAATGTGGCACCCTGCAGCCAAATGCCATGCCCCCTAATTCTTGACAAGCAATTTGCTACATATATATATATATATATATATACATATACATACACACACATATCACATAAATTGTAAGGGACCTCACAAAGTCATCAGGTCCAGCCCCCCTGCACTAGGCAGGAAAGACAACTGGGGTAAGAAGGGGAGTGAAGCCAGGGTGAGGAGTTACATCTACACTGCATACCCCAGGTGGGGCTTGGACACACAATCCCTGGCTTCAAAAGCCAGTGCCTTGTCCATTAGGCCACTTGGGCATCCTCTAACATAGCTCTATACACACACATACTTACATACACATAAACATATATATGTATATAAATATAGAGACCTAGAATATTAGAAAGTTAAGGTTGGAAGGGACCTCAGGAGGTCACACCGAGTCCAACCCCCTGCTCAACGCAGGACCAACCCCAGCTAGATCATCCCAGCCAAAGTTTGTCTATCTGGGTTTTGAAAACTCTCATGGATGGAGCATCCACCACCTCTCTGGGTAACCTGTTCCAGTGTTTTACTATTGTCCAAGCGAGATTTTTTTTTTCTCTAATACCTAACTTAAACTTCTGTTGCTTCAACTTGAGACCATTGCTCCTTGTGTCATCTGCCACCACTGAAAATAGCCTAGCACCATACTCTTTTGAACCCACCATCAGGTAATTGAAGACTGCTATTAATGCTCCTTTCAGTCTCCTCTTCTCTAAACTAAATAAACCCAGTTCCTCCAATCTTTCCTCATAAGTCATGTCCCCCCAGCCTCACCATGTTTGTTGCCCTCCACTAGATTCTCTCCAATTTGTCCACATTTGTTTTGTAATGGGGGTTACAAAACAGGACACAGCCTCTCAAGTGCTGAATACAGGGAATAATCACTTCCCTTCATCTAGCAACACACCTATCAATGAGACCTGGCAATACATCTACCAATGCAGCCCAGAATGCTGCTATCCTTCTTGGCAACAAGGGCACACTGCTGGCTCATATTCAGCTTATTGTCCACTTTACCCCAGGTCCTTTTCTGCAGAGCTGCTGCCCAGCCAGTCACCCCCAGCCTGCACCGGTGCGTGGGATTACTCCGTCCTTAGCGCAGGACTTTGCACTTGTCCTTGTTGAACCTCATGAGATTTCTTTTGGCCCAAAACTCCAATTTGTCTAGGTCACTCTGAAACCTAGCCCTACCCTCCAGCATATCTACTACTCCTCCCAGCTTGGTGTCATCTGTACGCTTGCTGAGGGTGCTCTCTGTGCCATCTTGCAGGTCATCTTAATGAAGACATTGAACAAAACCAGCCCCAGGACTGACCCCTGGGGAACTCCACTTGATACCAGCTGCCAACTAGATATTGAGCCATCAATTACTACTCTCTCAGCCCAATGGTCCAGCCAGTTTTTTATCCACCTTACAGTCCATTCATGCAGCCCATGCCTCCTTAACCTGTGTCCCAGAAAGGTGTGGGAGACCATATTAAAAGCCCTGCTAAAATGAAGGTACGCCATATCCATCTGTTTCCCCGCATCCACAGAGCCAGTCACCTCATCACAGAAGGCAATTGGGATGGTCGGGCATGACGTGCCCTGGGTGAATCCATGCTGACTGCTCCTAATCACTTTTTTCTCTTCCAAGTGCGTAGACATTGATTCTTTGAGGATCTGCTCCATGATTGTTCCAGGGACTGAGGTGAGGCTGACTGGTCTGTGGTCCCCTGGATCCTCCTCCTTCCGTTTCTTAAATATGGGCACTATGTTTGCCTTCTTTGAATCACCTGGGACCTCTCCTGATCACCATGAGTTTTCAAAGATGATGGCCAGTGGCTCTGCAATCACATTAGCCAATTCCATCAGCACCTTCAGGTGCATCCCATCCAGCCCCATGGACTTGTACATGTCCAGCTTTTTCTAAGTAGTCCCTCACCTGTTCTTTCACCACTGACGGGCGCTCACCTCTCCAAACTGTGCTGCCCGGTGCAGTAGTCTGGGAGCTACAGTTGCCTGTGAAGACTGAGGCAAAAAAGGGACTGAACACTTCAGCCCTTTTTGCATCCTCTGTCACTAGGTTGCCTCCCCCATTCAGTAAGGGACCCACACTTTCCCTGACCTTCCATTTGCTACTGAAATACTTGTGAAAACCCTTCTTGTTACCCTTCACATCCCTTTCTAGCTGCAACTCCAATTGCGCTTTGCCCTTCCTGATTTCTTCCCTGCGTGCTTGAGCAATGCTTTTATACTCTTTCCTAGTTATTTCTTCACATTTCTACATCTTATAAGCTGCCTTTTGTGATTTAGTTTACTGAAAAATTCCCTGCTAAGCCAAGCTGGCATTCTGCTATACTTGCTAGTTTTCCTGTGCATCAGGCTGGTTTGTTCCTGCACTCTCAGTAAGGTTTCATTAAGATACAGCCAGTTCTCCTGTACTCCTCTGCCCTCACACTGGCTTCCCAAGGGATCTTATCCATGAGTTCCCTGAATGAGTCAAAGTCTGTTTTTCTGAAGTCCAGGGTCCTTAATCTGCTGCTCTCCATCCTTCCTTTCTTCAGGATCCAGAACTCAATCTTCTTGTGGTCACTGCTGCCCTAGATGCCATTCACTGCTACTTTCCCCACCGATTCTGTTTGTGAGCATCAGGGCAAGAAGAGCATGGGCTGTAATTGGCCGCTCCAGCACTTGCACAAGGAAGTGCCCCCAGCTCTCCAAAAACTTCCTGGCTTGCCTGCGCACTGCTGTATTGCCCTCCCAGCAGATGTCAGGGTGATTGAAGTCCCCCATGAGAGCCAGGGCCTGTGATTGGGAAACCTCCACTAGCTGTTTGAAGAAAGCCTCATCTACCACTTCCTCCTGGTCTGGTGGTCTATAGCAGACCCCCACCACAACATCACCCTTGTTGCTCTCCCCTCTGACCCTAACCCAGAGACTGTCACCAGGCCTATCTCCAGTGTCATATTGGAGCTCTGAGCAATCAGACAGCTCTTTTACATAAAGTGCAATTCCTCCTCTTCTCCCCTGCCTGTCTTGCCTGAACAGCTTGTACCCATCCATGACAGTGCTCTGGTCATGTGAGCTCCCACCACGTCTGTTATTCTGATCACATAGTTTCATAGTGTCATAGTTTGTAGGGTCGAAAGGGACCTGAGCAGATCATGTAGTCCGACCCCCTGACATGGCAGGAAAGATTACTGGGGTCAAACGACCCCAGCAAGATGTTCATCTAACCTCCTCTTAAACACCCCCAGGGTAGGAGCCTGCACCACTTCGCTTGGAAGCTGGTTCCAGATCCTAGCTGCCCTGACCGTGAAGTCGCGCCTCCTGATATCCAACCTAAATCTACCCTCTGCCAGCTCATGACCGTTATTCCTGGTCACTCCTGGCAGTGCTCGGGGGAACAGGGACTCCCCCAGTGCCTGCTGGTCCCCCCTGACTAGTTTGTAACAGGCCACAAGATCCCCCCTCAGCCTTCTCTTGTGGAGGCTGAACAGGTTGAGGTCCTGTAGCTTCTCCTCATAGGGCCTTCCCTGTTGTCCCCTGATCATAGGAGTGGCCCTCCTCTGGACCCTCTCCATGCTGTCCACATCCCTCCTGAAGTGCGGCGCCCAGAACTGGACGCAGTCCTCCAGCTGCGGCCTGACCAGTGCCGCACAGAGGGGGAGGATCACCTCTTTGGACCTGCTCGAGATGCATCTGTGGATGCACAACAAGGTGCGGTTGGCCTTCCTGACTGCCTCTTCACACTGCCGACCCATGTTCATCTTGGAGTCAATGATGACTCCAAGATCCTTTTCTGCCTCTGCACTGACGAGAAGGGAGTTCCCCAGCAGCCACATCATAGTGCCGTGCCTGTTCAAGGACTCCTAATTCATCCTGCCTGTTTCTCAGGCTCTGTGCATTTTTGTACAGGCACCAGCACACAAATATATACATAGACATAAATGGTTGCTCACTGGGTAACTGTTTGTAGGCTGAGAACTTGGGCTGATGATGTGAGGAGGAACCAAGATCTCTTGAAGCTGTACCGGCTGAAGAATAACAAATGACAGTCTTTGGTGGGGTTCTTTAAGTCATATTTGATCATAAATTGGAAGCATAAGCTCTAAGTTCATATATTTTGCTGCCTTAGGCATTTTTTAAAATTTGATGCTCTATGGAAAGGATCAAGTATGACAAAGACATCTTTTGCAGTAATAATTTTTTTTGGCCTGGTAAACAGAGCTGTATCTTTATCTCCATAGCCCTCTCCAGCGCTTCACATGGATCTGGTGTCTCACAGGCCTCTGCATAAAACATTTGTTTGTTGCATTTACAGCGGGGTATATACAGGAAATTGTTATCATTTCACAACCCGAATCTAAATGCTAAGTCACTATAAAAGAGGAATGAAAGCTTTTCCCTTTGCTTTATCTGTAACAGATTTTGGTTTATACAATTAAAAATAAAAGGCCCACACACATGCACCAGCAAAGAGGACTGACAATGTGATTACTTCTATTTTCTTCTGTCGTTCATTGTCATGCAAATGAGGAGGCATAGTTTTCAGCACTTACTAGGGTATCATTGTTTAATCACCAGTGGTATTTACTGAAATAGGCAACATTTTGTGAGAATGATGTAAACGCAGAAAGAGATGCTGGCTGGATAAAGAGGAATTGGAACAATTAGGGTTTATCACTTGAGTGCACAGATTCAAACCATTGGTGAGTTTAGATTAAGCATGGACTGCTTTCGTAAGTCTCTCCTTTTCTCTTCTTCAGTAGTGAGGTAATACTATTATGACAAAACCACATCATATCACAATATCATCATAACATCATATCAAACCACCATATCAGCGAAGCTCCACATGTGAGGGCCAGCTTCTTTGCTAGATGCCTTTGCTACTAAACCGTTTATCCTATTCACAAAGCAGCTGCTAGAGGGTGACATTTTCATGAAACCAGCTATTCCAAAAATTAAAGAATAGGTCACTGAAAACACACAAGCTTGCCGATATATAACATGGCACGGTTTTAAATAATGTATATGTATTTTTTTCCCCAGAAATTTCTTTTTCAAGCATGGAGAGCTATGCATTTGCACACAATTTGACAGGAGTCTTCTGATAATTCCCCTAGGATGACATAAAATAAGCATACTGCTTCATGTATGGTCTTAAATATACGCTCAGGTTAATGTGACCTGTGTCTTAGCAGTCATATGGATATTATCTCCAATAACAAAAGAGATGCCAGAATGTGATTGGTTGCCTTACCTGGCTTCAGAAATACATATTTCATGATAAACGGTACCTGAAATGACTGTCTGTTAAAACAGTAGCCAAGCCCTGAGCAGTCTGGCAGTAACGAAGAGGTAAATAAAGGGTCATGAATTCTCTGCAGAGATAAAATAGATGCATAATGTTTATGAATAATTCATCACCTCTTTGCAAAGCAAACCTTGGGAAACATATCATCAAAATATCCTAAAAATAAACCGCCTTCAATTCCTACCAACCTATCTTGAAAAACCAGAAAGAACTTGTTGCAACCTTTTGTACAAGACCACACTTACAAAAGATGTCTGGACAGCTCAGGAGACTGGTACTTCCATCACACTGATGTCCTTTGTCTCCTCAGAATTCACCAGGTCTCTGCTACCTATTCAGCATTTGACAATGGCAAACCAGTTAATATATCACTAATATTTTGTGACCCTAACTATAACCATTTTATCGTTACTCTGTGGACTCTGCATCTCTTAAACATATTCAGTTGTTGCACCTTTCACACTCCAAGTTCTGGGGGGCAACAACTGTTTATCGTTGCATATTTTCACAATGAAGTTTTGATTCATACTGTTGCTATTGTAATAAATGTACAACAGGAATACCTTTCATGGATTTTATCTCTAGGTCTCTGTTTTGAACCTACAGGTATCTACAAATCTCTTTTAGCCCCCAATTCTGATGCTTATGCCATAACATCTATGACCCACATTAAGTCAAAGGTCTATGCAAGCCTAGTTGCCCAGTGTGTTTATAGCATGTCGTTCCCTACGGCCAACAGCAAATGAAGGAGTGATATGCCCATCATCATGTGTCCTTGACTCCACAGCCCATAAAGCCTGGTGGCCACTTACGTCTTGGCCAAGTGGGAGCAGCATTCAGTGTAACTCCAGACTAGGGCTCCAACTTATGCCTCTGAAGGGGTGTGTCTACACATTCATTAATGTGCCATAGTTACTGAGCCTTGACAAAGGAACTAATGCAAAGACCAGACTGGTCAATGGGATCTGGTTTATTGATTTCAATGGCTTTTGGATCAGCTCCAGGGAGATCATTTCAAAAGCTGGTTCAAGTTATGGACTCAGACATAAGTGGAAGACAAGTGTGGACTCAGACATGAGTGGAAGAAACACTGGCTGCAACATAAAGCAACGTCTGTTGTTGAGAGAAACATGGTCATGGATGGGGACAGAAACAGAATTGTGTAGGTTTTAAATAAGAGGAAAGTGTTTGAACTTTGCTGTTTGCAACTATTAGCAAATTGGTGGTATTTACTCTGTATTATCTCAACCAAATTGTAATAATTCCAAAGGTATTAGGCCCATTTACTGAATCTATTTGATTAACTTAACTTCCTAGCAAAGTTTTTCATGGCTTGAAAGTCCTGTGTAAAAGACTTCCTGGTGTGCTGTGTGCTTTGTGAATGAATGGCCTCCCATCCAAGCTCTTCGCTCATGCAAATTCATCTCCTGCCGTAGGCAAAGGACAATTTTGCATTCTGCATGAGCTTGAGATTCATGATCAAATGAAGGCAAATACAGCCTTTCAGTCCTTTACAAATAAGCTTTAGAGCAGGAAGAGACAGTTTAATGTCAGCTTCAAACAACTTTTCTTTACGACCATAAAACATTTATCTGTGTTTAATTTGTAAAAAAGGATACTTTCTATTGTGTCCGCTGCTGGATTCAGTCACTAGATGAGCAATCCAGGCAGGTGAACCACAGAACATGCAAAACAAATAAATAACTAGCATGAGGACTAATAATAAATATATCACTGCTACAATCATTATTGTGAGATACATGGAATTAACAATATTTTAGTGGGACAGAACTTTGCTTAACATTATAAACCAGTAACAGCACCAAACTCACTAGTGGACATGCCTACACATGCCTTTTTTAAGTGGGCTTAGCCTAAAATTGCCATTTTAAGGCTCATTTAGGACATGTATCTATATCTGCATGCCCTTAATATATCTTTAAAATGGTGATTTAAGGCTATGTGAGCCTAAATTTGATACCTGCATAAAGCATATCTCAAATTTAGGTATGAATAGCTAGGTTGTATTAGTGCACGTGCAGATGCGTTAATGTGCGTTAGTGCATCTGTACATGAGCTAATGTGACTTAGCTATCGATGCCTAAATTTAACGAGCCTTAACGTGCATTAGTATGTCCCCGTGTAGACATGCACCTAAATCGCCTCAGTGTGTCTAAAGCAAAGGCTCATTACATTTAGGCATGCATAAATTCACATATAGGCATGGCCACTGAGTCTCATTTGTAGTGGAGGACTAGTATACTGATGTTGGCCCATTATTACACAGAAGTTGTCATTCACAGAGGGTGTATCTACATGAGATGCTTACTGAAGAGTTTCCTAATTAGCTCTCTAGTAAAGCATCACTGTCTACACAAAAGGTGCTAATAGGTCAGAGTAAACTAATTAACTTCACTGTAGGATAATACTGCCCAACACTAGTACTATTCTATGGCAGAGTCATTTACATTTACTCCACCACCACATGTAGATGGGACCAGGGCTGGCTGGGGCACAGGGCTGACTGGGGCATAAGTGGGGCTCCCTGCCCACTAGCTCCAGATTGGAGCACCCTCATGTCCCAGCCAACACCTCTGCACAACATTGGCTGTGCATAGGGGGTGCACACAGGTGTGTGTGCACCCCCTGAGCTTAGTGGTGCACCCCCTGCAAAAAGCACTGGCAATCCTGCTGGCGGTACCTGCAGGCAGCTACCACTTGGCCCAGCTTCCCCCTCACAACAACACCACCAGAGATGTCTGTGGGTAGTCCCCAGTTGCTGCTGGACACCACCAGCAGTGCCGATGGCATCTGCGGGTGATTGCTGACCACCATTTGGACCTCACCACCCCCACCCCAACCAACACCACCATGGCCACCTGCAGGAGCTCCCCACTTGTTGCCACCACACCACCACTGCTGCCACCGCTGCCGCCACCTGCAGGCGGTCAGCATGTCCCCCCATGGGTATACGGCGTTCATGCTGCAGAACACTGTGCTGGTCAGGAGCATCCCTGGGCTGGCAGGCTGGCCCCCAGGCCCCCTGCCAGCTGAGGCTGCACCACTCCAGCTCAAGGTGCTGTGGTCCTGAGTGCATGTGTAAATGCTGTGCCTGGGAGCAATAAACTCCAGCGTGAACTGTGCTGGAGTTTACTGTATCTAATTTATTTAGACAGGCCTAGAATATAGAAGCTCATATTTCAAGGCAGCTGCACATTGTAGTCTACTTATTAAAACTTCTTTGTGATAGCAGCTCTGACCTGAGAGAGGAACTGAATTGCATGTGGCTCCTTGGTATAGTTTCCACCAGCTTTTATATAAGTGGATGTAAAACACTTCAAAACTATCGGAGTCACAGTTTGGTCCCTGCTTCCTGCTGCTTGCTGAGATGCTGTGAGTTAGTATTCTCCTAGTGCAGATCACTTTGTGCTCGCTAAATTGGACTGGCCATTGTGTTTCTTCTCCTTATGAGGGAGAGATGGATAAAGAAGGAAGTGCATTTGAGGGTGTGGAAAAGTCAGGTGGGGAAAAAGGGTCAAGAAAGAGAGGAAAATAGAGAAAGAAGAAAGCAAGTGAATAAAGGACTTACTTCTTACATAAATAGACTTCTCCCCCAATGATCCCATACTTCATTACAGCCATAGTTAATACCCAAATCAAGAGTGCATTTGTCTCAAGCACTTTTGCACAGTTCATGCTGGGTTTTGGGGCTAGAATTTCTCAGCATTTCTTCTGCCACGTGAGGCAATGCATAATGGGGTCAGATTCTGACACCTTTACCCAGTGAGTAGCTAACTCGGCTTTTTGCAACCAGCAGGACTACTTCTGTAGTACAGTAAAACACTACACAATGGGTGTATCTACATGAGACATTTACCGCGCAGCTGCCTAATTAGCTCCACAGTAAAGTCTCATAGTCTACATGTGCAGCCCTAATAGGCCATGATAAACTAATAAACACCTCCATAGTTTACTACTTGTCAACACAAATACTATCCCATGGCAACATTATTTAGTGTACCACAAAGTATGTGTAGATGCTCACAGGGCTCGCTTGGGCACAAAGGTGCTGGCTTGCCTCGCATCGTAGCACCCTCATGTCCCAGCCAGCCCCTTTGCAGCATGTTGAGCCAGGTTGGAGCAGCCCTGGGCTCACATGTAAACACGGCACTCAATAAGCTTTGGTGCAAACTGCGCCGGTTTATTCAATCACATTAATAGTACGTGTAGACATGCCCAACAGGACTAAGGATAACTGAATCTTTCTCATAAAATGAACAGGCCAAGAAATAAGAGGAGCTCCCAGGTGGAAGAGAATAGTAGTTGCTACTCCATTCTTTCCTCACTTTCCAACCTCCTTTGTTGCTTAGCAACCACCATCCCTTGTATCATGCCTCCAGAGAGCTAGATGAAACCCTACAGAAATGGTTAATCCCCAAGGTGTCCACCAGCCATGGATTATTCAGTGTTTTGAGGGTTACATCACTTACTATATAAGTATTTGGACTATGATGACTTTTTCTTGAACGTGTTTGCTAGAGCAGAGCAGGATTTACTAGATGTTTCAATGATATAGAGAGGATTTAGGTACATTAGACTTATCGCCTATTGAACACCTGCAGGCAGCACATCATCAAAATAAATATTTTGAGCTTTTATCTCAATTTTTGGTGCCCAGGAGTAGGTTTTACTTTTTCTTGCTTTCACTGTAAAGTTGCTCATGAGCACGTATTGGTTTGCCAGCTTTGACAGTGTCCCTTTGAGTAGCTTAAGTACTTAAAGGTATATTGGAAATGGATGTAAGAATAATAAAACAAGTTTTATTAGGACAGTATATCATGTTACAAGAGCAGCAGAACTAGTAGCTGAGAGATTTTGAAAAACACAAGGGAAAAGGTACAGAGCTAGCTGTGATGGGGGAACACCAAAGATATAAGAAAGGGCAGTGAGTCACTTTTCTTGGGGGGGGAGGGAATAAATGTATATAAAAGTTATGACTTCAGTTCCTGCTATAACAGATTGAGAATTTTCTCATTTAGTTCACTCTGCAGCGTTACTACCTTCTCAATCCTCCATAGCTAGGTGCAAGGGATGTCTGAAGCATCAGGGGGTCAAGTTCTGGTATAAATATCAAGTGACAGTCTAGGAATGGATTTTTATTGTCACCATTTGTTAAGGCATAGAGTAGTAGGAGGAACCAAAGCTATTTATGAAGCCTGGTGGAATTTGGTGAAGAGTTTCAGCTAAATATAACGGTGGCAGGGGGATTTCCCATTGGTTTGTTTGGAAGTGTAAAATATTTCATGCTAACATTTGCAAAACGTTTTGACTGTTTAGTTTCAAAATGGGAATTAATTAAAAAACATAACTTGCTTAAATTTTTGAAACATGGTTATAGAAAAGGCATAAACAGCTCATAAATGAAACTCTTTTTTCTTAGTTTTATTTCAGGTTGGCCTAAAATGAAATCATGGTTTGTTTGTTTTTCATTTTGCACCCCCACTTCCCCCCCACCCCCAAAAAAACCCCTAAGTGCTGCGGGGAGGGGTGTTGATCTCTCGAACAGCCATTGGGAGTTAATTTCAAAAGAAGTAAGCAGTTGCTTTAACCTTTCTTCTCCTTTCAGCTAGCATAATTGAACAAACAATGAACTACTTTTTTGCCCTCTGGAATAGAAATAACCCCACTGCTCCTAAACTGTATTTGTACATTGACCTCTGACTCACTGGAAGACCACTTTATGGACTTTGAATCACTGTTCAAACCTAAGAACTTCCCAGTTAAGACCCCAAATTCACAATTAAGTGTAGAAGTGGCTTAATTTTCAAATGTGGGAGGGGGGAGGCTATGCTGTAGAAGCACGACTAAGGACCAAGTTATCTTTTCTTATAGATTTAAGGTGGCTAATTGTAGGCATCACATTTTGAACACTGTTGGCCTTCCCTATGCCTCAGTTTCCCTACCTGTAAACAAGTTAGTAAGCAGCTATTATTGTTATGGAGGCGAACATCAAAATATAGTACTTATCATTCAGTGTGTGTTAGCAGTGTGCTAAGAGCTTTCCTAAATATATAAGAAAATTAAGTCCATAGCGTAAGCAGTGTGTATTTTAAAGAGCTGATTCTACGGTGTGCTCTGACTGCTTTATTACTCTCGGCTGACACAAACATCCATAGGCAGATGTAACAATTTTGAGCCTAGGACTGCTTTGCATCGCACGAACTACCCAATCTGAGTCTAAGTGTTTCCCAAGAGGTAAACATTTATCTCAAGGGACCGTATAACCTGCCATCGCCAGGGTTAACCTGCCTGCTGGGCCACCGCTACTGCTGATCTCTGTGCTGGGGTCAACCCAAAGAAGAGCAGCAGCCTTGCAGCAACAGCTGGACCATCAGGTTCATCCTTTCTTGCCTGCTCCCCTGGGACAGACAGCTGGGCAGCTACAAGTAAGTGGGGAATAAGGTCACCATACATCTGGGTTTGGTTTGTCCTGGACATGTCCTATTTTTGGGTCCTCTGATCTTTATCTAGAGGATTTTTTTAAAAATTTGATCAAATGTCTGGGATTTTTGTCAGCTCGGCTGTGTAAGGGTGTCTGCCGGCACTGGGAGAAGCTGTCCAGGGCCTGGGGCTGCCAGGGTGGGGAAGGCAGGACAAGGGACAGCAGGGAGCTGTGTGGCCCCCTCTTCTCCCCTGGGTGGCCGAGGAGATGTCCCCAGAGTCCAAGCACCTGCCTCGTTCTACCTATTCCTCTTGCAGCAGCATCTGATCACCATGGGCTGTGGGACTGCAGCTTGGGGAAGGGGCTGGGTTGTAAGCGGCAGCCTATCATGGGAAAAAGGTTTCGGGAGTGGGGCAGCTGGGAGATGGAGAGAGCAGGCGGCTATGACTTGGAAGTGAGGGGGCGAGCAGGGGACTGTGGGTCACAAGCGCAGGGCAGAGGGCTGTAGGTCAGGAGTGAGGGACATCAGCAGAGATGGGAGGGAGGGATGGGAGTTGGGAGTGAGGGAAACCGGCATGACCCAGGGGAGTGGGGTACTATGGCCCAGGGGAGTTAGGGCAGTGGCAGGGACAGGGGTCTCTGGGTCACGAGTGAAGGGCAGCGGCAGGGCTGGGGTGGGGGGATCTCTGGCTTGGGAGTGAGAGGCAACAGAATGGGCAGGGCCAGGGCACCGACCAGCATATCACTGCCCCTCACAATCATATACCTGCCCCCTGGCCCTGCTTGCCCGAATATGACTGCTCCAAACTCGAACTAGCACCAACGCCTGTTGACATTTGTGCAGCTCACAGTGCAGCATATAGCAAGGCCCGTTCTCAGAGCAGATATACAGCAGAACCCAAGTCCTTCATAGCTCTTTGGTTTGCAGTGTGCTTAATTCACAGCAGCTAAGTGAGTTCAGAATGACCTTCTCAAGCTGTTTTCAGCAGCTTTTCCTTTAAAAGCCCCTGTCTCCATTCAGTATTTTTTAAAGTCAATTGCACTTTAACAGGAAAAAGATGGGAAGTCCCGAGGACTTAGCCTAAAAGAACTAGAGGATTTCCAGTAGTGTAATAATTCCTGGGTGTCGTGTACAAAACCCAGGCGCTGCCTAAAAAGAAGGGGTGAACAATGACAGGCTTGGTGGTCCCTGATGGTGGCAATGCACAGTGCCGGGGCAGTGGGTGGATGTTCAGTGCTTCAAGGCAAGATATCACCTCCTTTCTGCACTACTGAAAATCAGTTTAAATGGGTTCCCCACACATGTGGCTGCAATAACAACAAAAAAAGAAAAAGCAAAAGAAAAGAAGACACGTCCCTCTGTAGCAGCAAACCTCTCGCTGCTGCCCCTGCACCAGGCACCACCACTGCCAAGGTAACTGATAACCAGTTATAGCTCTGAAGACTTCACATTCACCTACTGAGCTTACCTTAAAATAGTTAACAAAACAACTTGGTCTCTCATTTCTGAGTTAAGCAGGCTTGTAATTAGTTAGGGGTAATTAAATTAAGGATCCTGTTAATGAGGATGTTTATTATAAGGCTGGGGAAACAGTTTGAATTGAAATCTTAACCCTCTTGAACTTGGAGAATTGAAGTAATCTAAAGCCACACGTTAACATTTGGCACAGAAGTCTTGTATCCCCGGACTCCACCATCTGGGCCTGAGCCTGAGCAGTGGGCAGGTGTTGAAACGCAGAGGACTGCTGAACTGCTCTGAACTCCAAAGACTTTTTTGTCCTACGTTTGCTGATGTAGAAGAACTATCTAGTCAATGGCGGCAATTCTTCGATTCGAGGACGATGCTATGATTTCTATGATCTCTACCATGGCTCCTAGGTAGCTCGCAATCTCTACCATGGCTCAGCTGTCTAGGTAGGCTATCAGAACTCATTTTTGAAACTGTGGCATCTGTATTTAAACTGTTAAGCCTCTATTGCCTGATCTAAATGAGTCAAACCTGTTAACATATGCACTGTAACGGACTGTGTTACCTGCTGTGGGCCAACCACAAGAGCAGAACAAAGAAATATGAAGATATACAGTGTGTGTGTGTGTGTGTGTGTGTGGGTGTGTGTGTGTGTGGGTGTGTGTGGGTGTGTGTGTGTGTGAGACAGAGAGAGAGAGAGATGGAGAAAGAAAGAGAGAGAGATGCTGTGTTAGAAGCCACAACTCAATGTGCCTAAAGCACTTGGTAAGGGACACAGCAAACTTTTGTGAGAGGTCCTCAGCCTCCTGGAATGCAAATGGAGGTTTCAAACTTGGGATGATTAAACTCATCCCCCTATTTTGTACACAAAGGGCCGGATATCACCCTGTGGCGATGTTGCTACTGTGCCACCGTGCTTTAGTACTTCCTTGTGGAAGTACCAAAGCATGGGGCAGTAACCTCCCGCACCGTGCCGTGCTCATGGCACACGGTTAGTTTTAGCCACTACTTCGCCGTAGCGTCTCGCTAAAATGGGGGAGCACGCCGCTTTGGTGACGTAGCTGCTGGTCATGTGTAGACTCACGTGATCGCTATGTCACTTCAGTATATACGGCAATATAGCGTGTCACTACAGCAATGTAGGGGATGTGTAGATGTGCCCATAAAGTAGTGGCACAGGGACACAAATGCTTGATCTCCCTTCCAGCCACCAACCACATTGGGAAAGAAAAGTCTTTTGGTCCATGCAGGAGATGGTAGACAGCCAATGTGTATTGGAGTGAAGGACTGGAAGGAAGTGTCTGCAATGAGCCTAGCCCCTGACATCTAAGGCAACACGTCATAGGTCCATTTTCATACACAGATCAACCTCCAGTCTAAAAGTGTTTGGGTTTGCACCCCAATATTTTAACTAGACGATTGTTCTAGAATCGCAGGGATGCTTAGGAAGATTCCCCCTCTGCTCTTTCTAGGGATGCTCAGCCTTTTTTATCCATTTTATGTCAATGTTTATGTCAGAGCAGATGAGTGACAGACTCAAAGGTTGACTCTTCGCGTTGCTTTTCCAGCTGACAAACAAGAAAGAGGAAAGCATGTCAACTGGGGCACAAGGAGGTTAAGTGATTCCAAGTGTTAAAGGTTGAGGTTAAGTGTAGCCGGAGGTAGCCCTTTCTAATCCAAATAAGTTGTATCAGTCCTCCAAATCCCTGGGACAATTCTGCAAGTTCTCAGGCATGTTCTACTGCCACCTTATCAATCAATCAGTTATGTGTGCAAGATTGAGAGTGCTCTTGTACAACAACACGCATCCAGAAAACCAATGGGAGGGCTGAGAAATTAATTCAGAGTCTTGAGCTGTACCATTTTGGTGAAGGGAATATTGCATTTTTTTATGGTCTCAGAACTATTCATGAATTTAGCCTGTAGTTGCTGAATAGTTTGAGATGGAAATGTTATTTCAGGACTAGCAGTACTTCTACAGCTGAAGTGCATTGATGTAGCTGCACTGGTGTAGTTCACCGGGGATGTGTAAGACTTGGTTCCTATGCTTTCTTTCGCCCCTCACCTTCCTGAAAGGTGGGAGATCTTGGCTCAGATGTCTCCTCCAAAGCAAGCAGCATGAATTTGAACTTGTATCTCATACTTGACAGGTGAATGCACTAAGCAGTGGCCTGTAGGGCATTCTGCACCCCTCGGTGTTTTATGTTGGAGATGTTTCACTTTGCACAGAGTACTTAAATATTCATTAGGGTATAATAAAAGAGAAACTCTGTAGTCTGGTGGTTAGGGCATTCGTTGGGGAGATAGGCCACCTGGGTTCCTGTCTTTGTGCCAATGAAATATTTAAGTACTCACTTTATGCAAAATGGAACGAAATTAATAAGAGAGACTGAGAATCTCCTCATCCTACAATACCTCGTAGCATTGCATGTAAGGGACTCTTTTCTCACTGATGGAAGATGTAGGTCCAAAGTCCCTTAAGCAAAGGATTGATTTGACCCCAAGTCACCTGCATTCTTAGTGCTGAGTTAGGGGGGAAAGAAATTAATTTAGTGAATCTGACTCATCCCCACCCTCTTGCTTTAATCACAATCATCTAAAACTAAGGCTGCAGTTCATATTAGTGGAATCATTTCATTTGCCCAGACATTAATTTTTTCAGGTTTTTGTTTCTCTGACTAAAACATCCAAACAAAAACACAAGAATAACCATTATTTCAAGTTGATCAGAAAAAAAAAAAAATGGTTCGGCACCAAAACTCAATTATTCACACTGCCCTGTTGGAGTCCTGCCTCCTACTCACCTACGCTAACCTCTTCTACACTATACTCTGATACAAAACTGTATTGCTGAATGTAACATATTGCTATAATGAAATCCCACTGGTTTCCTAGAAGAAATCATAACAGTAATGTAAAACAAATACATTCAAGGCAGGCCAGACCTTTAGCACTGATATGACTAGGAGGAAAGAAGCCTTCAAGTGGGCAATAATGACAGTTAATTAACTATCAAAATATTACTTAGATTCCCTTCTGAATAGATTTAAAGTATATTAACCCTTCATAAACTATTAGGCGGATGGTTTCAGTTTTCTGTTGGCTGTTCTTCTGTTCATATCAATTTCAAACCATTCTTCCTTAATTTCTCTACTGTACACAGATAACGCTTCTCCCCACTTTTAGTTTCACAGTGTAAGTTAACTTAGTTTGAAGAGTACAAAATGTAGGACCAGATCCAGCTGCAGATGCAGATCAACAGAAGAATTAGGTGCAAGACATAAAAGGTGATAGTGCTTCTCTACCAGTGCTGACATCTGGCAGACTGCCTGAAATTCTGGGCCCCATATTTTATAAAATGATGTAGAGAAGTTAGAGAGGGTCCAGAGGTGGGCAACAAAGATGACCAAGGACTTGGAAACCAAGTCATACTAGGAGAGGCTAAAGGAGATAGGCATGTTCAGCTTGTGAAAGAGGTAAGCAGGTATCTGAGAGCACTCTTCAAATATTACACTTAGGAGCCAGCTTGAAATCCTTATGGATAGCAGATATATTGGATGGGATGCCAAATTGTTTCTTCAGAAACAATAGATAGCTTGCAGCGTCAGGGTTCTGGATTTTTACCTGTTAAGAATAAGCCTCAGCTTAGCATGAGTTTTCCAGATCTTACTGTAGTCTTTTAACAGACTTAAGGGGATTAGTTGGAGTGTTCATAAACTTTGTGGGGAGGACTTCCACCAGTCATCCTGGGAAAAGTACAGCAACATTTGTGATCAGGGCTCCAACGGGCTGGACACTGTGATGAACCCTTTACCATTGTTCAAATGTTGTCCATACCCCGTCTGACTCAGTCTCTCGCCGAAGCATTCCCTCACCCGGCAACCGAGTCTTACTCAATCAAGTTTAAATAGGCCTCTCATAGTGGGACCGGGGAATGTACGGCCCGAGATGCCTAGTAAACTTACTTCTGCTTAGAGGTGCATTAGTGGGGGCGGGAAGTCCTTTGTAAATACAGATTGGAACTGGTCTGATAAATGCTGAGCTGGGTGTGTGTAAATGTGGGTTGATTAGCATTTGGAGCACAGATTCCCCATCATGCAGTGCTCCCCTGCTTCTCTGATCCCAGAATTCAGTGTGGTCCTTACCTTGAAATCTCTGTCCTCCATCCTGAATGCTAATGAAAGTGCATTCCTGCCCCAATTCCCATTTAAAAGAGTTGTCATCTGGTTCCATCTTGGATGCAAATGAGACCTAGGGAGTTCTTCATTCTTGTCACCCTTATCTGGAGGGCTTTAGGTGTGTCTCCCACTGCATCTTTATTGTCTTTTGGAATCAGTTCTTGTTCAGGTAGAGGAGGGGAGCGGGGAGACATTTTTTGTGAGTCAGACAGGCTGCGTCCTGTGTCAGGGTTCCCCAAGAACATGGAGCTGCAAGGTAACACTATGTCTATTTTACTATTGGTATTTCCCATGCTGCTGGGCTTCACGGGTTGGCCCTGGCCATCCCCTCCCCGCCCCACCCCGCCCCACCCCCACACCCTTTCTGCTACATGTGTCAGGCAGGAGACTTTGATTGGGCTGTGCCAAGGCTCCTCCTGGGACCAACACCAGAGGTTCCTGGCTAGACAGTCTTGTCCCTCCACTCTGGGTCAGATTGTCTGCCATATTTGGGGAGAGGAAGGAATTTTACTCCATGGTCAGATTAGTATGGACCAATGGAGTTTTTGATTTCCTCTGTAGCAAAGGAGCAGGGGCACAGTACTCTCTTGACCACATATTGACAACATTTCATAGAAGCAGGACATTGGCTGCCATGATTCCCCTGCTTCACCTGTGGCAAGTTAGGGTGTTAGGTTTATATGTTGTCAAAGTTGACGGTAGCCTGAATAGTATTTAGATCATGGATGGCACAGAATGGTTTGGATAAGTATGATCCTGCCTTAGGCAGGGAGTTGGACTATTCTCTGGAGGTCCCTTCCAGCCTTAGTTCTCAATGTTTCTATGATTTTATGCCTAACCAGGATTTAGCTGGAATTTAGGTACTTATGTTCCAGACAGTGGTCTGGAATGACCTTGCTCCAATGGCCACAAATCTTACTAGGCACCTACATTTTGGATGGTGAAGTCCCCTAGGCTGCAAGGCTTAGGCTACTGTGCAATCAAATAAGTAATCAGTTTAAGCACTTAGACATCTAACTCCCACCTCTGCTCTATGCCAATCCAGCTTGGTGCTATAAAGGCACCAAGACCCCAAAATGGCTCTATCCATTATGCAGTGTCTGAAGACATCTGCCCCATACTGACTGAATCAACTGAATCTGCACAAACCACAGTACTCTTGGTCATTTTCAATCAAAAGAAGATTGTTGTGGTGGTGATCGTGGTATCTACCTTCTACATAATGGCTTAGAAGCAGAGATCCAGGATTTCCGTTTCTCAAAGAAAAACAGAAAAAAAATGTAGATCTCCCTTTTTACCCATGAAAAAACATGGATTTTTCATTTTAATGGAGAAACACACAGATTTTGCATTTTTACAGAAAGCTCTGCTGGTATAATTCCAGCCTGCAAGGGGCTGTGGGGAGCAGGAGGAGGACAGTCAGGCAGGGGTACCATGTTCATGTATATACAGGAGAGCAGCTCCTGCAGGTAAGTCTCAGAAAGCTAGGTGGGATTGAGGCTCCCATAGGGAGGGAGGGAGGGAGTAATTTAGGCAGGGCTGGGGCTGTTGCCCATCTGTGGGGTGCACAGGGCTTGGAGCCCAGGGCCAGAATACATAGCCACAGGGCCCTGGCAAGGAGCAGGGTGGGGCTGTGGGTGGCATGGCTTGTCTGGGCCAGGGTGGGTGGGGGTAGGACTGGCTCCCTGCCACTGCACGCACCGGGACACTTCCAAATTGCTTTAAAATTGTAAACATAGTAATAAAACACTGTGTTCAATTGATACCTATATCTATAGTAGTGTTCCATTTTAATTGTGGATTTTGAGTTTTTAATCAGAGAATGTACAATTTTTCATCATAGAATTTGCAAATTTCTACCAGGGAAAACCAGGATCCCTGTTTATAAGTTAGAGCATCCACCCAGGAAAAGGGTGTCCTGACCAGCTTGGTTCTCCTCAGTCTCAGGGATTCAAACCAATCACTTCCACATTTGAGGTGGCCCCAAACATCAGACAATTGCATAGGGTATAACGGAGTATCTTCTGCTCCTGCTGTTGAAGAAGGTGGGGCGGTACACAGTCACGAAGGGAAGAGTCATGGGCCAGAGCGCATTCTCCTTCTGGATCAGTGACTCTACTTCTACTTCGCTGCTGAGCTTCAACAGGTGAAGTGGATGCCTCCCTGCTTAGTCCATAGCTTGGTTGTTAGGACACTCTCCAGGGACGTGAAAGAATTGAAATGGGTTTGATTCTCTTCAGGGTGAGGAAAGCCTAGAACCTAGATGTCCCATTTACTGAGCCACAGTTACCACCAGTAGGCTGAAAAAGGAGCAGCAAATCAGCCAGCACAATCACATATATTGGGTCCTGACTGAATGGAGGTACCTAATGTAAAGCTTGGAGGCAGTTGCCTAAAGAGGCTCCAGAGAGAGTAAAAGGTTCAACTGCCACCCTCTGAGTAGTGTTTCTTGTTGGATACTTCTGGGTATACTGACTGCCCTTTGGCGGTGTCTCTCGATTGGCTCTACGGGGATCGTAACTACGTCTTTTTGGATCTGCCCCTGGGGGCTAGGAATCCTCTTTTCAGATCCTGTAAAATGCACAAGTGGAGGGACCTAGCTGGCCCAGCTGCACTCAGCCCTTAGCCATAGGACACTGAGGGACATATCCACAGTCAGAATAGTACAATGAATAATTTACATCAGCTGACACATTTGCGTAAACAGAGCTGTAACTATTTATATCAGCTGAACCTCTGCCCATGAAGTATTAACTAGATCCCAAGATAGGATGAATTTATTTATTTATTTTTTTATTTTTGCTATTCACACTCATTCTTTAAAATGTCAGTATACTTATAATAGCAATGCTCTAACTAGAAGTCCCAGTGAATTGGTGCACTACACCCATCTATTCCCCATCACAAGGTGCACCGTTGGAAATGTAGTCAGAGCTACCACTCTGTCCTAATAAGAATGAAGTTCCTCATCACTTTACAACAGTTTTTAATTAACCTTTTCAGGCTGGTAAGCTTTCATCTGAATTCTGCAAGTATAAACAATATGCAAATGGAAACATTGCTCAGACTATATATTCTTTGGCATGTGTGGATTTGACTGAAAAAATATTTGGCCTCTGGGGCAGGGCAGGAGGGGGGGAGCAAGATTTTATTTGGTTTAGAGTTTAATACATTTTACATTGGCTTACAAACTCTCTGTTACATTTCAAGATTCCCCGATGGTACTGGTTGAGAAGTTCTGCTCCATAGCACTGTTAACAATCAGGACAACTTTAAGAAAATTACTTATTTAGCATCATCAACTCTTATGTTTTTAAGTGTTTTTTTTCTTAAAGCTCCCAGTTTCTGAAGTGTTATGAATATCAGAGAATCTGACCTCTCATTGTCACTATATAACAAGTTTGCAGCTATTATGGAAGCAGAGAGAAACAGAAAGCAGATGTAATCTGAAGGCTCAGAAGCCACAAGATAAATAAGAAAAACTGCCAAAGGTGCCTTTTGAAAGATTGTGGACTGTCAATTTTGCTGCATATACCTCATTCTGGTTCCTCATTCTAGGTCCCTGACTGTAAATTATTGGGGCTACACATTGGCTTAAAATCAGTCTGGTGATTAAGTACTGTGAAAGATCCCATGCATGGGCTTTATCTGATGAGGTTCTTAGCTTGTTTTGAAAGTTTTCAGCACACCATAGAAATAGGAAGAAAAAAAAAAAACATTTTCTGAATACTGTAGGTCTCTGCTTTCTACCACCACCATTTCTTTCTTTGACTGGAAGTTGAGGGAGATGCTCCTCTATGCCTTTTTTTGACTGTAGCTACTTTGCTGCGCTCAGCTCTTGTGCACTGGACTTAGACTTCTCCAAGGCTGTAGGCATCTTTTCTGTCCTATACTGGGCTGCAGGGATGACAATGATCAGCTGGACCATTTCCTTGCTGGGAGACACTAAGATGAAGGCCCTGAAGAGCCACAGGAACTGGACAGTAGTTTTGATGTCGCCCTCCACATCTTGAGGTTCCTCAGACCTTTTTTGAGTTTGAACACCTTGGCCTGCAGAACAAGATGGACTGACCTCTATGTGCTGCCACCACCATTTGACCACAAAAATGTGACCAGGACCCACATGAATGGGGAGAGAAATTTTCTTTCTTTGCTTATAGGGCAATGGTTAGTGACAATGTTTTCCTGCCCAGCTCCTTATGAGGCTACGTACCTCTCTTTCTCTTTTGCTCTTCTGTATAATAAAAGTCTTCAAAGTCTTTCTTTCTTTCTTTCAGATCCCCTCCCTTACTTGTTTTCAGTTTGGTGCCTGATTTTATTCTCTGAAGTCATCTCCCTTATTAAAAACCCAGTCATTAAATTCCATAGTAATAATGCAACATATTTAACTTCTTTCCAGCTCACTGAAGGGCCGTTGGGGGAAAAAAAAATGATCAGCAACACAGGAAAGATGGTCACCAGGCCCTCATTCCTGTCTCCAGTACTGACCTGGGAAATACATAATTTATACCACCCGATCTCTTCACATACCTCTTTCACTCCCTAGGAAATTAGGTCAATATGTTTTCATTTGCTTTAAAATAGATTTTCTTTGGTGGCTCATGTGTTCTTCTTTTAACAGTTCCTGGCAGTTATATTAACATTTTGCTATAGGTAATGGCTGAATAATTATTTTTCTGGAATCCAAATTGAAAGGTTGAAAGGTTAACCTTAGCATTTCCCTTTAAACATGTTGAATTGTTTCCATCTCAGGAATATCGTGGCACTATAGGTGCTTAGAATAGGTCAAAAAAATTACACGCGCCTCCACTTTAAAGGCAGAGTGAAAATTAAATTGGCTTCAGGAATGAGATAAAATTAATGTAGAAATGTGCAGTGTTATTTCTAAAAGTCATTGATTTTTAAGGATTACAAATGACTGGGTTCTCTTAATTAGAGTTGGTTGACTTATTTTTGCAAATAAGATATCCAGTGGAAGTCCACGTGATTATTATGTGTACTGAAGGAGCAGACAGTGGCTCTGAAGCAGTCTCTTTGGGCTAAGCACCACACAGCCAGAACCAAAAGATCATTCTTACTCCAGAAAGCTTACAACTTAAAAGTAAATCCTGCAATGATCTAAGCACTTTACTTAACCCTGTGTTCTGAGTCATCTCACTGAAATCAAGCATTTGTAAATCTTCACGGGATCCTCATCTAAGAATAAGATCACAGACAAGAGACAGGTTTAACAGACAGAAAATTCAGTCTCCATGTAACCAGCTGTCCTTTTCCAGCTCCTGAAAACATTTTATTAGCTGAGAATCATAGGGTTCATTAAATAAATAAATAAATAAATAAGAGAGTGTGTGTGTGTGTGTGTGTGTGTATACACACACTTATTTATTACTTATTACTTATATATTACTATATATACATATACATATATACACATTTGTTTATTTATATATTCAGCTTTCATGGTAGCAACGAAAGATCTAACTTGTGACTGTTCATGCTCGAAGGCAAATTAATTGGATCAGAAATATTGGGTTTTTTACAAATCTCATGATTTTTAAACTAATCCAAGGAGTCTTGCAACTTAGCTGATGGTTTCTGAACACAGGTATGGCAGTGCATCAGTGTGGACATTTTTTCTTACTCCTAAATCATTCACAAGGCAATACTGATTGACCGTATAGTTCTGTATGTAACCAAACATTTTTTGTGTACACATTTCATCCTATGGGTTGTCCATAAACAGTTTTCTTCCTCCCCATAATGTGTTTCACTATTCACTATCTGCAGTATGTGATCGGTCAAATGTGTAACATGCTTGCCTTTCTCTCCATGGTTGGATGCCTACATCTTTTTAAACATGAAAATTACTGAAGTTAAACAGTGAATGACAAATATAAATACTGAATAATGCATATATATTTCTGAGTGAAACACCATTCATGCTAAGATCCGTAATCATTTCAATAAGCCCGAACAGTTTAAAATAAAATGGGAGGCTAAGAACTTGAGAACAAAAGGTAATGGCTCTACGAATGACAACAGAAAGATAACATTCTTCTTAGTGTTATTATTATGCTACTCTTACAATATTGTAGGTAATAGAGTGCCTGACCTGAATCTCTGACATGTTCATTTGTGAGCTGTAGTCATACATCATTGTTATTATTTGATTCTTACTGAGGTAGGACCTTAGTGCCCAAGTCATGGATCCGAACATTATTTTGTCGTGTACTCTAGGAATACAGACTAAATAGACAGTCCCAAAGAGTCTGTAGTCTACATGCAATATTAGGTACAGATCTACAGATGGAAGAACACGTGGAAACAACAGGGAATCATTTCATACCCTACAGGTAGTTTTCATAAATAGAGCATTTAAAGAAATTTAGAATGCAAAGAAGTTAGCACACAACTAACTTTTCCCTCTACACTGAATATTTTCAGTTTTAAAGGATGTTTTTTATGATTTTTAAATTAGTATTTGTGATTGCTTTGTAGGTATGTTTCTGTGTTCCTAAATAAAAATGAATGAAAGCAAATGCTATAATTTTCCATTTTAAAGCCTTCTTTATTACAAGGGTGACAAATGTGATCTTAGACAATTATTATTTTAAAAATAGAAAACGATGTGGAGCAAATTAAATGTGGGGGCAAACTGCATTTATGCACATAATATGGATATTGAGATTTTCATAGAAGAATGTGAAAATGCATCCTCCAAAAAAGCATCCGTCTACTTAATTTGAACACAAAGGATGGACAATCCGTTATCTCCATCCAAGGGCCTAGTTTGAACCTGCACCCTTTATGCTGTTCTCTGCTAAGTTGAAGAGGTTTTTAGTATCTAGTGTTTTCTTCTGTGAATGTACTTAGATATTGTAATCAAGCCACCTCTTTTGGTAAGTAAACATTAAACTCTTTAAGCTTCATATTATAACACATTCTGTAGGAGTATGGCCAGCATTCCTTCTTCCTTCAGGTACACGACTTTTCATTTGGCTGTATTAAAAACGAGTTTTTGAGGTTTTGACAGGACACAAATTAAAAAGATAACCAAGCCCTTTGTATAATGGCCCTGCTGTATCATTAATCATTCCAACAATCTTTGTATTATCCACACATTTTACCAAAATATTTTATATATATTGACATCACCAATGAGAGTAAAATTTGAGTAGTGCCAGGCTTAATACCAATCTCTGTAAAAGCCTCCTGGACCACCTTCATTCAATGATGAGTCCTCATTGACAATTATTTTTGAGATCAGTGAGCTAGTTCTTAATCCATTTAACACCCACTTTATTGATATTGCATATTCCTAATTTTGAATCAGAATTCATTGTAGTACAGAGCAATTACCTTACAAAAGTCCAAATACATTGCATATATTGCAACCAAGCTTATAATCCCCTCAAAGGATGGCATCTGATTTATTTGAAAAGACTTATGATCCTTAATATCATATTGATAACCAGTAGCTAAATTGCTGTCTTTTAATTCTTTGTCAGTCCAGTAATGGACCACCGGTTCTATTATTTTGCCTAGGTCTGATGTCATGCTAAACACGGTATGCAACTCCCTCCCTTTTCCCAACCACTACTCTTTTTTAATAAGGTTTATCTGAAATTTTAGTTAAGGATTATTCAGTCTATGAGTGCTCTTACTGTTGAGACTGCCACAACCTACAATCTCAAACATAGGTATAATTTTTTCCAGGATTACACTCTTAATTTCTCTGGTCTTCCATTTTCCCTATCTAATTAGAAGCTGGTGATACTCATGTGGTCTGTCTGTTTGGAGTCACTATAAAAACTCATGAGCTGTTCCTAGCCATGTATTTGCCCATTACCTAGCTAAATATGTCTCTAATCTTATTTGGGGATTGTAGGCATTACTGAATTCCAAATAATAAATAATACTGATGGGTTTTATTATAGCACAATTTAATTATGTTATAATGGAATATAATTCATCTGTCCTTCTGGGAGCTGCAAGACATCCCGTCAAGAAAGAAAGCAAGAAAAAAGAAAGAATGAATGAAATGTGAAAGTATAAACCAAAACAAAACCAGGAGTAATTTCTTTCTATGTTTTCATTTTATTAAGTCAATCCAGTTTTTAATAAAACGCTCAACCTAAGGAATGATATTTGTCTCTTTCTTAAAACACTTGTTTCTATACCACTACTTATTCCAAATGAGTGCCATATATTATGCATGGCAGAAAAGGAGGAAGACACATCCCAGATAAAATCTTATTCTAGTAAAACATTTGAGAACATGCTTAAATGTAGCTCTGTTCAGCAGAGAGCTTAATTTTAAGGAGCTGGTTGAGTCCCATTGAAACCACTGAGACTTACACATATGCTTAAGTGCTTTCCAGATGAATGGATAAACTGGGGCTTCAGTCTAATATTTCTGAGTGTTCATGGGATACAGCGAGTACTGTCACCTTCCACTGCCTTCTTAGGGAATTGTGAAGGCTCAGACTCTTGGAGGGTGAAGTCCTCAGAGGCCAACCCTGAGATGAATGAAGCTGCAGAAGTTGTCCTGACTTCAGTATATTTTGGGTACTGTGGCTCCATAGGAACTTTAGGTTGTCATCATCGCTCAAGATTAGGCTCTTTACCCTTGCTGTATGTGATGTATTTTTTTCCGTAACTTGGGAGTGGAGTGAGGCAAGAGAACATTACCGATATAGATTCATAGATGCTAGGGTTGGAACGGACCTCAACATAAATCCAACCGCCTGCTCTGTGCAGGAAAGAGTCCTGGGGTCAGATGACGCCAGCCAGATGTCTATCCAGACTTCTCTTAAAGACCCCCAAGGTAGGGGAGATCACCACCTCCCTTGGAAGCCCATTCCAAATTTTGGCCACCCTTACCAGGAAGAAGTTTTTCCTCATGTATATCTATTCTTACAAACAAAAAGGCCCCCCAAACAGCCATGTACTTCCTTGCTTTAGGTGACCCCTCTTTTTATTTTCTAATTCAAGGATATTCAGGTGAGTGGGGGGGTTAGCTGTAGGACAAATGCAAGTGTGGCTAAGATTTCTCAAGATTGTTCATACTTGGAAGTGCTCCCTCAGCTATTCTGGGATCATCCTATAGGGGAAGGTGGGAGAAATGTTAGGGGCATAGCATTTTAAAATTGGGAACATCAGCAGCCACAGTAAGCAGTGCATGGGGTTGAGGGATGATAAACCACCCACCACACCACCAATAGCAGCAGAAAAAAAACAGTCCTTTGCTTCATCAGACATATATGTCTGGAGCATGTGGCTTACGCCACCTGTGTATAATATACAATGGAGACAAATGGATTTAATTCAAGCTTTTAGTAGATATATGAGGAGGTGTGCTGTTTCATACTCATTATGGGGAAATGTGTAGTAATCCCTGGACACAACTCACAGTCCTGAAACAGAAACCATTCAATGAGTCAGACCTGGAGCTGGTCACAGGCTTCCTTGTAGTGCTGTGGTCTTGCCCCAATTCCAGTGATGCTCTGTTTGAGTGTCAAGGGATGTGATAGCAGCACAGATACCTTGTATTGTTTCAGGTCTTCACTCACGAGTTCAGCCCTACTCTAGACTTAGGCTAAAAATATTTGCATCTCTAAGGGATTCCTCCTCATTAAAGTTAGGAAGCCAAATGCATCTGGGTGTGATGTGAATCACATCACTCTGCTATGTGTCATTTACTACAGGAGCCTGTGAGCCTTTGCCTTGGTGACTCTGTAGGCTGCTGGACTCAGGAGAACCTTTGATGTCTAAAGGTGCTACCTTCCGCCCACAGAGGTCATTAGAAAACCAGGTTATAGGACTGTCTATGGACACATCCATCCTGGTATTTGGCATAAGGATGACAAGAAAATACTGATTTTCACTTTTGCTACGTTTCTCTTGCTAGCTCTCTCTTTTAGGTCCAGCAAATAAAGCCATTTTGAAATCCAGAGTGGTTCTCCACAAGCCAAAGACAGCAAATGAGTATTTTTGTATGCCAATGGGGGCTGGAGGTTTAAAATGCCATTCTCGTATTGTCTGCCTGTCCTTAGCTGTTCCCCTTTCCATGAGGTTTTTAGATATAGTTACATGAAAAAGTTTGAAAGCTTGGCCTCTCTATTCAGTGGAAAGACCTAGTGAGTCAAATCTTTAACCCTGTAAAAATCCATGGGGACTGCTTTCAGACTAAACCCAGTCTGCGATAGGAGATAGCCCTGCTACGGTAACATACTGAATCTGTAGATTCATAGATCCATGGGTTGTTAGGGGCTGGGAGGGACCTTGCAGATCATCGGGTCCAGCCCCCCGCTCTAAGCAGGAAGACAACTGGGGTGTGGTGACCCCAGCAAGGTGACTGTCCAGTCTCCTCTTGAAAACCTCCATGGCAGGTG
Organism: Crocodylus siamensis; assembly: GCF_052110815.1. Taxonomy (NCBI): domain Eukaryota; kingdom Metazoa; phylum Chordata; order Crocodylia; family Crocodylidae; genus Crocodylus; species Crocodylus siamensis. Next base: position 250,404,244 of record NC_143397.1, read on the forward strand.
ACGGCACCACCTCTGAGGGGTGTTTATTCCATAGTCTGGACACCCTGACTGTGAAGGAAATTTTCCTGGTATTTAGCTTGAAGTGGCCTTCCAGGAGTTTGTATCCATTGGTCCTGGCCTTCCTCAGGGGTGCTCTAGTGAACAGTTGTCCACTGAGCTCCTGCTGCACTCCTCTGATACAGCAGTAAGCCACTATCAAGTCCCCTCTCAACCTTCTCTTCTTTAGGCTAAAGAGGCCCAGGTCCCTCAGCCCTTCCTCCTATGGCTTGTTTTGCAAGTCCCTGATTGTACAGGTGGCTCTTTTCTGGACCCTCTCAATTTTTTCCACTTCCTTATCGTAGTGTGGCACCCAGAACTGGAGGCAGTACTCCAACTGCAGTCTCACCAGCACCGAGTACAGTGGGAGTATCACTTCCTTAGTTGTACACCGCAGGCATCGGTTGATGCATGCCAGTGTATTGCTTGACCTGCTGGCCACCGCCTCGCACTGACGGCACATATTCATATGGTTGTCAATCACTACTTCTAGGTCCCTTCCGGCCGTTGTGCAAGTCCAGCTGTCACCACCAAGCCTGTATGTATGTCGAGGGTTGTTTGCCCCCAGATAGAGCACCTTGCACTTGGAAGTGGTGAACTTCATCTGGTTCCGGTCTGCCCAACTCAAGCCTGTCCAGGCCTGTCTATATCTGCAACCTATCTTCTGGCATGGCCACACTGCCCCATAGCTGCAAACATGGCCAGCGAGCTTTTCACTCCCTTAGCCAAATCATTGATAAAGATGTTGAAAAGCACTGGTCCAAGCACGGACCCCTGAGGGACACCATTGGCCGCTCTTCGCCAGGATGACACAGATCCAATCATGAGAACTCTCTGGGTCCTACCATGCAGCTAGTTTCCCACCCTTTGTACTTCAAATGTATAAGCAAAAATATTGGCAGAAACAGAGCAGAGCAAGATTTGGCTTGGAAGTTTGCTAAATGCATTCCTGTGCTTAACTTGCTTATTACAGGTAAACTGTGAGGAATAATTAGGTGGAAGTCTTTGGGTTGCTGTACACATTTCATCATCCTAAGAACTTTTTATTTGAAAGTGCTCTTGGTTAAAGCTTAAGAAAAAATTGTTGACAGCTCATTTCTTTGGGAGTTAGAGCAGCTGGCAAATTAATAGCTTAGGTGGGGGCTGACATGAAGCATGAAAAGTTATGACTGGTGTCAGTCCAAATTACTGTCTTAAAATATACGTAAGGCAATGAAAAAGCATTAGCTGTGCAGAAGACATGGTTTTAGTCAACAAAGTAGGAGTTTCACAAGGCTTCCTCAAGAAATTTCCAAAGGTCATTCCAAGAAACCACTCTAGTCTTTGATTGCTCTTTAGAGCCATTTGCTGTTCAACCTATAATCTAGCTGTAAAGCTGTTTTCACTAGTGAAATCAGTGATAAAGGGTCACTAATTAGGAATGGGAGTAAGAGGAGAGAGGTGGATGTTTAGATACTGCAGGGAATGGCCATGCTAATGATCTAGACCAGCAGTTTTCAAGCTTTTTCAGTTGTGGACCCCTAAAAAAAATTGAAGGGAGGTGCAGACCCCTTCAGAAATTTTGAATGGTGGTGCAGACCCCTTTAAATTGTAAGTGTGGGTATTCACATACTTTTGATTGATCCTAGTCATCGTTTGAGAACCCCTTAGACATAGTCTGCAGACAACAGGTTGAAAAGCTCTGATCTAGACAGAAAGACATCATGCATATAAATGCTGGAGCAATTCAGCTGTCAGAAAAAACAGCATTTTTTTTTTCCATTTTCAGCAGCCCCCTAGGATAGTTAACCTGCTGGTGTTGAACCTAGGAAATCAGGATTCAAAAAACATCTCCTCTTTTCAGATTCAGTCCACAAGCGGCTGCATAAAACGTAACATGCTGCCTTAGCCTCTGGAGGAAAAGAAACAGTCATATGACCCAGAACACAGCTATTTGACAAGGTCCCAACAGGCAAGGGACCCTGAGTTCACCTGTCCTATTGGCAAGGCTGTAGCTAGTAAAATATTGCTCCATCCTTGTAGCTCACTGCTACGTCTTCTCCTCCTCCTTTTTATACATCTTCCCCTTGCTAAGAGCTTTCAGAAGGGTTGTGAGAGCAATCCCAAGTATGAAAACCTACCTGTATCCATCCCCTCTGAGGCCTATCGGTCTTCCCCATCGCGGTTTTCCTACATTGATCCTATTGATCTGTTGGCTCTCGATCTAACCGGCACCGGCTACGGACCCTCTAAAAGCTGAACTTACCTCAATTCCATGGATCCCGACCTCAGGCTTCACCCTCGACCGTCCATCCGCCCCGCTGCACCTGGCATTCGACTCCAGCACCGTTCTTCGTCCCTTTTGGACTGGCGTCACGTCTTATTTCATCGTTCACTGCGTTACAGTTTCGTTTTGTTGCTTGTGTTACCCATTCAATGAGCTGTTGACCAGCCCTGGGACTAAGTCTCCGGACTGAACCTCGTGGGCCAACAGACCCCTTTGTTGTTCTTGTCATTCGCAAGTTTGCTAACTGTATCTGAAGACATCGGTTCCTACGCATCTAAGTGTAAGTCAAATAAACTCCACCTTGTTTACAAAAAACCGCTACGCTCTGGTGCCTCAGTTCTCCATAGCCAACAGAGCCCGGCCTGTTTCCGTGTCTAATTGCCACCCCGGCCCACCGTGACTCTGGGGCTTGGTTCACCCCCCCCCGGGACAATTTCCTTTTGTTACTGCACCATCATTTAGTACTTCCTTTTGTTACTGCGCCATCATTTAGCACTTCCTTTTGTTACTAGTGCTGTCATTTAGCACCACCTTTTCTATTATTTTGCCTAGGCCTGATGCCAGGCTAAACAGAGTATGCAACCCCTTTCCTTTTCCCAACCACTAGCATTTTGGAACTACTAAATGACGGCCAAGTAACAGCTTGTACTGTGCCGTGCGTGCCACACACAATTACTTTTAGCTGCTACCTCACCATAGCAACATGCTATAACAAAAGAGCATGCTGCAATGGTGATGTGGATGCAGTGTCAGAGTTTGTGACCACCAACGCTACATCGCTGTAGCATGCTGCCACAGTGACGTAGCGCCACATGTAGACGCTCCCAGTGAAACCCAATTCATGCATCTAGTGCTATATGCAGCACCTCAATTCGCTGTACAGAAGGCTGTGGGGAAGTCTACATAACTTCAGAGGGATGTCTCGGTGTGATTAATTGGTTTTAGCATCACAAAGAAAATAAATGAGCAGTCCTGTATGTGATTTTTTTCTCGAAATGGAGCAGACATTAGACTCGGTCTGTGTATGTGGTGTCTCTCTGGGAGTCTGTGAAACTTAGAGGAGTATGGCTTGAAAGATCACCAAGCTTTTAAAGGAGACGAACAAAGGATAAAAAGCTTTCATATGAGCTGAAGGTAGAAAATCAGAATATTTTGAAGTGAACACATGAGTCTGACTGGAGCTGCTTTTAACACCTACTTTGCTTTATAAATTCCACGTGATGTCTAGTGTAATGTGAATGGGAGAGGAGGGAGCACAGTGTTAATATCTTACTGGTATCAAGAGTTGGTCTTTGATAAGAATAGCCGGGCTGGTGGCTTGGGAGATGTGCAGGAAAAGGAGTTTCAGTTGCCACTCAGTAGTGTGCCAGGCACTAGACACATGCCTCTTGGGCTATATACCTTCCCTGTGGCATGAACCTGGATCCAGGCACCTGAGTATGTGGACTGGCATTAGCTAAGCTTAGAGGTGTGCATCCATGCCACAAAATGACATTCAAGGAATAGCCATATAGCCGTGTTCAAACCGGCACTGAGCTAATCTGTATTAGGTGCTTGGATTTCTAGAGGCACGTCCCATAGCACTCAGCCCTGCAGTACACTAATACATCCTCTGAATTGTTTCACAACTGGTTGTGGCAAAACTTTGCTATTCTTCCCAGGCCTCTGTATGGAAGTGCTTTCAGCCCACCTGCCCAGGGCCTAACAGGCAGCCCAGCCCAGGCCAGCCCAGATTTTCAGCTGGTCAGACCAGGCAGAAAAGCTAACTGGCCACTAGACCCTGGTTGGTGAATTAGTAGGCCACTGTTAGGGCCTCCTGATTGATTGCTGGGGAGAACAACTTCCCCATTTAAGGCCAACTGTAGTAGCACACTGAAGGCTGGCAAACAGTTTGCATGGAAGTCAGTGGTATTTAGCTTCCCTGTATTTCATGCTCTCTGGTTGTCTAGCTTCTTACCCTGCTCACCTCTGTTACTAGACTCTGGATTTGTGAACTTCCCTTGGCTCTGAGATTCCCCCCTGGATTTGGTTGTTCAGATTCCAGGTCCTGCTTCCCTCTCCCCCCATATGCCTACACTCCAGTCCTTACGCCACCCAAACCACTTCCAACTTGGCACACTTCTCACAATTGTTCCCAGCCTTCACTGCGGTGAGTATGGTAGTGCAACCTGGGTGGTGGCCCAATGGTTGCCACCCTTGCCCAATATTATGGATGGTGTGGTGAGAGTGGGGCAGGGCTTCCAGCCAGCACCAACTTACTTTCCAGCCAGCCCCTGCTCCCCACAGAGCAGCCCATGGTCCCAAGAAGGTCTAACACTTAACTGATTTAACTATTTACACTTCATTTACAAAACAAGAATAATAGGAAAGGTTATTTCCAAGTGAACTTAAACGGCATAACCAGAACCAAAAAAACAAACCAGAATGCATCAGTCAACCCTTGACTCAAGGACCATGGGTAGGATAACCGGCAGCTTTCAGCCACTGCTGAGATGCTACCACAAGGAAGCAGAGTACTTGCTTCCAGCCACTCCAACAGATTTCCCATTAAGCAACAGACTGCAACAGGTTAAGCTCTTCTGGTCTGCAGCAATCAAATTGTATCAAACCCCAACCCCACAAAGAGGCTGAAGGGCAACCCTCCATGGCATCCAAAAAGGCCAGCAACAAGCAACAGGGTAGGCTCCTGCAGCAATCGGCATGACCCAAGCACAAAGCTCAGCAACTCCATCTGATGACAATCAGCTGCAGAATATGAGACAGGACTGAGTCCCCTCCGGGGCAGTCAGTGGCAGAGGGTCAGCAGCGCAGGCAGCTCCCAGGGGCCATTGTTCTAAACCCCTGCTCCAGATGGCTGGCCGGGCACCACACATGCCTCGCGGCTCGCCAATCCCACTCCAAGCACCGGCCTGTGCCCCGAGCTCCCAGGGACCCTCAATCCAGGTGCTTTGCTGCTCATCAGGATCCCAATGCCTCGCCTGCTGCTGTCCCCTTCCCCTGGGAAGGTAAGGGGTTTCCTCAACTCACTGGCCAAGCTCCCTGCCCCAGATAAGGATGTCGCTTGTGCTTCTGGCCTCATCCCCGCAGTGGAATGGGGGGCCGACTGCCACCCCTATCCTCTGGGACACCCAGCACGTCCAACACACTGTGATGGGGCCTTGGGGCACCAGCTCTCTGCCCCAAGCCCTGGCCCTGGCTCCCTCTCTGTTGCAAGGCTGGAGGCATGGCCGACTGCCACTCTTCTTCTCCCAGGGCCTTCAAGGCTCTTCAGAGGGGTCTCCCTGCTCCCTTTACTGGGTCAGCTCACCCCAGCTCTTCCTAGTCCTCCTGCATCATTCCCCGGAGTCACTGTCAGCAGCTCCCACATGCCAGTTCGGCCGCTGCTTTTATCCCCTCCGGCAGTCCCTCCCTGGCTTGCAAATGGACCAACTAGGGCTCAGGGTAGCTGGCCTCCAATCCCGGCCATCCCCTTTCCCTGCGAATGAGGGGACTGAAAACCCCTTCTCTAGATTGGCTTCTCCTTTTCCATAGGGCAGGGCTCCCCTGCTCCAACCTTGGGGTCACTCCGAGTTCACCGGCACTGTTTCTAGCCCAGGGTAAGTATCTCAAGCCAATCTGGTGAGCCCACATTAGCAAGGTGGTGTTCCAGCTGAGGACCATAAGCTGTTTCCACAGTTGCACGCAATGCTGGTTCCCACAAGCAGAAGCAAATAGAGAGATGAGATGAGACGGAGGCATCTGAGCAGAAACGTATCATTCAAAGAAAGTGGCAGTGGGCATCAGTGAGGAGATCATGGAGGCTACATGCAGACTTGGAGCACTGAAGCCAGCAGGTACTGATTTTAATGGACTCCTTCTATGGTGATCATTATTTCAGGACGTAAGCAAAGAGAAGTAGGACTATACTGGCACAAAGACCTAAGAAAGTGGTCACCAACCCGTTGATCCCGATTGACTAATCAATTGTGGACCCTCTGACAGTTGATCTCAGTCTGGGGGGCTGAGTGTGTACTGTCAGAGGCTCCACAAACAGGAGCAGTGGGACACATGAGAGGAGCGACCAGGGCGGGACAGCAGTGGGACACGCATGGCTGGGCTAAGCTGTGCACCCTGCCACTGGTGCCAGGCCAGGGGAGTGCGGTAATCCCCCCCCGCACCCTGCCACCCTACAGTGAGAAAGGGAATTGGACAGGGGCAGTGGTGAGTGGGGTCCCACGTGGTCTGGGGGAGGGTCAGAACTGGGCGGGTCATCCAGGGGTGAGGGGGCACCCACACTGTACTGGCCTTTGCACCCTGAGTCCCACACACAGATCAGGGGGACACATTCCCCCCCAGGCCTCCGCTGTGCTGTGTGCAGCAGTGGGAGCTCCCTCCTCTGCATGCCTGGATGAACCACCCACTCTCTCTGTGGCAGGGGGTGCAGGGCAGTGATAGGGTTACAAGGCAGCCTGGCTGTGGGCTTCCTGCAGCTGCAGCAGGGGTGGGGAGGGTGCGCATGCAGCAGTGTCGGGGGGGGATGGAGCAGGGGCAGGCCTGGCACAGCCAGGGTGGGCAGGAGAAGGAGCCACAAGTGGCTTGTCTGGGGGGGGTGGGGGGGAGCATGCAGCTGGGAGGTTATAGGGGGTTGCCCTTGGATCTACACACTAGGCAGTGTGGAGCAGGCTGAGGCCGGAGTGGCACCAGGCTGTTCCCGGCACACCACTGGGGCCTCAATTTGACCCAAGCCCCTCACATGGCCTTTCCCCTTCCCCCATCCCTTCTCCCACGGACTTACCTGCTGCAGAGGGTTGCACACCCAAATAATTAGTTCTCCCTCTGCTTCAGTCTGTCTCTCCTGCCTTCCCTCCCCACACACCAACCTGCAGGAAGGAGGGGAGTGGTGGTGCCAGGTAGATCTTGGGTTGCTCTTTAATTAAAAAAGTAATCTTCTACCCCAAAATGTTGGAGGCCACTCACCTGAGATGACTAGGAGTGCCTCTATCGAGTTCCAGCAGTGGGTGTGGCACACTCTAACAGTTACGAGGATAAGGGGAAGAACTTTCACCAGGAAGGTTGTTTAAGGCAGTGATTTCAGGTCAATCCTAAGAAACTAAAAAAATGTGCCACTGGTAATTATGGATGGTTTCTGAATGCTTCTCTGCTTTCCGTGGGGAGATTCATGGGGAAATGTGATGATGTGGAGTGATGAGATACAACTGTACAATCATCACACTATCTGTTATTAATAGAAGACTTCAGTTTAAGTTTGACCTCAAAGTTCCTGTCTCTTTATTGTTTCCCAGCACTGCCTCTTATTTACTTATTTTTCTAGGTACTCACTCACCTATAGACTGTGCAGCCAAATACATTATTAAAAACAAACACAGGCCGCTCAGCCACCACTTCACAGAGACATCTGCAAATGCTAAGAGAAGTGAAAATTGCAAAGTTCAAACAAAATCAACAATAAAGCCAGCCCATGCCAGGGCACTGGGAAAGGAATTGAATGTCGCCATTGCACCTGATCGCCTTCCCCTGTGGTTTGCTTAGGGGTGAAATGAAGTGGGCAAAACTGCCAATGCACCTTTCCACCAAAGGTGTGCAGTGATAAGCTCATTCCTCATCTGAAATCACTCACTAGGGGTGCTTGTACACATGATGAAAATTGGTTGGTTTTTTTTGCGATGTGATCACATCAGGGTGTACAAGTACAGGGCTTTTGTGCAATTTAAATATGTTAGTTATGTTGCAAACTGAGCCACATCCACATGTAGTTTAATTTGCAACATAGCTATTTGTAAAATTGCAGCCATTTGCCAGATTGCCTCCTGCTGTGGGAGAAGCAGGCTGAAGGCAGAAGTGGAGAGGGGCCTAATCCTTTTTTTCCCCCCACGGAGTCTGCCCATGTCTCCTACAGCTTTTGCCAGTGGGCTGAGCAGCTCCTCATCTGTGGGACCCTAGCCCTTCCCTCCATGCTGGTGGGGCCCCCTGGGGCTGCCTGGGTAGGAGGCTAGTGGGCAGGTGCTACCCCAGTTTGGGCTTAGGGAACAGTTGGATCAGGCCAGGTGCTGCCTCTGAGCTGTCCACCCAGTGGCCTTGGGGGATGCTGCTGATGTGGATTACAGGACCGGGACCCCCACAGCTCAGGGCTTGCTGGCAGCTCACCCCCTGACAGTGGGAGAGGTGGGCAGGCTCCACAAAAAAAAAAGAAAAAAAAAAAAAGAAAGGGCCCCTTCCTACATTTTTTTTTTCTCAAGCAGAGCCTGCCCACAGAAGCTATCAGCAGGACATGCAGCCCCTGAGCATTGTGGAGGGGTGGGGGGTCCTTCTCTCCACAGTGGCAGCACCCCCTAGGGCTTTAAAAAAAGTTTGAAAACCAATGGATGTGGACTTTTGGCCATAGATTAGGCCAGGAACTAGAGGTGAATTGAATTAAATTAAAAACCCACCATTTCAGTTGCAGGATCTATACCCCCATCATGCATATAAGTGCCCTCAGTTGCAGGACCTGATAGAGTGGAAAGAAATACACTGGAAATTGCTAGATCAGGGTGATCCGTCCAGTGTCAGGTAACGGTGCTGGGGTCTACTGCTTTAGAGAGCTCCCTTTGCTGTTGTTACTGATGTTACCAGTTTTCCCTATCACTCTGTTGTGTCCAGTGTACTCATTTACTATTCTCTCCCCCGACACTCTTGTCCTTCACATCTCTCTCCCTCTGCAATACTGTATTGATTTTCAGTGCACCTCTAGTTCCTGGCCCAATCTATGGCCAAAAGTCCACATCAGTTGGTTTTCAAACTTTTTTGGCAGTGTACCCCTTTATCTTGAGACGTTTGAGAGACTCCAGAGAAGAGCCACGCGTATGATCAGAGGTCAGGAAAACAGACCTTATGACGAGAGGCTGAGAGCTATGGGGATCTTCAGCCTTGAAAAGCATAGGCTCAGGGGTGATCTGATGGCCACCTATAAGTTTATCGGGGCGACCACCAGGATTTGGGGGAACGTTTGTTCACCAGAGCGCCCCAAGGGATGACGAGGTCAAATGGTTATAAACTTCTGCGAGACCGTTTCAAGCTGGACATAAGGAAGAACTTATTTACTGTCCAAGCCCCCAAGGCCTGTAATAGACTGCTGCTGGAGGTGGTTCAAGCACCTACTCTGAACACCTTCAAGAGAAACCTGGATGTGTTTCTTGCTGGGATCCTGTGACCCCAGCTGACTTCCTGCCCTGGCTGGACTCGATGATCTTCCAAGGTCCCCTCCAGCCCTAATGTCTATGAAATCTTCAAAATACTGATGCTCATACCTCCTACAGCCAACACATCTCTGCACATTTGCTGATGCCACTGCACAGCAATGTTGTTACTCACCATGTGTTGACCAACTGGAAGCTCTATTTCCATTACTAAATTTTAGGATCATACCTTTTGAAAACCACTGGTCTACATTAAGTCACTTAATCTGAAATTCTTTTTCCTTTCCCCTGCTGATTCAGAGAGCTTGTCCCAAGAGACCTGGATGAGCATGCTGGAAAATGAATATAAAAGACCCTGAAATGGCAATAAAGTATCGTATTATTTTTTGTGCAATGTAAGGAAATAAAGTTTCTCCTTTACCATTCTGCATCACAGCAGAGCCAGAAATTGCAACTTTTGTCTTCTCATTCTGCCTTTTTTTTATATCTCCACATTTTTCTCTTCAGAACCACGTTAGTCCCTGGTTACTAGGCCATTAAGAGGATAGTAAATAATATGTCATGTTGGTTTAAAATAAAAAAATAACAAATAGATTTTACCGGTTGTTGCAGCAAGTTCAGAATGGCCCAGAGCAGGGACTTATTACCCAAGATGACCCTAATAAATTTTCTGGCAGGAACAGAAACGAAGTATTTGTAGAGTTGTAAGAGATTCCAGATATTCATTGCTGCTAATATCCTCTCATGCCTTGTATCTTCAGTAATTGCTTCAGCTTGCTGTCCCTGTTCTGTATGCTTATTTAGTTGCATGTTTATAATACCTCCCATCCACCTTGTAATACATCTTGGATCAGACTTTTCTAGGGAGAAGAGGAGGACTGAAGCAAAGGCTGACCAACAATATGCAAACCAGTACCAATAAGATGAACATCTAGAGGCTCCCACTGGTGGCGCTGGCTCTCCAGCGCTTTTGGAAACTGGGCAGCAGCTTCTCCAGCACACACAGAGTGTACAGGCAATCCCGAACACATTAGCTGATCTACATCCCTGTCTCAACTTCCAGGTGTGGCTTAGGTGGTTGGATTGTCTTTCGTAGAGTTGGATGGCCAGTTTTTTTCCCCTCCCATGAATCTTTTTGTCACATCAAAAAGATTCCCTTTCCGCATCATAATGAAGCCCAGGCATTTATTTTATTTTATTTTCCTGAGTAAAAAAGAGAGTAAACCTCTGAGTTGAAAAAAGTCCAGTGATTAGGCACTCAGGAAGGAGATGTATTCAAGGTCCTACACTGCCTTACTCACCACCAAACTATTGACCCCTGTGGGGTTGAGGTATTGATTGTGAGACCATTAAGCATGGAGCTAAGTGCCCTAAATAGTGTTTTATTGACTAGTCATGGCTGTTGCTCTGCTTATTTCCCTGGGATTTCCAACCAGGAACTAAGAAAACCCTTCCCAAGAAACTTTTATTTGAAGCTAGTATGTGCCAAAGAAACATTCCCATCTCATTTTCAAATTAAATACTAAACTGTTAAAATATTTCTGACCATCCCTGTTCTTAGGCATATTCACTACAGCGTGGATTTCATGCATCGTATTTGTGCGCTATTCAGATGGCAAGTGTCATAGATCTTCTTCTTAATGGCATCTTCAGTAATTTCATTTGGCCATGCACATGATGATCATCCTGACTCACGGATTCTTTATTCAGTTAATTAATTTCTCAGGTCTTTTGAGTTTATCAGGTGAATAATGGTGTATAAGTGAAAAATGTTTATTTAGCACTTGTATTAGTAGCATTCATATTCTCTCACTGTTTTACTGTACTCAGCAGGTTATAAATCATGGCACTGACAGGATAATGTTGGACCAAGTAAGATTTTCTACTTAGTTGGCTACTTATTTTGGATGCTTCCATTCTTGTGTGTGCAAGTTGATACTTCTTTAAAAAAACCTGTTTTTTAAGGGTTGGGTGCTCAGTCATTGAAGTTCAGGCCCCTTCAGAGAACCAGGCAGCTGGGTGCTTGGACTGCCAAAATCGATAGCTATGTTTGAAAAATTTGGCCAAACTATTTTACACAGACTGTTATGAACAGGGCATCTGCTTGGCACTGGCAGGGAAGTTACAGAAACTTGCCCAAAACCTTGTCAGAAATGCCATTGGGTGTGATGACTGCCTTCAGAACTGTATAGATACATACTTAAGGTCTGATGTTAGAAAAGCAACAATTTCTACTTAAGAATTTCTGTGACTATTCACATCAGATATCTAGAAATAATTCATTTTGTGGGTGAGCAGCTAATTCAAAGCAAAGAATAACTTACATAATCGAAATTTGTATTAGGTTTATATGTAGTTATCATGCGATGCTAGTGAAATTCATGTATCCTCACGTCCCTCACCTAAAGCACACATTGCTCTACAACAGACAGCATGGAGATGGCATGGAAATCAACAGGAGAAAGATTTCAAAAGCATTTAGTATTGGCCTAATTCTGCTTCCATTAAAGGCAATACCAATAGGCAAGTGCTGAACAGTTTTGAAAATGCCACACAGAATGCATAAGGTCAACAATTATTTTATTGCATCTGTGACTAGAGTAGATGGTTAATGCTTGAATCTGTATGGATCCTCAGTTTGTAGAAATTAAGAAATCCTTATCTGAAGTCAGTGGAACTCAGACAGTCTACAACATCTGTAGCTCTGCTTCCTTGTGTCTAATTTATTTAATTTCCTCTATTCTAAATGTATTGGTTCTATTCTCATATAACTGTACCTATACTATTTTAGGCACTGCCCATTACTCCAATAGCGATAGCACATATTTTTTTTAAAATTTAGATTTAGATGAATACAAAAATAAATATAAAACCCTGGTATCTATCTGCATAGCCCAGCTCCCCTTAATGTGACCTAGTAGCACAATACAAAGAATACTCCAACTACAGCAGTACAATATAACGCATCCCCCCGTCAGCAAGGGAAATCATTGAAAATCTTGATGTCTCTGGTCCCTCTCCCCCAGCCCCGCACAACTTCCCATTTTGCAAGTTTCCCTCTTCAATGCCTGGAAGTAAAATAAATAATAATTTTATATTAAAAATACTAACAAAACTATATATGAGAAGCCATTTAGCACTTAACAGGTGGCACTAGAATATTTGATTCAGTCCTTATACCCAGGTAGAATAAAAATACCTACAATTATCTGATTATCTGAAGCTTGTATGCTATGATCATCACGTTGGCATTTCCAAGAACTCTGCCTGTCATCCAAAATGTGCATACTGATTATCTGTCTAAGACCTGCCAGAGGGGTTAATAACCATGTGTACAGAACCAAATGTCTTCGATGTAAGAAGCTCCTGTGGTTCTCCTGGCACCACAGAGGTTATTGGAAGTCTCGTGTTTTCTCAGCGGGTGCGATGTTTTGTTCACTGAAGTCAGTGGAAACCTTCCATGCCTTCTAGGTTTTCTGCTGGATCTGCTGTCCTTTAACCTGCCTGCCTAGATGCCCTCGGAGGGTTCTTTTTTAATGGAAATGAGGCATATCTTTAATTAAATAAAGAGCCTGGTATGTTGAATTTTCTCTCTTCATACTCAAATGTAGAAAACATTCTTATGATCTCATCTACAAAGGCAACACCTTGCCTTACACTGGGAATTAATCCTAATGTGGTATTATCCATTATCTTCACAACGTTGCATGTGGAGTTCCTTCCCCTGAAGTAGCAGCAGAGGAAGACAGCATCAATCAGGATCTCTCTATTTACAGCCATACTCAAGTCATTTGCCAGTAGGTATTATATTAGAGCTGGTTAGAAGACAAAGATTTTGGTTTGGGGAAAAAAAAAACAACCCCAAAAGCTTTAAAACCTATCCTCATCCTATATTAGAACAAAACTGAAACCTGCTGACATTCTTTTTTGGTGGGGGGGGACAGTGGAAAGAGACACAAAAACATTTACTTCAAACTATTTAAGGGCTCCTATACACAAGCAGGGAGCCTGCTCCAATGCACTGTAATTCCAACACATCGGTGCGGACTTGATTAATGGAGTCTGCTGGAACGTGGAAATTACCGTACTCCAGTAGCCTCTAGCATCACGTGTATCAGCGTCCCCACGCTGAACAATGGTGGTGGGGTGCTTTAAACTACAGCTTGATCAATGAGCTTTAGTTCAAAGCACCCCACCACCATTTTTCAGCACAGAGCCCCTGATACATATGAAGCTTCAGGCACTTTTAATTAGCATGGCTCTCAGAGCTTTGCTAATTAACCCTGCCCCCCTCCCCCATGCCTCCCAGAGCATGAGTAGAAATGCCCTAATAGACTCATGAGAAGGGTACCAACTCCTCGTACATACAACCAAGGTGTACGGCTGACTGGTTGATCCACTGGTGGGAGAGCCCCTCTATTGTCTTTCTACAAGTTTTGGTTTGCTTTGATTTTTCATGCAATCTACTGGGAGAAGCATATTTCAGGAAGACACAACCCCACCAGCTCTTTCTGTTGGCTATGCCCATGAGCAAAGCTGCAAATCTGAATACAAGATAAACATTCAGACAAGCACATCCTCCCAACCTGGACCTTGTACATCTGCACACTGAGGCCGGTTCACATGTACAGATAACAGTGAATCTGAAGAAAAGCTTTCCAATGGAAGAGTTAACTAACAAATCTCCCCCTTTTCTCCTTGTATCTGTGGGATACCAAAAGAGGTCCTACAAAGAAATAATTTCTCCAGACCTTCTTATTTACAGAGAGCGGACATATGCTGTTTCACCATCTCCTTTGGGAATCCAGTTGGCTTTACTGGTTAATGTGTAAGATGGGGGAGGGCCATGATCCTACCTACTCCCCACTCATCCTATCCATCTTCAACACCAACACTTGTTCCTAAAACACTGAATGTACACATCTTCCTCCTTCTCCACACCTGAAACAGCAATTCATATATATCCTACACATACAAGAAGTTGACCATATACAGCCTTGACTGTCCAATTGGGCTGTTCTGGCTTGCATCAAAGTATTCATACAGTAAATGTAGGGACAAAATTATACTGTGAAAGACTTAGCCATGTGCTCTGTACATGAGCCACTGGAATAACATCTCTTTTAAGTCGTTCAGGACGCCTTGCCTGTAGTGGAACAGCATTGTTCACGTAGCTCATAACTGAAGTGTCCATATAAGGCATTCATTGCACACTTCAAAGGAGAATGCCATATGGCCAGTGAGCGCAGTGCTGGCAGAGCCTTGCAATCAGTCCATAGATGGGTAAATGCTCATTTGTTTGAGAGTCACACTCTACGCTTACAATAGTGGGCTTGGAGCTGTGCCAGAGTACCTGGCGATAATTCTGGTATTCAGCAGCAAATAGGGATACTTGGCAGTGTGCGGGCTAATTTATTGTCTGCCCAGCTTATTAAGTGTACATCACAAGCTTGGCAAACTTTCTAAGTACCTTTTTCCAAAGCAAACCCCCCTTGCTCGGCTTCAGTTTAGATGCTCCTGAAGTATATGTCGTTCCAACCCCCCTCCCGCCCTCCCAGCGACACAAACACAAGGCACCACTGTGTTGTACTAGGTCTTCTCCGTGTAATGTGGACACCCCCAGACCTCAGGTGCTAACCAGCACGTTGAAAGTGCTTTGCTGCGGTTCGCAACAAAAGCTTCCTACAAGGACCCTGAGGTGGCTTGAGAAGTTTTGGGAAACTTCGACAGCTTGCTTTGTTTTGTTGTGCTGGGAAATAGCATTCAGACACCGCCGTGAACAATGCTGGAAAGCAGGAGTGGGCCTTCACCCTGTGTTTTGTTCTTTTTGTGCACTCTGCACAACAATAAAACAGCCATGCCTACACACAGAGCCGGCTGCATACACAGGCTCACAAACACACGCGCACACGTTCAGTGGGAGGTGGAGAGATTTCCTTCCTACAACGAGCACCGCGGATGCTTTTCTTTGGATATTTAAAGTGTCAGATCCTGTCAAGGCTTGACAAGGAATGCCTCCAGCTGTGCTGTTTGATAGCTGCATCTATATTTACATAGATCTATAGGGGGGCGGATACAAGAGACCTGAAATCTCGAGACGTCTTCATCCCAAGTCCTCTGCTCAAAGGTTTTTCCCTTTATTGGTTTCATCTTCTAAATCACATTTTAAATATTTATTCCGCCTATTGATTACCTTTTCTATGTGGGATGGCCCCTGCCAAAATGAAAGTTGGAAGTCATTTTAGGGAGCATGCACAAAGTATTCCACTTGGCAGAAATATTACCAGCTGCTCCTTTCCGAGGGTTACATTATCCCACACTGAGTTCAGATTGCAAGTATGTGGGTACATATGGCCAGGCAGAGAATAAGGAGAATAACTTAATGCTAATTAATATTGACGTTTTATGGGGCCAAGGGTGCTTTTGTACAGAGCAATTCAAACCTGTAGGTCACATGGTTTCATAGCGGGGTCTTGAGAAGAGCGGATGAGTACAAATACATCTTATTAAACACAAAGCTTTGCTAAGGAAGCTGGCTTATTGATTTTTGTGATTCTCAACCTAGGCTTTAAAGGAAAAGCAATTTGAATATTTCTCGTGGTGCAGAGGTGTTCGAAAGGAGCCAGTTATTGGTGGACTAAAGGAGATACCTAGTATTGCTCACCAGTATCAAAACAGCTGCTGATATACTTTGTCTTCCAAGCTCCTCGGAGACTAAGACCACGGCCCTGAAAAACCTCAGGGATGTGCCTAGAGGAACTGCACATATGAGACCCTCCTTTGTCTGTGGGCCTGTAAGATCAGGGTTGAAAATGGCACTTCCTCCAAGGTTTTCTTTCTCTCCTGAGGTTTACACAAGACCTCCGAGAGGTAGGCATTACCGCAATTTAACAAACAGTGACACTGAGACAGAAGCTTTCAGAAATTAAAAACCCTTTTCATCTGGATTCCTACTTACATTATCCACCGGGAACTGATGCACGGGAGTTGCGGGGACAGAGTAAGTGGCAAGGGTGAGCCCAAAAGCCCTGCCTAATTCACCCCGTGCACTTAAGCATGTTGTAAGTGGGTTGCTTAGCCTGGTGGCTTCTGCAGGTGGGTTTTGCCCTCTGAAGGGGCAAAACCCCTCGGCCAGTCCCCCCTCCACAAATGAAAGACAGTTTTTTAAACAAATAAAATGAGTAAACCAAAGTCCTGCTGCCTTTCCCAGACACTGGGAGGGAAACCCCTTTGAGTCCAGCCCCAGCAAAGCAGCCTGGCCTCTCCATGCAATAAGGCATTCAGCTCACAGCTCCTTTCACTTTCTGCTCCCTCCTCTGGGGTTTTAAACTCCCAGTGGGACATTCCCTCATTATCCAAATGCCCTGCAGCTGAGCCTTCCCAACAGGGCTGACTGTTTCCTCTTGAAGGGACAAACCGGACGGTTACACGTGTACTTCGCTTGAAGGCCAGGAGCGATCTCCACTGGCATTAGGGAGACTCTACATATGCTTGAAGGCAAGCTCCTGCCTAAGTGCCCTGTTGAATCGGAGCCCAAGTGAGTTATCCGAAACTCCAGAGCAAGTCAGCAGGACAGCTGAGATCCCAGCTCTTAAATCTGCAGCTCCCAATGCTGTGCTCAGGGAACCATGCTGCTCTCTTGGCAGGTGCTATAGTCCTTGGAGAGCAATTAAGTAAGTAGCAATTGGCAAAACAATTAATTTAAGCATATTTTAAACAGACAGTTAAGCCTTTTTTTTTTTAAACAAATGAACATCGAATATTCTGCGGCACAGAGGAACTCGGGGTGATAATGTCTTCTATTTATGCAGCACTTATTGGCTGAAGCCATCTGAAGGCACACACTGAGGGACACATCTTGGAGGTTCAGTTATGTCTCTACTTCCCTCTGATTTCATGGGATACTAATTTCTACTATTAGTAGAAGTAAATAAATCACCACCACTACAGTCACGCTACCCAGTACAGTCCCAAGGCTCCACCTATCTTCCGTTACATACCATCAGAGACAGAGATATTTTAAGAGTAAATACTGAACTGCAACTAAATGAACCCAGAAACCCAGGTTCTGCCCTCAGCAAGAGAGAATTTGAACCTGTTGGTCAACTAAGACCACAAGTTAGGCATTACCCTACCTCTTTCTTCAGCAGAGTAAAGCTTAGACATCTCAAGTTCAGTCTCAGGTACCGATCACTTTAGATTTGACTTTGCTTTTTAAACCTCCTTTTCCTTAATTGTATCTGTAAGAAAGAACTGATACTATAACACAGGGCTAAGGCAGAAGACATGAACACAACTGGTCATCTCAGCTGGTGGAAATAGATTTATCTCCAGTGTGAGCCAATCATGAACGAGCCCAACTGATTTTCTGGATAAAATCTGTAAGAGCCCAATCCATTCGAGGAAGAGGGCTACACTTTCTTTAATCGCTGACTTGCAAAATTTTCCACATTTGCACAACTTCCTGAATGATGTATCTGTCTTTCTTTCATTGCCCTTCAAAACCTGAGACTAGGTAAAAGTTACAGAAAGGAAGACTTAGTTATCAAAGGAACAGTGTTGCTTTCCCTCTTTAGAGGTCTCCCCCACATAAAAGGATTGCTGCGGGCCAGGTGGCAGACACAGACACATACGCGCTAAGTAATCCCAGCTCTTTGTATGTCTTTCATGATGTGCCTACAACACATGCTCCCTATTTTTTGCCTTAGGTAAGCTGTAAGGAGAAGCCATTAGGAAGAAACAATATATTTTGTATTTTTTGTTGTTCCGCTTTCGTTTTTATCTCCATTACCCTTCCGTTTCTTGATGCTGTTCAATGCCAGTGTCATAATATTGCCCCCAAGTCATTTTGTGGCTAAAGCTGGCTTTTTTAATATTAAGAGGCAGATTTGGATCACCAATGTAGATACCTCCATTTAGATTTCATCACCTCAAAACATCACTTTCTTGCCAGAGAACAGCATTCTGAATAGGATCATAGGAAAGTAGGACTGGAAGGGGCCTTACAAAGTCATCTTGTCCATCCCCCTGCTCAAGAGACCCTCATCCCTGACTAAACCATGCCAGACACATGTCTAACCTGCTCTTGAAAATTTCCAAGGATGGAGCTTCCACAGTTTCTCTAGGGACTCTGCTCCAATGCTTGATCACCCTCACAGCAAGCTCCTCTCAATCTCCAGCCCTGCTGCAGTTAAAGACCGTTGCTCCTAGTCCTATCCCCTACGGCTATGGAGAAAAGTCTACCTCCATTCCTTCTATAACCGTCCCTGAAGATTGTTACCAAATATCCACTGGGCCTTCTCTTCTCCAGATGAAATAACCATAGCTCTTTCACCCTGTCCTTGTTAGTTGTGCCTCCCAGACTGCTTATCATTTTTGCTGCTTTGCCCTGGCCTCTTTCCAAACTGCCTGGGTCTGCTGGATCCCCTGCTGCATGCAGCTCTAGAGCCCAGGGGATGAGTGTCACCACTGGGTGATGTTCCCCTCTCACCCCTAGGCCCAGAGAAGAGGGTATTCAGCTGGGAGAGAGAAGGCCTCATTTCTGGTGCTTGCTTTGAGGGACTGATTTTTGCATTTTACATTAGCCAGCCATTGGCTCAAAAAAAAATTAAAAAAGAGAAAGTAAGAGCCCTCATAGAAGGAAATGCAATTTAGGTTTCCCTTTGCATAGACTCCCCTCATCAAAGAGTTATGTTCCTTGTTTGTTCTCCTTCTGGAACCATGCCTCTTCCATTATGTTGTAGCTTCAAAAGGAAAGCTTATCCTGCTCTTCTTCCTTGCTGTTTTCAGCAGAGACAATTAGGAGAAAATGCTGACAAGTACCTTTTTGTCTGTGTAATTTAGGATACATATTTAAACTCAAAAAAAATGTCATTTTGAAATGAAATGTGGAAAAAGTTTCATTTTGAAAATGTCAAAATGAAACATTTTGTTTGAAAATTATGTAACAATGTTTTGACATTTTCAGAAATGTCACCCTGCTTATTTCAGAGAAAGCATTTGATGAATTCAGCCCAAACCTGTGGATATTTTGCTATCCCCAAACCTCTATTTTAGTAGTCTGGTATTGCCCCCTCCCATATTCATTTTTGTGACAAATTTACTATTTGTGGGGGAAAATGCTCATTTCTAATGCTGGGCTGCTTATGTGACAAATCTGGCCTAGATAGCAATACCCTGTGGCACCTCCCATCACTCCCATCCATCAGCATCCAGAAGTGAGGGATATTACTCCTTGGTAAGAAACTGGGTCTGAGACTCCACAAATGTATTCTCTGCATTTGGAACAGTGAAGAAATTCTTGGGGACCTGATGCATGCCAATATTATGACCATTTTCAAGAATGGAAGTAAGTCTGTGTGTGGGAACTATCAAAGTATTGCTGTTCTTCCCACAGCAGAGAAAATCTTCATCTGCCTCCTCTTGAACCGTCTTCTGCCTCTTACTGAGAATGTCCTGCTGGAATCTCAGGGCAGTCTCAGACCATCCCATAAAGCAACTGACATGATCTTTATTGCCTGCCAAAGCCAAGAAAAGTGTCAGGAATGACATCAGGATCTGTACATACCCTTCATGGACCTTGCTAAGGCCTTTGATTCCATCAGTCGTGAAGCCCTGTGAAAAGCACCGGCCAGATTTGGATTCTCTGACAAGTACATCAAAGGCCTGAGGCTTCTCCATGACCAGATGACTGCAGCTGTTCTATGCAATAGATCAGAGACAGATCCATTTGTGATCCAAACTGGAGTCAAGCAAGGATGCACCATCACCCCAACTCTGTTCTCCAGTTTTTGGACAGGCATTCTGGTTCTTCACATGAAAATATTTCTGCACAAATGCCAGCATCCTTGTGGAGCCAATGTTACCAGCATGAGTCGGTGATCTTCAAGCACCAGCTTCACTGGACTGTACATTTTGCGTGGATGCCTGACTCCCAGCTCCTAAACAAGTGCTCTACTTATAGCCTAGTTGTGGCCTGAGATCTCACGGTGGCCAGAGGAAACAATACATGGACACACTGAAATCATATGTTAAGAAAACAGCTGCTGACATCAAGAATTGGGAGAAGCTGGCTGCCAGCTGACTGTAATGGTGCCACAACCTCAACCTCAACCAAGTGGCAGCATATTTTGAAGTAAAGTATCTTGCCCTTGAAGCAGGAAAAAAAGAGTGGAGGAAGGAAAAGAAGAGGAATCACAGCCTGTAACCTACTCTCCTCTCTCCTGAAACTTCTGTAAATGGATCTATGGCTCAAGAAAGAGAACCTTAAGTCATCTCAAGAGCCATCAATGAGCTGTGGTAAAGATCATTCTCTTATCAAACGACTGCCAGTGATTGTTACTCATCCTTATAGGCCTCAGCTATGCACTGTCTACACAGATACATCTCATTTCTTCCATATCTTGACAGGGATCCTGTGGATATGCCACTGGCTCCTCTGATTATAATTATACCACTCACCTGTCTGTCTGTTCCTTTTTTTTTCAGATACAACCAATGATGTGGCAGAAATGCTCTCCTGACTCCAAAATCTCAGGACTTGGTGAGAAACTGGAGGCCTCCTCTAGATAGGGCTGAAGTTGAAGGAATTAATGAGGCACGATTCTCACATTCATTCAATGACTTCTGTCTCCCATGTGTTAAGCGCTGCAAAGCCAGACCTGTTACAAAAGCAATAAAATAATTTCATAGTTTCTAGGGTGTGAAGGGACCTGAGCAGATCATCTAGTCCAACCCACTGCCATGGCAGGAAAGAGTACTGGGGTCCAATGACCCCAGCAGGATGTTCATCTAACCACCTCTTAAACACCCCCAGGGTAGGAGCCAGCACCACTTCTCTTGGAAGCTGGTTCCAGACCCTAGCCGCCCTGACTGTGAAGTAGCATCTCCTGATATCTAACCTAAACCTACCCTCTGCCAGCTTGTGACCATTATTCCTGCTCACTCCTGGAAGTGCTCGGAGGAACAGTGACTTCCCCAATGCCTGCTGATCCTCCCTGACTAGTTTATAACAGGCCACTAGATCCCCCCTCAGCCTTCTCTTGTGGAGGCTGAACAGGTTCAGGTCCCCTAGCCTCTCCTCATAGGCCCTGCCCTGCTGCCCCTGATCATGCGAGTGGCCTCTTCTGGACCCTCTCCATGCTGTCCACATCCCTCCTGAAGTGCGGCGCCCAGAACTGGACGCAGCACTCCAGCTGCGGCCTGACCAGTGCCGCATAGAGGGGGAGGATCACCTCCTTGGACCTGCCTGAGATGCATCTGTGGATGCATGACAAGGTGCAGTTGGCCTTCCTAACTGCCTCCCCACACTGCCGGCCCATGTTCATCTTGGAGTCAATGATGACCCCCAGATCCCTTTCCGCCTCCGTGCTGACAAGAGGGGAGTTCCCCAACCTGTAGGTATGGTGCCGGTTGTTCCTCCCCAGGTGTATCACCTTGCACTTGTCTGTGTTGAAACCCATCCTATTCTCATCCGCCCACCCTTGTAACCTGTCTAGGTCTGATTGTAGCCTATTGCATCCTTCCAGTGTGCCCACGTCCCCCCACATCTTAGTGTCATCAGCAAATTTGAACAGGTGCTTTTTACCCTCTCGTCCAAATCACTAGATGTTGAACAGTGCGGGCCCGAGGACCGAGCCCTGCGGGACCCCACTGCCCACGTCCTTCCAGGTCGAGAAGGACCCATCCACTACCACCCTCTGGGTGCGGCCCTCCAGCCAGTTGGCGACCCATTTGACCGTGTGGGTGTCTACACCACAGCCCCCCAGTTGCTTAATGAGAACGGGGTGAGAGCATCATTTGCAAGAAATATTGTTCTTTTTAACCTTCTGATGTGTATGACTGAAAGACTAAACAAAACATGGATAATTTCATAAAAACCCCTGCACTTAAATTCTCCAGGCCTTTTATCAACACTCAGACTATACCATCAAAATTGAAATTCAAGAAAATACATAAATAAATCAAACAAAATCAGACAACAAAATATTAATACCTTTCCTCAGGAAAATTCCAGTCTCTGAACAACTCCCATCCCTCAAAAAAAAAAAAAAGTAAAGTAAAAGCAGGTTCAAATAGTCTAAAAGTTGCCTTAGATCATTTATCTTTGAACACATGAACTGGATTCTACCAAGGGATACCTATGAACACACATGTACACACACACACATAAATGTTTCCAGAATCAGTTGTCAATATGGATAGGTAAGAATGGAAAGATAGTGAGTTTTGGGATGTGAATGGCTGAAAAGAACAATACCTTCCTAATAAATGGGGAAGGCTGGTTTTCAGTGGCTTGGCGACTGAGTTAGGACCCTGGACATCTGGGTTCTAATCCCAGCTTTTACATAGGCTTTCTGTATGACCTTAGGCAAGCCACTCAGGGCACATCTACACGTGCAATTAACGTGCAGAAAGCTTACTGCACAGTAAACTTTCTTTGGGAGCGCATCTACACATGTACCTGTTGAGAGCAAATTTGCTCCTGAAGGGAGCAGTTTAGGGTAAGGCCACTCCTGAACTGCTCTGCTGTCATACAGCAGCCAGGGGGAGATCTAGGCTTCTGGGTGCCAGGCAGCATTCCCTCTAAGCTGTGCGGTGTGCACAGCCATGGAGGCACATCTGGCAGTATGGCATGAGTATGCCTGCGCAACTGTGCACTCCACACAGCCTAGAGGGAATGCTGGTGCCAGGCCTGGACTGGCAGGGAGCACTGGGGTCGGGCCTCAGCTCAATGAGGGCAGTTCTGCCTACCAGGCAGCTGTTTCTCAGTCCAGTGCCCCGATCAGGTCATTTTCCCAGCCCCCTGCCCTAATCAACTGAAATAGCTGTGAGGGAAAGGACAGTTCCCCTATCCCCTGCTGCCTGGGCTCACCGGGAGCAAATTGCTACCAGTCAGCTGTCTACACAAGCAGTACTGTACAGTAGCTAATGTGTAGTTAATCTGCTACCTGTATTTACAGCTAGTAGAAAACTATGCATTAGCCTAATTTACTGCACAGTACCTGCTCTGCACAGTTAAATGATGATGCCTTATTGTGCAGTGAATTAGTCTAATGCACAGTAAAGTGTCTCATGTAGACACAACCTCAGTCTCTCAGCAAAAGTTGAATAGTCATGTTTCTTATCCTTCAACTTATGTCTCTGCTTCATTTAGATGGTAGGCTTTCCAGTGCAGGCATTGTCTCTTACTATTTCAGTGGACAAGACCTGGCACAGTGAGGGCCTTTCCAATCTCATTTGGAGCCTCTGGGCCCCTTCATAGCACAAATCATACTGAAGATAATTAGTGAGAAGTCTGTCAAGATCTGCACATGGAAATAATATCATATACTACCATGGGCTTTCTTGGGACAAACTCTTCATTTTGTTAACACATAATGTATTCTGTCATTTGTTTTACCTGCTTGTGCCTATTTCCTTTTCTTATGTTCATCAAAGCTAAAATGGCTGACTGATCTGACAGGTAGATAATGTACCGCGGGCTTTTAATTTTACAAACCTATTTCAGTTCTCTCAGAGATGGTTAGAAGAGGAAGCCTCTGCTTTGCCAAGAACTTTAGGTCTTTTTTAATTAAAAAAAAAATTAGCTACACCAATATTCACTGATTTCCCAGTGGAATATGTGTGCGGCTGCCAGAAAGTAAACAAAAGACTTGATAGAGAAATAACACAGTTCCTGCTCACATAATCTGATTAATGGCATGTGGATAGGACAGGCATGCAGATGTCTGTAGCACTTAAGATTTGGCAATAAAAAATAAGAACATAGGACCAGGAGAGGCCTCTTGGGTCACCAGATCCTGTCCTTTGCTATGAAATATAATCCTGTTCATAAACTGATCAAACTCAACATTAAAGCCAGTAAATAAAAGAACATGCAGTTGTGAGCAAGGACTGTGATTCAGGAGACCTGCACGTTATTCACATCTGCATCCGTTATTGTGGTCAGATCTTAGAGGGGCAGATGGTCACAGCCAGTATTTGGCTACTAGGGCTGTGTGAAGCTTTGGTTGCTGATTTGATTCAGAGGAGATTTGGCCCAGTTTGGTGGCTTAATCTCCAAGTTTGAACTGAATCGTGAGACCAGTTTAAAGGTCCAAATCAATTTGAAGCCTCCGAACTGATTAGGAAAATCTTCGGAGATGATTTTGAGAGTCGGGCAGTCCCTGCTCACTGCCGCAGGGAGCTGGACCCAGACTCCATGCCAGTAAGTAAGACCCCCACCAGGCCTCATCCCCTCTCCCAGCCCACTCTCCCAGCCTCATCAATGGCTGCCTGCTAAGCCTGAGCATCCCAGTGCTTTAAAAGAAAAAAAAAATCCCTGCACTCACTGGCTACTGCAGCAGCTGTCAGGGCCTCTGGGAGCTTGTGGCAGAGTCTCCCCTACATCCCGATGCAGCATGGGGCAGTGTGGGGCAACAGGAATCACCCTGCCACCTGGCAGGAACCAGTGAGTGTGCAGCTGTTTTTTTTTTTAAGTGCTGGGGTGCTCAGGCCAGACATGGCAGCCATTGATGAGGCTGGGAGAGCAGGCGGAGGATGGGGCCTGTTTGATTTGGAGATTTGGCTTATTCGGCCGAATTAATCTGGGACAGTGATTTGAAGGACTTTATTGAATCACTGTCCCTCAAATCAGCTGAATCCGAATCCAAAGCGAATACTAGCCACTTCTCACAGGCCTATTGGCTGCACATCTGTGCCTCGTCTATACACAGCAATGCCAGCACAGTCCCTAATAGGGATGCAGTTCACTGGCATAGAAGTGCGTTATATCTGTCCAGTCTAAGGCACTCTTCCTATAAGGAAAGAATTGGGTTGGTAAAGGGTGCCTTTATATTGTTAGGCTAGGTATATACCACATACTATATACCCATCTTCAAAAAAGGGAGGAAGGAGGACCCGGGAAACTATAGGCCGGTTAGTCTTACCTCGATCCTAGGCAAGCTGTTTGAGAAAATTATGCTGGCACACATGCAGGAGGGGCCAGCAGGGGACTGCATGATTAGGGGCAACCAACATGGGTTCATCAGTGGCAGGTCCTGTCAGACCAACCTGGTGGCCTTTTACAATCAGATCACCAGATCGTTAGATGCAGGGATAGCCGTAGATATAGTCTTCCTGGACTTCTGGAAGGCTTTTGACACTGTCTCTCACCCCGTTCTCATTAAGAAACTGGGGGATTGTGGTGTAGACACCCACATAGTCAAATGGGTCTCCAACTGGCTGGAGAGCCGCACCTGGAGGGTGGTAGTGGATGGGCCCTTCTCAACCTAGAGGGATGTGGGCAGTGGGGTCCCGCAGGGCTCGGTCCTCGGGCCCGCACTGTTCAACATCTTCATCAGCAATTTGGACGAGAGGGTAAAAAGCACCCTGTTCAAATTTGCTGATGACACTAAGATGTGGGGGGACGTGGGCACACTGGAAAGATGCAACAGGCTACAATCAGACCTAGACAGGTTACAAGGGTGGGCGGACGAGAATAGGATGGGATTCAACACTGACAAGTGCAAGGTGATGCACTTCGGGAGGAGCAACCATCACCATACCTACAGGTTAGGGAACTCCCCTCTTGTCAGCACGGAGGCGGAAAGGGATCTGGGGGTCATCATTGACTCCAAGATGAAATGGGCCGGCAGTGTGAAGAGGCAGTTAGGAAGGCCAACCGCACCTTGTCATGCATCCACAGAGGCATCTTGAGCAGGTTCAAAGAGGTGATCCTCCCCCTCTATGCGGCACTGGTCAGGCCGCAGCTGGAGTATTGCATCCAGTTCTGGGCGCCGCACTTCAGGAGGGATGTGGACAGCATGGAGAGGGTCCAGAGGAGGCCACTCGTATGATCAGGGGACAACAGGGTAGGCCCTATGAAGAGAGGCTAGGGGACCTGAACCTGTTCAGCCTCCACAAGAGAAGGCTGAGGGGGGATCTCATGGCCTGTTACAAACTAGTCAGAGGGACCAGCGGGCATTGGGGAAGTCCCTGTTCCCCCGAGCACTACCAGGAGTGACCAGGAATAATGGTCACAAGCTGGCAGAGGGGAGATTTAGGTTAGATATCAGGAGGCGCTACTTCACGGTCAGGTCGGCTAGGGTCTGGAACCAGTTTCCAAGAGAAGTGGTGCTGGCTCCTACCCTGGGGGTGTTTAAGAGGAGGTTAGATGAACATCTTGCTGGGGTCATTTGACCCCAGTAGTCTTTCCTGCCATGGCAGGGGGTCAGACCAGATGATCTGCTCAGGTCCCTTCCAACCCTAGAAACTATGAAACTATGAAACTATACTTCTGCTAATGTAGCCATATCAATCATCGAGGCAAGCCGGGGTCCCCCATCACACACATGAATGCCTGCAGAAAGTACTAATGGTTATATAGACATATTAGCCAAACCCCACTGGCCTGATACAGCTCATGAGGATGGTTTACCATTCTGGTACAGAGTGCAGCTTCTCAGGAACAACAGCGCCTAAGCTTTACTGACATACTATAACAGTATTCTAATCACAATAAAGCATTCATATAGGTAACATAACCTTATAGATTTCATAGATTTCATAGACATTAGGGCTGGAAGGGACCTCTGAAGATCATCGAGTCCAGCCCCCTGCCCCAGGGGCAGGAAGTCAGCTGGGGTCATAGGATCCCAGCAAGATAAGCATCCAAATGTGTCTTGAAGATGTTCAAAGTGGGTGCTTGAATCACCTCCGATGGTAAGCTATTCCAGACCCTGGGGGCTCGGACAGTAAAGAAATTCTTCCTCATGTCCAGCCTGAAACTGTCTTGCTGGAGTTTATAACCATTCAACCTTGTCATTCTTTGGAGCACTCAGGTGAACAGTTGTCCCCCCAGATACCGGTGAACACCCCTGATAAACTTATAGGTGGCCGTAAGATCACCCCTGAACCTGCGCTTTTCCAGGATGAAGCGTCCCAGAGCTCTCAGCCTGTCATCATAAGGTCTGTTTTCCTGACCTCTGATCATGTGCGTGGCTCTCCTCTGGACTCTCTCAAGCTTCTCCACATCCTTTTTGAATTGTGGGGCCCAAAACTGGATGCAGTACTCCAGCTGCGGCCTCACCAAGGCCAAGTACGATAAGAGAATGACACCCTGGAATTTACTTGAGAAGCATCTATGGATGCAAACCAGCGTTTTTCTTGCTTTACTAGCGGCAGCATCACATTGAAGGCTCATGTTCATCTTGTGGTCAATCATGACCCCCAAGACCTTTTCAACTGTAGTGCTAGCCAGCGTAGCACTGCGGAGCCTATAAGGATGTTGCAGGTTTTTCCTTCCAAGGTGGAGAACTTTGCATTTTATGGTGTTAAACACCATTAGGTTCTCATCTGCCCATTTCCTGAGCCTATCAAGGTCAGCCTGGATTGCCCTCCTGTCCTCAGGTGTGGATGCTTTACCCAAATTTGGTATCATTGGTGAATTTGACCAGTCCCCTTCTGACTCCCATGTCCACAACATTAATGAAGATGTTGAACAACACAGCCTGGCTGGTGGGGCTGGGATCTGGTTCCCACAGGAGTGAACCTGGATTCCCATGGCCGTAAGTGCATCCGCACAAGAAGGCTGCAGTTTTGCTACAATACACTACTATATACTACAGCTGTAGAGTTAAACAAGTGCAACTCATGTGTGGATAAGGATTATCTTCCTGACCAATGTATCTACTATGGGCACGTGGGCTGAGATGGAGAAGAAACTATAGAGAATAGGAAGACCTCTGCTTTGACTCCCTCAACTCTATGTCAGCCAGTCTAGCTGTGACCAAACTTACAGTGGCAACAAAGGAGGCAATGTCTTTGAGTATGGCGTAAGTTTGGAGGTGATGATCTTTGCTGTCTTCCTAAAGAGCTCTCTCCTAAAAACATTCTTCAGTGGCACTGTAAATGCAGGCTCTCACAGGGGTTATTTATAGCCCATATAATATGTTGCTTCAAAGAACAAAGCTAATATTCTTATTAACTACAATGCCATTTAATTTGCCATTAAATGTTTATAGCATTATTTTTCGTGTTGCATTTCTTCTCAGCTTTATAGGTTAAACAAAGTTAGACTGGCCACACAGAAAACTATCCTTAGATCATGAAAGCCTTATTGAACACATAGCCTTTCTCTATTTGTTTAGAAAAGATAATAGAAAAGGTATGATTCTGTAATGTCCCATCAGTGTCATATTCAATGTGTGTATCCAGAACACTGCTCAGCTCTGTATTTTGTTGTGTCCAGTCCAATAGAAGTGTATTTTAGAAGCTGCTTGGGGGGGTGAGGAATGGCGAACAATGACATTCACCCCTGGGCTCCAGAGACACTTGAAAGCAGCTGCTCTAGCTAGCTTATCACCTAAAGAGCTCGGAGCTCACTGCTCATCTGGAGCTCAGGCAA
Source organism: Crocodylus siamensis (assembly GCF_052110815.1). NCBI lineage: Eukaryota > Metazoa > Chordata > Crocodylia > Crocodylidae > Crocodylus > Crocodylus siamensis. The sequence goes on from NC_143397.1 coordinate 250,433,108, forward strand.
CAACCCATGCTAACTGGGCAAGAGTAGCATAACTGGGAGGCGGAGGTGGGGTGGGAAATAGGGCACCATCCGTGGACAATGACTAGGAGTCTTTTCTACAACAGAGGCAACCCTGTGCTGTGTGGCCATAGGACATAGGATGAGGGCAGCGCAGCTATGTTCCCAACAATATGTCAGGAGGGTGAAGGTGAGTGAGGCAAGGGAATGTTCCCCCCTCCCCCCTGCCGACTCCCAGGGAGTCCAACCATGGTAGAGGCAGCCCTGTGCTTAATAGGGCTGGGCGGGGTGGAAGTTTCCAGGGAGCCCACACCATGGGGCTGCTGCTGTCCAAGCTGAGCCTGCTACAGCAGCAGTGGGAGCAGTAGCAGTTTCCTTCACTGTGCAGAGAAGACTGTGCAGAGTGACAATGCCACCATATATCCATAGCTGAAGACTGTGCAACTGGACCTTCCTCAGCAGGCACACATATGGCATAACTAGTTTCTAAAGCTCAGCCTTTCCACTCCAGTTCTGGCATGGGAAGCCTGTTGGAGGAAGTATAGCAATGGAATTAGTACTTTTGGTCTGTTCTCCAATGTTAGCAACCCTGGGGAGGATGCAGCTGGAGGCCCTGTCTCAAAAAGCTTCTTTGAACTTCACTGCGGTTTGATTAAACGGATGGTTCTGCACCAGACAACGACATCTAATACCTATACAGGCAATACTGGGATTGGTAGGAATCTGAGCCTACGATTCTTTCTTTTAATTGTTATTCATTATTCATTTCTATTTAGCTGGCAAAGTATACATAACACACACTTAACTGTATAAGAACCCTCTTGTGGGTAAGGTAATATCTGTAATTTCCCATTGGTTATCTGTAGACCTGAGCCAATAAATTGCTTCATATCACAATTATTGGATTTCAAACTCGATTAAAACTATATTTTTATTAGCATCCCTATTCATTTCCTACCCTCAATTTTATTATAGATTCCTGCATATTGCTTTTCTACAGCAAAAAAGCACTCGTTCAGAGAATGGCATGTATAGAAAATCCCAACAATATTTAAAAACAGGTCATCCATAGCCATAAGTAGCTTTGCAATGGTGGTGAAGTGTAATCGCAATGTTACAAAGGCTTGCTCCTACCCAACAAAATTGCAGTGTTGCCTGGGAAAGTACAAGGCTAGAGAAGATGACCAGGAGCACAGAAGAAGTCTTGCATTCACGAATCTAGTATTGTGCATAGCAGGACAGAGCCCTAAAGACATGTCTGTGTTGTAGCAGTGGCTCTCCCCAGGCAGGATCTACCCACCAACCCACTCCTGCAAGGACACCCCGTGTCTAGAAGTACTTTGGTGAAGCCACTCTGGGGTTGTCCACAGCTGACAGTCTACAGCATAAAATCACTCTGGGAGGGACAACCTGATCGTTTTCTAGATTTCAAGCATTCACTTAAGAGGGGGGTGGCCAATGATCTTGACACGGCATAGGGCCACCATAGTGTGGCCACACCCTGAGAAAGGAATATATAGTTAAGCATTTGTGTGCCAAGGACTGTGTTCAGTCCTTGCCTCTTCAGGCATATTCATCCTCCACTCTCCCCACTACATTTTGCTCTGCATTTGAATAGATGAAAGGCTTGAGAACAGGGGGAGGCGACAATAAGGCTTGAGATTTATTGGCCTAAGGCCAAATCCAAAGCTACTGAAATCAGTGGGAGTCTTTCCCTTTATTTCAATGGCGTTTCAATCAAGCTTCTAGTACTTAACCTTACTTATACCCACACAGAGTCTCTAACCATGCTTGTTCTGGGAGGCCCCAGCCACCAGAAGCCAGCATCACGCTAAGCAAAGACTTACAGGCTCAAGGCCAAAGCTTTGTCCACACAAAATAAAGCTACGATTTCAAGAGCACGTGGTGTGTGAAACGCCCAGTCTCCATACAGAAAAGTGCCCTGACGAGCTTAAAAAAGGTCCAAGGATCAGTCCAGTTGAATTTGCTCTCAGTAAGTCTGAAATACCAGTTCAGCCTGGACCAGTTCACCCTACACTGGTTTCATAGCAGTATATGCAGCAATAAAGTGGGTCAGAGAATTTTCCTGTCAAAAGGGGCCTTTCAAAATCTCCCAGCATGTACTGCTTCTGGGAGCTGCATGTGACCTATGGAACAGGTACCCGGTGGCCACTGTGACTGCTACAGTATAGGGATGCACAAATATGGATGTAGGCTATACCTGCAGCGACGGTTAAGCTGACTAAGCAAGCTAATAAAGATACACCGAGCTGTTTAAACTGAGCCTAGTTTTATTCCCTGGCTGGGTTACTGTGCATTCTCTCCTTGTCTTCTCCATAAAATCCTGCCAGAATAAAATGGCTTTAATGACTAGGATAAAGAGAAGCAGTGACAACTGAACTCAGCAACCCTCCACTGGGTTTGTTCTCCTGAATTTCATCCCGCTAACAAAACCAACTGCGAATGGCTGCCACGTCCGGGAAACAGACGTTTCATTCAGGCAGGACTTCCCAAAGAATATAAAAGGAAGACAATGCTTTTCAAGAACTGCCGCATACGTGATAAATTACGCACGTTGCTCTAGACCATGAATCACTGAATAACTTAACCGGGGGATAATGATGTATGCCTCAATAAAAAGCATTTGGTATAATTACAATTTTATTTACAGGCCACTTAGCTCATGCTCACTGAAGCTTGTTTTTTTAAAATTGCTTCTGACTTTTTCCCCCCCTACTCTATCAATTGTGAACTTTCCAGTCTGCCAGCACTGCCGCAGAGTTCACGGGAGAACTTTGGGACTCCTGCTGCTCCAGTCTTCTGCCGCATAACAATGACCGAGGGTAAATGCTCCTCTCAGACCCTAATTTCTGTATTGTGCTTTCTTCACACAGGCAATGCTCTTGGTGGCCTCCTTGGGAGATCCATGTATGTACTGAGAACACCTGCACAGATCTGAAAGGAGGATGTTTGCCTCCAAATGGAAGCTCTCCAGTGCTCAGTGACACATGACAGACACTTGCTCAGAAGCAGGCTTTGTAGAGGTTAATGCCCCCAGGCTTTCTCTCTCTGCACTTCATGTGAGACATTGGATTTGCAGTCCCTGAGAACCTCGCTTTAACCCAGATGGCTCAGATACAGATAGAAATAAAGTCGTACTATCATGGGCTTCAGCAACGGCTGTGCAAAGCCGACTAAGACCCTACACATTTATTTGGTGGATGAAGAACTTGCTGCCATAGCTTCACTCCTATTGGTATCTGAGCTAAGTCAACTAAAACTCCTCTGGCTGCAATCTCCCCCTCTCCTTGCAGCACTTCAGCTAAACCATGCTTCCTGCTTCTGCACCAGGTTGTAGTTACCATTATTTATTTGTTCGGTTTGGAGACCCAGATGTGAACCCTTGGTGTGTGCAAGGCTGTAAGAACCAGAAGAAAAAAAATGCCTCCTTACACAAAGGGCCCATGACCTTATTGTCAGATAAGGCAATGCAGGTGGATGCAGGCAAAGTAGGAGAAATGAGCAGAGAAAAAGATGAAAAGTCGTTAAAGAGAGAAAGAATCATGGGCTAGGTCTTGTGGCCATGTGGCATGCTGCACATAGCATGTGCTAAATGTACTGAAAATGCAAGCAACTGCGCATTCAAACAGGAAAATCCATGCTACATGTATCATGGAAAACTTAGGACTCTGCCCCAGGAGTATCTCCAGACTGAATTAAATAAAATGTCTTCAGCTCCACAGAGATAATATGAGCAATTTGTGGTCCTCACCCAGCTGTGATATCAGCCAAGAGCCCTTCTCCTGTTCAAGTGGGATAAGGAAAGCCACATATGTCAGGATGTAGGATCCGGGACCTTTCACTCATCAAGTTCCTCTAGGATCATGTAGAAAGCTGTGTACCCAGAGCCTCAGAGGGTTTCTGACTATGGTTCAAGACTCTGATACAGTCCTGGGGCTGGAACTGACAATGCACAAGCTGTGCATCTTAGAGATCATAGGAAACTATACTGCACAACTGCTCAGAAAATCTTCGAACTTTCAGATTTAACATTCACTAATTTCCCATGTGACGTGGCCCTAAGGCACCTAAATTTGTTCCTATTCCATGCTGCTTGAATCCCTGAGCTCCCTGCTACTCCAGGTCTGCCTGGCCCACATCCGCCTGCCACGCCACTTCCCTTCCTCCCTCCCACCCTGCCCGCCACCTCCCCCTCCCTGTTCCAGAGAGAGTCTGGGGCAGAAGGGCACTGCCACCATGATCCCCTCCTTTGCTCTCAGGCAGGGAGGTGTGGCAAGGGAAGCCCTGCCGCTCGGACAGCCAGGGCATGCTCCCTGCTGCCAGACTTCCCTGGCAGTGATGCAAACTTGGCCCCGTGCAGCCTGGGTCTCATAGACAATCGTCCCCCTCCCTCTCAGCAGTGCATGCACAGTTGGCCAGAAGCACTACGGACACACACACACACACACACACACACACACACACACTAAGCCTTTCATTTTATTATATATTTTGATATATATATATAAAATATATGTGAGTGCGTGTGTACGCGCATGCACGTGCGTGCATGCATGTCTGTGAGTGCATGTATGTACATACATAGATATTTCAATTCAATATAAGGCTACAAATGTACAACAGGGTACTCAGCTGCCAGCCCATGGGCCAAATCCAGCCCACAAAGCCATATAATTTGGCTCACACGGCTCCACAGAGGTCTGGGAATTTAGTAGTTAGGTAGGGATCAGTGGCGCTGTTAATTGCCATTCTACCTTTTCCAAATTTCTTGACCCGTGGAGTGGTCCACAGTATGGATAACATGACCCTGCATACTAGATCAGGCTAGCGCATGGCCACATCTGGAGCACAGATCAGGCTGGCTTCGGCTTGGACCAGCACATGGCTGCGTCCAGGGCATTGGGCCAGGTAGGAATGTTGGATTTCATCCACAGACTGGCCTCTCAGGGGATCTAGCCCATGGTCCAACCTTGTGCCACTCGTCCGGTTCAGTGTTTCTCAAGTCATGGGTTGTGACCCAAAAGTGGGTCTCAAGAATATATGAAAGGGTTATGAACAAACTTTAAAAATAGATTTTCCTTTAAAGGAGAAAAACATAGAAAACCATGGCTTTTCCTTGCAGGCTGGCAGAGTTCCAACCTGCAAGGGGCTGCTTGGGGCCCACCATGCCCCACACACTCACCCCCTGCCCAACACACTGGGAATGGCTGTGTGGCATCTGGGGGTAAGGGAAAGTGAGTAGGAGTGATAAACGCTAAGTCTGGACTAGTCATCAATATTTACAAATGGGTCCTGGTACAAAAAAGGTCAAGAACCACTGGTTGAGAACCACTGCTGGCCACCCCGCCCCCATTTCTGCTATATGTGTCAGGGTGTTTTTAAGCCTTCCTTAGAGGCGTTGGGGGTTGGCTACAGCCAAGGCTGGGGACTTTCACTGTGCTGTGCCAGCGCTTCTTCTGGGACCAAAGCCAGAGGTTCCTGGCTAAAAGATCTTGCCTCTCCACTCAGGATCAGACCGAACACCGTATTTAGGGTCAGGAAGGATTTTTACTCCTTAGCCAGATTGGTATGGACTGTGGGAGTTATGTAGCAGGGGACATGGCCTTCTGCTGGGATCTCTTGAGTGTATATTGAGAACATGCCATAAAAGCAGGACATTGGCTGCCATGGTTTCCTTGATTTACCTGTGGCAGGTTAGGGTGTTGGGTCTATGCTGTATCAGAGTTGGTGGTAGTATTATGTAGAGTTTACATTATGCCTTGTATGACACGGTTTGGCTAGAAATGATCCTGCCTCAGGCAGGTGGCTGGACTAGATGCCTTCTGGAGGTCCCTCCCAGCCCTACTTCTCTATGACTCTATGTTTCTTTGACTCTATGATATAATACTATACTACATGGATGCTTAACTTCTAGCCCACAGGCCAAATCCAGCCCGTGGAGCCATATCATCTGGCCCATAGGGCTCCCTATGGGTGCAAAAATTTGGCAACAGGGTTCTGGTGGCAGTATTCATTGCTGCTCCCCTGCTGCTAAATGTCTGTACATGTGGGGGTCCTAGTGTGGCCTTGCATGCAATATCAGGTACACAGGGCTGGGGCAGTGCAGGGCTAGGCCAAGGCAGTGCAAGGCCCAATCCAGGACTGCCGGAATTTATATCTCATCATAATTATATAATTAATATATGATTATATTCTTCTATTATTTTATTATTTGTGTAGCAATGCTGTGTATGTATTCACGTGACCTCTCAGCCTGCACAGCAGGCTATGTACTGGGCCATGTGATTGCCTGAGAGTAAATCCCCAAAGAAACCAGAGGCAGGGCCTGTCCAGATTCAGGCCCAATAACCACTGGCAATGTGTAGGGGGTGCATGTGGGTGCACATACACCCCGAGTGTGGCAGTGCACCCCCTACAAAAAGGTGCCACTGACAATGTGGGTGGTCACCGCTTGCCACCCCGCTACTGCCACGTTCCCACCACTGCCGTGCCCCCCAGCTGCTGGGGGCTCGTGTTGTGCATGCCAATAACCAAACAGCTCAGAATTAAAGAAATTTTGGACCAAGAGTAGAGCAAGCAAGAAGGAGCCTGATTGTCTAGCCTGCCAATTGCAGTGCTCTCTGGGACTGAGGACCCCTGGATACCAGTGCCTGCTGCCAAGGTTATTTCTGTTTTTTGAATCAATGACAGTTGAACGTAAAATCCATAAACAGCTCAGAGAGGCAGAAAGAGAGATTGTGACTTAGGCCCAGGAAGGAGGGAATTCCCTTAGGAATGAGTCCTGGATTCTGGTCCCTGCTGCCAGGACTGTTTATGCATTTTACATTAAATAGTCTCATGACTACACCCTTGAACTAAGAGTTCCAGGATTATGTCCCCTGGCAGGCCCAGCTTGAGGTTGAATTCAACACAGAAAACAGCATCTGTCATATTGAAGGATTCACATATTACAGTAATGGGACCCCTGGAAGTACTGGAATGAAGAGTAGAGGAAAACACCAAATATTATGAGGTCTGTAATAACATCATAGCAGTTGGCTACACAGAGGGTGCTCCGGTCCTTTAACTGACTGAGCATCCTCAGATCTCATGGCCTGCTGGGTTTTAAAGGATACTGGGCACTTCACGGAGTATGGATGTGTTCAACAGAGCACTACATAAGTAAATCACAGACTCAGTGAGAGTATCATTTTAGTGCATGATACAGTTTGTCATAGAGGAAACACCAGAGGGCCAGATCCTATTCTACCTATTAAGTGCCTGTTGAATGTGATCCTAGTCCGCCCTGCTCAAATTTACTTTCTAATTATCACTGTCATAGAGAAAGGCTGTAAAATGTAACCAGAATTTAACACAGACCAGAAGCTGAGAGGTCTAATAAGGAGAAACACAATATAATAATAGTAATAATAATAATAATAATAATAATAACAATAATACCCTCATGATTTTGAATTCAGTCTCTTATTTTTCAGGGTCTGATGCTTGTCTTTTTAATGGTTAACATCAGCGACACCTCTGTCTTATTCAGGAGTCTCTGGTAACCCTTGCACAGAAAAAAATCCTATTGAGCTCAGCTCCTAGGTGAATTAGTAGGAGATCTGAGTGTGCAAGGAATAGAGGATTAGGATACACACAGTGTATTTGAGTACATTAACAAACTTAGCAGTAAGGAAGTGTAGCATCTATTGTACTAGCTGACACAGATGTCACTGAGGCTTATAGGATTTTGCTGTGATCGTCACTGAATGCGAGTTTGGAATTCCTGTTAGAGCGTGCAGGTACTGCCACAAGATAAGTTCATTACAGAACTGATCCAAAGGCCATCGTGATCAACAGGAAAAATCTTGTGAACTTCCGTGACCCTTGGAAGCAGGACTGCCTGCATTAATGAATTCTACGTAACCCAGTCCTTCATTAAGTGAAACAAGATTAGACTACACACTGTGTATATTGAAAGTGTATTTATGAGGATGAAGTCAATGCATCCTTCCTTAGATGGGCATTTATTCTATTGAAATATTAATTGTTATTCATACCTACAGTACAACCCAAACCATTTGTGTCCATGTGGTTGACAGTCCACTTCATTCCAAGCAAGCTCCCCAAAGAAGAACAAGCTACTCAGCTGTTTGTTCTGGCTTTTATTTCAGAGGGACACTTTTCCATTCAGCTGGAGCTCATCAGTGGTCCCATACAGCTGATGGGAGAGGTGGCATCCTGCAAAAGACAAACTAAAGCAAACCAATGGAGCACCGCAGCAGCCCCACACAGCTGTTTTCTACGGCTATCAGTGCCCTCAGCAAGACTATGAAGCTTCATCTTCAGTAACAGAGGCAGAGAAAACTGGAGAGAAGACAGATGGAGAGTTTGGGGAAGGAACTTAACCCTGCAAAGTATCCAGTTTGTGCTATGTGTACAAGGGAACCAGTGTGAATTAGTGGCCAGGGAACCCTGATTTATTGACTAAGCCGGGACTGTCAAAGATATGGCCTGTGGGCTGGATCCAGCATGCAAAGACTTATATCTGGTCTACGGTCTGCCTGCAAGTCTCGGACTGGACCCTCACACCACATATACCATGTTCTGGACCAGCTCTGCATGCCAAATCAGGCTGGATCTGGTGTGCCTATGGCACAAAGGGCCAGTCTGGTACATGCACTGCATGTGGTGCATGGAGCTGCTGGGTGGGTCCCATCTGCCACATTGGGCCAGATGAATTTGATACCCCTGGCCTTAGCAAGTCACTTCGCCTCTCTGGCTGGAGGTGGACATCCCCTTTGTGTCACCATAAACACTTTTACAGAGCCACAAAGGCCAAGCAAACAGACATCCATGCCGTTTATGCCACAAGTGCCCCAAAATTGGTATCGATTTGTGATTTCATTTTGCATCTGTTGGCTTTATGATGGGAGAGTGCAGGTAGCCTGGAGCTGCCCATACTCTCCAGCAACCCTGAGCAGGTGGTCACAGGAATTCCCTTTCACCCAATGACACATCCGGAAGAGCTGATCTGCTTCATTTGACAACATCTGTTTACGTCCTTTGTCCCTCAGATGCCCCTTCCCTCTTTTCTCTCCTTTATTTAGACTGCAGGCTCTTGGGGCTTGTCTTTATCTTTGCTTGTATGGTGCCTGGTTAAATAGACCCTGATGCAAGCTGGAGTCTCTGGGTACTATTATAATTCAAATAAATTACAGTAATAATACACATGTTAATTGCATTATGTTCACATCTATTTAAAGCATATTGCACTGACTACAACACATGCTCAGACATTCATGCAAATTCTGCCCCTTTCATGGTACTGTTGATACTCATGAAATATCTTAGAACATGAAAATGGGTGTCTGCTTTTTCTATCTGAGGGCATCTTACATTATTAAATATATCTTGTTTAATCTCAATGAGGTCTTGTAAAAAATCCTTGCACAAATAAGAGATGTGTGTGTATGTGGAGGGGGGGGAGGTATTTGCTAAACATGATTAACCTTGTTATTACAGACAAAAAAGAGACGATCCTCCTGATTTATTTTCCAGAGGCAAAGGCAGCTCAGATGTGAAGACCCTCACGTACAATAGTTAACACACTGTAAAATAACACTATTTATATAAACTTTATCAGACATTTCATCTTCCAAATTCTACTTCAGGATTAGTCTTGAAATATCCCTGAGGCATTGTCTTACTTGCAAAATGTTATTTCAATTAGTTGAATATCATTCTTTACAGGATTCAGGTCAAACGAGGGGCAAGCCTAAATCCAAACCAAACAATATGTGTCTGCAATAAATTTCTGTTCCTGAATTATTCATACATAATGGCATAGGTGACTCTTCAAGCATTTTGAATTAAGTAGAATTGATTTCTCACTTTTTTATGCCTAGTTGTACAAGCTTTTTTGTACTTTTACTTCTCCTTAACAAATAAAGTATTGATTCAACTCCACTGAACATGTTTTATTTAAACTTTGGCCTTTGTCAGCAACTTAGTCCTCTACCCAGAATTCTCCTGGCTGACTTTCCATTGTCTCTTGATCTTGAAGGTGAAATGCATTGGATAGGCTCCTTGGTATGATATAACTAATAAAATACGTTCCAAACTTGCTGAGAGCTGTTACAATACAAAGCACGCAGCATGTGCTTTAAAGCCTTTGCTAGGAAACTTGGTGTTCCTTCTCTTGAATAGGACTTCAGATTGCTCCCTGGGAAATTCAACATTTTCAAAGTCAAATAAACAGACATATAAATTGCAACTGCCTTTTGACTGGCTTTTTCTCCTCCTCTTCTTGTTTACTCTTTTCTCAACTCAAAGCCAACATGACATGCTGAAAGCCTGAAAGCAGCAAACCAGAAAAAGTTAAAGGCTGATTATGCAAAAAAGCAGTAAATGGTCAGAGGAGGTTAGACTCTCTACTCTGAGAAGCTAATTTGACCCCTTGACTCATTTGCTTTCAATATACAATTCCCATCTCAGTATTTCATTTCTAGGTGTATTTTTGTGTGTATGTGACACAGGTAGTGCAAATTAATTTTGAAATATATTTTTTAAAACTACCGTAGAGCATTCCCTCCAAATTTTACCTGATCTCATCCTATGACAGTATTTGTTCTGCGTTTATCAAGATATCTGAATGCCTCACAATTTCTAAAAGAAACACAGATTCCCATCTCTCCTCCGTTTTCTCCAGTTTAAACAAGGACCACGGGTAACGTGTAGAAGATGCATGGGGGTGCATGTGCACCCCATGAGAGTGCTGGTGAACCCCCTGACAGGCTGTGCTCACCACATAGGTGATGGGTAGGCAAGAGTGCTGGTGCCCCCTGCGAGTGCCAGCCGGGGAGTGGGAGCACTGCAGCAGAGATTAGCCATGGAGGGATTCCCCCCCGCCAGTTGGTGAGATTGGCCGGGGGGGAGACCTCTTCTCTGGTTGCTGGCTAGTCACTGGGGGGCATGTGCCCCCCCGACTAAAGTGGCACCAGTCAACCATGACAAAGACCCAGGCCTGACTTTCACTGTCCTAGTCTACCTGACAAGAAACCAGTCTTCAGCACTCTCTAGTCTCTGAGTTATTGTTCACAGGAATATAATGGCCCTGCTCACTCATGATTGCACAAAGTCAAGCCTTCATAAGGTCGCTTTTGTAGAGGTTTTGAACATAAGGATTGAATTTTACCTATTAGTCAGGGAAAATGAAGAGCATAGAGCATGGGGACAGAATGATGTTTTCTTTCATAGATTTCATAGATTTCATAGACATCAGGGCTGGAAGGGACCTCGGGAGATCATCGAGTCCAGCCCCCTGCCCAAAGGGCAGGAAGTCAGCTGGGGTCATAGGATCCCAGCAAGATAAGCATCCAATTTACTCTTGAAGGCATTCAATGTAGGTGCTTGAACCACCTCCGCTGGCAGACTGTTCCAGACCTTGGGGGCTCGGACAGTAAAGAAATTCTTCCTTATGTCCAGCCTGAAACGGTCTTGCAGGAGTTTGTGACCATTTGACCTCGTCATCCCTTGGGGCGCTCTGGTGAACAAACATTCCCCCAGATCCTGGTGGTCACCCTTGACAAACTTATAGGTGGCCATCAGATAACCCCTGAGCCTGCGCTTTTCCAGGCTAAAGAGTCCCGTGGCTCTCAGCCTGTCATCATAAGATCTGTTTTCCTGACCTCTGATCATGCGCGTGGCTCTCCTCTGGACTCTCTCAAGCTTCATCACATCCTTTTTGAATTGTGGAGCCCAAAACTGGATGCAGTACTCCAGCTGCGGCCTCACCAAGGCCGAGTATAAGGGGAGAATGACGTCCCGGGATTTGCTTGAGAAGCATCTATGGATGCAAGCCAGCGTTTTGGTCACTTTACTAGCCGCAGCATCTCATTGCAGGCTCATGTTCATCTTGTGGTTAACGATGACCCCCAAGTCTCTTTCTTCTGTAGTGCTATCTAACGTAGCACTGCCAAGCCTATAAGGATGCTGCAGGTTTTTCCTCCCAAGGTGGAGAACCTTTCATTTTTCGGTGTTAAACACCATCAGGTCTGCCCATTTCCTGAGCTTGTCCAGGTCAGCCTGGATCACCTGCCTATCTTCTGGTGCGCATGCTTTGCCCCAAAGTTTGGTGTCATCTGCAAACTTGGCCAGTTCACTCCTGACTCCAATGTCCACATCATTAATGAAGATGTTGAACAGGATGGGTCCCAGGACAAAGCCTTGAGGGACCCCACTGGTCACAGGGCACCACGATGAGTGACTGCCATCAATTACAACCCTCTGGGTCTGACCATGGAGCCAGTTTCCCAACCAGCGGATCGTGGTGGAGCCAAGGCCACAGCTGGCCAGTTTGGCCAAGAGGTGATCGTGGGATACCAGATCAAAAGCTTTTTTGAAGTCAAGATATATGACATCAATCTCTTCTCCCTTTCTTGAAGATCGGCACCACACTGGCCTTCTTCCAGTCTTCGGGCACTACACCAGAGCACCAGGAGTTTTCAAAGATCCATGCCAGGGGCTGGGCTATGACGCTCGCCAGCTCCTTGAGTACCCTGGGGTGCAGATTGTCAGGGCCGGCTGACTTGGTGGCTTCTGTTGTTATGTTGGAGTATAATATCTCCTGAAGTCAATGGACACCCTTCCATTGGCATCAGTGGGTGATAAAACACATCCAAGGGGGGTTGTATTTGGCAGAAATGGAAGATGTGAGTTTTCTTAGTCAGTATGTTCTGATCTTGGACACAGTGCACTGCACCTTATAGGTTCATAGTTTCTAGGGTTGGAAGGGACCTGAGCAGATCATCTAGTCCAACCCACTGCCATGGCATGAAAGAGTACTGGGGTCAAAAGACCCCAGCAAGGTGTACATCTAGCCTCCTCTTAAAAACCCCTAGGGTAGAAGCCAGCACCACCTCTCTTGGAAGTTGGTTCCAGATCTTAGCCGCCCTGACCGTGAAGTAGCACCTCCTGATATCTACCCTAAGTCTGCCCTCTGCCAGCTTGTGACCATTATTCCTGGTAGTGCTTGGGGGAACAGGGACTTCCCCAATGCCCGCTGGTCCCTCTGACTAGTTTGTAACAGGCCACTAGATCCCCCTTCAGCCTTCTCTTTTGTAGGCTGAACAGGTTCAGGTCCCATAGCCTCTCCTCGTAGGCCTTGCCCTGCTGCCCCGTGATCATGTGAGTGGTCCTCCTCTGGACCCTCTCCATGCTGTCCACATCCCTCTTGAAGTGCAGTGCCCAGAACAGGATGCAGTACTCCAGCTGTGGCCTGACCAGTGCCACATATAGGTGGAGGATCACCTCCCTGGACCTGCTCGAGATGCATCTGTGGATGCATGACAAGGTGCAGTTGGCTTTCCTGACTGCATCCCCACACTGCCAGCCCATGTTCATCTTGGAGTCAATGATGTCTCCAAGATCCTTTTCTGCCTCTGCACTGACGAGAAGAGGGTTCCCCAGCCTGTAGGTATGGTGCCGGTTGTTCCTCCCCAGGTGTATCACCTTGCACTTGTTGGTGTTGAAACCCATCCTATTCTCATGAGCCTACCCCTGTAACCTCTCTAGGTCCAATTTCAGCCTATTCCTCCCTTATAGCATGCCCACATCCCCCCACATCTTAGTGTCATCAGCAAATTTGAACAGGGTGCTATTTACCTACTCGTCCAAGTCACTGATGAAGATGTTGAACAGTGCGGGCCTGAGGACTGAGTCCTGTGGAACCCCACTGCCCACATCCCTCCAGGTCGAAAATGACCCATCCACCAGCACTCTCTGGGTGCAACCCTCCAGCCAGTTGGCGACCCATTTTACTGTGTGGGTGTTGACACCACAGTCCCCCAGTTTCTTAATGAGAACAGGGTAAGAGACAGTGTCGAAGGCCTTCCTAAAGTCCAGGTAGATGGTGTCCACTGCTACCCCTGCATCTAAGGATTTGGTGATCTGGTCATAGAAGGCCACCAGGTTGGTATGACAGGACCCGCTGTTAATGAACCCATGTTGATTGCCCCTAAGCATAATCTCCCCTGCTGGTCCCTCGTGGACATGCACCAGAAAAATTTTCTCAACAAGCCTGCCCAGGATTGAGGTAAGACTAACTGTCTTATAGTTTCCCCGAGTCCTTCTTCCTCCCGTTTTTGAAGATGGGAACCACATTGGCCCTCTTCCAGTCCTCTAGCACCACACCACACATTCTTAGACAACCATGCAACAGCCTTCAGTCACTTGCAGGGCACCCACAAGTTGCACAACACCAATGGCTCTACTATATGGCCTGGCTTGTGACCTGTAGGTTAGAGTTATGCCTGACCTAAACCCATCGCTGCACCAGAAAGAACCCAGTTGATCATGTTATCACACATGAGAAATGTGGATGAGAAATATTGGTTAAGAAAAGAAAAAAATGGTAGCTCTCAGTATGATTAAAATCTATTATCTTCCAAGGAGTAAACCTAATCACACTGGTTATTATTTCACTACATTCAATGCTGGAATCCATTACAACAGTCTAATTTACACTGCAGTGTAATTCATCTGGTTTATTAAGGTTGCTCTTGTATTTATGTTAGAAGTAAAACCAGCTTCTTGCTCAATTGTATACAGTAATTCTGAGCAAATGCTATGGGGCACAGCACTTAATAAACTCTAGAACTAGATTACAATACCAATATTGTAGATGGCTGACAACTTTATTGTGGCAGTAGTTGTGGTGGTGCAGAATCTTATAAAAAAGAGATTATTATCATCATTATAAACCCATTGGAAATAATTGTGAATTCCATTTGCTCTGGCAGTTAAAAGTTTTTTCTAATACAATTTATTGAAAAATTATATTTTTAATCCCTACCTAACCTTTTACCCCCCTCTCAGACAGAGCTATAAATACACTCTCAGGCTAAGAAAATTACCCAGTCAGAGAACTAAAGATCAGCAGAATAAAGATTACATACCATACTGACATTCCCTTCTAACACAGAATCCCCATCCTCATGAAATTTCTGTTTCCCATAGTTATAGATGGCTGCAGAGTACAGTCTGTAAAACCTCAACAAGAATAACTGACATCATACTGTATTTGTGCATCCCTTAGTGACACGCAGAGAAGAGTCACACTCATACAGTGTGATAATAGATATGTATTCCCTGGACGAGTGCAACAGCATCTGTTTGAGGCAACTAATCTTGTTCGGTACTCTAGCTTACCTTTTTTGGCCAATGTAGAAAAAAGCTGAGGGAATGCTCCTTTCAAAAAAGTGACAATGTATTTAAATTAAAAACTGTATGGTGCATACAAATGGAAAAGTTGCAAAAGCAAAAGTAGGACCATTACTGAATAAAGATGAATAGCAAATATAACTCATTTGATCTTTTTGTGTAACTAAGCAGATAGGGCCCAGTTTAAAGCATGTTGGTTTTGGTGGGTAATCTGATGTAGTTTGGAATCAGGCTGCACAGTGCTACTACCTTTGATTATATTTTATATTTTCTTTTCCCAATATCTGAATGAACCAAACACTGCAAGTAAAACAAAACAAAACAAAACAAAATGCAGCTGTTTACAGAGAAACCATCCACACCAATTTGCAATTTGTGACATGAGGCAGAGAGGAAAGAAGGTCTACAGGTGGGGGGGGGGCATGAGCTTTGAGGCACCTGGCTTAAGTGCTTCATTACAGATTCTCTGTTTGACCTTAGACAAGGTCTGGCCCTTAGGGCCAGAATTTAAAACTATTTAGGTACCTAAATAAATTTTCAAACCTGGCCTTTAATGCCTCAGAGGAAAATGGTGATAATAGCACTTTCCTACTTCCCGGGGGTGATGAACTCATCATTATATTAATGAGTATGAGGTTATCAATAATGCAAGCCACAGAAGTATCTAACATAGAATTAAAACACTGTATTTCACTTGCATACTACTGACCTCCAAATAACACACACACCTTGTTTTTTGTAAGATAGAATGAGGAAAAATAGATCATTTCAGACTTATGGATGTATACAGCATGGGCAGAGCCTAATTTTGGTCTTACCTACTCCCTTTTCTTGCTCAGCCAAAGGCTGAACTTTACGTAAAAACTGATTGAAGACTGGTTTCTATGGATGGAGCGGCAATTTTGAAAATAGATAAAAACAGTCAATGGTGTTGTGAAATTTCAAAATAGAGACCAGGAGTAGGTAGAAGAAAGCAAATAGCTAAAATAAAGGTTAGCATAATTACTGGAACACCAAGGATATTAAACAGGAGAGTCATTAACACCTGTGGAGTGAATAGCAAGAAGTCATTAAGTTAACTGATTCCCTCAATTGCCTGAATAGAAATGACACTGCTGCTGTCCATCGGTTGGTTTTAAACTTTAGGTAGAGCAGGAATCAAATTGGGGAGCTTCTAGTCTATGCAGGAAATCCGGTTCCCAGCTTAGGACATGCAATCCACTTTTGGAAAGCCAGCTTTTGGGGGAAGGGTGTGTGTGGTGTGTGAGTAAATATAGTACCCCAGTAGGAGCAGCTGAATATTAACCAGATAGTCCAAGGTTAGAATTTAATTTGGATATTGCAACCAACCCTCCTGCTTCTGCAGAAATACACGTGATCAATAAGGAGCCAAATGCTTCAAGAATTTGGCGAAGAATGGTTCTGTCCTCAGAAATATTGAGATTTCAGAAAT
The DNA here is from genome assembly GCF_052110815.1 of Crocodylus siamensis. Classification (NCBI taxonomy): domain Eukaryota; kingdom Metazoa; phylum Chordata; order Crocodylia; family Crocodylidae; genus Crocodylus; species Crocodylus siamensis. The sequence goes on from NC_143397.1 coordinate 250,449,780, forward strand.
TCTCTGGACTCATTCAGGATGAAAATGGGACTTTTCATTATTATTTCTAGGGATAAGAGTTTCTAGAAATAATTTCTGGAAAATTATTTCTAGGAATTCAGATGTAAATTTTCTTTAGGGAAAGTTATGCTGATATGTGTCATGTGTCTGCTACTGTTGCCACTTGCACGCTGGAGTAGCAGTTGGCTCAATGTAAACTGGCTTGTCTGCCATCTAGTGGCAATTTTTCTGGAATAGCAACTACTTAGAGCAGCTAGCTTGAGAGAGTTGGTCTTGTATCCACTTCTTACTAAAAAGTAAATTTACTGTGGCATAAAGTCTGAGGTAAACTACTCTGGAGTAGACTTGTCATGTGTCTACACCCTAAATCGGTCCAGAGCTTTAGACCAAAATGTCCTTTATAGCTTGTGAGTGACTTATTCATCAAGCTATTGGGGTGGGTTTATATACTTAATAGCTTACACATTCTAGCCACTAATCCCAACCTGGACTCAAGAAACATATTCCTGTCAAAACATATTCCTATAGTACTTACTATACGAGAGAGGGTCGAGACTTATTGATATTCCCAGATGAAGAAAGATATTATTTTAATATTCTTGATAAGATCTAGATAAGAGTTCATTTCTCTGCTTCATATCAGTGGTGCTTGCACCATGTTGGGAAAAGAGCTCAGATTTACACAGAACCATATCCATCAGGGGTATGTAAAGCAGACCCCATTTCATTCAGATTTGGATTCAGCCTGAATTGGGGACGGTGATTCGATTCGTTGATTTGGATCACTGTCCCTGATTTGACCCGGCTAAATCCGAATCTGAAGATTCAATGCTGATTCAAAGAATCAGCAATTCAGACATAGACACAGCTTTAAAAGATTTTTCTGCATACCTCAATGCACCAGGCATAGCTTGTGAATGCTGTGATGCTGGGGCAGATGGAGCATCCCAAAGGAGTGCAGGGGGGCCCCTGCATGCTCAGTCATGAACCTGGAAGTGGACTGGAAGTACTTCTGGTCCACTTTCTGGTCTGCTGGGGAGCATGCTAGGGGCCCCTCCTGTACCACCCCAGCGATTGGCTGCGGGGGTCTCCCAGTGCTCCCTGAGACCCAGGAGGCATCAGATGTCAAGCCAGGGGCGTGTGGGGGGGCTCTTGTGCGCTCCCTGGTGGACCCAGAAGTGGACCAGAAGTGCTTCTGTTTCACTTCTGGGTCTGCTGCCAAGCGCACTGGGGAGTTCCCCATGCTTATGGGGATACTCCATGTGCCCCAGCATTCATCAGCTGCCTGCTATCTAAAGCATTTAGCAACACTATATTCTTTCTTTTTTTATATTCATTTACAGAAAAATAAAAAGAAGAAGAAACCTTTAAAGCTGTGTCTATGTCCAAATCGCAAATCTTTTTGAATCTCTCTAAATCAATTTGGAGGGTTCCATTTCAATTCGGAAAGATTCAAGGGTCCTCTGATTCAATTCAGATTCAGAGATTTCACCACCGAATCGGGCCGAATCTCCACTGAATCAAATCAGGGACCGAAGCTTGGCACAGCCCTAATATCCATGGTGACCCTGGCATGCATGTATGAGCTAGAGGAGCCTCAGGTACATTTATGCCAAGAGAGGTATTCAAACCCCAAATAGGACATAGAAGGAAAAATGGTGGTGGGACAATGATTTTCCTCCTCACACCTTAGAAGCAGGAAGGGACTCTGTTGATGGGTCAACCCTACAGATAAGAGACAGCTTCACATTTTTTTGGTCAATTTTAGGGGATACACACACACACACACACACACACACACACACACACACACACATATGTGTGTGTGTATATATGTATATATATATTTATATTATATATGTATGTATATATATGTATGTGTGTGTATACACACACACACACACACACACACACACACATTTTCCTGCATCTAAGCCATCAACCACAAATAAGGTCTCGGACCTTCTGCTGCTCTTATAATATCTCACAGGAAAATCAGGTAACTAATAGAAGGTCCTCAAACCCCGCCCAAACCAAGAATCCTACAATAAAACACTACTGAAAAAAAATTCTCATTTGAATATTTTTTATTACATGAACAAAAATATTGCAAGGACAAAAGACAAGATTGTCAGGGGTCCAGTTATAGACTGGCCTCGTGTATAGGTCACGTGCAGTTTTTATGGTTGTTTTGGATTGGTCAGATTCTGGGCTAGGCTTCAATGTAAGTTTGTCTCGAGCATTCAGCAGCACTATATTCTTTCTTTTTTTATATTCATTTACAGATAAAAAAGAAGCACTTGTTAGAGGGGTGTGTGTGTGTGTGGGTGGAGGGGACTGTTAAATGTCCTGTGCAGAGTGAGTTGTGGCTGGTAAATACCAGAGGGTTTGAAAGCACATCAAAAAACAGAGGAAAACAGATTTTTGTGCTGATCCTTCTCCCACTCTTGCTGAATTTTCTGACAGTTTAATGTGGCCATGTACACAAATGAAGTGTAGCTAAAAGCTATCTGAGATTTACAGAGCAAAGTACAGCACAAAAACGTATGGGTGACAATTACAGTTGAAGTTGCACTAGCTTAAAAATAAAGTTGGTGATGTTGCATTACATTATTATCCCAGGAGTGAATCTGGCCCGTTAGGAGTAGGGTCGCCCTTGTTGATGTTACCAAGTTATAGTAAGAAATGGATCTTCTGTAGTAAAAGAAGTATCATTCAACTGCTCAGAATAATTGTGTCTACCTATCTTTGGTACTTATACGACCCCCTGACTAGGTTTTGAGTGTCTTACCTTTTACTGCATTTAGTAATAGTGGTGTAACAACTTTTTCATCCCAACTCTACTGCTAGGAGACTACAGCCTTCATCTAGGAGAGTACAACCTTCAGGGTCTGAACACAAGATGTTGAACACTAAAGGCCTGGTTCCAGATGCCACTGCAAGTCTCCCACTGACTTCAGTTGCCTTTGTAGCAAACACTCATTGAAGGTATAATTCCATTGACTAATAGCTGTAGTTAGTTCTTATCCTTTGTCTGAGTTTCTCACCTGTAAGGCAGGATAATGATAATTCCCAGAGCTTACTGGGGATGTTTTGCCCAACTTTTTTTTATACCTCCCCATTACCAATCAAAAACCCTTCATGAAGTAGACTAGTTTTCATGATTATCTCATTAAAAAGGTGCATAATGAAAAGTGTTGATGTGTGATCCTTTTAAAAGAAAAGGATCGGGATGTTTGTGGTAACATCCAAATCATTAATAGCGATTATAAAAAAATACACTGAAATGAAACCTTATCTTTTTGAAGTTATTAAAAGAAAATAGTTAATTTGACAGAAACAAATTGTTTTTCCTACATTTTCAGATTCTCAAGATTTTGATTTTCTGTCCCTAGTGGGGATTTTAAAGAAATGTTAAATGTTGGCAGGATAGGAAGACTTTTTTATACCCAGTCTTAGTAATCATATATCTGGTTAAAGCACTGAAAAAATTATAAAACACACACACAAACACAAGTGAAACATGGAGTTACTTTCCTTTTAGACACGAACACATCATACATAGGAAGCTATATACTATGGAAGGTATCACTGGACTAACTATCTACCAAGCTTAAGTAGAGTTAATTCTACTTAATTCTACTAAACCCTAATTCTAGAGTTTGAGTGCCTTGCAGTCTTTTACTGTATTTAATAACAGTGGTATAACAAATAGAATTGGTCATCGGGGTCAAGGTCTGGGGTAAACCATGAGGGACAGCAGGAAGGGTTGGGACCTGGTTCTGAGAATGGGGATTCCAGGTTGCAAGAGAGGAGGGAGGACGTCTACTGGATCAAGCCACAACTCCTACAGGGTACCCCTCCAAACTTGGTACTTGGTAGCAGATGCTCCTCCCACCCGCCCCTAATTACTCTACTGTTTAGTAAACATTAGCCCTATATTACAGATGGCAAACTAAGGCATTGCTTAAAGGCTCTACAGTTTATGGCAACAGCAACCTACACTTCAGTACACTTATACTAGTCCACTCGAGTTACTCCACTGAGCAGCTTTGTTCAAGTACGAGCAGCCGCATTGTGAAACAACGCTTGAACTATACAGCAAGATTGGATTAAAAGCTGATGCACTGATGCATGGCTAGCTAGAGCATCAGAAGTAGTCAAGCTTCAAACCACTTCTTGACATCCCAGCTGGCTGGAGCTGAAAGCACCACTTAACTGAAATGAAATGTCTCTGTGTATGGATGGCAGTGGTACACGATGTAATTAACTTTATTTCCATGATTATCAGAAAACCCAGCCTTCGAACTAAGGCTGCTTCTCCAGGTGTAGGCCTTTTTCTATCATCTTCCATGAGCTTCATAATAATGTTAGCAACTGGCATTTCTTCCATGTGCAATCATTAACTTTTAACCGGCCTTCCTTGCTTTCTTCCTTCCACTTTGGACACACCGAACCAGGCTTGCTTGGAGCTGCGTGGGGTGAACCTGAGCGTAAGACTCTCCTGCTTCCTATCTCTTTTCTTTTTTGACTCCCACCTGTCTAAATGTCTCTAGCCTCAGTTTATCTCACTTTCTTATTCTTTTCTTGCTTTTTTGTAGCTTTTTCCCCCCCTTTTCTCTCCTCTTTGTCCCATTCCCCCCATACTTCCGGTACTCTTTGTCTTTACAGCCTTCTTTCTTACTGTCTCTTTTTCTTTCTTTCTCTTTTTTCTTTTTCTGTTTGCTTGTAGTGGGGAGTTATCTTCCATTAGCTTGCCTTCCACGGGGTGCTCTTAATTACCCCTGATCGCCTGTTGACATTCTGTGTCACAACACCATCTGCTACTCATCAACATCTATGCACCTTCTGATGGCCAGGAGAGGGTCACTTTTTTTGAGACCTTGGCCGGCCTTTTGTGTGACATCAGTGAAGACGAAGACCTTCTTCTTGTAGGTGGGGACTTTAATTGTACCACTGATACCCTGCTTGACCGTATGGGGCCCAAGCCTCACCTGCCCTCAGCCCATAAGCTGCAGTCCTTTTTGGAGACTGCAGGCCTTGTTGACATCTGGCGGGACCTGCACCCCCATGCGCGCCAGTACACCTGGGCCAGGATAAGTGCTAGGGGTCTCACTATGGCCCACCTCGACCACATTTATGTCACCAGGCACCACCTACCACTCCTACGCAGCGACCGCATCATTCCCTCAGGCCTGTCAGATCACGGCCTGGCTTATTGTGAATTAAGCCTGCCAGGAAGAACCTGCGCACGAGCACCCTATTTGTGTTTCAACGTCAGCCTGCTTCAAGACTCTTACTTCTGGGACTGCTTTGCCAATTTTTGGTGGAGCTGGGAGGCCACAAGATTGAATTACTCCTCCTGGAAGGTATGGTGGGATGTGGGCAAGGTACATATCTGGGCTTTTTGCCAGCAGTACACTCAGCTGGCCACAAATGAACTGCACCGCCATATCAGAGAGCTGGAGGAAGATGTGGTAGAGCTCGAGGCTGCCCTGCTGGCAGCCGGCAGTGATGCGGTGCTGCATGAGAGCCTTCAGTTCCGTAGGAAGTGCCTGCGTGACTTGGCGGAGAGTGCGGCCCGTGGAGCAAGGATCCGTGCCTGCTGCCAAGAGCTGGCTGAAACAGAGGCCCCGACCCATAGATTCATAGATTCATAGATTCATAGATTCATAGATGCTAGGGTCGGAAGGGACCTCAATAGATCATCGAGTCCGACCCCCTGCATAAGCAGGAAAGAGTGCTGGGCCTACATTACCCCAGCTAGATACACATCCAACCTTCTCTTGAATACCCCCAGGGTAGGGGAGAGCACCACCTCCCTTGGGAGCCCGTTCCAGACCTTGGCCACTCGAACTGTGAAGAAGTTCCTCCTAATATCTAATCTAAATCTGCTCTCCTCCAGCTTGTGGCCATTATTTCTTGTAACCCCCAGGGGCGCCTTGGTGAATAAATACTCACCAATTCCCTTCTGTGCCCCCCTGACGAACTTATAGGCAGCCACCAGGTCGCCTCTCAACCTTCTCTTGCGGAGGCTGAAAAGGTCCAGTTTCTCTAATCTCTCCTCATAGGGCTTGGCCTGCAGGCCCTTAACCATACGAGTGGCCCTTCTCTGGACCCTCTCCAGGTTATCCGCATCTTTCTTGAAGTGCGGCGCCCAGAATTGCACGCAGTACTCCAGCTGCGGTCTGACCAGCGCCCGATAGAGGGGAAGCATCACCTCCTTGGACCTATTTGTCATGCATCTGCTGATGCACGATAAAGTGCCATTGGCTTTTCTGATGGTTTCGTCACACTGCCAACTCATGTTCATCTTGGAGTCTACTAGGACTCCAAGATCCCTTTCCACTTCCGTGCCACCCAGCAGGTCATTTCCTAGGCTGTAGGTGTGCTGGACATTTTTCCTCCCTAGATGCAGCACTTTGCATTTCTCCTTGTTGAACTGCATTCTGTTGTTTTCTGCCCACTTGTCTAACCTGTCCAGGTCTGCTTGCAGCTGTTCCCTGCCCTCCGGCGTGTCCACTTCGCCCCATAGCTTAGTGTCATCTGCAAACTTGGACAGAGTACATTTCACCCCCTCGTCCAAGTCGCTGATGAAGACATTAAAGAGTATCGGTCCAAGCACCGAGCCCTGCGGGACCCCACTGCCCACACTCTTCCAGGTCGAAACCGACCCATCCACCACAACTCTCTGGGTGCGACCCTCCAGCCAATTCTCCACCCACCGGACTGTGCAGTCATCCAAGTCACAGCCCCTTAACTTGTTCACCAGTATGGGGTGGGATACCGTGTCAAAGGCCTTCCTGAAGTCCAAGTATACGACATCCACCCCTCCTCCTGCGTCGAGGCGTTTTGTGACCTGGTCATAAAAAGAGACTAGATTGGTCAGGCACGATCTACCTGCCGCGAACCCGTGCTGGTTTCCCCTCAGCATAATTTGTCCTGCCGGGCTCTCACAAATGTGAGCCTTGATAATTTTCTCAAAGATTTTGCCAAGGATGGAGGTGAGACTGACTGGCCTATAGTTACCCGGGTCCTCCTTCCTCCCCTTCTTGAAAATGGGAACCACATTGGCCCTTTTCCAGTCCTCCGGGACTTGACCCGTGCGCCACGAGCGTTCAAATATTCCCGCCAGTGGCTCTGCAATGATGTCGGCCAGTGCCTTCAGTACCCTCGGATGGAGCTCATCCGGGCCTGCCGACTTAAAGGCATCCAGTTCCTCCAAGTGACCCTGCACCACCTCAGGGTCCACGCATGGAAGTCTGGTGCCTTGCTGCTGCCTCCCTACACTCCCAGGGAGAGACTTGTCGTGCCTCTCGCTTAGGAACACTGAGGCGAAGAACTCGTTGAGGAGTTCAGCCTTGTCCCCTCTGTCCGTCACCAATTGTTTCTGCCCATTTAGCAGGGGTCCTATTCCTCCCTGGGCCTTCCTTTTACTCCCTATATATCTAAAAAACAATTTCTTATTGTCTTTTACTTGGGTTGCCATCCTCAGCTCCATGGTAGCTTTGGCCTGTCTAACTGCCTCCCTACAAGCACGAGCAGAAGAGGTATATTCCTCTTTGGTGATCTCTCCCTGTTTCCACTTTTTATGTGCTCCCCTTTTGGCCCTTAGTCTGCCCAGGATTTCTCTGGTCAGCCAGGGAAGCCTCCTGGCCCCTTTCCCTCTTTTACCTCGCACGGGGATCGTCTCGCTTTGTGCGAGAAGGATAGCTTCCTTAAGGCACAGCCACCCTTCTTGGGCTCCCATCATTTCAAAACTACTACTCTGCAGTGCATCCTTCACTAATCGCCTGAGTTTGCTGAAATCAGCTTTCCTAAAGTCCAGCACGTTCACCCTACTGGTTACCTTACCCACTCGACGCCTTATGTTGAATTGTACTTTTAGGTGATCACTGTCCCCCAGATGGCTACCGATCTGTAGGTCCCCTACTATGTCATCCCCCGTTGCCAATACCAGATCCAGTAAGGCATTCCCCCTAGTGGGACCATGTACCTCCTGCGTCAGGTGGAGGTCCTGTACACAGGTTAGAAACCTGCGTGAGCGGTGGGACTTTGCTGTCTGTGTCTCCCAGCAGATGTCCGGGTAGTTTAGATCCCCCATGACCACCGCCTCTTTAGCTTTTATGGTCTCTGAGAGTTGCCTCAGGAGCCCCAAATCTATTTCTTCCCCTTGATGTGGGGGTCTGTAGCAGACCCCTACCACCAAATCCTTTTCTCCTTGCCCCCCATGTAGCCTAACCCACAGTCCTTCTACTTCCTCATCCTTTGATTCTGTCTTGATGAGGGTTGATGTATATTGCTCCTTAACATAGAGCGCAACCCCTCCCCCCCTTTTCCCCACTCTGTCCTTTCTGTACAATCTATAGCCCTCAATATGTACCGCCCAGTCGTGGGATGGATCCCACCAGGTTTCCGTCAGCCCCACTAAGTCGTAGTCGTTTAGTGCAACCAGGAGCGCTAGTTCATCCTGCTTGTTCCCCATGCTCCTAGCATTAGTATATAGGCACTTGAGCCCTGTGACTGGTGCTTTTGCTACCCCCTCGCTCCAAGTCCTAAAGGGCTTTTTGTCTCTAACCTTCCCGTTCCTTACCTGTGCCGTATTGCTGTCCACCCCCTGCCTTTCACGTTCCCAAAGCTCTCTTTCTTCAGGCTGGGCTGTCCTTGTGGGTGCCACCTGGTTTGGTGGTCCACAGCCTCCCCCACCCTCATCTTCCCCTCCCCCCGACGAGCCTAGTTTAAAGCCCGCCGGAGGAGATCCGCCAACCTGGAAGAAAACACACGCTTACCTTTGGGGGACAGGTGAAGCCCATCCCAGCTGAGCATGTCCCTCGTTGTAATGTGTGGGTCATTGTCCAGGAAGCCGAAGCCTGCCCCGAGACACCACTGCCGAAGCCGCCAGTTGGTCTCTCGGATGCAGTTCTCATGCCGTCTTCCACGTCCGTTCACTGGTAGGATGGAAGAGAATACCACCTGTGCACCAAATTCCCTCAGCACGCTGCCGAGAGCCTGGTAGTCCGCCATCAGGTGATCGGGGGTTCTGCTGGCCGCATCATTAGTACCCACATGGACAAGGACCATGGGGTAGTAATCGGTGGGCTTGATCCTGGCCTGGATTACCTCTGTCACATCCTGAATCTTAGCTCCAGGCAGGCAGTAGACCTCTCGTGCTGAAGGGTCCTGGCGACAAATGGGCCCTTCCATACCTCTCAGGATGGAATCGCCTATAACGAGCACGCGTCTCCTCCTCTTCTGGGTCCTCTCGGATCTCTTGATCTGTTTGGAATGTGAAGAATGTGGCATTTCCTCCTGCCCAAGGGTTTCCTCCTCCCTTTCCATCTCCTGCAGAGTCGCCAAGGCCTCGTACCTGTTCTCCAGTCGGACTGGAGAAGCTTGTACCTGCTCGCTGCAAGCCGCTCCAGTCCTGGCTGTGACCGTCTGCCACTCTGCCGTGGAGGTCCTTCCCTGGGCTGCTTCTTCCTTGGGTGCCTGGTCCTGCAGGGAAAGGAAATAACTGTCAATTTCCTCCTCCGCCTCCCTGATCCCCCTCAGCCTGCTAACCTCCTCCCGGAGCTCCCTCACCTGTGCCTCCAGAGCCCTAAGCCGGGCACCTGCCGGACAGGTGTGGGGGCTCCCAATCTCTGCCCCCCCCGGCCCTGCTGGGGATCCCCCGCAGGCCGGGAGGTAGGGGGACATCAGCTTCCCCATGGGCTCGGTCTGGGTGGAGGCCTCAGACCAGCCCCGGTTAGCCTTGTCCCCCTGGGCAGAGGCCCTAGCAGCACTCCTCGTAGACACCATTCTAAGCTGCTGTTTGTAGACCTGTGTGGTGTCTACGTCCTACCCGTACAGGAGTCCCACTCCTGGCCCTCCCAGCCCGCCCGCCGGCGCGAACGCCTGCGCAAACGCCGGCGCGCTATTACAGAGCGCGCCTGTTTGCGCGCTCTGTTCGTGCTGCACGGCTCGGGAGCGCGACTCCCTACCGGCTCAGCTATATGGGAGTGATGGCGGGCAGCGAGCAGTCTTAAATCACCTCAAGACCTCTGAGGGCCAGGTCATCGCTGAGCCAGGTGAAGTACGTAAGCATGCTGTTGCTTTCTATCGTGACCTGTTTGCAGCTGAGCCGTCCTGTCCTGAGGCCACGTGGGAACTCCATGCGGGCCTGCCATGCCTTGGTGCCCTGGAGGCCGGCAAGCTTGAGCAGGAATTGTCTCAGGAGAAGCTGGCAGTGGCTGCAGCTGGCCTCACCTCCGGCAAAGCCGCAGGCCTCAGCGGGTTACCTGCTGAGTTCTACAAGGCTTTCTGGCCTTTTCTTGGCCCCTGTCTCCTGCCTGTTTTCCAGAAGAGTCTTGCTGACAAGGTCTTGCTGATCAGTTGCCACCTTGCAGTGCTCACGCTGCTGCCCCAGAAAGGAGACTTTGGCTGCATTAAGAACTGGTGGCCGGTCTCCCTGCTGTGCACGGATTACAGGATTCTGGCCAAAGCGCTGGCCACCCGCCTCCGCACCGTCATGGCCTCTGTCACTACGCCTAAGCAGAGCTACCGAGTGCCGGGCAGAACCATCCAAGACAACTTGTTTCTGCTGCGCAACCTACTTACAGCCAGTGAACTCTTTGGCCTGGACATAGGCCTTATCTCTCTGGATCAGGAGAAAGCCTTTGACCGGGTGGACCACGCCTACCTCTTTTAGACCCTGGAGGCCTTTAGCTTTGGGGCCCTTTTCACCGGGGCCCTCCAGGTCTTGTATCGAGACACTTCCAGGCTGCTCAAGGTGAATGGGGTGCTCTGTGCCCTGTTCCCTGCATTCAGAGGCATCCATCAGGGCTGGCCCCTCTTGGGCATGCTCTATACCCTGGCCATTGAGCCACCACTGCATGCACTGCGGCGCTGCCTGAGCGGTGTGGCTTTGCCACCAGCCGTGGGCCTGTCCATTGCCCCTCTGCTCCGGCTATCAGCATATGCAGATGACGTGACAAGTTTCCTTAACAGCCAGGAAGATGTGGAGGCCCTGACAGCCTGCCAACGAGTCCGCCTACAATGGTGGCACTGGCGCCTACCCGGCCTCTCCTACCGTTGACGCGTCCTCATCACGAACAACCTAGTGGCGGTAACCTTGTGACACTGGTGCACTGTACTTGATCTGCCAGAGGACCTACTCGAGAGACTCCAGAGCCTCCTGGTTGATTTTTTTCCGGGATGGGCACCACTGGCTCCCACAACCTGTCCTATACCTACCTGCAACTGAGGGGGGGCAGAGTTTGGTTGACATTGCAAGCAGGGTGGTCGCCTTCTACCTGCAGGCCCTTCCACGACTCCTGTACAGTGAGAAGCACCTACCTTGGCAACACCTGGCATGTCCGTTTCTGTCCGTTCTGAGAGGGTGGGGGCCCTTGGCTTCAACCTGGAGCTCTTCCTGTTGGACTTCATGCTTTTGAACTGAGTGGTGATTCCAGCTTTCTACCATGGCATGTTATGAGCCTAGCAGGCCACTTTCCACCTCCAGCCCCAAGCCCATCACCTACAGTTCCTGCAGCTGCTGAGAGAGCCCCTGGTGCACAACCCAGCTCTGAGGTGCCCCGTGCTGAGACTGGCCTGTGCCAGCCTCACGGCTGTTCTCATCCAAATATGTTTCCTCCACCTGAGCCATCTCCTTGACCCCAATCAGTCAGCCTAGCTCTTTCCCAAGGCCTTGACCACCTGGCTGGGCATGTGCTCTGTCTGCAGTGTGGGCTGTCTCCATTGTGACATGCAGGCTGCCCTCCCACTGGAGGCAGCAGCCACCCTGGATGACCATCTCCATGTGGGCCAGGTCCCCCATGCCACAGATGTCCCTAGCAAGGTTTTTCCCATGCTGCCAGTCATCCCAGCCATGGCCGGCGAGCTGGCCAGCAGACCTGGTACCCTGCTGATGCTCCCTGTGACTCTTGGAGACTACCTACATGTGCTCCTACCTATACCAGGTGGCTGAGAAGGGCCCCGTCTGCCTGGCCAACTTTTTACTGGGTCAGGCCAAGTTGGCTGTCCTCAAGACCTACCAAAACCGGCTTGTCACGACCGGCTCAGATGATGCCCTGCGACTTTTCTGCCTCCTGGTGCAGGCACAACTCTCGCTGGTGTTTGAGTACACTGTGTGCTTCGGTGGGCAGTGCCCACCTTTGAGATATGCTGGGCCCTTGAGGGAGTGCTGTGCCATGTGGAGGATGGCTGTCTCAAATACGTGCTCTGATGTCATGACCGGTCTGGGTGACTGGGCAGACTCGGTGTCAGACTACGACTTCCAGCTTGTGCCGCACCCTGGACCCTCACCAAGCTGCTTATTTGCTTTCTTTTGTGTGGGGAGTTAAAGGTGTTCTCACATGTATGATTGGATAGAGCATTGTAGGAATTGTTTATTTTAAGATATAACTTGTGTGGCCGGCGTTCCAGCCACACAACTAGCACATAAGACACAACGTGGAATGTAGCGAAGGTGTCTGTCACGGTGTGATGTGATGAATGCAATGACATGGTGTTCTTGATTTGATGGTAATTTGTTTTTGCTTTGTAAGTATCCAACATTTTTGTATCTCTGAACCCCTGAATAATGTAGTTAAAAAGTCAAAAGTCCTTCCTTCTGCTTTGGATGCTTCAGACCAGGCTTGCTTGGAGCTGCATGGGGCGATCCTGAGCATAAGACTCCCCAGCTTCCTATCTCTTTTTTTTTTTCTGACTCCCATCTGTCTAAAGGTCCCTTGCTTCTGTTTATCTCTCTTTTCTTGTATTTTCACAGTCTTTTTTCCTCTTTTTCTCTGCTCTCTGTCCCCTCGCCCCATCACTTCGGGCTTCTTTATCTGCGAGTTGTTACTTCACAGCTTTTTTCTTTACTGTTTATTTTTCTTTCTTTCTCCCTTTTTTTGCTGGTTTGCTGTGGTGAGTTATCTTTTTCAATATCTTGCCTTTTGCAGGGTGATCTTAATCCCCCACCCCGCGTTTTTGTTTTCGTTTTTTTTGTAACCCTCATAACTCCCCCCCGACTCTTTTCATGCCACCCCTTCTCCCTCCCATTTAGTTTTTTTATGGCCACATGCCCAGACACTTATCTCTGTAGTTAATATATACATCTCTTTTTTTTTTTCATTCTCTCATCTTTCAGCTTTTGAAATTAACCCTGTCCTAGCAGGAACGGCTGCTCCTACACCCAGCAGCTGGCATGAGCATGCCTCTCAAGACTTCCCCCATACCCATGGCTTGAGGGTTCACACCCCTCCCTATGTCAGGGTCAAGGTCTGCCTAGGTGCCCTAGTTGGTCTCCTGGGACAGGGTAACATATGTTATGCAGGTCATGTTAACATGGTCCCAATGATTTACCTGAGTACTTCCACCCTTGTCAACAGGGTGTGCACAGAGGGCCTGGACATTGCAGGTGTACACTATCTTGTCATGCCCCTGGATACCAAGGAAGTGAAGGTGGTGATTCCCAATGTGCCCCCACATGTGACTGATCTGGAGCTGGCAAAGGAACTCAAGACCTATGGGGTTCCTATGAGTCCCTTTCACCGACTGACGATCAAAAGCAAGGACCCAAAGCTGAAACACATCCTGACTTTGACCCAGCCACCTCAACAGCCTGCCCTTTCTGCCCTGGGGACATTGAGGAGAATTTCTTTCATGCCTTCCTCAGCTGTCCCCACTTGTGGCTGCTCTTTGTTTCCCTCGAGCCACTGCTGCAAGCACTGGGCAGGAGCTTCTTGGAGACCAACCATGTGTGTTCCTATCCATACTTGTCAGCTGAGCGGGGTGCCATCTGCTTGGCCAACTTTCTATTGGGTCAGGCCAAGATGGCCGTCCTCAGTAGCCACTGCAAATGGCTTGCCAGGACCGGCTCAGATGATGCCCTGCGACTTTTCAGCCTCTTGGTGTGGGCACGGCTCTCACTGTAGTATGAGCGTGCTTTGCTCTGGTGGGTAGTGCCTGCCTTTGAGGCATGCTGGGCATTTGGTAGAGCACTGTGCCACATGGAGGACAGCCTTCTTCAATACGCACTCTGATGTCATGACCAGTCTGGGTGACCAGGCAGGCTTTGTGTCAAACTGTGACTCCCAACTTGTGCCATGCCATGCCCTGGGCCCTCACCAGGCTGCTTTTTGCTTTTCACTTTGTGGGAAGTTGAAGGGTTTGTCATGTGTGATTGGATAGAGCAGGGTAGGAATCATTTGTTTATAGAGGACTTTGGTCTATACGACTGTGTGGCTGGTGTCCTGACTGCATAACAGCATGTTAGGCATGATGTGTAATATAGTGAAGGTGTCTGTCACCATGTGAGGTTATGAATGTAATGAATGTGTGAGGTTATGAATCCTTCTTTCCTTCCCATATTGTTTAGCTTTACCAGCCATAAAGTATTATGCCATAGTCTTCTTCATGGTCATTTTAGAATGACATGAATGCACACATTACCAAGAAAGTTTAAATTTTGCAAATTATCCTTCTTCTGAGACCCATGGGCCTGTGATTTTTGTTTGTTTGTTTGTTTGTTTTGCTTTGTTTCATAGTGACTTGTTTCTTTGTCCAGTGATTCAATCCATCACATTAGGAAATTGAAAATTAAGAGGAAATTGGAAATTAAACCCCAATGTGCTTGTTTATTTTATACACACACACACACTCATGAACACTAAACTAACTTAATTAAAATTGTGAATTCAAGCACTCAAAATTTAGGAAATGCCAATATTAAGGCAGGAGTTGGTCCCTTTGTCCATCAACATCATGATATGGTCTTTAATTACCCACTATTTTTTACACATGATCCTTAACTCATTCTGTGCACAGGATAGTTAATGGTGACTGAATGAGCAGCAATTAAATAATGTGTTTTATACATATTTTTCAATATGTGCCCCATGTATTATTGACTGAACACAATTAAGCTCTGTTCTGATGATAGAATTATCAATTTCCTCATGGATTTTTCTATAGGCATCCAAGTGTTTTATATTAAAGTCCTCTAGATACTTAAAGGTCTGCTTCTGGACATGCCTAGAAGTATGTAAGTATTGACAGTGCTGAGCAGGTTGGAGCTTTAACCCTAAATAGAAACAAAGCAAATGTTACCTGATATACCTCACTTGTAGCTCTAAGTCTAGTAGGCAATTTCAGAGGATATCTACTGGATCAGGCCCTCCAAAAAAACAAAGAGGTGTTCACCTTACCCTATCTTTTTATCCAGTAGCCTAGAGGCAAGGATTTTTGTGGATAACATCTCTTTCCAGACCAATTGCATTGTTGGGCTACTACAAGCTTTTGAATGCAGAGCATCTTCTTCAGGTTTAAGCAAAAAGGTACAGCTAGGGATAAAAACAGTCTACTGGGATGTGAAATTGGAGAAGAGATGTCTCCATGCATAATTAATGAACAAGAAAACTACAGAATGAGGGGTACCTTGATTAGTCAAAGATAAAAACCACTGAAAAGGGGAAAAGGTTGTTAACTCTTGTATAGTGAAGAGAGATTAGCAGGAATCCGGTAGGTTACAATAAATCGCAATGTCAATGTCTGTGGTCTGTCCTCATTTCTTATTGTCTAGGCCAGCTTCTCTTCCTAGCCTCATGTTTTGAAGGTGTTTTGTAAATTTCCCTTCAGCACAAAGTTAGCGAGGTCAGAAATAGAATGGTTTTCTGTGAAAAATATTCTCCCGCATGTGTTCATCTGTCTTTGCCCTTCATCTTTTTTTTTTCTGTGATTGTTCCTGCTGGTGTGCAGTTTTAGTTTAATTTCATCCACATAGTTTCACTAGCATCACAGGAGAGAATCAATACAGCACCACCTAGCATACCATCTGTTCCATACGTCATTTGTATCAGAAATTGGGACTGAAAGTGAACACCTAAATAGCGAGCATTGGCTGATTGAGGTCACTGCAGTCTATAATCAACCTGATCATCCCATGCTATGCCATGGGTGGTACCTCTGGCAGTGCCACCACACTGAGACACTGTTTTATCAGTCTGAAAGAAAACACGCTCACTTCTTGACTGAACAACCCCTTCATCTACAGGCCTTACTCTTTAAAGTCTGAGTTGGTCCAGGCCTGAGCAGTTAATGAAATGCAAATGTCTCGCACTGCTATGCCTGTATTGCTACTTCTATTAGACTAGATGCAGAATCCATCTCTGATGTAATGTAGGCCACGTGTCATTCCGTTCAGTAACAGGAAAACAATTTCTGTTGAAGCCTAACATACATTGCAATCCTTAGACTCTCAAGGGGAAGCCTTCTTACAATTCTTCCTGATATTTTCCAAGCACATTGCATATACTCTCCAACACAACAATTTACAATTTATAATGGCATATACTCCATTGGGACACTGTTACCTTTATATTGACAGAATTAGATCATCTCTAGTGAGGCCCCCCACAGGGACAGGTTGCAGGATAGGGCAATTATTCATGTAGAAAGTAATGAGTGATTTTTTTTCTAAATATAGACTCAGCTCTCTGTAATGTTACTTGAATAAACAAGTTATTTCTGATGTATGTTGAAAGTCTGAGTGGTTTGAGGAGTTCTTTTCCATCCCAAACCAATTGAAAGAATCGAAAGTACGGGAATTCCTTTTTATAGACTAAATTACATTTCCATTTCCCATAAAACAAGAAATTATCAGCCCTAAAGAGATATTTAGTTAGCCTCTTTATTCTTTTACGCTGCCCAATGCAGACAGGTTATTATCAAGCAATAAAAGATGTACTGCAAAGATTGTAAAGTGATTACATCCTGACATTGCAAGGGGGAACACTCTGCCAAAAATCACTTTTCCCTGGGGTCATAACTCTCATACTTTGCCCTTAGAAGACAAATGCTCTGTATTTTTGGTAAGCGATTCCTTTCCACTACCCTACGTGTGCATATTAACATCAGACCCGACTGTCCCAGCCTATAGGAAGCCATGAGGATGGTAAATCAAGGGGATATTTATAGAAAACTACCTTACTCTCTTCTCATGGGGTATGGGAAACCCCTACTGAGAGGTTTGTGTGTCCATAGAGATCTGCAAGAGGCCACAGACATCTGTATTAAACCCCTCAGTTCCACAGCTCTGTTACAGATATATAACTGTCAGGCACTTTTTCTCACCCCCACCACAGCAACGATATCTTATGGGCTTTGACATTTATTTATACCCCCTGTGTGATTCCACCTATCCTGACTCAAATCCAGAGTCACTCCACTGTTATCAATGTATTTCCATTCCACCAACTGAGACCAAATTCCACCAAGCAATTCTAGTCTACATTTCTGGATGGGTCCTGAGTTTCTGGGTAGTCCCTTTGCCTGCTGTGCCCCATCAGGAGGAAGAAACATCACGCAGACCTTGTCTCCCAGGCCATTGACGCTGGACACAAGATAATGAGGTTGGGATAATGATCTCATTAATTGGCAGGGGGAGGGGAACTGATTCATGATTTTCAAAGCCTCAATTTTGGGTTACTCTGTGACACTCTGGGGTGCTAGGACACTGTAAATAATAGCAGCATTTCAGTAAATTCCAGCAGGCCACAAGTCCGTGAAACTATCTGTCAATTATCAGCCTGTTACTCTATCTCCAATAAAAATCTCTTTTCCCATCCTGCAGCCCTTGCTAAGCCTAACCTTCATTTTTTTTAGCCTCAGGTAAAACACTTTTCCTGCCATCTCATCCCACAGAGTTCTCTGGGGATTATCAATAATTACATCTCTGTGTCTTTTAAATTGACTGAGGCCTCACTTAAATGACAGAGGAATAAAGCTCTTGGTCCAACAGCAGCATCTGAAAAAAAGATGTAAAGGCATTCATTTTTTATTTATCTTTCTTTTTGAATACAGCACATCTAGGCTCATTAGTATGATCCTTTCTAAACTCTTCTGACCAGGTTTTCACTTTGTAGGGGATAGGCACAACTAGGGCTCTCATTATACCACATCAAATGAGTCCCACTGATGTGAAGCAGGTACCAGCTTGTTAAGAGGGAGGCAATGAAGGCAAATTCTATCAACAGATCTGCCTGACAGATCTTGATTACTGATCCTCTGTTCTCCCAAATGCACCGGCGTCTCTTTGACATGCAATCGAAGGAGCATCATATTAGAGTTAAGATTCGCTAGGCTGGTCTGCATTCACCCCAAATATGTAAACACATCCACTAGGAGATTTACTTTAAGGGAGGTTTTAGATCGGCATTTCTTTAATGTAATCTTTGTTTAAATATTGTGCATAATGATCTACAGCCTTTCCCACCTGACACATGGCAGAGAGAAGAGATATATGGGAAGAGTCGAGGGAGAGAGTAGAACCGCTGAATAGGGCCTTTACACTGTGCTGAGATCTCCTCCATGGAGTCACCTGTAGGCACCAATGAGGAGTCATGGTTAGCAAGGAGAAGTGGCATGGAACATGATGCTCTGTTTGAGGTTTTCCCGAGTAGGAAATCATGGGTCCTCAGGTCAAAACCATCCCAAGTAGTTGTAACAGGAGTGGATCCAGAACAGGGTGCAGTAGCACGGCTGCACCCCTCCATCCCTGCTCCCCTGTCAAACCACACTGCAGGAACAGCAGCTGGGAATCTTTTTTTTAAATCCTAGAATCCAGAAAGAATGCCCCCTGCTTCCTTCCCCTGCATGCGCAGCTGCATGTCCACCCGCCTCCCAGTTCACCCCTCCCCAGTCCAGTCTCGGGCTCCAGAGCTGCCGCCACCTCGCTCCAGCTTTGCTGCCAGGCTCAGCCTGGGACAGATCCCATTGTCCAGACACTGTACAAATGTATTGTAAGAGACCATTTCTTCCCTGGTGGGGAGCCCTGTAGCGCTCCCTCTTCTGAAGCTTTGCACCATGGCACGGGAGCAGGGCAAACCCACAATATAGACAGGTAAAGCCCTGCAAGCCAAGAGTGAACACCTGTATAAAACAGGTACAAGCCTGAGCTGGCTAGAAAATGGAAATTGTGATTAGCAAAACCTTTGAGATCATTTTCCTCCTGCTGCTTTCCAAAAGGATAGATTTTTTTTTTGGGGGGGGTCATTCATGAGTTTTTGCAAAACTGTTTTTCAAACATTTCCAGTCTCCATTTTTTTCACATTAAACAATCTGCCACTGGTTTCCCTCCTTTCTTCTGCATTTCTCCTATTTATCCCTTTTCTTAAGGAAAAAAAAGGAAGCAGAAACAAAATGATAAGCTATTTTATTTCCATTTTCCATATTTGTCATGAAAATGGAAATTCCAGTTTTAGCAAAGAGATCCTTTTCTTATGAGATTTTTTTTTTCTTTTCACAAGGTTGACCAGTTCATTATGACGGCATTTGGGCAAACCTTCAGAGTCATCAGGAGGCAGTAAGTGTCCTAATCCTGCATTTTGGGTCTTCATCAGTCTTGCACACCAGAAGGGGACATTTCCTTACTCTCATACTTGCACCTTCCTGCTTATTTGTGTGACTTTATCACCAAGATGAAGGCTTATATTTAGCATCATTCACTCTCTAATCAAATGGCAGTCCCATATTTTAAAATGTTCTGGTATGTTATCCCTGGCATCTCTCTCACTCCCCAGCTCTGAATATATTTATATCATGAATACATTAAATTTCACAGCTGAAAAATGTTGGGTTTTTGAGGAAAATGCAAAATATTATAAAGAAAATTTTCTATGCCAATGAAAAACATATAGCATTTTTTTTGGCAGGGAAAGAAAGAAAAGAAAAAAAAATTACTAAATGGGATTGTAATTGTTAATGCAGATGGACAGGCTTACCACTCAGCATTTGTCTCCAGGTCCAAATTCTTCTTGAGTATAGAGGGAGCTTAAGAGAGAAATTTTATTCAACACATTATTTATTAATGTATTTGTTTATTTTTTATTTAACCTGTATGACTAAGTTTTCCCTAGACACATGTATAATTAATAGTCTATTTTAAGGGGCACTGTCAGCTTTTATTAGGGGACCTATCATTTTTATAAACTTTAGCCCAATCAAATTGTTTCATTAACTTAAAGCAAACATTCTGAAAACTTTCCCCCCCTCTATTAATAAAGTGGTTGAAATTCCTACTTTGGAGCTTCACAAATTAAAAAGCGACAATGGTTTATTTTCCCCTCTCTATGGTGAAAAGAATGAAAGACGGAAACTGCATCAAGTGACAGATAAATCTAGGATTTAAACAACTCAGCTGATCTCGCTATCTTAGTGCAAGATACCGACCTGAGATCCCTAGGAAAGATAAATTGTTCTGAGACTCAGGACCTCAAACAGCAGAGATCTTTCTAGCTTATATTCACTGTTTCCAAATTCGGAGTTGCTTATAACAAATTCAGTTTTAGTACAAATGACGAGGTGACTATTCCAAGCACCTATCATCTACCTAGAGTCAGTACAGAGGGTGCCCTTTTTCCCCCATCTCACAATAAAAATATCCCTGAATTCTGGAAAAAATGCAAGGGCTTTCCCAAACATCCATGCAGAGGATTGGACAGGAAACATATTTAACTGGAATTTTGTTTAATATCAAATTGTTCTCAGCTATCATAGTGGTAGACACAGAATTCACATTGCAGAAATATTCAGGACTATTAAGGCAGATACAAAGGGGTTTTTTTAGCTGCTTTATGCTCTTTCAATTTTCTACATAATAATTAGAGATGGGGGGTTTTTTTGTTCATCTATTTTTTCTTTCTATTTTTTTCACTCTAAAAGTATCAGATAGAGTCTAGTCTTCCCTAGATTTTTACTGAAGGATTTGTTTCTGACAAGCTAAAGCACTTCCACTGAAGGATTAGAAGTCTTGCATTTTTAACAGTCTTCCTTTATCTAAAATGTGAACAAGGTGTTGTCTTTAAATAACAGTTGAGAAGTCTTATTAAAAATCCTGTCCCTTTTTATTGGTACAAGAATTATTTTATTGACCCGTGCAATATTGATATCACTTAGTTCTTCCAGATATCATACAGTCTTTCAGGCTAGATCTAACATGAACTTCTCATGTCTACACATGAATAAATGCAGAAACATCTGTTTTGTCAAACTTTCTTTGTCCATCAGAAACACCCCAAAAGCACATATGCTCACTTTACTCACAAATTACCTTTACAATCCCATTTCAATAAACTTTCCTAGCAGCATCCTTTTGAAAAAAAACAGAGTATCCACAGAGATTAGACCCAAAAGAAGTACACATTGTTGATTTATTTATAAATTCAAACACACACACACATATATACACATATATACACACGTGTGTGTGTGTGTGTGTGTGTGTGTGTGTGTGTGAAATGTTTTGCAGTATTCACACAGCTCTTTAAAGTGGCAGCAGCAAAAGGACTTTAATCAAACACATACCGGTAGTTGTCTCAATTTGGAGATACTGTACAATATGTATCAGGTTTTTATCTTTCACTTATTTCCTTCTTTATGGCCTCAGGAAATAAGGCCCCAGTTTTTCATTGCCACAAATGCCTGGAAACTCTAAGTGGGAGGGCTGGGGGGAAAAAGTCATTTCAGCAAGGCAGAAAAGTCAAAGGTGAGTGTTCGCTATTGTCAGGTTGTCAGGCACTGTCTGTGGGCCATTTTCACTCCAGTTCATTGACAGCAAGAGCTCCTATGCAGAGCAGCGTGTAACGAATTGATTTTCCTTGCAACTTTCAGCTGACCTTTGAATAAGTGATAAGTCAAGGCCACAATAAAAGATCCCTTACTTGCTTTAATCACTTCATCTTTAATAAACTCTTGTCTGTGCAATATCAGCTCAATAACATCTTTTTTTATTCATCTGATCAGTTCTTCTTTTGGAAATTTATCTTGGGTAGCTGTAATTCTTATTTCTTGGCCCGAACCCTAGTTTGTTCAAATATCTTTCCCCTGGATTTCCTTTTTTTTATTTTACACTCCATTAGAGAGGAAAAGCATATTTTTTGAGCCGATGAAATTAAATCCTTCCATATTTCCCTACTCATCATAATTTTTACTAAGAGCTCATCTCATCAACTTTTGGCAAGAGAACTACAATGCTACACTTGATCTTGCCATTCAGATGAACTAGTCATGCAGTGGAATTAAAGATGCTTAAATTTAGACTGTCTTTTTATTGTCCCTCATCCTTCTCACCCTTAAATGCCTGTTTTACTAAGCTGTCCATTTAATTCGCATATTATTTCTCTCCGTATACAACAAGAAAATTGTCCTTTAGAGTCTTAAAAGGCTTCTCTGTATGGAGGCTAATTTTCTGATGCAACAGAGAGCATTACAAAGTGCACTGAAGGAGAGTAATACTGACTTGATCAGGTGTGGTTTTTGCATGCAGGAAGTGGCAATCATGAATCAGCAGGTGGCACCCTTCACCACTGCTAAGTACTAAACCAATGCATTTACAGGTGTGTAGGGAAGTTAGACTTTTGTGTGATGAGGCCACCGAAAGTGCTCTGTAGCTGTAACGTAACAAATGTCCAGGGCTGCAGAGTGTTTTAAAAATGGTGGATCGTGTGAAAAGCGAACCCACATTCGATGTATTATCAAATTAAAGTGCTTCAGGGAAGAGCACCTTAGCGAATCTGTGTACAGGTTCACATTGAGGGTTAATTTTGGGTGATCCCAGCCATATCCCAGGGGTCTTTGCAGGCAAGCACCTACCCAGCTCTGCCCCCGGGATGTCACAAAGAGGAGGCAGAAAAGGCTCTGTTTCCTCCCTGTGCAGCTGGGCGGTGAGTGGGGGAAGGAAGGGAGCCCCCTCTACTATGTGCCCCCCCCCAGCTACCCTGGTGGCATACTGGGGGGAGCCAGGCTGGGCCCAGGTGGGAGGGGCTCTGTTCCCCCCCAGCCCCCGCTCCAGCCATAGTAAAGCCAAGCTGGCATCTGTATGCTGCTGCTGTCAAGAAGCTTAGGTGGGGGGAGGGAGAAGGGAGCTTCCCCCCTAATGGGCCCTTCTGGCTGCAGTACTGGGGGGAGCCAGGCTGGCCCCATGAGGTAGGGCGACTCCATTACCCCCCAGTGCCCCCACCCTGCTCCAGCTCCAGGTGTAGCAGCTAGGAAGCTGCCACTGTCACATGGTTCATGCATGGCGTGGAGAGGAAGGGAGCCTTCCCCGCCATGCAGACCTGGCCCAGCTACCCATGCTAGGGTCTTGTGGAGAGCTGGGCCATACCCACGAGGAGGGACACCTCTGTTTCTGCCCCCACACATGCTCCAGGCACAGCAACCAGAAGGCTGCCCCTGTCATTCAGCTCACACAGTGGGGTAGGGGGAAAGGGAGCCCTCCCTTGCTGCACGGGTCCAGCCTGGCTCCCCCTGAGACCTAGCAAGGGTAGTTGGATGGGCTTTATGGTAGGGGGGCTCCATCTCCTCTCCTCCCCACCAACCATTGCTGACAGTTGTCAGCTGGCGGGGGGCAGGACAAGGCTGGGGAGAAGGGTGGTCCAGTGGCCTCCTGGAAAGCTGCTGGAGCACCTGAACCTGCAGGCCAGGGCCCGTACAGGCAGGATTCAAGCTCTTCCTCACCCCCCAACAGGTAAACATCTATTGGGTGCAATGGCGCTCTAAACATGGCGCTTTTTATGTGTAAAGTGCTATAGTTAGAGAGCCTCCACAACAGGCTGCCTAAGCATCTATATGTACCCTGTGGATCAATAAGATGGTGGAGGGAGCATCCCTTTAAGATGTAAAAACCTGGCTGCGACATCCTGTAGTCCATAAAATCTCTTTAGCACTATAAATATGAAAAAGGTAATTTTGGTTGCCTGCATAAACATGAACAATTACTGGAAGTTACTGGTTAGAAATGGGATTAATTACTTTTAATCAAAATTTACAGTTATAGTTTCTGTTTTTTCATTTTCCTCCTTAAAATGTATATATGCAATCTAGATTTAGTTTCATATTTGTCCAAAAGTGTTTCAATTCTCTACCCCCAGTGTTTATTTTTCAGTTACCAATGAAAGCCAAAAAAATGGGAGGGACATGAACATTTTTCATGGAAACTCATGTTCAATTAAAAAAAAAAAAGTTTTCTGTCAAGTTTTCCAGACAGGAAGTTTTCTAGCTGAACTAGTAATTTAATTTTTATTATTGAAATCCAAAATTAATATATGTTTTGTTTTGCATGTTAGATTCTTGTCTGAAATGACTGGCCTAATTAAGGATCTTTCATTTTACTCCAAACAGTAGTTATTTCTCTATTTCAAATGTGTTCAGTATAGTTTTCAGATGACTTGGAGCATCTTTTAGAATAATATGTAAATTTACTAGCCTGATCCCAGTAGTATTCACCACCTTGTGGAATTGAGTCTTTAAGCTGCAAAATATCTTCATTATAATCATCACCACTGTAACATTTTGTAGTATCTACGTTGTTGTAAAAGGCCCCATCCTCACAGCAGGTATTCAAAGATACAGGCTTACCAGAGAAAAATACTACCATTATCCTAATGTACCACCATTTTAAAGGCTCTCTGCTATTGTATAAATATTTCTGTGATGTATAACAAATTGTAAATACACTTTAAAATTACACCTTAACAAATGGCTCCCTCAATAATATTTTCTGAGTTGCCTAAAAAAGAAAACACATTGGGTACCTGTTCACATGCAGGGAGGCTGGAAGCTCTACCGTAGCAGCTTCTTCGGAAGGCAGACTTCTTACTAGAAGGTGCTGGAATAGCTGACCTAGCTGAGGAGTAAAGAGATGGATGGTGTGACCCATGGAGATCCCTTCCACTCTAGTCTTCTTTTCTATTTCCCTACACCAGGCAGATGAACATTTATCACTCAGAGTTCTTTCTTGGTGCCAAAGGACAGTGTCTGTACCCATTCTGCACATGCCACCCCCTCTGCAATGCAGCAATCCTTAGATCATTGCTGGGTACATGCCACAAGCTCTCTGCTTTAAATGAGTGTATTAGTGTGCCCCAGTGCCACCCTAAAAATAGCAATGGAACATAACAGGAGGCATAACTAGGTTGACCACATGCCCTGGATTGGCTGGGACAGTCCTGTATTTTATGGGCTGTCTCAAAGTCTTGACCATTGGAGAAAATTTAAGCAAAAGTCCCAGATTGGTGGGAAAGTGGGAGCCATGGGGTTGGTGTGTGTGTGTGTGTGTGTGTGTGTGTGTGTGTGTGTGCTGACACCTCCTAGTGCCCCCCATCCTCCCTCTATCCCAGATTTCCCTAAAGTTATTATGGTCACCCGAGGTATAGCATGTGTGGAGTGCCGCCATATGCTTTACTAGGTCAGTCCAGAGGTGATGATGCACAGATGGCCTAAATGACTGTCCTGAAGTTACCCAAGAAATCTTTAGCAAAGTTAAGAAATTATCACAGATTCTCTGTGTGGTGTTTTGAGGTTCAAAGGTTTTTCTTCTAGCTCAGTGTTTCTTAACCTTTTATAGGCTTGAGGCACCCCTGGTTTGACCCAAGACAGCCCTCCATAACTTTTGTGAATTGAGCAACACCTTATTTAAAAAATATTTTTTTTGATTAGAGATTGGTCAGGTAGATCTGGGACAGATGCTCAATAAACTGATTTAACCTAAATCTGTTAAGTTTGATACTACATCCATCCAGTTTATCCTAAACTGGTTTCCGCCATTTTGAAAGTGTTTTTTTTCTTTGTGTGTGCACTGAACTGTTGTGTTACAAATTTGAATCAGTTTCTGATCACTTATATCAGTTTTATGTGTAATTTCTGTCCTGAGCCTCACTGTCCAGCTAGGGAGAAGTCTGGGCTTGAACTTGTTTCCACACCTTTGTTTGTTTCCTCACACCTCATGGCACCTGTAACAGGGAAGATCCCCAGGCACCCAAAGAGATAGATGCCCCCTCCTGTTTTAGGGCAGTCCATCCTACATTTGCCTGCAACACTTTGATGTAAATGGATCTATAACGTGGAAGGCTGCTCCATTTGTGGCCCTGGTGTACTGGTTCAATCACATAGCTCCAAACCAACCCTACACCATGTCCCATGCCTTGCAGATGGCATCCAATTCTCCTTACTACACCCATGGCCCCTTACTGGGATGCACTCTAACTCTGGCCCTCTCAGACCTCAGGCCCACTCGGTGGGCCTTGAACTCTTGGCCCCTCACTGGACCACTCCCCTGGTCCCCCTCTGGGCATATACTCCAGCTCCTTCCTGCACCATCATTCTCTGGCCCCTCTCTGGGCTTCACTTTACTTTCTGTAGGCCTCAGGTCCTTCCCAGTGGACCTTGGCCCCAAGCTTTTCCCCTCTACAGGGTGACCCACAAGGCAGTGGTGCTGAGGCTTTATGGAACCCCATCCTTACATTTCACTGGGGAGACCCAGGTGTGGCATTTCCTGGAGGCTGCCCCGCCCCACAGGCAGCCTGACAACACCATCCAACCCCAGCAGGGTGCAGTTTTAGGTCTTACCTAGGACCAGAAGGCATCTCCTCCATCCCCATAGTTCCTACCCTAACTTCCATGTATTACAGGAGCTGCACAGGGGTGCTACTCCTCCAGCTCCATAGGTATGCAAGGGGTCCTACTCCTCCAGCTCCCCAGGTGAAACTGCTGGCCCTTCCCCCAGGTTCTGGGTTTATACTCTCCCTGCCCAGCCGTCCTCCAATAGGCAGCCCCCTGTAGTCAGGTGACTTCCTAATTGAGCTTAAACCCACCTGCCATCTGCTCCACAGCCTGCCTGATGGTCTTAAAGTGGCAGATACAATCAGTGCATTGCCACAGCACCCTTCAAAATATCTTGTGGCACCCCAGGGGGATCCAGCACATTGACTGAGGATAATTATTCCAGCTACTGATAGCTGTTAATGTCCAGGACTGAATGCATACAAACTCACTGTGAGAGTCATAATCATGCAAAGATTTGCACAAAAGCAATAAAATAAAATGAAGCAGAGCTAGAAGACAGGGAGAAAAATCTTATTACTTATTTATTGTATTTCCTAAGGTTTTCAAAAGAAGATTAAGTAATAAATAAATAAACCAGATAACTGACAGGTTTTAGACTAAAGGGGGCCAGATGCTTCTGTCTGAGGTTCCTCTCTCTGGAACTTGGCCTGAGCAGTAATGACTTCGGGGTTAGAAATAAAGATTTGCTTTGAGAATTTAAAAAATAAAAGTCCATAGTCACGTCAATTTCCAGCTTCTAGCACAGCAGGTTCATCTTTTCGCAGAGAAGGTGAAGGTAATGTGTACCTCAATAAGTGAAATAGCCAGAGTAAGGAAAATGACTTTATTGGATTTATCAGTAGAATATTTTACCCAGACAGTGCATGATAGTAGCTCGATGCTGAAATGGATGAGATTACTGTTCAAATTAATGAACTGAAAAAAAGAAAATCGAAAGGCTGAATATTAAATGCACTCATATGAAGTTTCTTAAGATAGAAATTGAACCAACTATAACTAATGAGCAAGTTTCTCAAAACCATAATATTGGTACAGTAGCAACTGTCATTTCCTTAGCAACCACATCACAATCAAATCAGTAAACCTGGCATGCCAGGAGAATAGCACAGGTTTCCAAATGGGTTCAGTCAAACACAGACAGAATATGTTGAGAAAGGCAAAAGATAGGTCAGGATAAATGAGTCTATGGGTCACTTATTGATTAAGGGCACTATTGGCAAGAGACTGCTTTCAAGATAGGATGGAAAAAAATATTATTTTCCTCTCTGTACTATTTTTGGAGCTTCTAAAATCAGATATTTGCTGAGTTCCTATCTCCTGTTGTTATAAGTCAAAACATGATGGAATTATTAATTATTGGTGTTACGCTAGTGCCTGTAATCCCTGTCCTCGTTGTGGTAGGCAGTATCAAACAAAAAGTTGGGGAAGCAAAAATACATGAAAGTGATGATGGTTCTAATATTCCATTCAATATAGGGATTCTATGACTTGCTTTCACAAGGTGTATTAAAACTTAACAAAAGTGATAGAACTGGCCTTCAAACTACTTGAGGTTTATGTATAGGGGTCTATGCAACTCGAAGAGGCAGCCAGCCCATTTGGTGGGCAGATCACTGTTATTTTCAAGGCCGGGGCCCCCTATGCCCCTGATTGGCCAAAGGGCCGCAGTGGCCCCACCCCCATGCTGCAGATTGGTGGAGAGGGGCAGGGCCACATGATAAGCAGCCCTCTCACCCAATTAGCAGTTAGGGGTAAGGGTGGCAGACACTTTGCCTGCTCACCTTCATGCCAGCAGTCTGCCTCTGCTCTTCCCCCAGGCAGGCTGCATGGCTGGGAGGACTGCCAGCTCCCACTTGGACCCCCATGGAGTTTCACAGTAATCATCCAATTTCATGATTTGCATGAAATCTGCACAATCGCAATCTGGGTAGAGTTACAGTATAGCAAGAGTAATATATTTCCCCAGATACTTCATCTTGTTTTTTAGGTGTCTAGAGCTGAGAGCAGAAAGAGGAATTTTAGCACATGACTTGATTTTCTATGGGAAATGAAGATTTTTTTCCCCACCTCAATTCTCCATCTGCCAAAGCATTTATTTAAAATTAGGACCTGATCCAAAACCCTACTGAAGTCTATACAAGCTTTTCAACTGGTTTCAGATTCAACCATGAATTTTTATTCTGATAAAGCAGAAGGTTGATTTAGATTTTGTAAATGGATTTTTTTTTTGTTCATAATCACATTTTCGCACCAATCCACTTTGAGATCTTTGAAAGAAACAAATTCTTCCCTATAGTACACAATTTTGCTTAAGTAGAGAAAGATAGTTAGCCACGTTGGTCTGAAGTCAGATGAAGGCAGGGCAGGGTAATCCCTTACTCTAGGTACAGCGTGTACTTATAGACTGATATAAGTAATTGGAAGTTGGTTTAAACCTAGAACAGAACAGAAGTTCAGTGCCCATAGACTAGTTTAAAATGGCAGAATCTAGATGGATGGCGTATCAAATCTAATCAGAGTAGGCTAGACTGGTCTATCAAACTTCTGTGCCAGATCTCCTCCCACCTGGAGGGCTATAGAAACTGGTCTGGGTGGCCAGCCAAGCTGGAAAACCGGTTCACTCCCCACCCCTGCCTGCTCTGGGCTACCTGCTGGCTGAGCCAGGAGCCATGGCTGGGCAGAAGGGCTGTGGTCTGACAAAGCTGAAGCTGTCTTTCCTACCTCCCCACTGAGGGACCCGATTCTTTCATCTGCAGTGCACCCTGCTATGTACCATCACTAGCCAGGCTGCCAGGCATGCCATGGTGACCCACTCTGGAAGCTTAGGGCTGGGCACTGTGGTGACAGCAGGGGGTTGGAGGCATGTGCCCGACAGCTAATTAGGGATGGCCCATGCTCAGGTATGGGCAGCTAATTAGGGATGGCCCATGCTCAGGTATGGGCAGCTAATTAGGGATGGCCCATGCTCAGCTGCAGTGGGCTGCTAACAGCAGGTTCCAGCATGCCTGGAGGCATATAGAAACACCCCCTGCCTTCTGGCCTTGACCAGACCCAGTGTTGGCATCTGTCTGCCTCCCCCCACTGAAAGGCAAATATGTGTTCTGTTTGCTCTTGATCTAATCCATGCAGCTTAGAGAAACCTGTGTAGATGGGATCAATTCTGCCCCAGGCTTTTTGAATGTCTGTACTGAGCCTTAAAGACTACGTCGTTCAGAGAGTCATGAGAATTCAGAGGTGATTTCCTATTTTGCCAGGTCCTATGAAAGATTTAGAGCATCAGTCAAAGCAGGCTGTGACCCAAGAAAAGCTTATGTCTCTCTGAACTAGTTAGTGTTTAAGGTGCCACCCTACCCTGCCACCTGCCAATTCTTAAGTTCAACATGAGATTCAAAAGCTCTGGGCAAAATGTATTGCCTACAAAAGATTGCTAAACCCACCTTTAAAATTCTTTTAATTAAATAAATAAATATTTGCACAAAGATTTGAAATGAACATTTTAATTCTATATCTCTTCTCAGCTGCAGAATCTCAATGGGAATACAGTACAATACAGTTCATTTCTAATAAATGCAAAATTAAGCCTGACTTTATACATAAAACCACTCTAATTCCTAGGTGGAACATTGGACAGAAAAACAAAGTGCTGGTACAGTATAAAAACAGTGATTCTCCCCGCCATGTTTTAAGGTTCATTATGTACAACAAACTCCCCTAATTTGACATCCTTTTTTGTTTCCTCGAAGGCAACTATATTACATTTCTTCAATACTCGAAAGTACTGTAAGAAGCATTTCATACTTCTCTAGCCACATGTCTCTGCTGTGAACATGTTTCTTTACCAATATAATATGGATTTACATAGTAGCATCACTGAAACCTGCAGAGAAGTGAACAATACTTGGACCAAATCAGAGACAGGGCAAGTCAATAGATCGGTACTGATTTATATCCACTGTCAGTCTGGACAGATGTATTCAGTTGGGTTTTCTACGCTCAGTGAATTCATTGAAATGTGTCTTGTTGCCTCCAATAGTTGTGTTTCAGTTCTGAAAGGATGGGCTTACACTACCCCTAGCCATGCTGCCATTAGTTTCAATGCTTCTGCTCACGAGGTAGAGCACTACTAATTGTGGCTATGGATGTAGAATCTACCTTTGAGCCCTTGACGTAGGATTCTCACAGGGCTGGACATATCTGTCCCACTATATGTGCACACTGTTGAGTACGTGTGAGTTTACAATATATGACCATGTTGCTGAAGTAAGTACTGATTGTAGTTAAACCAGGAGAAATCCTGAGTTAGTCCATTTGCAGTTTTCTTGACTTCAGTGGACTTACTGACTTCATTCAAGAAGTCCAAGGTTTTATGAAACTATTCATGAAACTTAGCATCGCTCATCCAATGTGCCATAGGCATCATCCATTTTACACCGTCACATCAAAGGGCTGCTTTGTCAGCGATATTTTCTTCCACATGGCTGTGTTTGAGGCTCTTACAGCTCTGGTATCTACAAGCATGAAGAAATGTGTAGAGATCACTGTCACACAACACAACTGTTCAGTTTAAAAACAGCTGTCTAAATACATACCACCTGCCACTTCTCTGTTTAAACCCATACCTGTATGGTCCTTAATTCAGCTAGTGGCTATAGAGGAAACAGTTTGGAAAGACAACAATCACCTCTCCACACTTCCAAACCACCACACATGGACATCCTACACTTCAGCACCAGCTGGCATGCAGAGAGAACAAGATGAGGAGATTGTCCTGCATAGCAGGTGCCTAGTGAGCAATAGCTTGCCTCCCAGGTGATACATAACTGCTACTGATCCTATTGTGCCTCACCTGAGCTGGATCAATACAGATCTACAAAAGGCAGTTTGCTTCTGGCTGTTTCTCTGAACCTGCTTGTGCTCCTGCTGAAGCCACCAACAAGATTTCCAGCAGCAGTAGGCCCTCCACTTGAAAAGGTCATCTGAAGAAATATGGATGCAGTTGCAGTATCCTGTCTAACTCACTAAGGGAGTTATTTTCAGGAGAGCGGCATCCCAACTGTCTATTGATGTGGTGTACCAGTAGGAATACGATGAGCTAAATACAACCAGTAGAAATACAACAAGTAGGAATACAATGATTTTTATTAACACTAAAGCTGCTGTATAACATAGTGACTGTGCAAAGGGGCATTCATAGGACCAGGAGAACCCCCGATCACCTGATGGCGGACTACCAGGCTCTCGGCAGCGTGCTGAGGGAATTTGGTGCACAGGTGGTATTCTCTTCCATCCTACCAGTGAACGGACGTGGAAGACGGCATGAGAACTGCATCCGAGAGACCAACTGGCGGCTTCGGCAGTGGTGTCTCGAGGCAGGCTTCGGCTTCCTGGACAATGACCCACACATTACAACGAGGGACATGCTCAGCTGGGATGGGCTTCACCTGTCCCCCAAAGGTAAGCGTGTGTTTTCTTCCAGGTTGGCGGATCTCCTCCGGCAGGCTTTAAACTAGGCTCGTTGGGGGGAGGGGAAGATGAGGGTGGGGGAGGCTGTGGACCACCAAACCAGGTGGCACCCACAAGGACAGCCCAGCCTGAAGAAAGAGAGCTTTGGGAACGTGAAAGGCAGGGGGTGGACAGCAATACGGCACAGGTAAGGAACGGGAAGGTTAGAGACAAAAAGCCCTTTAGGACTTGGAGCGAGGGGGTAGCAAAAGCACCAGTCACAGGGCTCAAGTGCCTATATACTAATGCTAGGAGCATGGGGAACAAGCAGGATGAACTAGCGCTCCTGGTTGCACTAAACGACTACGACTTAGTGGGGCTGACGGAAACCTGGTGGGATCCATCCCACGACTGGGCGGTACATATTGAGGGCTATAGATTGTACAGAAAGGACAGAGTGGGGAAAAGGGGGGGAGGGGTTGCGCTCTATGTTAAGGAGCAATATACATCAACCCTCATCAAGACAGAATCAAAGGATGAGGAAGTAGAAGGACTGTGGGTTAGGCTACATGGGGGGCAAGGAGAAAAGGATTTGGTGGTAGGGGTCTGCTACAGACCCCCACATCAAGGGGAAGAAATAGATTTGGGGCTCCTGAGGCAACTCTCAGAGACCATAAAAGCTAAAGAGGCGGTGGTCATGGGGGACCTAAACTACCCGGACATCTGCTGGGAGACACAGACAGCAAAGTCCCACCGCTCACGCAGGTTTCTAACCTGTGTACAGGACCTCCACCTGACGCAGGAGGTACATGGTCCCACTAGGGGGAGTGCCTTACTGGATCTGGTATTGGCAACGGGGGATGACATAGTAGGGGACCTACAGATCGGTAGCCATCTGGGGGACAGTGATCACCTAAAAGTACAATTCAACATAAGGCGTCGAGTGGGTAAGGTAACCAGTAGGGTGAACGTGCTGGACTTTAGGAAAGCTGATTTCAGCAAACTCAGGCGATTAGTGAAGGATGCACTGCAGAGTAGTAGTTTTGAAATGATGGGAGCCCAAGAAGGGTGGCTGTGCCTTAAGGAAGCTATCCTTCTCGCACAAAGCGAGACGATCCCCGTGCGAGATAAAAGAGGGAAAGGGGCCAGGAGGCTTCCCTGGCTGACCAGAGAAATCCTGGGCAGACTAAGGGCCAAAAGGGGAGCACATAAAAAGTGGAAACAGGGAGAGATCACCAAAGAGGAATATACCTCTTCTGCTCGTGCTTGTAGGGAGGCAGTTAGACAGGCCAAAGCTACCATGGAGCTGAGGATGGCAACCCAAGTAAAAGACAATAAGAAATTGTTTTTTAGATATATAGGGAGTAAAAGGAAGGCCCAGGGAGGAATAGGACCCCTGCTAAATGGGCAGAAACAATTGGTGATGGACAGAGGGGACAAGGCTGAACTCCTCAACGAGTTCTTCGCCTCAGTGTTCCTAAGCGAGAGGCGTGACAAGTCTCTCACTGGGAGTGTAGGGAGGCAGCAGCGAGGCACCAGACTTCCATGCGTGGACCCTGAGGTGGTGCAGGGTCACTTGGAGGAACTGGATGCCTTTAAGTCGGCAGGCCCGGATGAGCTCCATCCGAGGGTACTGAAGGCACTGGCCGACATCATTGCAGAGCCACTGGCGGGAATATTTGAACGCTCGTGGCGCACGGGTCAAGTCCCGGAGGACTGGAAAAGGGCCAATGTGGTTCCCATTTTCAAGAAGGGGAGGAAGGAGGACCCGGGTAACTATAGGCCAGTCAGTCTCACCTCCATCCTTGGCAAAATCTTTGAGAAAATCATCAAGGCTCACATTTGTGAGAGCCCGGCAGGACAAATTATGCTGAGGGGAAACCAGCACGGGTTCGTGGCAGGTAGATCGTGCCTGACCAATCTAGTCTCTTTTTATGACCAGGTCACAAAACGCCTCGACGCAGGAGGAGGGGTGGATGTCGTATACTTGGACTTCAGGAAGGCCTTTGACACGGTATCCCACCCCATACTGGCGAACAAGTTAAGGGGCTGTGACTTGGATGACTGCACAGTCCGGTGGGTGGAGAATTGGCTGGAGGGTCGCACCCAGAGAGTCGTGGTGGATGGGTCGGTTTCGACCTGGAGGGGTGTGGGCAGTGGGGTCCCACAGGGCTCGGTCCTCGGACCGATACTCTTTAATGTCTTCATCAGCGACTTGGAGAGGGAGTGAAACGTACTCTGTCCAAGTTTGCAGATGACACTAAGCTATGGGGCGAAGTGGACGCGCCGGAGGGCACGGAACAGCTGCAAGCAGACCTGGACAGGTTAGACAAGTGGGCAGAAAACAACAGAATGCAGTTCAACAAGGAGAAATGCAAAGTGCTGCATCTAGGGAGGAAAAATGTCCAGCACACCTACAGCCTAGGAAATGACCTGCTGGGTGGCACGGAAGTGGAAAGGGATCTTGGAGTCCTAGTGGACTCCAAGATGAACATGAGTCGGCAGTGTGACGAAACCATCAGAAAAGCCAATGGCACTTTATCGTGCATCAGCAGATGCATGACAAATAGGTCCAAGGAGGTGATACTTCCCCTCTATCGGGCGCTGGTCAGACCGCAGCTGGAGTACTGCGTGCAATTCTGGGCGCCGCACTTCAAGAAAGATGCGGATAACCTGGAGAGGGTCCAGAGAAGGGCCACTCGTATGGTTAAGGGCCTGCAGGCCAAGCCCTATGAGGAGAGATTAGAGAAACTGGACCTTTTCAGCCTCCGCAAGAGAAGGTTGAGAGGCGACCTGGTGGCTGCCTATAAGTTTGTCAGGGGGGCACAGAAGGGAATTGGTGAGTATTTATTCACCAAGGCGCCCCCGGGGGTTACAAGAAATAATGGCCACAAGTTGGAGGAGAGCAGATGTAGATTAGATATTAGGAGGAACTTCTTCACAGTTCGAGTGGCCAAGGTCTGGAACGGGCTCCCAAGGGAGGTGGTGCTCTCCCCTACCCTGGGGGTATTCAAGAGAAGGTTGGATGTGTATCTAGCTGGGGTAATGTAGGCCCAGCACTCTTTCCTGCTTATGCAGGGGGTCGGACTCGATGATCTATTGAGGTCCCTTCCGACCCTAGCATCTATGAATCTATGAATCTATGAATCTATGACATCCAAACAATGGGCCCTTGCTACTGCTAGAATTGTCCAGAGTGACCATAATGAAAATGAAAATCAGACTTACTAACTTTTCTGAGGCACCGATTTTGAAGGCCAGCCCTATGAATTAGAGCTGGTTAAATAGACAGCTTCTGAGAAAATTGAGGGATGCAGGGTGCTCAAATCCTACATGAGTGAAGGTATCACTCTAGTCACCCCTCCCTGATATCATATGATAACATCTCTTCACCACTTTGCCTTTTATCTTTTTTTGAGTGACTTGCTGTCAATGGGGCAGATCCTCATATAGACACAGACAGACATCAATACAGTACTGTTAAAGTAAATGAAGAGACTGAAGCCTTATCTACATTCCCAATACACTTTCATATTAAAATAAAAAGCTTGTCAAAGTTTTCAAACAAACAAAAAAAAATGCTTGTGGCAGGTTAGCAGCTATATTGAGGCTCCAGGCATTATGCTTACATGTGTGAGGGTGATTCCCAAGTTTTAAGAATTGTACAGAGAATTATTTGTTCCAGGTGTTTAATGTAGGGATGATCTTGCACTGAGCAGGGGATTGGACTAGATGAGGTTCCCTCCAGCCCTACGTTTTATGATTCTACAATATACCCATGACATTGGGACATAGGGAGCTTACTTTGTTGGGCAGGGCCCTGGAATAAGGAGAGAGCACACCTGTCTCTTCTCAAGGGAATCACTTTATTGGAAAGCTAAACACAAGTTTAACTAGTATTGAGATAAGTCAATGAAAATGCAAACACATACTCATGCCTGGGAGGATGAGCATAGGCCAGACTACAGGAACTCTAAGCTCTTGTTCAGTTCTTCCAGAAGCTCAGGTCCGTGATTCCCTGCTTCCCCCAGGCTTACAATCATCTATATACACTTATTAATGACATGCATCTAATTACAACCTAATTGGATTTTTTGGTAATGAAACGTGTTGATCATGAAAACCCTCTCCTGAGCAAAGTGCAGAATTTATGACAAATAACAACTGTTTAACCAGGATGGCCTCAGAGGTTATCAGGCAGATAACCACTCGTAACAATGAATCCTCTTCATTATGGCAATGAGTTTCTGTTCACATTAGCAAAAACATGGAATCTGGCCCTGCGAGCCTGCTTCTCTACATAGTTATCCAAAGTTCATTTAAACATTTATATAATGGAGTATGTTGACAAGATGGAGGCACTTAAGCCAAGGACTTTTATGTCTTCCTTATACTGGGTCTTCCTATTCTAATTCATATTGCAAAACTTTCCCATAAGGAATGAGGCCTGTCTTACTATGCTTCTCTCATTAAGGCGTTCCAAGTACAAACATTTCAAGGCATATAAAGACAATGGGAATTGTTTCCACTGATATTGAAAGGTTTTTGATCAGACTTTAGGTTGCTCCTCTTTCTCATTTCCAGCTCTGGGGTCCTAGATATTGATGGTTTAATTTTTTTCCTCCCTCCCTCAAATTTATTTCTCCATCTCAGGTCTCATTCCCTGTCTCTATGTCTAATTGCTCTTAGTCTTTTTCTATTTTCCTCTCCTCTCATTGTGCCTTGCAACACCTTGCCTCTTGGCAGCATTCATAAAGGGAATTCATGTGCTATTTGTCCATAACGTTAGGATCATAGGACAGTATGGCTGGAGGGGACTTCAGTAGGTCATCTAGTCCAGCTTCCTGCTCAAGGCAGGATCATCCCTGACTAAACCAGCCCAGCTAAGTGTCTGTCTAATCTGCTCTTGAAAACGTCAAAGGATGGGGATGGCACAATTTTTCTAGGTAGCCTGTTTCAATGCATAACTACTCTCATGGTCAGAAAGTTCCTCAT